>NC_138539.1:29601666-30201666 GCF_964234715.1 Podarcis melisellensis | reverse complement strand
TTGTCCAGGTTAGCTGGCCTTTTGTTCCTGTTAAAGGGTCTTCCCACTGGAAGGCAAATATAGGTTGGCTCTGTGGTGCCAGCCGGCAACAGAAGAATGCATCTTTCAAGTCCAATACAGTAAAAAATGTTGCTTCTGGTGGGATTAAACTCAGCAAGGTATATGGGTTTGGTACATTTGGGTGCAAGGTCTCGATAGCCTGGTTTACGAGCCTCAAGTCCTGCACTGGCCTGTATTCATCTGTCCCAGGTTTTCGAACAGGCAAAAGGGGTGTGTTCCATTCTGATTGGCAAGGCTTAAGCAGACCATATTTTAATAGGCGGTCCAAATGTTTCTGGATGCCCTCTGCTGCTCGCCGGGGTAAGGGATATTGCTTTACAGATACAGGGGTAGCCATAGGTTTTAGGGTTACTACAATTGGAGCTATATTCTTAGCCATTCCTGGTGGGCTATTTTCGGCCCATACTCCTGGTGGCACCTGTAGAGTTCGGAGGAGCTTGTTTAATTCTGTATCCAATGTGGGTTGGACTTGCAAGGCTGACATTAGGCGCCATGATTGTTCCTTAGGTACTGAGAGGGTAATTATTCCTGCTGCTTTTGATGGCAGTTTCATTTCTGGACCTCGAGGAGTGAAGGTGATTTGGGCCTGCAATTTGGACAGCATATCTCTGCCTAAGAGAGGTATTGGACACTCAGGTATATACAAAAACTGATGGGTTAAACGATGTCCCCCAATCTGGCATTCCAAAGGTTGGAGGAAAGACCTCTTAGCTGACTGTCCAGTGGCACTTTTAATGACTACACTTTTGGATGCCTTTTTCTGCAATAGTTCTGGGAGTACTGAGTATTCAGCCCCAGTATCAATCATAAAGTCTATTAAATGGCTCCCTAATTGAATCGTGACCGTGGGCTCCTGGAAGCCTAACTTTATGGAGTCCGGTCGTTCCTAGTCTTGGGTAAAATCCTCTTCTGCCAGTCCAATAAAATTGTCTCTACTCCGTCCCTGTCCTGGTCTCTGATATCTTCCATCTCGGATCATTCCCCGTCCCCGTCCCTGGTTTCTTGGGCCGGAGCCTGGGCCTGGGCCTGGGCCTGGGCGTACTTCTTCCAACCTCAAGGGTTCAGGACACTCCCGCTTCCAGTGACCCTCCTTCTTGCAATTTGCACATTGATTCCTTCCCAGTGGTGGATTCCTTCCTCGCCCTCGCCCTCCATTTAAGGGGCGGTGGTCTTGCTTCACTGCTGTGGCTAGCATCACCATCTTTTCCTTCTGCCACTTCTTCTTCTCTTGTTTCTCAGCCTCATCCCTATTCCGATAAACTCGGCGTGCAATGGCCATAATTTGGCTCATCAGCATCCCTTCCCATCCTTCTGATTTCTGAATTTTCTTACGAATGTCAGAAGCACACTGGGCCACAAATGTAGCCGTAATCATTCTGCTGTTTTCAGGGGCTTCAGGGTCAAAAGGAGTCCATATACGATAGGCTTCCTGCAGCCTCTCTAAAAAGTCTCCCGGACTCTCATTTGGTTTCTGTTCTACTTCTGAAACTTTAGACATATTAGTGGGCTTCTGACATGCCCTGCGGATACCTTGCACAAGCGTCTGGCGGTAGGTGGTAAGTCTGGTCAGGTGAATTGCATTGTTTGGATCCCAATTAGGATCTTCCAAGGGAAAGTTGTCTTGGAGATGACGGTCAATATTAAAAATATTTCCCACTCTGGCCTGCTCACGCAAATATATCTGTGCCTTTTCAATTATGTCTCTCCTTTCCTCAGTGGTGAAAAGAGTATTTAGGAGCTGGCGACAATCTGTCCAAGTAGGGCTATGAGTATTTACTATTGAAGTCACCAAGTCCATCATAGCCTGAGGTTTTTCTGCAAAAGATGGGGTGTGTGTTTTCCAATTCATCAGATCTGTAGTTGTGAATGGAATGTACTGCAGGGTCGAAGTTCGAGGTGGCCGTGGTCCGGGTTGCCCGTTAACCAGCGCAGGCTCCTCAAGTGCATCAAATACTCTTCTAAGAGGGGCTACTACGTGACCTTTCTCTTCACTTTGCTCTAGGGGCCTCAAATCATAAGGGATGGTATCTGTTCCAAGGCGTTCTTTTAGCAGCTTTATACGCCTGGCTGTATTGCTTGCTGACCGATCAAGGTCTCCCTGTAACTTCTGTAATATTTCTCTAGGACTTGGATGTACAGGGGTTTGGGGTGGGCAATCAGTTGTTCCACTAAGGGAGACTGTAGATGGAGGTCTATTAGGAGTCACAGGTGGAATAACCACTTCTGCTTGGGCTTTATTATAGGACTCCAATGCCTCCTGAAGATATTTATCATAATCTATCAAGGAATCAAGCTCTGTGACTCCACCCCCATTATTCATTCCACTTTCTTGCCTCGGGGTTACAACTGGTGGAGTGTTTGGATTAGGCTCCCTTCGATGTGGAGCATAGGGGGGAGGTGGAAGCACCTCTTCCTCTGGTCCCTCAAAAATGGGTTTAAGTTTATTTGGCAAGATTCCTTTCCTAGCTTCAGCTTTTACAGCCAATAATTTGCATCGTTGGACTTTGCATTCCCTTATCCATGGAGGATTTTTATTTAATGTGCTCAGCCAGGAATCTATATATGGAAATTGTTCTGGGCACCCTCCAGTTTCTTTGGCGATATCAGACCAAAGTTTGCTTACTAAATTTATATCAAAGGTTCCCTGAGATGGCCATTCAGTATTTTGTTTTGGCCATTCTAGTTCACATAACGTTCTCAAGCGCTCTGGCGTCATTTTGACTCCATATGCCCCTGAGAAGGCTTTCTTAAAATTATTTAACATACACTCAAGAGGTGTATTTTCCCCCTTTGAACCCCCAACTCCCATTGTATGGCCCTGTGAAGTATCCACTCAGTCACTCACAGACACGCTTTGTGGGTTTCCTTGCCTAGTGAAGTCGCCTTACTAGGAACCGAAGTACTGCCCACTCCACACTCAGGTCAGCTACAGATTGCTCTGTACTTTCTCACACATACAATGCGCTGGATACTTCACCACACTCTACCTCCCAATTTTCCCTTTTCCTCCACCAGACCACCATCTGATGTACCCAACCACCTAGCGTACTCAGTTTCCCCTTACTGAGACGCAGAAGTTTGATCAAGACTTCTCTTCCTCCTAATTAATTGGAGGGCCAAAAATCCCTTTGTGCACTTACCCTTGGTTGATTCCCTGTTTCCCCCGGTTCCGTCGCCGCCAGTGAGCAGGGTATCAGACAGACGAGTCTTCTGCGTTCCCCCTGGAAAAATTTACCAGTGCGCGCTTTGGGTAAGCAGTTGTCCTCTCTCTTGTACCCTGCCCAGTAGGGCGAAGGGGCTGCGTTCCAGCAGACCACTTATCCGAGTCACAGGGCACCATAAAATGTAGCACCTCTGCTTGTGGTTAACGCTTAGCTGGAATGAAATATTCAACGCAGCAATAGAGAAATTAAAATAATAATTTATTTGTCAGACAAATAAATGAGAGGCACAGTGGTATATGGTTACCAAGCTCTGGCCTGGCCTCCTGCCATTCTGGCCAGCACTTATATTCCCTTAATCCAGCCCCCTTTGCTCCTCCTGTGGCTGCCTCTGTCCAATCAGCCTGGTTGGAATTCCTATTGGCTGTTTGGTAGAACCAATCACAAAAGATACACCCACAAAAGATACACCCATTTCCTTGCCCTTATAAGGGAGACAAAGAGCTATATATATGACATATAAGTAATAATATATCTTACATGGAATCTTAATTACCAGCTCACCTCTTGCCCTATTGCCTTCTAAAACAAATGTTTAATCTTACATTTTTATGTTCAACAGATGTCAAGGATCTTGAGTTCACATCAACATTGAAAGATTTCCTTCATTTAAGGTTTCTAAACAAATGCCTGACAACTATATATCAAGAGTGCTTGGATGGCGTCTTCTGTCTGGCAGGGGGGCTAGGCTGGTGGCTGACTTAATTTCAGGATAAATACAACTCTTACAACCATATGAAATAAGAATCTAGCATTCCTTAAATCCTTTGCATAATTACATTTAAGCCAATATATTTAAGCTAATATATTTCATACATTATCATAGGTAGCCTCTTAAAAGAATAAAGCTTCTCAAAGTAAAAAGGAAGGAACTCAGTAAAAAACAGCTTTTAAAAGAAGCCTCTTTAGTTTACACTCCTCCTTTCACCCCCCTTTCCAGCCTAAAAATAAAGTAGAAAGAAGCTTCTTCTCCAGCCAAGCCAGTTGCCTTTCCCCAACATTTTATTGCCCTTTTTAACTCTCTCAGTTTGAGAAAGAAACAGCTTTAGAAGATTTCCTAAAAATGTTCTCTTTTTTCTGTCAGCTAAATGTTTTTCCCATTTGCTTCTGGCCTTAGAGAATTCAGCTCAAGGTTTAACGTGAGGCCCATTGGTATCATTTTACTTATTTACCCATTCTTAATAGTGTTTTTTCAGCCTTGGGGCAGCATATGTAATTCTCCCTTTTTATGACTTTGAGAATTGTTTTTTCTACCATAAATCAATGGGGCCCTCTTGTCTTAGGAGAAAACCTCTTGCCAAGGTTTTTTCTGCCTGGCATGAAACATTTTGAAAATCTAAGCCCATTTAATTTAGGAACCTGATCAAGATATAAGCCAATATAAGTCTTGATTAAAAATGCAGTCTATATTCAGATGCCACAATGGAGCTCTGCCAATTGGGGATGAGGGAAATTTGATGTTGTATGCATTTGAATGAGAAACGACCTAATTTGCATTTCTCAAACCAATAAGCAAACTGAAAGGCAGTTATCCATCAAAATTCACACACTTTGAATTTTGCAATGTAGTTCTCCAAGCAAATACAGTGGTACCTCGGGTTACATATGCTTCAGGTTACATACACATCAGGTTACAGACTCCACTAACCCAGAAATAGTGCTTCAGGTTAAGAACTTTGCTTCAGGATGAGAACAGAAACCGTGCTCCGGCAGCGTGGTGGCAGCAGGAGGCCCGATTAGCTAAAGTGGTGCTTCAGGTTAAGAACAGTTTCAGGTTAAGAACAGAACTCCAGAACGAATTAAGTACTTAACCTGAGGTACCACTGCAATGTGTACCGTACATGAACTCAATGCAAGAGGAATGTTTGCACGAATATCCTAATATAAGGCAGCTTTATATAGTTGGCTGAATATTATTTTTACTGGCTCTCAGTGGCCTTATGAGGAGCAGTTGAGGGGGTTGGTTATGTTTAGCCTGCAAAAGAGGAGACTGAGAGGAGATTTGAAAGACATCATGACAAGGAAGGAAATTCCAACTAAACATCAAGAAGAACTTTCTGACAGTAAGAGCTGGTCGACAGTGAAACAGACTCCCTCGTGAGGTAGTGGATTCTCCTTCTTTGGAGTTTTCTAAGCAGAGGTTGGATGGCCTTGTATCATGTATAATCTAGTTAAGATTCCTGCATTGCAGGGGGTTGGCCTAGATAGCCCTCAGGTCCCTTCCAAATCTACAATTCTATGATAGTTTTTATTTTTGGTTGCATTGTTGGCATTTATGTTTGTTTGTTAATGTTGCAAGCCACCTTGAAAGACGATTACCCAGAAAGGCAACTAGAAATATTTAAAAATAAATAAACAGATATCAGTTACATAATATATTCATTTAAGCATTATATATTCAAGTGGAGATTATTCTTTTGGCTGACCAAACTAATGAATTTTCAGCTACAGCAGTGCAAACAATATCTTTGTCTGCAGACTTGGCAAAGTTCTGTTCTGCTCCAGTGCTTTAATAAATAGTGTACTACCGTGGAATGTGGCTCAGAGTCTCTACATTGTCATCACCTCTGATGCCTGTTGACAGCTCATAAGATTCTGCTTAAAAGGCCATCTTGTTGCCCATCCCCACCCCACCCACTTGGACCATACTGCTCTGCTATGCATTGAAAGCATGAACAGACGAACATCAACACCAGGGATAGATGCTGCACCCAGCATTTGAGCTGAGGTTTAGATCTTGACCCGTAGGATCAGGGCCAGAACTAGGCATTTCATTCTACCCTATCACCACTCCTGGCACACGTACTATTTCAATGGAGGCCCACAGGAACTGTGTTGGTACATTTTGTACTTTTCCCCTTGTGTAAGAAATATATGGTACTGTGAGTTACTCTGCAAAGTGAAAAATCCCTAGTGGGTCTTGAATCTTTTTCAGGAAGGATAAGAAAAGAACAAATGGATTCATTTCAGAGAACCAGGAAGCTATGATGAAGATGGATGTGGCCAACTTCTGTGTTCTAGAAGGCCATTATGTCCTCCAGATTTTATGCACAGACCACATGATGATGCCAACAGCACCCTAGCAGTTCTTGACCTATTTCTCATTTGGCCTCTAGCGGTGGTGACCACCAAATATTTTCGACGGCCACTCTCATCATCCTCAGCCAGTGGTCCTGGTGGCTGAGGTATGGTGAGAGCCATAGCTTAAAATACCTGGAGGGCACTAGATTGTGGGAGGCTCTTCTAGAAGTTTTTCTGAAGTCCAGAAATATATTTTGCTGCAAAATCACCTCGAAACCTTTCCCGTTCTTAGATCATATACACCTGGTCTGGCCATTTCACTCAAAATCCAGAGAGGAAATGTCAGATTAAATTGTGAAATTATTTTATTTTATTTTACACTGGGGGGGGGTTCTACCTGAGTAATACAGTAGAATTTTTTTAAAAAAATCACACTGTTGCTTTGTGGGTCATGTCTGTCTGTCTGTCTGTCTCTTCCAGGGCTGCCAACAACCACACTACCACCTAGCTTTGTGGGCATGCAGCTATCCATCGCTGAAATCCTCTCACAACAGATTACACTCTTTAAGTGTACAGGACATATAAAGTGGATGCAATCCTGCTTGCACAAATCAATGACAAAATTAACATTAGCTGCAGTCAGATCAAGTTCAGTAAAAGCAGATAAAGTGAATTAAAATATACAGGTTAATGAGTTGATTCTAAAATTAACTTGCGTGTCTCACTAAAGATGGAAATGTCAAGCTTAGAACTAAATAGAGGTCGGTGTTTAAAGACCACACTAATCACAGGAATTAGTGCATCCTGACATTGATTTATTTACAATGAATCTTTCTGGAATGAAGAAAAAGGCTGCCTCTGCAGTACTAAACTCACAAAATCTCTAGAACAAGATAGTCAGCACAAGGTCCTGCAGGTTCATGTGCCCTTCATACAAAATGCTGTGCCCACCAACTCATGTTCACACCAATTCACATGGCTGAAAATTTGCCTCCTATTGAGCACGTGGTATATTTAAAATGTCATACACTTAGACTAGTATTCTGAGGGTGTGGTGCAGTCTGCCAGTACAAGGCTACTTCTTCCACAAATGCTCACATATACTCATTGTGATTTGTGTGTGTGTGTGTGTACATCAGTTTCTCTTAGTTGGGGGAGACCAGAGCTCCACCAATGATTTGAGGGAGATCACAAGGCCATACAAGTTAGCCCCACCCCTAGCTAGCAAAATGTGCAGCAATACACCACTAGCATGTGCATTTTGCTGGCATGGGAATACACTCTAGGCAGACGTTGACATAATCATCATTAACATTATTTTATTTACACCCCATCCATCTGGCTGGGTTGCCCCAGCCATTCTGGGTACTTCCCAGCACATAGGAAAACAAAATAAAATATCAAACATTAAAATGGCAGATGAAGTTGATGGAATATGCTGAAATGGCAGATGAAGTTGATGGAATATGCTGAAATGGCTAAATTGACCGGAAGAATTAGAAATCAGGAAGACCAAAGTTTTAATAAGGATTAGAGAACATTTATAACTTATCTTAAAGACCATTGTAAACAGTTAAAATTGTTAGTAGGATTGGAGTATCACTTGTAGTTTAAGGTGAATTCTGGAAACAATGGAGATGTGAAAGACTTGGATCATCATAAAAGATGCAGGAGGAAATGATTAATAATAGGACCCACAAAGAGAAGGATGGAAGTCCAGGAGATTCCTTGGAATCTTGTTTTTTAATGTTTGATATATCTGTAAAAAATTAATTTGAAAAACCCCAAAAAATAATTTAAAACAAACAAACAAACATAAAAAAACTTCCCAATACATCCCTACAGATGTCTTCTAAAAGTTGTGTAGTTCTTATCTCCTTGACATCTGATAGGAGGGCGTTGCACAGGGCAGATGCCACTGCCGAGAAGGCCCCCTTCCTGGTTCCCTGTAACTTCACTTCTCGTAGTGAGGCAACTGCCAAAAAGCCCTCAGAACTGGATCCCAGTTATTCCGCTTAGATATGTACAGTGGTACCTCTGGTTATGAACTTAATTCGTTCCAGAGGTCCTTTCTTAACCTGAAACCGTTCTTAACCTGAGATACCACTTTATCTAATGGGGCTTGCTGCTGCTGTGCCGCTACCACATTATTTCTGTTCTCATCCTGAGGTTCTTAACCCGAGCTACTATTTCCGGGTTAGTGGAGTCTGTGACCTGAAGTGTTTGTAACCCGAGGTACCACTGTATCTGCTTAGATACAGTTGGAGGCCGTAATGCTTCTAAATATCAGTTGGTGGAAACCATAGGAGAAGACAGTGTTCTTGTACTCAGGTCCTGCTTGATCATTTCATACAGGCTTCTAGATCAGAGGCCAGCCTCTGGCACTTCATCTCATTTTAGAAATTAAGCGGCGCCTGCACTTGTCCCCATAAGAATGACCTTAAAATTAATTAACATGGTGCCCACAGGTGCCAGAATGCCTGCCAATACCTCCTATGTCATCCTCAAAAGGTCTCCATACATGCATCCTCAGAAATCTAAAATACATGATAAATTGTTCTTCCTGTGCAATTACTGTTTGCACTGGTTCTGATTGAATACAACCCCTGAAACAAACAGACATTTTGTTGAATGCCAGGATTTGATGCCCACTTTTCCATTTCTTCTGAACAGAGGAGAGGTGCAAAGATCTTCTCTGTGAGTGAGCATGGCAGTGGCTGATGTAGGTGTCTCCCCACCCCCCACTTTGATGAGGTGGCTGATGGAGCCCATGTCCACACCATTTTGTGCTCCTGTCTTTTTTCCTGTTCTTTTAGAAGTGGCAGCCATTATACGACACCCCGTGGCAGCCATTTTGTAACTGATATCCACAGCACTTTCCTAAAATAACAAATATGCCCACTGACCCTAAAAGGTTGGTGACCATAGCTAACTCTAAGTCACACAACCCTTTTGCTTTCTAGACTCATCACGTCAGCACCCAAATCATCCTAAATCCCCAACAGTTGCATTTGTCTGCAGTGCAACCAACAGTTACACGTTTAGAAACACATTTGCCCATAACCACAAGCCGAGATATTGATTATCAGATAGCATTTGACATCATTTTGAGAGAAGCGTCTAGGCCAAAGTTGCTGGTTATCACATCTGTATCGCTATACACTGCTTCGTCGCTAGCAGTTGCTTGGAGAAATAGGAGAAAGAACGAACAAGAAGGTAAGATTTTAATGCAGGCAACAGCGTTGCTTCTTCTTTTTTTAGACTTTCACATAAAGACATAAAACCCATCAAAACATCCTTCATGGAAAATTACTGAGTCCAAAATAATAAATGTCTGCTGGAATGAGTATTATAGGTCGCTTCACTGCATATTCTGAGGAGCCGTTAATGATACCTTTGTTAAGGAATTTTTAACCTGTCAGCAGTATATGTCTTTT
The DNA here is from genome assembly GCF_964234715.1 of Podarcis melisellensis. Classification (NCBI taxonomy): domain Eukaryota; kingdom Metazoa; phylum Chordata; class Lepidosauria; order Squamata; family Lacertidae; genus Podarcis; species Podarcis melisellensis. Next base: position 30,191,927 of record NC_138539.1, on the reverse strand, counting down.
ATTCTTCAGTCCTTTAGGTTAATAAAATCAAGGCCAGAGATAGTGAAGCTATTAGATATCAGTAAAATTTAATGTACCACAGGGAGTGTGTTAAGGGGTGGGGGAAACTCACTTAACTGAGGGTTCAGGGCCAAAGCCCCCCATCCATTCACCCTCCCTTTGTAAGTGATTCTGGCTATTGAGATGTTATTATTGCCAAGGTCCTACCACAATGGTGTTATAAATGCATTCTTCCTGAAAGAGTTTTCTGAATATGCGAATGAAAAGAGGGCTGTGTGCTAAAAAGCAGTGTAGTGGGTCTTTTGTATTTTTGTCATCTTCCAGGTCATTAGAAATGAGATTATCATTAACAGGGATGCATGGGTGACAGAAGCAAATGTATGAGTCACATGAGTGGGCTTTTTCAAAATTAGAGATGTTCTCCATTTTCTGGCACGGATTCACCCTGTGCATTGATAGCTGTGGCTCAGCCTAGGAATTTAGGTTTGTATTTTCATTTATGCACTCATATCTTGGCATGGAGGAAATTAATCCCCCGATCTTGTTTGCTCTCCTTTCAATTTGCTATAACCCACTCTGAACATCTATATTTTTATAGTGCTTAAAGTGGATGAAGTGAGTGAAACAGCCAGTGATGTAACTCCAGGTAATCTCAAGATAATTGAAGCAGCCATATCAGTTGAGTTGATTTTTCTAGAGGCCTCTCTTTGACCACTGCAGTTAGGCATAACAGTTGAAAGCTATGATGCTCACTGGGTAACCTCTGGACATTCTCAACCTAATCTTCCTCAAAGGTTTTTTTACAGAGTTACAATGAACAAAGGTTATACTGTGATATGAGCTGAGCCCTTAGGAATGAGTCGGGAAGAAATCTAAATCAACTGATCAGTAAGAAAAGATAAAACCCAGGGCAGGATGTATATTATGGGAGATGATTATTTTGGATAGTTAAGGATGTGGTTGAAAAAGAAAGAGGATCAGGGGTTCCATGGATGGAGAGCAGTGACGGAAATATTCTTGCAGATATTAATATTATGCAGCATGAATCAACAAGGATACATACAAAACTGACTCCTTTTGGAATAAAACTTTGTCCAGATCTATTAGATATAATTCAAAACTTTACTTGCAGAACTTGCTTCAAAACAGAACAAAAATATCAAAGATGTGTCCAAATAATTCCATACAATACCTTGTGATAAAAATAACTGTGATTAAAAAAAAACACATCTCCAGATACACCACAGGTTCTTTAAATAGCAAAGTGGAGTACATAATACTTTCAGCAATAAACTCCCGGCAGAAGAATGCCTTAGCAAACAAATATGTATTGTACTCACTTTGAGCCAAAATGGAAGAAGGGTTGATGCTCAACTAATGATGAGGAAGAAATTTGATTCTGTTCACATTTAAAGGCAAGTCTACTTAATTCATGTTTCCCAAAAAGGTATTAGAATGAAAACACAAGAGCCTTCTTCCAAAATTCACACTTATCTGAATATTGCAGTGCAGTTCTGTAGCCAAATAATATGCACAAGAATATATATAATGGGATAAAATGTGCATACGTTAGAGGAAATTTCACACTAAAAATACATTACATTAGGGGGAGTTGATTTGCAAAATGTGCATGTTAGGCAAAACTGTATATAAAATCTGTATATTAACAGAAATTCACACTAAAATGCTGACGAATTTCCAAGAGGACTTAAATTAGGCAAATAGCCTGCATGCATGCTATTTGTATGCACTAATATTAAGTGCAAAGTTCAATGTGCTCTGTGACTAAGGTGGAGCAATGGAGCTCTTAAAACTATGCTACTGATTTTGCCATGGGTGTCCTGCATAAAATAGTCAACTTGCAAATTCTTAGGCTGCAATCCTACCCAAGTTTCCTTAAAAGTAAGCTCCAGTGAAATCAGTGAGACTTAGTTCTGAGTAGACATGCATAGGATTACACTGTTTGAACCCCAACCACAAAATCAGGACGTTATTGGTGCATATCTCTCTCATACTGATTTTGAGAGAAAGTTCATTAAGTGATGTGAAGAACTGAGACACTGTGGCAATAGGCACAATAGTTTGTGGGGTGGGAGCCTATAAATAAGAGCCAAGAGAAGTAGTATTAGAATTCAAAATAAGGTATGTCAGAATGGGTAGGGGTCAGCACTGAAATAAATTTTGCTGGAGGCATTTCAATTTCAGGATAAGAGATGGTAAGGTGGTTAAGGGAAACTGATTAGATTAGTCATTTATATTCATTGGTAGAGAATGTTAGAGTGGTGAAGGGGCATCTGCAAGGGGGATGCTGTTAACTCACATGTAACTATTAATAAAAGAAGTGTCCATCATCACTGGAAAGTGAAAACACAGGACTACATTAAGTTCTCCCTCACTTTGGAGCTCATGCAATGCTCTTCCATACTTTTCACACCCCCATTTCAAACACAACCTCTCCAAATCATGCTGATACTGCTAAGTCCCCCAACCCCTTTCTTGAAAGGCAAATTTTAATGTAACATCTTTCCAGTATTATGCTTCTGTTAGGGCTTGCCCTAAATGCAAGCGTAGAAACTACTACTACTACTACTACTACTACTACTACTACTACTAATAATAATAATAATAGAAAACTTATTTTGCTTAGGATGAAATTACAACATGTACAGGTTCCTGAAGTCACACATTTTGCCCTGAAACACTGCTGGCCATTTTTTGAAATGGCAGGACACTCACTTGGCACTACATTGTACACAAACCATTTTTCTATGTGGTTATGGAGGATATTTCTGCCCGGCTTAAAAAAAAAAATCATTAGCTTTGCTATTAAAATAAAAACAGAATAATTGGCGCAGCCCTGCATTAACTGTTGAAGTTGAGACTGAAGGACACAAAATCACCCCCTTAATGTGGCAGTTGGCGTGTGTGTACCAGCTCTCTCTTTCTTGTGCTAAATTTTATAAGATAACATGCAGTGCAATCAACTTTGAAGTAAGCACCATTTTGTTCAATAGGGACTTACTTTCAGGTTAGTAAGTATAGCTTCATAAATACAATTCGCAGGTATGGTGCATTTTTCAGCATGAAATCAATAAGGCTTTCTTTTTGCTTATAAGAACTAAGACAACTAAAGTTGGTACTACTCACCTGTTTTGCTACTACATTAAGAAATATTCTGTATTACAAGGTGCCAAAACTGCTGGAAAAGGAAATATCAAACGTGTTTTTCTTTAAACAAAAGTTTTGCAAATTTTAACAAAAAATATGTCCAATTTACAATATTTCCAAAAGGTTCCTATCTGAAGTGTATTAAAGGGAAATTTCAGAAATGATGGGCAACAAGGCTTACAAAGGTTATCTCAGGTGGAAGACTTGTAGCTTCTCAGATTCTAGAGAGCATTTTCTGGTACTTCCTCCAAGAGTTTCCTCTTGTCATTTTAGTTTAGTCTGAAAAATGTGATTTGTCAAAAAATTCTCCCATATTTTTTCTACCATTCCCATCAATTAATGAGAAAAGAAATTGCATCCAAAAAGTATCAAAGCAGATATGAAATTTAGGTGCAAGGTTCATGCCATGTTTACCTTGATTTTGAAGTGTCCAATGGTGTTTGTGAGTGTCCTTTCATCCTACAAATCATCTCACTTGGCAGCCTTCTCAGGTGCTGGCATTTCAATTAAAGCCTACAGCAGGGGCATAATGAGATAACTCCTCCCACTGGGCTTTTTCAGATCAGGAACTATGGGCAAATAGGAAGCCTGCAGAATAAATGGAAAGAAAAACTCAAACACTGCACCTGACTACCTTGCAATGATAAGATTAATCCCCACGCCCACTGGAATTCTAAAGAATTTGTAAATGAATCAGAGCAAGACAGCAATAAATCACATGGAGCAAGTGAAGTGAACTCTTAATTAGAAGAAACAGGATCTGCTCAGGAGTGCCAGGCCTAATGAGCACAGCAACTCTTCTTTGGTATGTCTTTCCCCTTTGAGGCATTGAGGAGAATAATGGTCCCCACCTTCCCACAGCTGTCTAAGTCTCCTTTCTTGGGTTTTTCCTAAGCAATCTGAGACTATGCCATTATGCCTGCCTTTTACCCACCCTTTTCATGCCTCTTCTGGTTCTGGGAGAGCCAGGGGGAGGGGAGCTTGTTGCAGCAGGAGGGGGAGACCCCTGTGCTTCTTCACCAGCCTGACCCATCTCTGACTCTTGGCCTTCCTCATTCCACTCTTCTGCTTCTGGACTTCCACCTCCCTTCTCACCAAGCCCTCTTACCTCTTCAGCTTCTGACACCTCCTCCACCAAGTCTTCTCCCTCTGACCACTCATTGCCACCCCACCACCAATCCTATGGGGTGTGCATCATATCTCTGTATGCCAAATAATGAGATGATTCCCCCTTTCCTGAGTCAAAGAGCCATGCCAATAACCCTCTCCCTAAGTCAAATCAGGGCCCCATAAAGCCTCATGTCACACGGTTACAGTAATACCTCGTGTTAAGTACTTAATTCGTTCCGGAGGTCCGTACTTAACCTGAAGCTGTTCTTAACCTGAAGCACCACTTTAGCTAATGGGGCCTCCTGCTGCTGCCGCCGTGCCGCCGGAGCATGATTTCTCTTCTCATCCTGAAGCAAAGTTCTTAACCTGAAGCACTATTTCTGGGTTAGCGGAGTCTGTAACCTGAAGCATATGTAACCTGAAGCGTATGTAACCCGAGGTACCACTGTACTTTTCATGACCTAAAATCTTTATCTTTTCCTATATCTTAATGTGTCGCCAGGTTCATGGAGTTAGCAATACGTGAGGCTGCCCAAAATGCTGCCTGAAGTATTCTGGATTGATTGATTTGTAATTAAATCACAGTAGCAACAAAATTTGCTTAAGTCAAAAGCTTAATCTTTTGCTTTTAAAAACAAAACAAAAAATACATTGTACTACTTTAACAATTTAAAAAATATCTCACACCTCAAAACGGTCTTTCATTTTAAGACCTCTCAGAGGACACGAGCACCAGAAAAGAAAAGTCGGAGTGAAGCTGCAGTTTTTAAAAAAGTACAAGCAGAAATTCACACCACTCAGCCTCCTCTTAATCGTTTTAAGGTAAGGAAAACCAAGAGACAAAACCTTCATAATGGATTATGGAACCATTTTTAGATTTCCCATTATAGTGAGTCACAAACACAGAGCTTGGTTTTATACAGAGCAGCTCAGTGGAGAGAACACAGAACTACTCAAAACAGATTTGAATCTTTTTTATATAAAAAAATAAAATTGCGCAGTTACAAGAGAAACAGACCCAGGGCTGTTGTGGGGGTGGGTATAATCGAAACTGCTAGAAGCATTTTGTAAAAATGTAAAAGTATCATATTAAAAGGCATCGTAATGGCACAGCAGTGCCAACAGTTATTGATGCAGTGGGGGGATTTAGCATCCATCACCAGAGCATGGGAATGATGTGTCCCTTCTGTGCCAGTAGTGATACTCTTAATATGTATTCCAGGCATTGCTGCCTCCGAATGTATCAGCATATCATTGGTATAATCTAGGAATTTAAAAATATATGAACTTCCCCATGTACTTCTTGGAGCCATTCTTTTGACTGACTTGGTTACCCAAGTTGCTGAAGACCCCCACACAGGCACCTGTATGGCTGAAGCAGTCTGCCTTTAAAGCTCTGCAAAGCATACATAACTTGCATCTAATGGATAGTGTTTACCATTTTTAAAATATTTTGAGCCTGCTCAGTAAAGAAGGATTTTAGCCCATTGATATGACAGTCGAGAATTCTTTTTTTTTAGTTCCCTTCAGTGTAAGCAAAGAGGTTATGATCACTCCATTTTCTGATTGGTACAGGCACACTACATTTCAAGTACAGAGGTGTTACAAGGGAATAGGCAGTAGAAATCTTTTTGAACAATGACTTTGTATGCATAATATACACAGCAGTCTCTACACAGCCCCATACCCCCTTGAATGTTAATGAGAAACGGTGGCCACATCCTACGAACAATGTGGAGCAAAAATGAGACTGAAATAAGCTTGTCTAAGGATGTCTGTGAGGAAAAAGTCACACAGGTTAAATTTCCTCAGCTGCCTAACAAGTAATATGTATGTGTCTGCATTAGAAATCAAAAGTTCCCTAGGCTAATTTCCCACCCATCCATTTGTTTATTGTCTCCGCTAAAGCAAAAATTGAAATAGTGAACATTATCGTCGTTATTAGTACTAATATTAATACGACTAATTTCAGCCAAGAGGAATTCTGGATAAAGATAGGAAGATAGATCATCTCTTTTGATAATGGCGACATAATTAGTCATGTCTATCTTTTGTCCGCTTCGCACAAATACTCCCCCCTCCCTCCTTTTATTCATACACTTAAGGAGAAAGAAAGATTTGGCACTGAACATATTTGCTGCTATCCAAACTAATAGCAATTACATGCTTAGCAGTGATGTCCCCCCCCCCAATACATTGTTAGTGATGGATTTTCTTTTAAAGGTCAGGACGAATAGTGTTTTAGCCAAAGATGAGCAAACCACAGGGGGAAGAAATCTCATTTGTTACTTGGAGTAAGCAAGAGGCTAGGCTTATATAGGCTCACAAATTCTCCTATTTGGTTAATGTTAATGTTGTGTATGTGGGATGTGCCTGCACTTTCAGCAGTCTAAAGCTGGCCTTTTGGCTGGGACATTGGATGCTTCTCAGCTGGAACCCAGCTGAGTGGGAGGGGCTCCCCCATTCTCTTGCTTCTCCTTATGACACCATAATGCCATTGTTTTGTTGTTGTTGTTTTGTCGTTTAGTCGTGTCCGACTCTTAGTGACCCCATGGACCAGAGCATGCCAGGCACTCCTGTCTTCCACTGCCTCCCGCAGTTTGGCCAAACTCATGTTTGTAGCTTCGAGAACACTGTCTAACCATCTCATCCTCTGTCATCCCCTTCTCCTTGTGCCCTCAATCTTTCCCAACATCAGGGTCTTTTCCAGGGAGTCTTTTCTTCTCATGAGGTGGCCAAAGTATTGGAGCCTCAGCTTCATGATCTGTCCTTCCAGTGAGCACTCAGGGCTAATTTCCTTAAGAATGGATGCGTTTGATCTTCTTGCAGTCCATGTTTTAGCGCACACCATTTTTGCAGTGGTCTAAATGTCTGTTTAGATCAGTGGTTCCCAACATCCCGCCACTACCACAATGGACCACCTGAAAATTGCTGATAGGCTTGGTGGACCGTGTAGTGATTTTTCTGCCAGTTGTAGCAACTGAAATGTGTCATACTGGAAACCGCTTTTATGTCTTACGTTGTATTTTGCTGAATTGCCATTTGCATTCCATAAATTATAAACTGAAATACAGTCATACCTTGAGTTGTGTTTGCTTCACGTTGCGTTTTTTCTGGTTACAAACGCAGCAGGGAAAAGGGGGTTATTGTTCTCTTCTGTTCTTGTTTTTATTATGTATTTTGTGTTTTTTTTCTCTTGTACTGTTGTGTTGTGAACTGCCCTGGGATCTGCAGATGAGGGATGGTATATAAACAAATAAACATTCCCTCTTGAGTCCAGTAATGCTGTATTATAACACAGCACGACTCTTCCTCTCAACTTCTGGGTAATGTGCCAATATTCTTCAGACATTCAGATCATAGTCATTCAGAACCGATTAAGTTATTATAAAAAAAATACACAATGACTCCTTAGTTGGTTAGCTGCATCCACTACTGAGTGATGCTCTTGGGGCTGTGGGGCAGAGCTAAGGGCGTTGGGGGATAGTATTGGGGGCGTGGAGGTTGCAACATATCATAGGGATTTCCCAGACATATCTGGAATACTTCAGTTGGCACCAGCGTCCAGGTGAAAATTGGGAAAATGTCTGGGAAAATCTGGATGTTTCTGTTCAGATTTTCACTGTTTTAAATATGGCAACCCTATAATATCCAGTGTGGGTCATACTGTCGATCACACATTCTTGGTGCAGCTAACCACTCAGCAACCCTGCGTTGAGTTAATAATCCCCATGCTTCTTCCGTCACCACAATCTAAGAGTGTCATGTGCTCTTTCCCAGTAGCAGATGGCATTGTGGGGCACCACCATTCACGTGACCTCCATTCGGTCACATTGCTACCGCTTACCATGAGGAGAAGGGGAAGGGTAACAGGGTGAGGAGGTCAGCATGGTGCAAATGCAGCCACAGAGCCAATCCTGGTCTCCTGCTGATGCATTTGCACTATGCCAGCCTCTCCACAGCCTTGCCCTTTCCCCTCTACCTCCCAATAAGCAGCAGTGAAGCAAGTGAATTGAGATCAGGTGAGAGGGAGTGCTCTACCACCCACCACTGCTCTTTCCTCATATGGCAACACTCAATGGAAACAGATTCTTGCAGTTTTCGGTAAAAGTAACTTATGAATCCCCGCTGTAAGTACACATACTGTATTTTGCGGACATTTTATTCATAAGACACATGCGTAAGAGAGGAAGGGTTGAGAATGGCACCCAGGAAAAGTGCTGGGTTCCACAATCTGTACTAATCTTCAAACTCTGCATTCACAATTCTAATTGCCAGATAGAATTTGTACAACCGGTGTTCCGTGTTGGGACTTTGTTTCTCGTGTCATTCAGATATAGATATCCCTAACTGAGATTTCAGTGTACCTTATTTAGAGAGGGAATCTGTGACTTGCTCACAGATTTAGTAGAGAAAGCACTTGAATTTTGTCAGTGATTTATAGTTCCCTTAAACTGAATCAAAAGATTTAAGCAGATGAGTGTTAAAACAAAAACTGGACTACACATTTTTATATCTCATATTGTTTCTTAGATTACATCATTGTTGGTAATATCAAGCTTTCTGTTATGGGTTGATTATATGCAATTTGTGTTCTCATAATCAGTACAGTTGGGTTGTTGTTGTTTTTTCCATCTGTGTACCGTTTGGTGGAAAGGGTCCTTGTATTCTACAACAGCAGCCAGAAATTAATTAACAGGCAAAGAATTTGTTACTGAAAGATTCAAAACCTGAGGCTGATAGTTCCCAAATGTAAGTCTTATACCAGGCCAACTAAGCTAACCAATTGCAGACTCAAGTCTTTTGAGATGACCTTATTCTCCCCGACAGCTTTGGTATGGAGAGAGCCCCTGGCTCTGCTCCTCATTATAACTGTCTCAGCTTACCAAAGAGTAGGAAGGATGAGGAAGGTGTTAATCCATAGAGCAAAATATAGAAAGATTTACACCAAAGACGAGCAGGGGAGGGGGAATGGATTGTTCTTCTTAAAACACACAAATGCACAAAATACCTGTAAGTCATTTGCTTAATAAAACACAGTTCATATGAGGAAGAGAAGTATGTTAGAAAACCAACTGGATATATACAGAATGAAGCTTCTTTCAGGAGAGCTTGCATGATGTCAAATAGGTTACATCAGCATATTGCCCAAATTGAAACCACATTATTTTGAAAGGTTTTTTGTTTTTGTTTTTTGCTGGACGGTGGGAATGGAAAAGAAAAACATGTAAAGAGAAAAGCAATTAAGTTTTTCAAACACATAAGCAACAAAAAGTCTTTATGTATGTTCCATATGTATTGCACATGTAGGGGGACTATTGTGCTTAATGATGATTCACATCCTGGATAGCTCAGTTGGTTAGAGTGTGGTGCTGATAATGCCAAGGTTGCAGGTTTGATCCCCATGAGGGACAGCTGCATAGACTAGATTATCCTCAGGGTCCCTTCAGATTCTATGATTCTTTGATCTCAAATGTGAAAACAGCATTTTATACTAAGAATGCCCATTTGGTTCCGTGGTTTGGGTTTGCAGGTGGGAGGCCTCACTCTAAAGGGTGCCAAGCGATCGCTGTGGCAGTGGGCAAGTCATTGTTTCTTATCTTGGGCCATCTCACCGTGTTGCTGTGATAAATGAAGTAAGAATTGTAAAACACTTTGCGCATCACCATGGTCAACAATAACGTCTATTGTGCAGGCCGCAGAAAGTACGGCGCCAAATCGGGAAAGGGAGGCAAATTCTGCCTTTAACTTCAGAAAGCCCATAAGAGCTTTGGAAAGGCCTCTCAGAACAAACATATCAAGCTGAGGCTTTGTGAAGGGGAAGTGCATGGTCTTAGTGGCACATAAACACACACTCTATATGACAAGGTAGGTATCTTCAGGGTACCCTCCGCAGAGCACCAAAATGGCTAACCTGGCTTTGAGGAGGAAGCAAATGACAGTCTCACTCTCTCTCCTTCCCTCACTCTGGCTTGTATACTTCTGTTGTTAGTGAAAACTGCAAAACAGTATTTACAAGATTCTGCACAGCGTGAAACTATTCTTATGCAGGAGGCAAAAAAACCCAAAAGGCCTGTTCTCTATACAACAGCACAGCCTAGTGGCCACAGAACTGAACCCCTTTCCGGAAAACTCAGGGACAGCTGCCTTTTGCTACTTTTCCAGACATTACATTTGAAAACAAGCACCTGTACATTTGCTCCCCTCACCCTCTTTGTCTTTTTTTTTTTAAAAAAAGTCAATTATCTCATTGGAATTTGTAGAGTGTGTTTTTGCATGAACTCTGAAGGGTTCAGCAAAGCTTACGGAATGATAAACATGGCTTGAGGGATTGTTAGCGTCGGTGGGTGCTTGTTTGAATTATTCCCCTACAGCCTCTTCTCAGGGGGCCAGTTCTTATTTACTTGAGTGGGCTTGGTGAAATCAATAGGACTAATATGAGCAAGAATTACTCTCTTGGACAGGGGTTATAGCACCAGGCCCCCAAAGTCCTCAACAAGCATTTCTCTATCCCTTGATTTTATTTGCAGCTACCAGCGAGGCTCGCAAATGTCGCAGCAATCATGCAGAAATTTGGTTTTTCCGGGCTGGAAATACGATGTAAAGACTGCAGACAACAAAAGGGATGTGTCAATTTGGTAGTTGTGTAGCTCGTAACGTCTTGTCCATAACAGGCTGTCAATACAACCTTCCTCTTCAAAAGCTTGGTTTACTTCCAGCGGGGGCTGAAACATCTCTCCCCCCCCCCACGCCACACCTCTGACCATTAACTATCCCCCTCTTAGATAAGTACGTGGGTGAGGTGTCTTCTACAAACTGATTGTCCATTAGGATGGAGATGAGAACAAAAAGCTCACTTAGTGCTGACACAATGTTTTCCAACTCAAACTAATAGAAAGGAGCAAGCAGGCTGTTTAGCCAGATCATTTGAGTCATTTGGAAAGCATTTAGAATTCTCTTTAAGGGCAATTAGGCCCCGGCTAAAAGCATCAGTGGTTCCTGTGGATGCCATCATCCTTTATTATCATTATTGCTATTAATTATTATTAATATGAAAATGGTATCTTGTAGAAGCAGGCTGTGTATGCATATTTGTGGGAGGGTATGCGGGAAGCATCCATTTCTGCTAAAAGCTGACTGGTGTATTTGAGTGATCTGAAGGATACAGAGCTGGTGAGTGACGCGAGAGATCTATGTGCTCCTTGCAGTGGTTCCTTCCTCTTTCCCTGCACAGGGATGCTCAGGGGAAGAAATCCTTCACTATACTTGTTTATACGTGACGCCGTAGTAAGAATTAAATGTAATTTACTGGGACAATAAAATCCTCTCAAGTACTGGTATTCAGCACGGCGCTGCTGTGTTTGGGGTGGATTTGGAGATGATTAAATGAGTAAATCACACAGATCTGCTACATTTCCTCCCCACACCCACCCACCTCCTCCTCCCGAGATGGCATCTTGATCGTGCATGCACTGTGAGCACCAGCAGCCTATAGGTCAGCGCTGAAATTATAGCTAAACCTTAGCTCCTGAGGTACATGGGCTGTTTATATCGATGAAAATTTATGATCTCTATACCCTAAATCCCTGGCCTCTCTTTTACATTGACTTCTTTACTATTTGCTGCTTTATTTTATGATGATCCCTTGCCCTCTATAAATATATCACAGTTATTTAACCCTGGATGCAAGCCCTGGTTTTGCCTTATTTCAGAGAGGATCATTCATTGCATATTCAGCTACTTGGGATTTCATAAGGCTCTGCTTCACATGCTATTATTGTGCCGGAGTGAAAAACTTTTCCACTGTTTTCGTCTCATCGTTTGCTATTTGGTTATGCAGCCAAGGACAAAAAATAAAATAAAATCCCACTGTTGTTGTTGTTTTTTAATGAAGGTTACAGTGGAGTGGAATTCTTCTTTAATCTCCTGCAGTGATAGAGTTGTTTTCTATTAAATATTTATCTCTGGAAAAAATGAATATATTTCACTTTAATAAATAATAGTTTGGCAGACTTAATTGACAGTTGTTGTTGATGATCTTAAAAGGTCCAGCCTTATATATATATATAAAATCTTGACTTCATCCAAAACACACACACACACACACCATTTAGTAATTAAAGTTTTTGGTGGAGATAGACTGCAATAATGATCTTGTTTTGACTGAACTTATTATTTCAGTCTGAAAAATAAAATTGGGAAGAGGAGAAAGGGATATAGATTTGCAGAACCTATTGTCTGAAGTTAAAATTATTAAGGGAAATATGAGTCAGGATTATGCAAATTCTGACCTAATCTAAGCAACATACTGGTAGGTAATTGTATTTTTCTTTAAAAGGGGACAGGCCCTACAATAATTATGCCTTGTTAGTGTCCACATTGCTATATCCTTGATTTATGTATTTTAGTGGGAGCTGACAGATAAGCAAGAAAAATTGACATATTATAAACTAATAAAAATAAATAATATTGGAATCTGCCTAGCAGCAGTGCACATTGGGAAACTAAATCAATGCATTAATCACACAATTTTTTGAGTAAAGTATAGTTTTTGCTAAATGAAAAAAATGACCTAGACTAAACAAGAGCTAAATATTAAGAGAAAAATTACAAAGTGTGCTTCTATATAGGTATTTTTATAGCACCTCAGGCAAAATAATATATAAATTTGACCTATAATATTTTCCTGAATTTGCTGTTCAACATTGCAAGGTTGTCTTCCACAAATCTAATTGTAATAATGCCTTGTCTTTAATCCTGATCCTATTTTTCAGCAGGAAACCAAGATTTAAAATCTTTTCCAATGAAAAATGTTTTCAGGGCTTCATTTTTCATTTTCATTTTTTTATTCTTAGCACAGCATTTATTTTGGAGCTCTTGTTTTCTAAAATGTTCTTCCTTTCGTGTGTAATGGCATTGCCAGTTAAGCGAAGAATAAAAATATATATATGCAATTTTCAGTATATAGTAACATCTAGCGCAGGGAGTTCTGCTCTAGTGCCCCAGTGTTGTGGACAAATTGACAATATAAATATTACAGAAATGAGCTTAGGGTTTGGTGGAATCTAGCAATTGATACTGTCTAACACAAATGGCAGAAACTGATGAACTGTGAATGCCGTACCTTACTTCAAGCTGCTGCACATATAATCTCATTTTGGTGACATGCATGTAGCAGTGCTGGGCCGAATGCGGAGGCCGTAGCACTGATGTCACTACTTAGAAGTGCAGTTGTTTATGCAGTGCGTGAACATGCCCGGCCTGGTTTCTTCTGCAGACCCAAACTCCTGGAAACAAATTATTTGGGGGTTTTATGCCTTCCACTCCTGCAGGAACTGGGTGGTGCACATTGGAATGGTGAGGTGGGAGGTACAGCCAGAGTCAATGACTGGCAGAGACAATTCGTTGCGTGTTGAGGTCCCCAAGCCACCCCCAAATAAATCACAATTCACACAGAAATTTTGTTTAAGGTTTTTGGCATAATTTTGTCCACAACTTTATTAAAATACATAAATGTGAGTGGCTGCTTAGGCATTGGTTATGACTATCTGTCCCCTCCCAGGGACAGAATTGACTTCCAGATTCTAGCGAAAGCCAGTAAGGGGAAACAATATTGGAGAGAAAATGGAGCTGGGCACCAGACCCTCACCTCTCCCCGCATGCTCCCAGGGGCTTGCACAGCCCAAGCCCCACGCCAGGGATTCGGACGAAAGCATGGCGAGCCCCTGGATTCCTTTAACAGAATTCCCTTGCAGCAGCAGCAGCATTGGAGGGGCAGGCCCAGCCAATCCTTACCCCTCCACCAACCAATTTTTAACCAATCCCTAACCGCAACTTACAAGTTGTGATGATTTGCTACGCAGTAGGCAAAAAGCAAATGGCACCAGCCAGTCAGCCAAATGGACAAAATTCCTACCAGGCCCCTGCCCCCAAAGCAGACGACCCCATGACAGGCATAGCAAGGTCAAATGCAAGAGCCCTAAATTAGGGAAGGTGGGCGGGTGTTCCAGTGCACGCAGCAAAAGAGAACGCTCAATGCTGCGTGCCCTGTATATAAAACCTTTGGTCCATCCCACATATTGGCAACATCAAAATTTCCCCAGTAACCCAAACAGCCCAATCACTGCCAATGGCCATCTAAACAATCCCACCCAGCAACAGAGGGGTGGCCTGTCAGACTCAACCGCAACACGTGCTCTCCATGAAGGAGAACACGCTTTCTTATTTTGTCCCAGTCTTCCTGCATGCTGAGTTCTCCACAGGCAATACTGAGACTAAGGAAGAGGGAGCTGGCAGGTAGTGCAACTCCATGGATTGGTTCTAAGTAAGAAGGTTGGCTGAGGGCAGGCTGAGGTGGTAGAGCAGTGCCAGTGGCCATTTGCTCTAACGGCCCAGCCTGCACTGCTGCCGTACATCACACAAGTTCACGTTCCTACAGAAATCCTTGCTTTTAAGGGTGTTGGGACTTGTGATAGTTAAAACTATGGGTGGGTGGGAAATCTGAGATGGCAACAGACAAAGATGATGAGGCATTTGTCAGGGACAGGCAGCAATCTGGTGTGAATTGGGACCGAAGAGAGATCAGGATCTGGAAACAAGAGTGGAGAACAAGCAGAGAGTCAGGGACAAAGAGCAGGTAATTTTTTTTTATTTTTTTTTTGCCAGCACTCAGTTTTTGTTGCTCAGCTAAGAACAACTGTGACAAAGGGCATCTTAAAGTCCTTCCTGCTGGTGTCCAGGCTGGAGCCAGGATAGATCCAGAAGGTTTTGAAGAGGCTGAAGTGCTTTCCCTAAGGATCCCCACCTGGGTCAGTAGTTCCTAACAGATATGTTGTAGGGGGTGCAAAGGTCAATGGTGGGAAGGAAGAACAACTTATTGAATTATGGACATTGAATCATAGGGCTAGAAGGACATAATAGCCACCCTATTCAGGTCCTGCCATAGGGTAAGACTAACCACTCACCAGTCTCCTCCCCCCACACCATCATTTATCCTATATACTAATAATAAACAAATAACTTCAAGTGTGAATCTTATTATGTAGGCAAAATGTAGACAGTCCATGTACAAGTAGGGGGTATCAGCAGGCTTGGGGGAACCCTAAGGTGAAATACTATCATTTTTAGGGTTCTTGCATTAATTTACAAAGGCCTTAACAACTTGGGTTCAATTTAGTGGCATGATGGAACTCTCTTCCATTGGAGACCAAACAGGTCCCTTCCTTATAAAATTACGTTTATTAAATATTTTATTGGTTTACATGCCTTGTCTTTTTTCAGGTTGTACAGTCTTTCTTACAAATCAGTTACATTTGTTGTGAGACATTAGTGTTGAGTGCCATATAAGATTGGGGAAGAAGGGGGTGGAGAGGCTTATATTCTTTTGTATAGTGTATGTGTGGGGTTTTGTGTCAGCATCAATTGGGTAGGTTCTCTTTCTATTTGTTTATTACATTTCTTTGGTAGTGAGAGGTATGGGGGGCCAGGGTGTGGTTGGTTGTCTGTGGTTGGCTGCAGCGGGGTTTGTTTGCCAGATTGATTTGTCGGTAGATTCTTGTTGTTGTCTTGTTGGGCTGTGTATGTGATAAAGGGGAGCCATACTGTGCTCACTGGAAGGACAGATCGTGAAGCTGAGGTTCCAATACTTTTGGCCACCTCATGAGAAGAGAAGACTCCCTGGAAAATACCTTGATGTTGGAAAAGATTGAGGGCACAAGGAGAAGGGGACGGCAGAGGACGAGAAGGTTGGACAGTGTTCTTGAAGCTACCAGCATGCGTTTTACCAAACTGCGGGAGGCAGTGGAAGATAGGAGTGCCTGGCATGCTCTGGTCCATAGGGTCATGAAGAGTCAGACATGACTAAACAACTAAACAACAACAACACTGGGGTGAAGGAGTCCTCTTCTATTTGTCCCCCTGTCAGTTTTAGTTTATTGGTTAGCTTTTCTAGTAAGGCCGTTTCCCATACAATTAGATACCATTGGTCCATGTTTACTCCTGACAGGTCTCTCCAGTGTCTGGCCATGAGGCTTCTGAGAATAAGTGGGTTATATACTCTGTATAATGTGAGAGGTCAAGTCCCTTCCTTGTTGAACATCTGGCACCCAGTTCAAGGCTTCTTTATTTCAGCACACACTTATCTCTGTTGTTTTCTCATTGTGCACAGCTTATAGACAAATGTAATTAAGTGGTATAAACACTGTTGGAATAACATAAAGAATAAAGAATAAAACATAACAAAAAGATTAAAACCAGGGATTTGTTTTAGCCAGAACTCACAGGAACCAAGTTCCAGCACCTCTTTGGTGCATTCCAGCACCTCATTGTTTTTCCCCTAAAAGAAGCTCAACAACTTTGGCTCACCCTTTAAAAAGCTCATCAACTTAGGGTTGTCCATCCCCAAAAAGTGGGAGTTCCTGCACCTCTTTTGGTTCCTCATTGAAACCGCCAGATTTGCAGAAGTACAAAAACATTTAAAGGATAACCCTATGAGGAGGTGGAGAACCAATGAAATCAAGTGAGAACTGAGCATGCTCAATCAGCACAGAATGCTGAGTGTGCGCTTGGGGGGAAATACAGAAATCGGGAGGGGGCATGGAGGAATGAATGAAATGGTGCACCATGGAAAAAGGCATGGCTGGCTTGATCCCTGTACAGGAGCAACACTTTGTTTACAGGCTCCCCTTGTTCCACAAAGTAATCATCCTTCCTATGTGGAGCAATGTACTCCCAGGACTGACTAAGACTCAGCCATCCAGGAGTCAGTGTTACTGGCACAATATGCCAGTACTTATTGTTGCAGGCACGTGGTTGCAGTTCAGAAATGTCCTGACAACAGCTATGAGAAGCTTGGCCTAAGCTTTTTAATAAATCATCTTCCAGTTTTATGAGCAACACAACGAACTAATTATACTTTTTCACATTATTGTCCTGGACGAAGCTTGAGCCAGCAACTCGGGGGAGGGAGAGAATGGGAATGGAAGAAAGCCCCTGTATCATTTTTCCAACCCCTTAATCCTCCCAGTCCCCTGATGTATCATTTTAATTACAATTTTCTGTGAGGTTGTGAGGTGGGAGCAAGTAAATTGCTTGGAATGATCTTTTCACTTTTAATAATCTAGCAACGGATGAAACAAATGACTTTGGAATATTATCAACATAGTGCAGCCACATTTTATTTCCAAGCATGATAGGGTCATATAAAACACCTGCAAAACATTGCTGAGAGTGCAAATTAGGAGGCAAAGGAGTATCGAAATCACTCACATATCCCATTTAGAAATCTGCTCTCTGATTTTAATGTCCATTTCACGAATCAAGGGTCAAAATCAGTACAAATTGGGAGGATGCCCTTCAAGACAGGAATATGGAAACAAATGAAAGCTTTGAACTGCACAGAAGGGGTTAAAACTCTAAAAGAAAGAGGGGTTGGGCAGTGTAATAATCATGAGCTGCAAGCATGTCAAGGGGTGTTGTCCTTCAGTAGCAGCCAGTGAGGTGGGGCAGAGGCATGGCGCCTTCCTACCAACAAGAAGACCATGACAGCTTACCTGGCTGACAGTGGGGTGGGACAAAACAGTGGTGGGCTCAGGGCTGCAGGGTCAGCTCCAACCTTACTGCTGCCCATGGCCTGGTGCTGTCCAGATATGCTGCAGTGACACCAGTGTTGGGAGGTCAGCTCTGCAACCCTGTCCCACCACAGCAGCTGCTACTGTCATTTATTTGTTCTATTGTACATAGAATTTCTGTCAAAGGTCTGCAAGGCAGCGTTTGTTTTGTGTTGGGAAGGGAAGGGAATGTCTGCAGTGGGGAGCCTCTTCTACTGGTCTTGTATTTTTATTGGTTTATTTATACATTTCCTTACTGAACTTACTAGTCACTCCCCCTACCTTCCTCCTCCCCTTTTTTTTCTTTCTTTACAAAAAGCAACTTACAAAAAATAGCACATACATCAAAACCAATATTAAAACAAAGAGCAAGAGCTGAAAACACATTCAAAGTTATAAATAGGCAGGAGTAATACACCTCCCCCCACTGAAGAAGGCCACATTCCATTGCCTTGGCACAGAAGACGTTTGAGCATGGAGCCAGAGTATGCAGCTTTAAGAAGATGGAGCTTAAAAGACCACAAAGACCAGGAACACTGGTGACATGTTTTCGGTTCCTTAAGCATTACTTAGCATTAACACAAGCAGACTTTGTGGTAGGAGGAGGTGCTGGTTCGTTTTCATTTTCTGCCTGTGCAAACGAAATGTAATCTCACATTGACTAGAATGTCTATTTGATTTTTTTTTTATTTTTAAAAATCTTCATTTTCTATTTTGTAGTAGCAATGTTCACAAGCAGGGAATTTTGGTTTTTTTCCAGATTCTAATTTGTTTTAAGTTCACTTTGCCATATTAGTATATCAGTTTGTGATTCTTTTTTGTCATAAACGTTTGCTGGTATTTTCATGCACATTCTTTTAAGAGACATATTTTTGCAAGCAATTTTGCATTTTTATATGCTATTTTCACTCATATATGCACTTTTTCAGATTTCCCATGGTTGTATACATTTCATTTTTGACAGAGAACTGCATTGCAAAATTCAGAGAAATGTGAATTTTGAAGGTTCCTGTGTTTCGGTTCATGCATGTGAATCAAACTGAATTTCTCTCCCATCCCCATGAATCATTCCAGACTGGAGGGTATTCTCTCTCTCTCTCTCTCTCTCTCTCTCTCTCTCTCTCTCTCTCTCTCACACACACACACACACACACACACACACTCTTTTGGTGAGAACTTTCTTATATTGCAAAACTAAATATCCTTACCTGGATTTCAATTCCATTGAAATCAATGAGATTTCCATGTAAATATGTTTAACATTGGGCCTCTGGGCTGCCAATCTGAATTTTCTGGATTTCTTTCTGAATTTTACCAAGATCCTTCCTGCTCTCATTGCTGTTGTTTTCAAGTCTCCCTCAATAATAAGCTCTTAAATTACCTGAAAAGCATCTGATATATGTACTTCATTCATGTTCTTGTCCTTTCCCCGGGGGAACCATATGCTCAGAGCACTGTTTTGTTCAGCAGGGATTTATAAATCTAGGGTTTAATCTAATTGTGATAACCCTTGAATGAATTAGAATGGTTAGATGTTCTCATTCTTAATTTCATTCTTCGGCTGTTTTTAATTTGAGATATTAAACACATCTATTCTTCTGTATACGTATCTATTATTTGTGCATGTAAATTCCATAAGAATTGATACCAATGCAGACTCTGCCCCTTGCATACTAGCGGCTACCTAGCCAACTAGGTAAGAAGAGAGAGATTTCTTTACTGGTTGTACATGAAAATTGGCATAATATTATTTCATTCTACAAAATTAGATCTATAAATCCATACTTATTCTCTAAATCTCAGGTGCAATTATTGCCTTCTAAGAACTATTTATATAATGTGAATAGGGATTTTTAAGGAGCTGGCAGAGGAATTTGATCTCCTGATCAGCGCTCTGTCTCTTCTTTAGAGACCACTGTCTGAAGAGCAGGCAGAGTTCCTTATCGCTCAATCAGCTTGCTTTATTTGTTTGTTTGTTTGCTTGTTTGCTTAGTTATTCAATTATATTCCACCCTTCCTTCCAAAGAAGCAGACTAGGAGATGATGCTGCAGAAGCATCCTTCCCATAGCAGCCTGCAGACCATGGTGTAGGTCCTTGAAGTGATTCTGTAGGGCTTTGATGGAACCATGAATGAGAGCTGGTCATCTGTTCAGACTCACATACTGTGCTCAATGGCCCCGGTCCTGCTGCCTCCCTCAGGTCACCCATTAATGGGGGAAAGCTTTCAAGCAGGAAGTTAAAGCTGATTGCCCAGAGTTCAACGAGCCTACACATTTGGAGGAGGCTGCCCACTTCAGACTTCATGGCCCATGAATACATGGATGAAATGGTTCAGCAGGGGATGTAGGTAGGGCCAGTGATGGTACTCATGTGAGTATGAATAGGGCTGAAGTCAGTGGGCAACATAGTGGGTGTTAGTCTAAAGTCAAAAGAGAAGTCTAGCCAATGGGTGCTCTTTTGGGGACAGGCTCCATTTTCTGTCAACAATTGTTTCTCAATGTGTGTTATTGTTGTTGTTTAAAAAGTAAGCCACTTTAAATATTTTATAGCAAAACCAGGATATAACTAACCAAGTAATAAGAGACTCCATTTCCTCTTTTGCATTCACATTCTAAATTACTTCATCAAAAAACCAAAAAAATTGATAGGAATTAGAGAGATACTCAGGAGTCAACTGGATTTCATGATAACCTTCTATAGCCATTTAGGTTCTTTTATTTTCCACAAGCTTTTGTAAAAGCCTTCATACACAAATTATGTCCTTCTATGAGGTCTACAGAATCATCCCATGACAAAATAGCTGGTGGGCTGAATTTGGCAATCTCTGAAACAAAAATGCATGGAGCAGCACTTAGGCATTCTCACCAACATATTCTTGTCACCTGTGTAACCTTCCATTTCCTTGGGTTTTCTTTCTTTCATACTTTTTTTTCAGAATTATAGGCAAAAATGGAGCCCACTTCATCTATTCAGGAAAATGGGTTGTTCAAAAGCCATTACACGCACACACAAAAACCCCAGCTATATCGTGAATGCTCCCAGTGGTTTACTGTAGATTATATTATACAGAGCTGTGCATTCAATATGATGTGTTTGTGGACTAATAGTGGATTTTTCAAAAACAACCCTTCCCAGACACTTGGGTTCTCTAAAATGGAAACAATAATTTAGATCAGATAATTGCTATCAAACTGCTGTTAGCTCAAGGTCAGTACTAAAAATATATGTTCCCACATACAATGTATGTTCGCGTATATTAGGCTGTATTACATCAGCGTAAAACATGACCCCCATATAAATATGATGATAACACAGAAAAATGGCTGAATTTCAAAGAGTAATACGCATTATCGAAGATCAGATACCAGGCATCGGGTTGGACAGAAAGTATGTTTTGTGCGCCAGCTATTCATAAAAGAACTAAGAGGGGTTATCCAGTAAATTAATATTATGGAATTATCTTTGATCAGAGACTCTCTTTTTTTCCTGCCTTCAAGACTGGCATCATTTTTCTCAGAACACATTTTAATTCTGAACATGATGCATTTTCACAGTAACAGAGCCTTGTTTTCTCAATCCATGGAACAGGGAAAAGAAAAAGGGTGTGTATGAAGGAATTGCCAGCTGGGACAGAACAATTATCCACTTACAGAGTATTTGTTTCCAGATGTCCGACAAGCGTCTGTTCTAACTTCTACCCACTTCTTCTCTGAGCAGTGGGACATTCAGGGCAGCATCATTGGAGTGATGGAGGCTTTGTTTACAGATGAATAAAAGAAGGTCAGGAAACAATAGTTAGTAAGGGCTGTGATAATGTCACAGCAGCTGACAAGTGAATGTTCAGGGAATATGGCATCACTATTGGGAGAAAATAGGCAAAGTTTTTGAGCCAACAAACCCTGCAGATCTTGTGGGAGAGTGTCTAGAAAACTGTTCTCTTTACCTGCAGGCTCGGAGCAGCCAAGGGGGATTCTCTCACTGTTCCCCAAGCTGAGTCTGACAGAGACATTGAGGTAAAAGGTAGAACATGATGCTCCTCTCAACAAATGAAGCCAAGGATGCACAACTCCCAGATAGCATGTGGCAGTGATGAGAGAGAGGGGAGTGGGTGAGCAACAAGAGATGGGACGTTAACCTTCTCAACATGTCCCTGCTAAAATAGTATGAGGCCACACAAATCAAGACTGGATCCAGTCAAAATCCAGAATTTAGCATGCTCAGCACACTAGCTGCTTTTTGCTAACGCTCAGTGTTCAATACCAAACCCCCCTTAGATCAGAACCACCTGGTTTCTATCAAATGCCTCAACAATGCATTTGACTGGGCTCTGTCTGCCTCGCTGAGTTGCTCCCCACTGTTCAGTGAACCCTGGCCTGGCAAAGTAGAACTATTCACACCGTTCACAAGGATAGTTAACATCATTTATTTGTTAAGCAAATTTTTGTCAGTCGATCCGATGATGGGTTACCCCGTCAACTTACAAAACACCTTGAAACAATGTCCAAAACAACAATCCAAACAAACTAAAACCAGGCTGCTGCATAACTTGAATAAAGAATAAAACTTGAATAAAGAAACATGCCAATTGCATCAGCAAGCTTTAAGAACCCATAAATGCCCCTGTAAACACTTTAAATATGGCAATGATATTGTGTGGCCACTTAAAATCTTTGGTAAAATCTTGGGAGGGAGAAGCTCAATGCAAAATATCATCATTGGCTGCTTTGATCAACTGTGACATTCCATATATTTAAAAAAATTAGTGGGAGAGGCCCTTGCTAAAGTTTCTCACCTTACGCAAAGGAAGACCTGTAGCTTGATGCAGCAGGAACGTCTTGGTCAAGGCCACAGGTGGTAGTTTCTAAAGCTTATCTTAAGTCTGTCATCATTATTTTTTTAGCAGTAATGGGATAACTAACCTAGACTCTGTTTGAAATTCATTTAGTATCTATGAACTTGCTCAGCAACCATTCAGAAAAAGCTTAAATGTTTACTATGAGTTGTATGCCAGCTAATAATGTTGGTGGCACCGCATGCATGCACATATCATATTTCAGGGAGGCTATGACCATTTAAATGTTGTTGGACTAGCTTGGCCATGCTGGCTGAAGCTGATGGGAGTTGTACTCCGACAACATGTTGGATACCCCTGGCCTACACTAACAAGATGGCTGAGACTCTTGTAAAAGAAGCTTTGCTATGTTTACAGCCAGTGCTTTTTTTCTGGGGGGATGCAGGGGTACGCATATCTCTAAACATTTTGTGAATCAAAGTTTGGCCTTATTGAGGGGCAATATTTTAATATGAGTAGGAAAATGAGAGTACCCCTAAACATTTTTTTTAGAAAAGAAGCACTGTTTACAGCTATGCATGGGTGCAATTATCCCCCCAGCTATAGGCTTGAGGTTACAAAAATAGTAGATTGGAGACTACATTTTATATGGTCTCTATGGTTTGACATCATCATTAGAATTGTACCTTGGTTGTCGAATGCCATGGTACTCAGACGTTTAGGCTCCCAAACGCTGCAAACCTGGATGTGAGTGTTCCAGTTTGTGAACGTATTTTGGAAGCCAAACATTCAACTCGGCTTCCGCTGCTTCTGATTGAGTGCAGGAAGCTACAGCAGCCAATGAGAAGCCACACCTTTGTTTTTGAATGTTTTCGGAAGTCAAACGGACTTCCAGAATGGATTATTTGAGAACCAAGATACAACTGTATTAGCCATACAAAGTGCACTGTGAAGGTTAAGGCTCATCATAAATACCATAGCTCTCAGGAAAACACTCAGTTTTGAGTATTTGTGTGTTATGTGTATGAAATGCGTAAAATGTAAAACTTGACACAGTATTATACCCACCAGCAACAGGTTCACTGTGGATGTTCAACTGTGCTGGGAGAAAATCTTCCGTAGGCCTAGTATGCCGTTTCCTGAATTTAAAGAGAGATCATCAAGATGCACACACACAGAGAGAGACTTATCATAGGAGCCGACTCCTAGGGGCCGTGGGGGCTTCAACTCTCACAATAAAATATCTGAGGGGGCCAGGCCCCCACAAAATTGATGAGCATTGCCATTCAAATGGTGTACATGCACCGTGTCATGTGATCTATTATGCGGGGCGGGTCTTAACATCTGTGATATGACTCTATCAAGCTCAATAGAGTAACACCAAAGGAAACATTCGAATGCAGGAAGGATTTGGCTTTCCTTCCCTAAAGAACCCTGAAACCCAACCATAAAGTTGCTCGTGAGACCCTTAAACCTACATATCACATTGCTAGCATAGCAATGTGACAAAAACATAACACATGTTCGCAAGCATGTGGTGACATCTTCTTTCTTGGAGGTCCTTCCATCAGTTCATAGGTGAGGGAGCTTTTTCAGCCCAAGGGCCACGTTCCCTCACGGACAACCGTCTGAGGGCAATATGTTTTGCAGTTGGGGTTTGACTTCTTAAAAACCACTTAAGCCTTTTGAGAGACTTCTCCTCAGAAAAGAAGCCTGGAAATATTTCAAATAAATAACATACTGTAGGAAGCAGAACCAAGAACTCCATTGCCTCGCTGAATGTCATTCCCTCTGCTGAGGGTGTTGAAAATAGAATATATTTACCTTCTTTAAAAAGATGAAAAATCCACACTTCTGAGTAGCTCTTTAGTGCCTAACTATTTGCTTGTGCCCATGTCAACACAGCTTCAAAGAATAATGGGCTTAGGAAATCGGTTTTGTAACACTATATCCTCAGATACTTCTGCTTCTGGTAAATTCTATATCCTTCCTAGATAAATCTCATAGGAAGTAACCACAATATCCAGGACCAGTACTCATCCTGAAATGGGGGTGGTGGATATGATCAACTGCCTGGCTCAGCTGCTTAGCCTCATTATAATTGCTGTATAGATATATCCTGCCTTACATTATCTGTTGGGTTAGATTGATCATAAGTAGCTGCAAAACCACAGAAATTAGACATGGTAATGACATTCTGTCAGCTGTTATCTGTGTCATAGTGTTTTCTTAAAGAATAACAACCAGAATCTAGAAACATCCATTCTATATTGAATGAACTGAGAGGCATATTGTTAGCAAATTACAGGATTGTGGTTAATCACATTGTTGTAAGTTTAGCATTCTTGATCACAGTGAAATAGTTGTGGATAGCAACTTGGATTTAAAAGAAACAAAACTGTTCATGGACTTTGATGAGTGGGGAATGACTTCCCCTTCTGATGGCCTATATAGAATCCATCTCCCTTTCTTCCAGCTCATAAAGTAGCTGACCAAAGCTTCCATGGGTAGAAAGATGGGATCCTGGGGGTGGGAGCTAAAATTGCCAGTTGATCATTTCCAACAGGCTGAGTAGACAACAATCTCTTTGAAAATTTAAGTCCTAAGAAAATAGCTACCATGGCAGACATTTCTCATTTGCCTTCTCTTCCTAGGTTGGATCCATCCACATTTTCTCACCCTACTCCATCCCAAGAAATTTGGTGAGGTATCAATGGTTGAAAGCTAGATACCCTTTGCTACAGTACAGTCATTAACTCTTCTTACCTTCAACCCGTCTTTTCCTGTCTTTGGTCATCAAAAGCCATTCAAATAAAAACACCTTACCCTGCTTGTAGGAGACACTCAGAATTCACACAGATGACCAATGGCCCAGCATGAACTCTCTCAGTTAAAGACAGCTTGGTCACCAGCCAAATTTAAAGGCGATTTTAGCACACATCAGGTGCATTTGTATTTTACAAACACTGGTGTGCACCCTCAGACACAGACTTTGGGAAATCTCCAGGGAAAGGGTGTTCGCCACTCCGGGGCAGCCACTGGCAATGCCTAAGGCTACAATCATAATTCTATCCATGAAATCAAATGTACTTACTCCTGAGTAAATACAGTGAGTATAAGAGCAATACATTATAGAAAAGCAGCCACAAGTAGGCTTTTAGAGGTTTATTTCTGCTTGCCGCCTGTTCAGAACAACTTGGTTTTCCCTCTCATTTATTAATCTCATTTATTGGGGTGCTGTTTCCCTGCCCCCACTTCCTTCCTTTTGTACTGAGGAATCAGAGCTAAGCACTTTTCAGTAATTCTAGCAGCAGCAGCAGCAGCTTTTCTTCATCTTGGCTAGCTTACAACACCTTTTATAATAAGGATCTTGTGGGCAGCAAAACACCGGATATTCAAACTCTCCCAAAGGATCTATTCTGCTATTGCTGTGCGTGCATAATGGAGGATGAAGGATATGTTCCCTTGATCTTTAGCACAGTAAAAAGAAGAAATCAATTATTATGTCTGACTTTCTACCAATGTGCTGCTATTAATTACACTTAACAGTTACAGGACTCACACGCACACGTCCCATGGAAGATATTTCCCCCCTGCACACCTCTTTTCTTCGTCTTTTGTTGTTGTTTTTTTTAAGCAGAGACTCTGGGAGCCAACATAAGCCTAAATGTTACAGCTGAACGGCAACAAGAAATCCTTTCCTAAAATAGACGTTTGCGCTAATGAGGGTATGAAAAATATGCTTAATTGACAACAAAGCTTTATTACAGCCCAGCCCTCCCTCTTGAGACTCGGAAAGGAAGTGGGTTTCTTCTGTTAGGATTTTACAGTTTGTTTTCTCATTTTGCTAAGTAGTCGTAGACTAATATTAGACAGGGTCTTCTAAATAGCTTACAATGATGAAGTGTTCACTTCCCCCATTGTTTGCTGGGAAGTCATTATGGTATCATATTGTAAGCCCTTGGCATTGGCATTAGTACCTAATAATTAAGCACATTTCCAGAATTATTTTAAGAAACATCTCAGCTTAAATTGTAATAAATGTATATACCCAGTTCCTCAGTTGTATGAGTGACTAATTATGCCTAAGTCGGGGAGTTCTTGAATCCTGTCAGAGTGAGCCTGTCCAAACAAATGGAGCCTTCCAGGGTGTTACAGAGATGAAAAACCAGACAAGGGTCCTATTTGTCCCAAGTTGGAAAGAAGCAGATCCAAAGGGAGTGTGGGGGGGCAAAACTGCATCATCGAGCAAGACAGTAAGGTACAGAAACATTTGGGACTATTTATCTTACAGAGGGAGAGACAGCTAAGGGGAACCTGTAAGTGTTTGAAAAATTTCCATTCTTCTACTTGCCCTCATTGTACTAGAAGTTGTGGTCGGCCATTGAAATGGTGTGGAAGTAGACTGGAAATCTGAAAGTGAATGGGAACACCTCAGCCATTTTTATCAGGGGGCAGAAGGATTTTTCAAACATTTTTGGGAAGTGGGGAGGGGGCTTACCAGGAAAGCATCAGTGGCATTACATGTTTTGCTACAAAAAATCTCTCAGCCACACCACCTTCACAGGCACATTTTCTGAGGACATGAGAGAGGGCCTTCTCAGTGGCTGCTCCCCCTCCACGGGAGGCTAGACTGCCCCCTTCTCTACTTTCCTTTCACCAGCAGACAAAGACTTTTGTTTTGACTGGTGTTTGGCCACTAACTGGGTGTTGTGACAGGGTCTTCTGACAGTGAATGTTATAGTTCTATGTATGTGTGTATGCGCGCACACACACACACACGCTTTTGTAGGGTTACTTATTTAATTGTTTTTTAAATATTTCTATTGATTGTGTGTTTTTATTTGTGACTCTTGCAATGTATGTCGGGAGGAAAGTGAAAAAAAAAATCTTCTTTAGTAATTGCCTCAAGCAGTGATGATGCTACAACAGTTATTAGCCAGCTGGATTGGTCAATGAAAGCCACCATTTTACACACACACACACACACACACACACACACACACACCATGCCTTGAATGATGTATTTCCCTGACACAGGTGTCTTCAATAAGGCAGGCTGCAGGCTGCTGATTGTTGTAGTTTTGTGGCAGTGGAGCAACTAAGTCTGAGGATGAAAACATTTGTTGAGGGAGGAAAGCCAGTCTACTGCTTTTACCTCATAAGACATTTCTCCCTGAGAATTTTGAGAATTTCTTCCCACCTGCCTTCCCCGGCCCCTGCTTCTTCTCGTAGATAGTTAGCATGTCCAGACAACCTGTTTATTGAGCTTTCCCTCTGATTTGCTTGCAGGGAGATTATACTATGTTGGCTATTGAATGACCATTAAATCCTGATTTGTTTGTGGGTGGGTTAGATGACGTTGCATCAAACCAGTGTTATCCCACACTTTCCACTGCATTTTCCCATCACTTTCCTTATCGTGAAAAGTCCAATCTTTTGGAGAAGCGAGTTTGTTGAACAAGAGTCTCCATCGACTATAAATGAGAAACCTGAATTTTCTGGTACGTGATTGAATCCCATCTGAAAATAGTGACAGTCTGTAAGTGCTCATATCGATCGATCAATAGGCATTCACTCTTGAGTCAACATTATAATGATCTGATTCAATTTCCCTAGTTTTTATTAATTTCTTTTTTAAATAAAACAAGGGCAACGTGAACACCAACATATATTGTTTTGCAATGCTCTTATTTTTACTTTGCTTTGCATTGCTGTTGCAAAACAGAGCCTAAATTACCCCCTATAACAGTGCTCAGCTCACAGATGCAAAGTTGGTATTTCACCATTCCACATCGCAAATGTCATTTTTTTATATTTTAAACAAAAGGATGTTCATTTAGATAACCCCATGGAAAAATCAAAACTCTGCATGTAAATTTTCTGTCCTTAACTAAATATCTGGGGATGTTCAGGGAAGAATTAATTGGTAGCAACCAAAAAGAAAAAAGAAGTACTTTCAGTGCCCCTGTGAATAATTTATAGCTGCTTCCTTTTCAACAAAAGAAAATGTTGAATGTTTTTGACAATAGCAGGTACATAATTGTTTTATGCTGGAGGCATTTACAGTAACTCATTCATTATGTCATCTTGCTAGTTTTCATGGCATTTATTCATTCTCTTAGTGGGTGTATTTGAATGACAAGTAAGAGAAATAAGCTCTCGTAAATGGAAGCTGAGAGACAGCCTGCAAAAGTGGACACTCAAGGAATATATATATATATATATATATATATATATATATATATATATATGAATGATTTCTCATCTTCTTTTTCTGAGTGTCCACACTTACATACTGTCTCTTGGTTTACTTTTATAGGAGCTTTTCATTGCTTGTCATTTAAAGACACTCACGATGGACGTCTCTACACCTTGGGTTACGTTATAATCCTCCTCTGTGCAGAAACAATGACCTTTCATGGGTGGGGGAGCTGTTAGCTGTTCATAGGGCTCCACAAAGCCCTGTTTCTCCTCTCATGCACAGGGACATGCATGCAAGCAACATGAGTGGTCTGTACATGCCCTCCAGACTTCAACTCATGACACTTGGCTGACCAGAAGAAGCTTGGGCTGAAAGAGTTGTGTCCAGCCCTCTCCCCACACATCTGATCTCTGTAATGGTCCACTGCAGCTCAGGTGTTGCATGAAAAGGTCCCATTTTCAACCCCAACCATCTCTAGGTAGGACTGGGAGAGATTCCTGCCTACCAATCACTGTAGGCAATACTGAGTGAGAAGGACCAATGGCATGACTCTGTGTAAGGCACCTTCATGGGTTTCTATATGCACATGCAGTAGAGGCAGAAGAAACTTTTTGGGATCTGTGAGGATCCTTTTGCACATGACCACCATACCCACATGGGAAGGGATTGTACCAGATACTTGTTTGAGGGTCGGGGTGTATGCCTATAACGTGTACGTGTGTACCTAAAAATATACAGTAATGTGTGAATGTGAGAAACAAATATTTGAAAGTACATTTTTGGAACAGATGTACATTTGACAAAGAGCTGTAATAACCTGGTGCCCACTATCAATGGTAAACTTCAGTTTGTTGCTATGCCATGTAAGGGAATTCTTCTTCCTAAAGAAATGTTACATAGAAATTGCTAAGGCATATATCTTTGTGAGGAAGTCACACATGGGTTGAGGCTTCCAAAGTTGCTGTGTATTTTTAATGTGTCTGCTTTGCAGGTAATACGTCTTCATCAGTGAGATCTGGGGTAGCTCCATTTTCTATTAATATGTGCTCCTGGTGCTTTTAGAAAGCTCAGAGTGGCTTATATTGGGCTCCTGGTGGTCTCCTATTCAGGCACTACTACGGCATCATGGGTTCCCCCTGTTCCTCATTAGAAAAGAAAATCATGCCCTATAACTTCATGTTAACTTGGGTTATTACAGGTCTCTTAGGGTTCTTGGGTAATGGCTTTTTGTTCCACATTTGCTTGACCAAAGACTTACACTCTGTAAAGAGTAGACAGCCAGTCTCCATAACACACTGCCTCAGCCTTCATCGTTTTATTTCACGGACTTCCTTCCCTTTAGTAGTTTTATTTCTTGCCCTTTTATAAACGGAGAAACATCTTATCTTAACAGCTTAACTCATTAGTTTTGAAGAGTTTGCTGAATGCTGATATTTGACATTAAATTTCCTGTTTCGTTAATAGCTATCAGGCTTTCCACATTTGGACATACATCAGGACAGATTCCAATTATCTCCTATTTCTTTGAATCATAATGTCCTTGTGCCTTGGCCCTTATGCAGGTTGTATTAATCTGATGCTTCTTCAAAGGTACAATCAGTCAAACAGAGTATCTGTTGTGTGCTGTTTTCTCTGATAATGAGTAATTCTGAATAGCATAGTATAAATAAAACAGAAGAATTATCCTAATGTCAACCCAGATATACAACATTCCATTTATCCCACATGCCACTTCCCTTTCTTCTCCCACTCCTAAATTGCATATTTAGGGTGCATCTGCCCTACATAGTTTTAGAATATTGATCAGCTCATTCCTCCCTGTGTACTTGGGATGAGACCACTCTTCAGACTGAGCAGGTAGACAGGCTGTTGATCCAAGATACTAGGCACCACTTTGTACCTTTCTAGTTTCACTGTCTCAGTCTTGCACTTCCTGATATATTTTCCAACACTCCAAACTGGACTCAAGGCAAGTGTGTGTGTTTGTGTGTGTGTGTGTATGTTGATGCACTTGAAGGATTCAATAGAGTTCCACATGGTGCCAGGTGACCAATCTATTAGTGGTGGTTATAAGATCTCTGGGTAGGGACTGCATAACTTTTGCATGCTATCTTCTTCTTTCTTCTTTGGCAATCACTCGTAGCTGAGTAAAGGTTGTCTTCCATGAACATGGTCTTAACAGTGAATCCATAAGTGCCTGTGGAGGCCAATTCTGGATCCACATGTCCTTCCACAGTGGGGACATAGGTTTCCAGGTGGGAGTTGATCATGGTGAGGATTTCCCAAATGTGCCTTCCTTTTAGCACATTTCTCCCTTTTGTCCTGAGTTCGAGCATCTTCAGAGTCCATGACACCTGAAACGTGTCATTTGGTAACTTTTGCATGCTATACAGCACCTAACACATTATTGGTGCTTTGCAAATGCGTGCAAATTTCTGGGTTCAAGGCCACAAAATTACAAATAAAAACCTGCAATCAATACTAATCCTAACAGGAGTAGCCAACCTGGTCCCTGCTGCCCACTAGTGGGCATTTCAGGATTCCAGATGGGCGGTAGGGGGTTCTATGGCACATGTTACTGCAGCACTGGTGGGCGGTAAGGAAATTTTACCATCAAGAAAGATGCATTAGTGTGTGGTAGGTATAAAAAGGTTGACGACCCCTGAACACTAAGAAGTGGCTGGTGGGGTTACATTGCTTTCCTGTCTTTTCCACATGCTGCTGCTGCTTACCTAGAGGGGTGGGGCAAGGCAGCAGAGCCAATCTGATGCTCCACACCATGCACACATCACATGGAGCTCCTGCTGCCTGTCCTTTCTCCCTCTTGCCATATGGTAGTGTCATGTGACATTGGGAAGACAGGAGACCAATGCAGCCTCACCTGCACAGCCGTGCCAGCTGCTATTGCTAATATTGCTCCTACTCCTAATAATAATAATAATAAATAAGTCCTAGGTTCTCCTCCCTCCCCAGACATCCTTGTGTTACCAGAGCAGCACAGGGTGTGGCTGCAGACGAGACACAAGAATTCGGCTACAGGTGATTGTTTTTTGAGGGATGGTAAAAGTGCCGTTTTACTTAATGCAGTATTTATATATCACTTCCTAGCCCTGTGACCTACAACACCGTGAACTTAAGGCTGCTATCTTTTGTTTCGACTTAGGACTCTGCTTAGGTGTTTTGGTTTTCCATGCTGCTCATTATTTTCCTATTCTCATTCTCTATTTCATAATTATGAACATCCAGTCCTCCGAGCCAACAAAACAACAGACACTCGGGCACATATTAAATGTAATTCAGAAAACTAATGTAGTCTGCCCACCTCTGATTATGACAATGTTGTAAGTGCATTCTCTGAAATCCAGGTTTTAACCAGAAATGTTAGTCAGTGGTACATGGATTCAAAACTAAACATACAATGGGCTAGACAGGGATTGTCAGCCTGTCATTATACTGCTGGCTGTTAACATCCACAATTAAGGAAGAGTACATATCAATTATTATTTGTCTGGAACATGAACTTCCCGGAGCATGAAAGGAAAGGATACAGCCTGCGTTTCTGTCTCCTATCTTCAGCTAATTAGTGCTGTTTTTAATGGCTTCATCTACCCAGGATCAATTGTCTAATGGGGAATGGTTCTCTGCCAGTTAATAAGGTGGGGAACTGTATAATGTGATTATGTCTGGCTCCAAAATAGTGCTTCAAATAACACTAAAACAATCATGTGATGAAATAAATAGACGGTTGCAGCAATGTTGGCTAATTCTGGATGGAAAGGGGGCAGAGAATTGCTAGCACTTCAGTTCTGCTTCTACAGAAGTTTTTTTTTAAGAAAAAACAACTTCTTTATCAGAATTGTGAAACAAGGGAGCAGATGGGGGTTTATATCAGGGATGAGGAACCCTTTTCGGAACCATGGGTTCATTCATTCTGGAGGGTAAATGCCAGTACTAGATGGGGCCAGAGGCCAAAATGAGTGAAACCATAGGTGTGTCTATTAGCTTTGTACAGTAAATTACATTCCAACTACACATAAATCAGAGATTTCTACAAATACAAACCTCCATCCAGGCAAAGGATAAGTAAGATCACAGTTAAGGGCACATTCCAGCTAGGATGAAACATTTGAGAAGAGCATGGAGTGGGACAACTAAAGGTGCAACCCGGGAAGGGGGCATGGTCTAGGCATGGTCTCACAGTTCATTTCAAAAACCAATGGGCTGCTTCAGCTCCCATTTGCTCCCTAAGCAAAGGAACGGTATGTACAAGAAGGTGCCTCTTCTCTGCCAGCCATGCCTGAACTTCCTTCTTCCTGCTTCAGTTCATTTTTCTTTAAAGTGCTTTCTTCCCTAGCTTTAAACAAAACTTCATCTCAAAAAGCAGAAGTGGTTACCCACCCAGGCCCCAAATTTTGTGGGGAGTTGTACACTGAAATGGTACTTAGAATAATGATTCATCCATATCCTCTAACATTTTTCCAATGAAAACAGGGATGTCCCACTCCATAATGATAATTTTACTATTTATACCCCACATATCTTACTAGGCAGCTTTCAACATATATAAAAACATAATAAAACATTAAACATTTTTTAAAAAAACCTTCCCGATACAGGATTGCCTTCAGATAGCTCAGGGGTCAGATAACTCCATACCTTCCAGTATTTCTCCAATGTTCTTCATCCTACCATATCTTCCAACATTTCTCCAATGAAAATAGGGACATCCTAAGGAAAAGTGGGACATTCCAGGATCAAATCAGAAACAGGGGCGGCTTCTCTAAATCAAGGATGTCCCTGAAAAATAGGGACACTTGGAGGGTCTGTTAATCCAGCCATGGGTGTTTAACAAACCTTAGCAGGAGGAATGTGAATGGGAAGGGCTGTTCCCCACGCCCTAAAAAATTCTTTCTAAAAAATAAACCAGTTTGTGGTTTCACTGCTCAAGAGACTGAACATTTTAATTTTCTATTACTAAATTGCATTTGGTACCAATGTAGAGCTGTGTCTGTACAAAACAATGGCATGTATAGTGTGTTTATCTTTTTTACTGCAAACAGGTATTTTTGCCTATTGTATTCCAAAGGCAAAAAAGAGAGATAAGCAACCTTTACTTTTTAGCTTTTTAGTAAATGGGATACAGAACTCTCGTGTGGGGTTTCTGGGATACAGAAATATCTATGGTTTTGTTATCGACATTATGAATGGTCCATCAGTTGGCCCACCTGAAGAGGTTGCTGGATAATATTCTGTTACAAGGAAATAATGTAGTAATTAAAACCAGGAAGCACAGTATGGGCAACTCCCTTTCAGTGTTTTCAGCCAATGAGTGAAGTAACAGCTATGATTGATTAGCGTTACAGAGAAAGATTAGAGCTACACACACAGTAGGGAAGACCTAAATGAACCAGGATGTCTAGACCATGGGATTGCTGATACCTATGTAGATACACATATCCTGAGCAAGTGTTAGAACAGTGTAGTTAGACTGATGTGAAGCAGGAGAGGACTCTATTGAGCTCAGGAGGATTCTTTGCATGTGGACACTGTGCTCATGCTTCACTGGATCAAACCTTATTGTGTGTTGGGTTGAAATAAATGACAGACGAATGACAAGTGTCATATGGGAGGCATCTCTCGAGCATGTCTCAGGGAGTCCCTTTTATTGAATATTACAGCATTGCCACATATGTGCTTGTTGCTGATTGGTTAACACAAATACAATGCAAAGGTTGCATATAAGCATTAATCATCAATAGATTAAAGGTTGGGAAAGGGAACACAGAATTGGACAGGTATGAAAACCTCCTTATTAAACTATTACTAGTGATTGATATAGCAAAACTTAAAATAACATAACTATCGCATTCCGTAGATGTGGTCAACCATGCATTAAGAACAGGTCAGGGTACGATGTTTCATGAACTCAATGTGAACTGAACATTCTAGGGTGGGTGAGGAAGGAGTGCTTCAGCTTAGAGCGGTTTGCCAAAGTCATGTGCAGAAGCAAAACTTCCCATCAATTGTGTATCTGCATTGCATCTTGCGTGTTGAGTTCCACAGTGCCACCCCCCAAATAATTTCACACTTCACACATCAATTTTGTTTAAGGTTTTTGGCATAGTTTTGGCCACAACTTTTTTATTCAAAATACAAAAATTGTGAGTGGTTGCTTAGGCATTGGTTATGACTATCTGTCCTGGCCCTCAAGGACAGAGCTGGTCCTTCCGGACTCCACCGGAAGCCAGCGTGGGAAACAAGTATTGGATGAGAAGTGAGGCTGGGAAACAGACCCTCGCTTCACACCCTCATGTTCCGGTGGGGCTTGCACGGCCCAAGTCCGGCTCCACGGTCAAGGACGAAAGAATGGCAAGCCCCTGGATTCCTTTAACGGAATTCCCTTTCCGCATCATTTGGAGGGATAGGCACTTACCCCTCCAAGCACCAATTAACCAATGCCTAACCGCCAACCTTACAAGTTGTGACGATTTGCTACGCAGTAGGCAAAAACCAAATGGCACCAGCCAATCAGCCAGATGGCCAAATTCCTACCAGGCCCCCGCTCCAAGGCGAACGACCCCATGACAGGCATAGCAAGGTCAAGCAATCAACTTAAATAACAAGCCCCCCTATTAAAGGGAGGGAGGGCGGGTGATCCGATGCAAAACGTCCAAGAAGGACGTCCCTACGTCCGGCACATCTATTTATATCTTCTGACTCCTCCTCCAAATTGGTAACAATCAAAATCCCCCAGCAACCCAATTAACCCTTAAGACCAGGGTTGCTGACAATTTGCCTAGTCATGGGAGGGCGGCCTGTTCCCCAACCGCAACACGTGCTCTCTGCTAGGGAGAACACGCTTTGCGTGTTGAGTTCCACAGTGCCACCCCCCAAATAATTTCACACTTCACACATCAATTTTGTTTAAGGTTTTTGGCATAGTTTTGGCCACAACTTTTTTATTCAAAATACAAAAATTGTGAGTGGTTGCTTAGGCATTGGTTATGACTATCTGTCCTGGCCCTCAAGGACAGAGCTGGTCCTTCCGGACTCCACCGGAAGCCAGCGTGGGAAACAAGTATTGGATGAGAAGTGAGGCTGGGAAACAGACCCTCGCTTCACACCCTCATGTTCCGGTGGGGCTTGCACGGCCCAAGTCCGGCTCCACGGTCAAGGACGAAAGAATGGCAAGCCCCTGGATTCCTTTAACGGAATTCCCTTTCCGCATCATTTGGAGGGATAGGCACTTACCCCTCCAAGCACCAATTAACCAATGCCTAACCGCCATGGAGCCTCCAGCTCCCTGCCAAACCACTCACTAACCCCACCAAGACCTCAGCTTGGCCATTTCCGCACCTATCCAAGCCTCATTCCCTGAAGCAGAAAGGTGCACGCCATCATCTCGGAAAAAGGATGGCTTCTTAAAAAGAATCGCAGGGTGAGAGATCACCTCACGCACCAAGACCTCAGCTTGGCCACCACTGCACCTATCCAAGCCTCATTCCCTGAAGCAGAAAGGTGCACGCCATCATCTCGGAAAAAGGATGGCTTCTTAAAAAGAATCGCAGGGTGAGAGATCACCTCACGCACCAAGACCTCAGCTTGGCCACCACTGCACCTATCCAAGCCTCATTCCCTGAAGCAGAAAGGTGCACGCCATCATCTCGGAAAAAGGATGGCTTCTTAAAAAGAATCGCAGGGTGAGAGATCACCTCACGCACCAAGACCTCAGCTTGGCCACCACCGCACCTATCCAAGCCTCATTCCCTGAAGCAGAAAGGTGCACGCCATCATCTCGGAAAAAGGATGGCTTCTTAAAAAGAATCGCAGGGTGAGAGATCACCGCACGCACCAAGACCTCAGCTTGGCCACCACCGCACCTATCCAAGCCTCATTCCCTGAAGCAGAAAGGTGCACGCCATCATCTCGGAAAAAGGATGGCTTCTTAAAAAGAATCGCAGGGTGAGAGACCACCGCACGCACCAAGACCTCAGCTTGGCCACCACCGCACCTATCCAAGCCTCATTTCCTGAAGCAGAAAGGTGCACGCCATCAGCTCGGAAAAAGGATGGCTTCTTAAAAAAAAAAAAAGAATCGCAGGGTGGGAGATCACCTCACCACCCAGCTCAGCAATCCGCACAGCCACAGCCGAATTGATGCGTCTTCTAGCCCTTTCAGTGGCCACTGGGCAACGACTGCCCCTCCACACGCATCGTTGCAAAAGCTGAGACCAAAAAATCTTAGCTGCAGGCAC
Source organism: Podarcis melisellensis (assembly GCF_964234715.1). Lineage (NCBI taxonomy): Eukaryota > Metazoa > Chordata > Lepidosauria > Squamata > Lacertidae > Podarcis > Podarcis melisellensis. Next base: position 30,154,790 of record NC_138539.1, on the reverse strand, counting down.
CATTGCCCGCAATGTATCCAAGTCCATCAAAATTGCAGCACGCAGGGAAAAACAGCCCATGTCCATCAGGTCATTCTCTCCCAGCTGTATCACAATGGCTGATGGCGGCCCCTCACGGAGCAACTGGCACCGGATACGTGGCAGGAGCTCCGACCACAGCATTCCACGTCTGGACAACCAGGACAGCTGCACATGGGGAGGAAGGCCAAGACCTGGACCAACACCAGCCTGCCGTGCTGCGACACCAGCCCAATGGATGATGCTGTGCCCCACCATCCACACGCGGACAGGCGCCAGACCTGGTACAACATAAACAGACAAAATACATCATGTTAGCGAACATAGCCTCTGAACGCATTTGATTTCCAGCGGCCCAAATCCTTTATCCTGGCCGCTGACAAACCCCAATGAGCTGCCACCGTGGCAGCCCCAATCCGGAATGAATGGGGAGCATAATCTCCAGCTGTGCCGCCACAGGCCAGAATCGCTTTTCGCATCACTCCTGTAAATTGTTGCCTAGTTAGCGGCAACCCATCCTCATGCCGGAGCAGAGGCCCATCCCCCTGAGTGCGCACAGCCAGATATTTGCCAACGTCTTTTACAGGGCAAGGGCCCGCCTCCCTCGTGGCAGGGAGACGAATGAGCGCACCTTTACCCCTCTGATCCGTCTTAGAATGTCTAACCATGATTCTCAATTCGGCAGGGGATAACTGCACGTCTTGGATGAAGAGGCCCCAAGAGCGACCATCCCTATGGTCCTCCACCACTATTTCACCCACTCTTAACGCACCAAAAAAGGCTATAGAAAAGGCAGCCGAAAATAGACGTGCCTCATACCCCGACCAACACACCACCCGCAGCTTCTTCGCATATTGCTCAGCATGTCAAAAGAGATGGGACGCCTGGATACCGGCCGGGGAGGACACAACCTACCCCAGCCTTCGAGGGCCTTGCGGACAATAAACTTTGCGCAAGGATCCTTATCATAAAATGTTTTGCAGAAAAAGGCAATGGCAGCCGCTTGCATTCTAATTGTCTTAGCTGCCCACCCCAGCTGAAACAAGTGTGCCAGATACTTTAAGACCTGCGAGGAGGTGGGTGGGGCCCCCCGTATTTTGCTGGCAGACTGACGTATAAACGTCAAAAAATCATCCCAAACTTTTGCATAAGATCGCAGGGCGGAAGGGGAAACCGATGCCGCTACTCCCTGCAAAACTAATTGTTGCCAAGGTTCCAGAGATGATCCGGGAAATATTCCGGAAGTATCCGCGCCTCTGGAACCAGGAGTCTGAATCGCTCCATCTGAAAACGGGACAGAGCATCAGCAATTTCGTTAGACCCCCCAGGAATAAAACGAGCAGAAAAACTATATTACAACGCAAGCAATGCAGCACAAAAACTCGCAAGAGGGCCGACACCCGAGGGGAGCGTGATGACAGCTTGGCTAGGACCGTCACCACCGCCTGGTTGTCAGTCCAGAAGCAGACACGTCGGTTCCTGAACTCCTCGACCCACACATGCACTGCTACTGCAATGGGAAAAAACTCGAGAAAAGTAAGGTCCCGCGTAATCTCTCCTCCCCTCCATTCAGAAGGCCAACGCTTTGCACACCAACGGCCCTTCCAATAAAGACCAAAGCCCAGCAAACCAGCTGCATCTGAATGCACCTGAAATTATTATGCAAATTTAACGTGTCCTGCCATAATGAGACCCCATTGAATTCCTCCAGGAATTCCAACCACATGGACAGATCAGCCCTCACCTCACTAGAAAGGCGCACCCGATGATGTGGAGCCTTCAAACCTTCTGTAAGACGAGCTAGGCGAGAGCAGAAAGGGCGCCCAGGAGCCACCACTTTACAAGCGAAATTAAGGTGCCCTAATAGTGACTGGAGTTGTCTAAGAGACACCTTCCGCAAAGGTAACACTTCTTCTATAATCTGTCTTAAGGCAACCAGCTTGTCATTCGGCAAGCTAGAAGTTTGAGCCACCGTATCTAAAAGAATACCCAGATAAGTAAGCTGGGTCGATTATAACAGCACGCCCAATCTGCAGCAGGTGGACCAAATACTGCAGGATATGCTCAGAGGATGGGGGCCAATTCATCTGAATGGTCGAGGACTGCCAACTTAAGGCTAAGAAATCCATCCAGGCCTTCCCATAAGAGCTAAAAGCAGAAGGGGAATTGGAAGCTGCTGCTCTCTGTAACTACTAATTGTTGTCAAAATGCCACAGGTGGTCTGGAAAAGTCTGGCAACAGCTGAGTCTGGAGCCCAGGATCTGAAGCGCTTCATCTGAAAATGGGATAGTGTCAGCAACATCATTAGAGGATCCCGTATGATTGCCTCACCACACCGGGCTGATCCGATGCAAAACGTCCAAGAAGGACGTCCCTACGTCCGGCACATCTATTTATATCTTCTGACTCCTCCTCCAAATTGGTAACAATCAAAATCCCCCAGCAACCCAATTAACCCTTAAGACCAGGGTTGCTGACAATTTGCCTAGTCATGGGAGGGCGGCCTGTTCCCCAACCGCAACACGTGCTCTCTGCTAGGGAGAACACGCTTTATCAGTTATATGTGAGAAGTATCAGGCTCAGATATTGTTGGATTCCAACTCTTATCATCCTCAGCCCACATAGCCAATGGTGCAGAATGATGGAAATTGTAGTCAAACAACATCCGGAGAGCACCCTATTGATTACCCCTGCAATAAGTTTAAAAAGCAACAACACAGCTATTATATGTCAACTGACAGATATTATTCAATATCATGCCAACCATCAAATACTGTGGCATATGGTATACCACTTGATGTAAAGCTATCTTCTGAAAATCCATTTGAATGCTTATGAAGGTCTCCTGAATAGAAATAAAATAGCTGATAGGCAACTTGCCCACCACCTTTCTAGAAGTTCCCTCATTTTCCTCTGCCTCAGAGGTGAACCGCTAAAAAAATACCAAATAAATATGAAAGATTGTGGTATATGCTAATTTCTAACATCATCTCATGGTTGATTTGGTTGCTTGTATTAGTCTGTCATCTTCTATGCTTCCACCATTCTGGTTGATTAATTGCACTTGCTACTTAATCACAATATCTCTCTGTGGAACTTCAGCAAAGCAATGTGTAAACATATGTTAATCACAGCCTTGCATAAATCTCTCCTTCAGCTTAATGCCAGTCAGTGTTGCCCTTTCTAGCCCCAAACTACACTGGATTGTAACCTACAGGAGTCTCTGCTGACAAGAGGAGAAAGAATGCAAGCCACTTACTTTGGATCATTTATTTACAGCAGTTTCATATCCTAACTCAGTAAAATAATGTTTGATTTAGCTGGAAACCAATAGTAATGATGCTGAGATAGAGGTGGCTGCTGAAGCGAATCCCCCCAAATTCATCTGGCAGACAGGGCTGTATGTACTTTGCTACTTCCAGTGATAATACTGGTTGTAGCCCTGGAAGGGCTGTAGCTCGGTGGTTGAGCATCATCTTTGCATACAGAAGATCCCAGGTTGAACAACCCAGCATTTCCAGGTGGGCCTGTGAGAGGCCCCTGCCTCAAAACCCTGTAGTGCCACTGCCAGTCAGTGAGGGCCACTTCGTATTAGATAGACCAACAGTCTGACTTGGTGTTAGCTATTATTACTGCTTATTAAATTTGTATACTGTCCCTTATCCAAGATCACAGGGTGGTTCACAACATAAAAATACAAGATGAGAACAAAAATAGTGTATAACGCCGCTTGTTCATTTGTCTGAGAGGAGTAGGAGGACAAACAAGTTTCTACTCTGCACACTATTCCCATTTCTACCCCACCCCCCAAAAAAGAAGCAGTCACTGGCATGATTACTCCTTGTTTGACAGGGTTGCACAATTCATATGGTTGGATTGGGTCCAGTGCATTTTTCTAGCATGAACTATTTGCAGTTGTCAACTACTACAAGCAGCAATCAGAGCGATTTTTATTACAACCAAGGCCCACTAATTGTTCATATGGCATATCTGATATGTCTTGAAATGAAACTTTGAATTGAAGGGCAATTTGAGACTGGAGCTATCAAGAAAGTCTAAAAAAAACCAATAACAAGTATACCCTTTGTTCATTCTTCAGTATTCCCAGGGCTCCCTAGAAGATCCACTTGTTTTATGTAATAATCTGTTGTCCCCAAATCAAGTTTATAATCAGGGTTGTTTTTTTCAGCCGCAACTCACTAGATCTCAGTTCTGGAACCTCTCAGGTGGGCGCCATTGCCATTGTAAGAGAACAAGGGAGGCATCAATGGCAAGTTCTGGCATCTCTTTTTCTAGAAAAATAGCACTGCTTATAATGGAAGATATTACTAGGCAAATTGACATACCAGCAATTTATGACTTCAATATGTCACTTTGGTATCCTTTCTTGAAGGCAGAATATCAACTTGAAACAATAACATGCATTTCTAAATTGTGTCAGCTTGGGAAGATGTGTCGTGCGTCTACATTTCCAGACCTTTCAAGGAAGGCAATATGAGGGCTCTGAAAAGCCACTGCTACTGTGTCTCTAGGGGACGTGGGTGGCGCTGTGGGTAAAACCTCAGCGCCTAGGACTTGCCAATCGCATGGTCGGTGGTTCGAATCCCCGCGGCAGGGTGCGCTCCCGTCGTTCGGTCCCAGCACCTGCCAACCTAGCAGTTCGAAAGCACCCCCGGGTGCAAGTAGATAAATAGGGACCGCTTACCAGCGGGAAGGTAAACGACGTTCCGTGTGCTGCGCTGGCTTGCCAGATGCAGCTTATCACACTGGCCACATGACCCGGAAGTGTCTGCGGACAGCGCTGGCTCCTGGCCTATAGAGTGAGATGAGTGCACAACCCTAGAGTCTGTCAAGACTGGCCCGTACGGGCAGGGGTACCTTTACCTTTACCTTTTTACTGTGTCTCTACACATCTAGGTTATAATCTGCATTCTTGCATATATTCAGCATGTCACTGACCAGAAATTGGTCCAAATGCCTCCATATACATCAGTTTGAGTGCCATTCTGAGACTACTGTTTAGTGCTCACAAGCAGACCTGCCTGACTTTGTGAGCGAACTCTGCCTCTACCAGTCGCCACCTCACCATAGATATTTAAGCTTGACCAAATATTGCATGTCAATAAATGCATCCCAACATACCATGAAAGTGTAGGGGCCCTGAGGGGTAAAATCTTCAGAAACGTTGAAGCATTTGGGAAATTGCTTTCATTTTTTTTTCTAGTGGAAAATAAATCATAAGAAAAAAATTACATATATGCAGTATTGATCATCTTGTCAAATCTAAACTTACCATACTACTTTAAAAATATGTATCATGCATAACAAACCACATAAATTATAAATGGATATATTTATTAAATGTAAGGATAAAACTATTTCATTCAAAGAAAACTTTAAAATAGATCCATTTATTTATAGATATAGATTTTATAGTACTTTAGTATCTTGTCGTCGTCGTCTCCCCACCCCCACCCCAGTTTATACCTATGTTTTTCTATTTGGAGCAAATAGTGGCTTCTGAAGTTAATTTTCAATGGGAAAACAATAAGAGGAGACAATAGTTGACCCCTCTCATCCGTAACATAGTCTTGCTGGTCTGCAACACACTGAGAGAGTAGTTTCTATCTACAAAAGTTTAATCATGACAGAGATGCATTCATTCATTTATGTTGTTGCATCTAGTTTAGTAATTGTGTTTTGTAATCCGAACAAATGAGGCAGCAATGCTATCATGACTATTGTTACAATATTTTAATTGAATTACATCCAAGGAGAGACCAGTTCTGTTATGCTCAGTTGCAGCACTCCTTTTTTTGGTGGGGGACTGTAGCTCAGTACTAGAGCATCTGCTTTGCATGCCGAAAGTCTCAAATTTAATCTCTGGCATCTCCAGTTGCATTCAAACCTTGGAGAGCTGTCGTCAGACAGTATAGATGACAATGAGATAGACAGGCCAGTGGTCTGGGACAGTGAGATAGATGGTCCAATTCAGTATAAGGCAGCTCCCTATGTTCCTTCCATGTCTCTAAAAACACCTGCATGTTCAGGACGGTGGCCAGTCTGGAACATGAATGACTGTGGAGTAGGAAATTTAGTTCCAATGTTTCACTAAGCACTTGTTTCCTTCTTCAATCCTTAGTTTTTTCCTGGGGGGCAGGCTGGTAAAGTGAGCCTAGCATGTTTGGAACAAAAACACTAAGGAGCTGAGCATGAAAAACAATATTGTTTAGTTCAGGACAACAGAGTCCATATAACATATTCAAGGACGGCAATGAAGGCAGCATCATAACTAGAAAGACATAACCAGGGGTGACATTCTGATGTTTGAAAACAGATAGAGAGAGGGGGGAGGGAGGGAGAGAGACAGAGAGAGAGAAAAGTATTTTTTTCCCTGACCTTTGCAGGCTGGGAAATGAGTTGTTGTTCATTAATGAATCGCCTTCTGCACACATCTGAAGGCGGTCTACAAAATTCAGAAAAAAACAAATTTAAAAGAATGCATAAAATAACAGCAGATAAATTTAACAAAGGTGCAAAGCAGACACCTATGACAGAGACCTATCCACCGCATGGAGTGATGATGCAAGGATGGTCCTGAAGGCAGCCAGATGTTCATGAGCTGTGGAAGGAGAGGTGTAGGAAGCAGAAAACAAGGCTCCAAGGAGGTGTATGGAAAAGGGAACCGTTCTGAGGGCAGACAAGAATCTTGAGGTGAGGAAGGAATGCTGGAGAATCCAGAGGAAAAGAAGTGTATTGTAATCCTGGCATATGGAAGCAATTAGAGACTGGGGTGTGTGCTGCTTCCCTTGCGTTGGGTGGTCCTCACAAAGGTGATTACCTGGTGAACTGATCACTTAACAAAGAGGGAGCCACTGATTTACAGTGTGTGACATCAGGTACTTCTGGGAATCCCAGGTTTCTCATGGCTGATTAACAGGTTGTACCATGAGATGAGGAGGAATGGGGTAGAAATGCTAGTTATTTCACATTTAAAGGTGAACCTACCTAATTCACACTTCCCCAAAGAATATGTGAACCGAAATCCAGCCACCCTTCGAAATTTGCGCTTCTTCAGATTTTGCAGAACAGTTTTTCAGCCAGTTAATGGATACAAAGATACATATATCAGGGTAAAATGAAATCCAGGGCAGCTGCTAGCAGTCAGGGTAGCCAGTACTGTGCTAAATTGACCCATGTTCTGACTCAGTTTAAAGCAACTTTATACAACTGCAAGTTCTTCCTATGTTCGTCCCCAGTTAAGAGACAGTCAGCTTTGAACAATATTATATTTATAAGAAATTGAATACTCCTACCTTTATCAAGCACTGAACACACCCTGATCAAAATTTATATATGGATAGCAAGGCCATATAAGCTCAGAGATGTTTTGGAATAAGGAAAGATTTATTATCCATGTTCATATATGTCAGAGCATTTTCTCCCTTGATAAAGCCTTGTACACTAAACTTTAAAACAAGAAGTCAACTCTTATTTTAAAAAGCCAACCTTATTAAAGAAAAAATGATTTCACATGAAATTGCAGACAGCCCTTGCCTACCTTCACTTCAATGGCACAAACTGTTAACAAGCATGGTCATAAGAGCTCATCATTTTTCTCTCTCTCCAGCTTTCCCCCTAAGCCTTGAAAAAGTTAAGCCTTTTCCTATGAATAACTGAAAAGTTTTTTCTGTGGTTTTTGTTGTTGTTGTTTTTTAAAAAAACCTTAAAAGTGCAACAGAATTTTATTCTGGTTTCTAATGTGTTTAACATCTCATAGGTTCCCTTTGGTAAATAAAAATCTTTGAAGAAGTAGTTTTGACTTTCCTGCTGATGGTACAGATCATGTTTTCCCCTTCAAATAACATCAAAAGTCAGTATGGATGCTACCTGAGTATGCAGAATGTATTTAGTGTTGTCAAGTATTGTTAAGTATTTTTAATCCATGGTCTTTAGCAACACTGCAGAAAGCTGGAGTAAAAAATCTGTTCTCAGCTTCAAGAAACTGAATAATGCTTTTCCCAGATACGGGATGAAATTCCAGAGCAGGGGTTGGAAACTTCAGGCCCGTGAGCCAAATGCAGCCCCTTCCACATCGCTGCCTGGTCCTTAGGACTTTGCCCAGGCCACAACTTCTCTTTCTAAGTCATACCCTTCACTGGCCGTGCTTGGCAGCCTCCTTGACTGTTTTCTCTTGGCTGAAATGTGTCCTCGGACCTTGATCACGCCTCTTGCTTCCCTGGGTGGAGCCTACTGTACACAGGTAAACTTTACATTCATTGCTCTGCTCACAGCCAAAACTCAGATGACCCACAGGAAGAACAACATTTGTTTGCTACAATGCCCCTCCTCCAAATCACTGTGATTGAAGTGCACTGTGAAAACAATTCACTATGGTTGAAAGCTATAAAAATAAAATGTCTCCCTGCCCTCCCCTCCCCACTCACCGTTTAACTCCTGCACAAGTATTCTGGGGGCCTGACATTGAATTGCACCAGAGTTGCTGGGGTCCCAGAGGCATTTTGTGGATATTAAAGAGTTGGTGTGAACAGCACCGCTTGCCACCTAGACCAGCTATTTTTGCTGCAGCTGCCTCATACCACCAAGGTAGGAGAAGGGAAAGATGCTGCCACCGATGACCCCCACCCAGGGGGCACAAAGGACTCTGCCAAATTTGGCACCAGCCCTGCCCTTGGCAGTGCCCTTTCCTTCTTCTGTTCTGAGTCATTCAGTGATGGGAAATGAAGTGAATATACCAACCAGTCCCCTTTCTTCTAATGCAAATCTTGCCTCTCTGTCAGCTCTCATTTTTATCATGTCTTCTTTTTGTGAGAACTGTCATATTGACTCTTGTGTCTTTTGTGATAAATCTCGTTGTGCTGTTTACTTTATGTAAACATGAGGCTGCATAGCAGAGCAACGGTGGATCAGTTTGGAAATGGTTCGCCCTGAACAGAAGACTCTGACATGCATGTAAATTCCGTGAAGGAGGCAATTTACATAGAAAAAATGTATAAAAGCCCTCAAGCATGATATTCAAATCAGAGCAAAATGAAACACTTAGCGAGGCTGGAATTCCGAACACAGAGATGAACTATAGCAAGCTAGTAAGACTCTAGAATTCATCTTTCCTAAAGAACTTGATCTTGATATGGCAGGTGATTCTCTCCTGAGGCAATAATTAATTCTGCTGCTGGGTTGGCTTGAATCTCTCCAGAGCAGAAACTTCAATTATGGCAACTATGTCCTAAATTTATGATACATCTATGACATAACAAAGCTTTATCCTGCCAAAATACCTTTACACCTCAGGCACTTACAGATAGGGAAACCAGAGAGATTGGATAGTAAGTGCACCTCATATTGGTATGGCCAGTGGCGCTTGTGAAACATACCGGCCCATGTGAATCCTTCACATTGCAAATCTCTTGACAACGAAAAGATCTGTTCTGTCTTGAAATACTCAATGGGCCCCTGAAGTTGGAAGGAACATATGTACATAAGTAGATTCACTGTGAAGTCTTCTCAGGTGACTATCAGTACTTCTAAGCAGACACAAGAAATAGTCTAAGTCTCTGTATGTACAAGTTTTTTTGGGGGGGGGTTGAATGAACTTTGCAAATAAACAACCGTCCAATTGGTCAGTTCAAATGAGCAAGATTGAGGAACATTTGCAACAGATCTGATGCTAAATGAGCTTGAGAACCTTTTGGGGTACAATGGTTTGCTTTAGGACATTGTTTATCCTGCCTTTCCAAATTGCTCAGGGTGTGTGACTGCTTTCTCCCTACCTATTTTATGCCCAAAACAATCTTGTGAGCCTATGTGTTAGACTATGAAGGGTTTACTCTTCCAGGACCATCTTGTGAGCTTCATTGCTGAATGGGGATTTCAACCTGAGTCTATCCAGCATACGTCAAATGCTCTAACCATTAAACTAAGACTGGCTATACTAAAAATTCATTATACAATCACTGTGTACATCTTCATATTAGGGGGTTTGGGATGACCCTCCTGCAAATGTTGAAAAAACACATGGTAGGGTGGGAAGAGGGAAAGAGGACCATATAGGCTAGAACTCCCTCAACACTGACACATCCACAGAATCACAGAATTGGAGAGTTGGAGAACCCCCATGCTATCTACACATTTGGACTACATAGGAAGAGCGTCTACACATTAAGAGGAGCTTTGGCCAAATCAGAGTTCCACCTTGGATAGAAGAGAGCTATATGCATACACTGATACACACATAGACGGTAGACCTCCTTCCAACCTTCTTTGGATGGGTCACTGCTGGTAGTTAAGAGGGGGAGGTTGGCGCAATACAAGGGCAGCAGTGGAGCCAATCCTATGCTCCCATTGCTGTGCTCGGTTCTGCACAACCACCTTCCTGCTTCACCCCTCCCTCTCTCCTTCTTGGTTACTGGCTGTGAGCTCCGCATTGAAAAGCCAGCTTTCCAGGTATTACTGCACCTAGTTCCCATGCCCTACTACATCAAAACCTAAGTAACTGTAATGGAATAGTCACTTATGGCTGCCCTATTTACTGCCTCCACTCACTTCTACTTGCTCTGTTGCCATGCCATGCAAAATCTTATACTGTACGCTCTTTGGAGCAGTGACCTGTGCTTGACACATGGATGGCTTTACACCTAAGGTTTGCTTAAGGGAGGAAGGACCTCATTTCACTGGCTGGGGCCTTAGATTGCTGTCCCATAGCCTCACATTTAGAGAACAATAAAATCGCATGGGAAATTCTGTTTGTAAAGAATTCAGAAATAAAAGTGCTGCAGAGAGTCATATGCCTTGGCACATTATAGTCTAAGGAAGGTGCATTCCTTTCTAATTAGTCTTGGAATCGGAAAGCAGGCCATATTTGCTTTCTCCTTTGCAGCATGTGTGATGATGGTTTGTTGGCGTGAACAATTTGCTGCTATTGACAAAAAAGGGGGTTTGTTTTCATTTCTAATGAGTAGGGCCTTCATTAACCATCATTTTGGGAGAAGGGCTCCACAGAAGGTAAGTCATGGAGTCTGGCTTGAGCATGGATTAGCATAATAGAGAGAAATAAAAATATTTCATAAGCAAAGAAGACAGGAAGTGGCAACAAATTCCTATGCTAAACCATCTCATATGAAAAACGCTATTCTTTTTAAAAAGAAAGTACAGCTTCCAAAAAAAGGGAACAATGTTTTTCCCAGATGTGGGATGAAATTGTAGACTTGGGTGTGCCAGGCGGCTCATCAAATATATTCTTAATGTTTCAGTACATTATCCTTTAGGTCAGACATAGGCAAACTCCGGCCCTCCAGATGTTTTGAGACTACAGTTCCCATCATCCCTGACCACTGGTCCTGTTAGCTAGGAATGATAGGAACTGTAGTTCCAAAACATCTGGAGGCCAGAGTTTGCCTATGCCTGCTTTAGGTCAGCCGTCCTCAATCTGGTGCCTTTTAGATGTTTTGGACTACAACTCCCATAATCTCTGACTGGGTAGACCTGAGGTGAATGGAAGTCCAACCACATCTGGAAGCCGCCAATTTGATTAAGGCTCTTTTGGGGAATTTTGACATTCTCCAAGATTAAGCTAAGCAATCTAGGTAGGTCTTCAGAATTTATTTATTTACTAGTAGGATGTGCCCAGCATTCCCTGGGAGTTTACAAAAACAAAAAATCATAATGTGATGTTTAAATGGATACTGCGTTTGGACCAGGGATGCGGGTGGCGCTGTGGGTAAAAGCCTCAGTGCCTAGGGCTTGCCGATCGAAAGGTCGGCGGTTCGAATCCCCGTGGCGGGGCGCGCTCCCGTCGTTCGGTCCCAGCGCCTGCCAACCTAGCAGTTCGAAAGCACCCCCGGGTGCAAGTAGATAAATAGGGACCGCTTACTAGCGGGAAGGTAAACGGCGTTTCCGTGTGCAGCTCTGGCTCGCCAGAGCAGCAATGTCACGCTGGCCACGTGACCCGGAAGTGTCTCTGGACAGCGCTGGCCCCTGGCCTCTTAAGTGAGATGGGCGCACAACCCCAGAGTCTGTCAAGACTGGCCCATACGGGCAGGGGTACCTTTACCTTTACCTTTTACCTGCGTTTGGACCTGTCACACCAAAAATAGAGCAAAGTCACTCCAAAGTAATGTTTCAGTCCACTATCCTGATGCAAAATGGCAGCTGGCATCAGACACTGATAGATAACCACTGCTCCCACCTCAGGAACCCTTGTCCTGATTTTGGCGACGATATCGTGAGAGGCCTCCAAACCCATGGAGAACAGATGGAGAAAACATTTCCCAAAAATATATAGTAGATTTGTTTATTTATGTATTGCATTTATATCCCAACTTTCTTCCAAGGAGCTCAAGCTGAGATACATATTTCTCTTCCTTCCAATTTTATCATCCTAACAAACCCAATGAGGTCAGTTCAGGTGGGAAACTGTGACTGGCCCACGGTGACCAGGTGACTTGCCTGGCTGAGCAGTTATTTGAACCCTGGTCTGCCAGATCCTAGTCCAACATTCTATCCACTACACTGCAATGGCAGCTAACATTAATGGCAGGTAATGCTGAGCAGTGGTGCCCCAACGGAGTCCTCAACACCTCGTGCTTGACAGGAACTAAACCAAGTATGCAGGTTTGCACATTTCAGAGCCTTCCTTGCCTTCTTTTAAACAAATTTCCTGCTACAGAAAATACCTACTTGCATAATTTAAACACAAAAGAATTCGCTGCATGGCTCTGCATTACATCATGTTAGCATCAAAAAATATGCCATTTTATCTTGAGAGGTGAACAAATGTTTTAAACTGCAAAATGGTATGAAAAAAATGCACGGCTTTGTCAGAGGGGTGGGAGGAGAAGTTGTCTGCAGCTCGTCTTATTTCTGCTGCAGTGGAGACACATTTTGGGTTTTCTTTGCAAAGGATCACAAAGCTCCCTTGCCCCGTTTTCCCTTTGTTCTTCAGCATTATGAGTTTTGCCCGGATGCAGATAGCCTTGCTTCGCTTTTCGTCTTTAAAATATATATTAAAAATATTATAAACGAATAAAACACCCCATTTAACCATTACTGGTGGAATTTCTTTATTCCCCTTTGTAAGTGGTTTTTCTGGCTCTGTAATACTCTTTTGGCTGCTTGTAATCTCATGAGTTATGAGTGTTATTTCCTTACAATTGCACATATTTTCCATATTTCACACAACCCAATTATTTATCACACACATATACATGTGTTTTGAATTATTTTTAAATTAGCTGCTTCTTACTCTATACATTTTTTAAAATTACACTCAGTGTTCTTCAGCCTCAAAATAAATGATACAGTCAGCACTTTATAATGGGTTTCCTATTTTCATAAGCTCACTGCCTCTTTGTTTTCAACAAATGCATAAGGTTTAGTTTGGATGTTGCACTTTTTCTGTACTTCAGGCAGCACTCTTGAACCTTTGTCCCATGTCTAGTGCATCCCTGATTCCCTTTTCCTGTGGTGCCAACCTTCTCCACGCTAACTCTTTTCTCAATCCTATATATGTGCTTATAATTCAGCTCTGGAGATGTAAAATCTGGGGAGTGGCCCTCCAGATATTGTTGGACTATTGGGATTTGGCCATCGGGATCTGATGGAACCTGAAGCCTAGCAACAACTGGAGGACCCACAAGATCCCCAACTCTGTCCTAAGGAATCCTGCAGTGCAGTTTCTTAATTTATAAGTAAAGGTCATCACACACACAAAGAAATACAGTGGAACATCAGTTTTCGAACGTAATCTGTTCCAGAAGACCATTCGACTTCTGAAACGTTCAAAAACCGAAAACTGAAAGTGGAAGCCTCAATTCAATAGGGGAGATCAAAATGGAAGCTGCGTTGGACGTTCAGGTTCCAAAAAATGTTCAAAAACCGGAACATTTACTTCCGGGTTTTCGGTATTCAGGAGCCAAAACGTTCAAAAATGGAGCCATTCGAGAACCGATGTTTGACTGTACTCCATAGATACAATATCAAAGTAAACATACCCACATGGGGAAGCATGTGGCTTGTCTCTACTCTCTGCATTGTACTACATGGGGGTTTCACACAACACAATCCAATTGTTCCCCATAGTTCCTTGGCAAACATCCATTCTCTTTGATGGAACAACACCTTTTCATCACAAAGCAACATTCACTCCATATATTCCTTGTGTATTTTCTTACACGATCCTGTTCAGTTTTACCTATGAGCGGCCTATTGTGAATTTTCATGTGTGGTCTACTTACTTTTTAAAATAAAAAATAAAAAAGCAAAACAACCAGCTATATTCAGTTGCCTGCTTATTCTGCTTACATTGTGCTGTGAGCTGAGTCTTAATTTAAGCTTTCTCTTGGGAATCACAACCCTTTTCCACAGTGTTGCACTTTTAATATTTCTTTTTATTACAGGGTTATAGAAGGTAAATCCTGATCGCCTTATGCAGCTCCTGCTGGCGGCACTCAAAGGGAGGACTTCAGCATCTGGCTCTGTGTATCTTGATTGCTAAATTCTAATGCTGCATTCCTGAAATTCAATACTTTTCTGCTGCCATGCTTAGTAAAACCTCTTAAAACAAGACTGAGCTGGAATTCAAAAATCCCATTATCAAATAATGTCAGATCTTCCTAGTATTTTTACATTCGCAACCATTTCCTGTATATTAGGAATGTAAATTCTCCGTGGCCTCTCTTTACCTTAATTTTGTGGATTTATAAATCTGCCTTCTGTGTAACTGGAGGACCTCGTGGAGGGGGAATGACTGCTGGTTCAAGAACACTATTCATTCTTTTAACCCTTCTTTCTTTCTGTCTTTTAAAATAATATAATCTACAATAAACTAATAGACACAGATTTTGTGAGGTGAAATGACATGGAGATTGTTTATTATTTGTTTGATTTGTATCCCACCCTTTCTTCCAAAGCAGCCCAGGGCGGGAAATACATCATGATAAAACAACTCTTCCAAAAGCATACTAAAAGCAATTTAAAAAATATTATGAAAACAGTCAAAACATTCAACCGGTAATCTCAGGGCTAATTTTGCATATGCATCATTGTACTACTATGTAGAAAAGATTTACTATTTAAAATTTGCTGTTTGCTTAAGCATACCTAGAGGGCACAAAAAGAAAAAACACTTCCAAACCTATTTAAAATAGCTGAACCTTCTTTTTTTTACGGTAAAGACGCAAGCTGTAAGGTCTGATAGGTAAGAAAAGATAGGCAGGCCCAAGGACTGTGCTATTATGAATCTTAACAATGGGGACCTTACCTAGTCCTGCACTCAATCCATCAAGCCACCTTGTAGACTTAACTGTGAAAAAGAAAGAACATTTGTGAAAAGCGAGCTCTCCAATATACAATGGGCTCCCTCTCCAGGGTAAAGTATGAGTATGATGATCCAATCATGCTTTTTGGGAGGACATGAACTACTCTCTCTGAGATCAGCTCAGTTGAAGTTCTTTAATTGTCACTGAAAGGCAGCCTGACATTGAGAAGGTGTGGGGGTTATCAGTGTCACATTGCTAATACGAGGGTGGGGGCAGAAGAGTCTCAAGAACGGCCCTTGTTATGGCGGCATTCTGAGAGACTGTTCAAAGTGTAATAATATGCCAGCAAAGCGAAACCTTGTCTATTTGGAAATATGTGGTGTATATGCAACGGGAGCTTGTAAAAATCTAACATCAAGCCTGTGGTAAGGAGTAAGTTTGGAACATGTTTAACGGAACACGTTTATTTTAGCAGTGTTGAATGCTTTACAATGCAGCAATAGGTGTGTTTTGGATTTAGGAAGACATCCAAGTCCTAAATCTACAAGGCAGGCAACCAGCCACAAACTTCTGAGGTGGAGCTGGTATTACAATGACTAGCCTTTAGTACAATAAGATATATACAAAATGGGTGGGATTCAACCCATTATTGTATTTATTTATTTATTTATACCCCACCTTTTCCCCTGATGGGATTCAAGGCGGCTTACATATTAAAAACAAGAATCGCTAAAGCCATAGGAAAAACAATCATTAAAAAACAATCAACCATTCATAGAATTAAAATCACATACATATACAATATTGGATAAAAAACATACATTATTGGCATCTGTCTGCCTCAAAAGACAATGCAGCGCACCTACATTGGGGTGAAGTCAAATCTCTGGAGAATCACAGCGCCTGCTGTGGCTGCAGAGACTGGTAACTCGTAACTGCTGCTTCCTGCACTGTTTTTGCTGTGTTAGCAGCACTGAAGTGACGTCTCTGCAAGCCTGGGCAGTGTGTAAGGATGTCCTGGGCTGCCCAGACAACAAGACTTTCCTCACAGCCTCATTGATGTGGTCCAAAGGAAAGCAGAGCAATACACTTGGCACCAGCTTGGCTGCAGGAGTTGCTGGAAAGAAGCATATAAGACGCCATCTTAGGGACTCTACTCTGGATTTGTGTAGGGTTTACTTCTGGGCATCTTCTCCTGAAGAAGTGCCACAAGACAGCGGGTATGGATTTTCCACCAGGGTTTACACCTGAATCCTTTCTCATGAATGAGAATAGCCACAAGGCAGCAGAGGTTTAAGATCAGGTACTAAGATGGGCTACATTCCCAGGTGGACAGTCACCATCTGCCCTTCCTTTCCCTCAACAGCATGTGCAGTAACCACCTTCTTGACCATTGGACCCACAATTGTTCAATCTGCCAGAGATCATCTTCACATGCAGAGGAAGTCTGTAACTGACTGAGGGTTTGAGACCCATTTGCTACCTTAGCTCGCCATTCAAAGCCGTTTCCTGGGGTGTGGCCACTGTTGCATGCTGACAGCTTCCAGGAGCCAGAGGTAAGAGCTGAATGCAGGACCACATATCAATATCATCATGACCACAATGATCATGAATATGCAATACAAAGTGCACTCCCTGCACTCATTTAATAGAGAGGAGGGTGGGGATGGCAGGAGAGAAAGAAGAACAAAATCAAGCTTCTTCCTATAAAACAGATCAAATAGAAGGTGCAAGGAAACCAGGGCAGAAGAAAGCATATCTCTGGAAATTTACACCAGGCAAGATAAATGTCCGCATTGGGCATCACTGGTCTTTGTACTTTCCAGACAAAATGGCATCACTGACCTTAGTCAAATGTATAATTATATTGCAAACACAGCCATATACATTCGCAGTTAATAGGATGGGGACACATCTGGTAATTTTGTATACTTCACAGGTGGATCAATAGCATAGTAATGAATGGCAAATAATCAGAAAATCAGCAATCAGCAATCACTCCTGCCTTGGAAAATCTGAATTATCAATAGAAATCACAGCTATTATTACCTTTCACGAAGGAGTGTTATTACTGCGATAGTTGCAAAGGACGAGAGGCACGCAGTAGATAATGATAAGATGCCTTTTATTTGAAGTTGCATCTGTTGGGTAGGGTGTGCAAGCTTTCAAGCTTCACAACACTTTCAAAGCTCCATCATATGCACAGCTTTGCTTACTGGTGTGCAATAACTCGGCTGCTCCGGCAGCTCCTGCAGCTGAGCCAACACACTGCTTACCCTCAGAGCCTAGGGTGATTTTTAAAACACACAATAACAGGAGTAGACTAACCAGTTTTATAAAGATATTATAACCGCGGAGCATAGGGACCAAGTGGGCTGAGGCTTATGTGGACTTAGACCAGAGCATCTCGCAACATAAAAAGGTAAAGGTAACCCTGCCCATCTCACAACATAGTTCAGGGTAAAATAAACACTCTCGAAAAAAGGTGGAGTAGGGTGCGAGGGCAAGGTTGATTCAAAGAAGAAGAATAAAAAAGCAGATGTACTAAGAAAATAAACACGATAGCCAAATGGTAAATTGGTTAACACCTCTCTGCTGCTCCTTTGACACTATTTGCACCCTGTTTTCTCCTTGCTTGAGATCAGAGAATGAATGTGATGATGTCACAGCCCTATGTAACTGGTCAGTTTAACCCCAACAACTTTTCCATTAAAAAAAAGCCCAACAGGATAACAACACTAGACTACACTGCAGGGTTGTCACACACCACTTTTCTCAGCATGTACACACACACACCCCGCCGCAATGTTGATACAGAAACACTGGGCTGTTCTGTTCCCTCAGCTACGGTACTCTTTCCCCAACATGTATTTACATACTCATTAAAAAAAAAAAATCCCCATGAAATTAAACCTGGGTTAGAAAGTAGAAAGAGCATGGACCGCCTCTCTTTGCTGCTCCCCTTTGTTTTAAATTGCACATACTACATATCCACAAACATTCCTCAGATGAAAATAGGAACATTTTTCACTCTCCACCACAACTGACCCTCCTCAACCTCCCCAAATTTTGGGTGTCCCCTCTCCCACAGAGCATTCCTATCAGGAGAAAGGCAAGTGCCACTGCCATTAGACCAACGGGACACAGCACACATGCCCTTCACCATCCTGAGAAAACCCCTTAATCCTTCTTTTATTTTTTTATCGTATTCTTTGGTAAATTAAAAAAAAAGAAAACCACCACACACAAATAAATAAATAAATTTTAGGAAAGGGCAAAATTAAACACAGACACACAAAGCAACAAACAGATAATCAAGATTCCTTGCTCTCTGCTACACCATTGTCCTCAGTAGCAACAACCTAGCTTAAGGGAGCACAGGGCTGTGTCACAGCTCAGTCTGTTCTGCATCCCTCAGCCCCTGCCACCTGAGCCAGCTGCCACATTCTGCCTAATGTTAGGGCTGGCCCTGATTCTTGTTCCTTGCTACTCATTTTCCAGCCATATAGAGAGTCATGGTCTCTGGCTGTACAGCTAAAAAAGTAAAGGTAAAGGACCCCTGACAGTTAAGTCCAGTTGCAGACAACTCTGGGGTTGTGGCGCTCATCTCGCTTTACAGGCCGAGAGAGCCAGCCTTTGTCTGCAGTTTTTCCTGGTCATGTGGCCAGCATGACTAAGCCACTTCCTGCGCAATGGAACACCAAAACCAGAGCAGCGCACGGAAACGCCATTTACCTTCCCGCTGGAGCGGTATCTATTTCTCTACTTGCACTTTTTGGCGAGGAGCTCACCCCATCGCGGGGATCTGAACTGCTAACCTTCTGATTGTCAAGCCCAAGAGGCTCAGCAGTTTAGACCACAGCGCCACCCGCGTCCCTTGGTTGCACAGCTACTTAAAAAAACAAACTTGTGCCGTTCACATGACATGCAGAGGATAGCTTCAAGTCATTTTCAATGCTAAGACATGGCCCTGTGAGGCATAGCTCAGCTGTGGACGCCGCGCAATATTACGCCTTGTTTATAAATGGATTGAGATCATTTCTTCTCCACATTATTCGACCACTTGCAGTTTCTGAAATGTTGTTCATAACATGCACCACTGGAGGGCAGTGAAGCTTAATTAAACTTTAATAACGGAGAATCTAAAAAGGGACCAGGGATAATAGCATGGCAATAAAAGAAGTTGGAATAATTTTAGTAATGATGTTTTTGACTAATTAGGTCGGAAGTTATGTGTACAAGCCCTAAGGTTTCACGATACGTTGGCGTCCGGCTTCTACGCTCGGGACGAGAGAGTTAGTAGAGCTGTTGCAAGCCATGCCGTTGCTTACAAATTAGGTCCTGCAGAATCCAATCACTGGTAAAATAAAACGCAGTAATGGTAGTTTTTCATGATTCAGTGGACATGGAGCCCATTATCAGCCACAGAATTTATTCCTTCCTCCCCGCTCTATGCTAAGTTGTAAAAAGCAGTACAAGCAGGGAAATAAGGAAACATCATATGAAAAATATTTTCCTCAAACCAAAACCACAAGTCTTGATGCTATTGAACAGAGCTGTGGTTTCACTTTGTGCCCAAAAGAAAAAGAAAAAATGCAAAACAAACACATTTAATAAATATGTTTAATAAATACATGACCTGCTCTGCATAAAATAAAAAGAACTTCTTTTCGCTCTCTCCCTCTTCTGGATATAAATGATTCCCTTTGCTGTCTCCGTTTTATAGGCTGGGCTCTAACATCACCCGCATTATAATTGCGCACCCACAGTATTATTCTGGCAGGATGTACTATATAAATAAAAGATTACCAGTCAAGAGAGAACAAAAGGGCAGCTGGTTTTTATAATCCTGTTAAAATAATATTGTTTAAAATAATATTGCTATAATTCTCTGCAAAAATACCACTCAAGAAAGGAGATGCAGAAAATGGAGGAGGGTGTTTCTTGGAGGGGAATGATGAACTAGAGTGGAGGGAAAATTCCTCAGAAGACATTTTTTTCTGATAACATTTCTGAGATGTTTCTTTACATGCCACACATACAGGAAAAGAAGGAGACTTTGCAGAGTTTTCTCTTAATATTCTTCACAATTTTTGTGGGGTGGCCGCCATTTACACACACCGCAGGGCACAGAAAAAAGCTAAATTCAGAGAAATGTAAAATGGTTCCCAGACTACCAAGACAGTTGCTGCTGTTGCATACTTCTCTCTCTCTCTCTCAGTGGCGTAGCGTGGGTTGTCAGCACCCGGGGCAAGGCAAGTAATTTGCGCCCCCTAACCCATGGATTTGCGCCCCCTAACCCCAATATGTTGCGCCCGGTGCGGCCGGCCCCCCCCTGCACCCCCCACGCTATGCCACTGCGCTCTCTCTCTCTCTCTCTCTCTCTCCCCTCCCCGTGCGTGTGTGTGTGTTGGGTGTGTTTGGAATGTGAATGGTTAAATAAACCACCTGTGGTGCTCCTCTAAATCCACCTCTGTTCTGACAAAACACCAGGAAGAACTTTCTGACAGTAAAAGCTGCTCGAAAGTACAACAGAATCCCACCAAAAGGTCGTGGACTCTCCTTCACTGGAGATTTTTAAGCAGAAACTGGATGGGCATCTGTCATGTACGATCCAGTTGAGATTAATAGGTCCCTTCCAACTCTACAGTTGAGGTCCCTTCCAACTCTACAGTTTGACGATTCTTTGATCCATGTCATGAGCCTCCTGGGGTCCTGTACTGGGGAGAAAGGGAGGATATAAATAAAATAAACAGTGCAAAAACATTTTTGCGAGGGTTGATCTGCTGGTTTGCTGCTTGAATTAATGGTGGACATGACTGCTTGCTATATCAGGTGGCAAACAGGACCATAATATTTGTGATGTCTGTTCAGACATTGGACCACTGTAAGGAAGTGAGTACTTTTTCAACCAGACACTAATTTTTCCAAGACCAAATGCCTAAGTGAAGTCCTTACAATGGATTTTGCCTGTGATGAGGTGCAGCTTTTTTCTAATATATGCTAGGACACAGATGGGAAAAAGCAGTAGATACACTCCCCTAAGTGCTATTGCAAACCTGGGCATTTACTAATTTTATACCCCAGCAACAATCACAACCTACCTTGCTAAAGTAGCCTTCGAGATGAGAGTGAAAAAGGTTAAAAGAAAAACTCAGCAACAACATCTGGGAAACCATCATTATTATCTACAACACTGCAGGAAAAATTCATTCCACAGAATAATGTTTGGATTCTTCCTTGCAATGAAACAAGTGATTACACTAAATTGTTTCCTAATATCATAGTCTTTGTGTAAATGAAATTCAGTGCTAGAATGTCACCTATCTGGGGGGGGGGGGAATGACTGTATGTTAGAGAAGCACTAAGACTGAATCATATTTCTTGTCAGACACTCAAGAGCATTTTTATGTTCTTATGGAATTATATTATATCCAAAAGAAAATAAATAGGCAATTGTGTGCTGGAGAAAGATCTTGAACAACAAAGGGCGGGAGGAGACTGATGAGCTGTGTTCTGCCTATGTGTTTCCTAGATCCATCCCGCTGTCATGGGCTCCATGCTAATAGGGAGCTTTTGTTCTGGGGAGAAAAAGAGGAGATAGGTACAGTGGGCAAGTAGCAAATATGAGAGATGCAATGGGGCACAGTGGTCAGAATGTCAAACAGGAGTGATGAAACCACGTTGTAATCCTGCCTAGAAGCTTCAGTCAACACCCCTACCAACCACTCGTAGGGGTGGTTATCTAGGCTGCTGTCACTCCAGGTCCCTTCCAACTCTGTGATTTTAAATGGTGAGAACCCTAGACAAGAGAGGGACAGCAATTTCTCCCCTCACCAAAAACTTAGAAGGGGAGAAACAAGAATGGTGGGGATCGCTGCAATGTTCCCCCATAAGTACCTCTCAAAAAGGTTGGGGTACCGTGTCTGCTTCTGAGGTGAGGAGCAAACCTACAGGGTTCCCTAATCTGAGGTCACACACACAAACACACTGCTAGTAGCTTGAGAAGAATTACCTCAGGTGACTGGAGAGGTATGAGTCGTTATTTCTGTCGTCTGAGATATTTAAGGGCAAGCTGACCAAAGATTATGGTTGGCCAAGCCTAAAACAAAGTTCAGCAGGGTTGGCCTTTATTCTCATTAAGATTCCTTTTGGTCCTAGACAGTGCTGCCTGTAATGGCCTCAGAAGGGGTCTATTTGTTTTGTATGCTTGCTACGTTTAAGCCACATATCGCTGTAAGCCCAGTCATTGGAGGTAACAGTGAAAATATCATCCTAGACTGGTGCACCTAGATTTCCTGAGGCATAGCTAAGCACTGTAAGCTCAAGGAAAAAAACTTTCCGCAAGAGAATCAGAGCAGAAGCATCTCATGCAGAAACTTCCCCTTTCCAAGATGGGATTTAAAATGCAATTTCTGTTTTGCTTCAATCAGCAAGCAATAAAATAGAATTACTGAACCCGCCAAAACAGATCAATGGCCTAACCTTATTTAATAAACTATGTGAGCCTTTAAAGTCCCAAACATCTACTGCTGTATACATGCACAACTTGCATTCCTAAATGTTAACAGTCCAGCAGACCAATTGTACAGATGATTTAGTCATTATGAATAAACATGGCTTTCTGATCCATTTTGAGTCAGTGAGATTAGGGTATGTTCAGACTCCTGCAGATCACTAAGAACCCCAGGGAAATAGCATTCATATTTTTAAGCCTTGTATGTTCGACAACGACAACAAAATCCATAATTAACTCCCCTCCCCAACCAAAAAAAATGAAGAAAGGCCAAGCGGAGCTCTTTTATTTGTATCTGACTGTAAAACTAAGTAGGAACGAGTGGCTGCAGTTATTCTTCTGTATCTAGATGCATAATTCTTGAGACTAAACTCTGCAAAGAGGCTCTTAAGCTAAATTTCAATGGTAGAGCAGGTACTCTGCATGTATAGAGATACAGACTCAGTTCACCCCATCTCAGCTTGCAAAGTGGGTTTTTTTCTTTTTAAAGCATCTTTACTGGAAAACTTGGAAGGTGACTACCAGTTGAGATACAAACAATACAGAACTAGATTGTTCTGATTCAGCCCCATACTACATCACATTACTGCTGCCACAAAACTGCCCTTGTCCTGTGATTGCTTTGGGTCTCAAAGATGCTTCAGATTATGTGAATATCTAAAATTACCTGGATATTTTCCACACCAGTGTGTCAGTGGTTCTGGTGGAAAGGGAAAGCTTCTGTGGAAAGTGCCCATGTAATCAAAGTAACCCTACATTTTTGGTGTCATGAAAACGATCCACCGAATCTTGGCTTGGGCCTCAGCAAAGTATCTATTTGCCCTCTCCTGGACTCTTCCCACCCCTGTGCAGGAGACAACTGTGTGGTGGTTCTGCTAAGCAACCAGGCTGTTTGTCCACAGGAGTGTTACTCTCCAGGGATGAGTCCATGTTGGCCCCATCAGAACGATCCATATATTGCTAAAGAGAACAACATGTAAAGTTAGAGGCACTGGGAACATAGAAACATAGAATACAGTCTTATACTAAATCAGAGCGTTGGCCCATCTACTTCAGTATTGTCCACACTGGTTGACAGCAGCAGCCCTTTGGGACTTCGGACAGGATTTTCTCCTAGCCCTACCTGGAAATGCCCAGGACTGGACCTGGGACCTTCTCCATGCAAAGCATTTATTCTACCAGCAGAAACACATACTGGCTGCATTAACTTAACATGGAAGAAATATTATACTGATAATTGGAGTTGAAAAACTGCTTTGTACCCAGATTCTAAATATTTAAATAGGTACATCCACCTGCAACTCTGATGCAACATTGCTATGACACCATCGTTTTATGATGGCTTAATTGTTGACATTTGTTTGCTAAGCCCTCGTGTGTTGGAATAGCACATCTTAGGATCAGACAACTAGAAACATCTTTTCATCCAGCACATCCAGCATATAAGTACCCAAGAGAGAAAGTGGTTGGGTCTGCCGCAGATCACATTGCAGCTGACTTCCTCAGTATGGAAATGTGCGCCTAACTTTGCATTTTGTTTTCTCTTCTCCACATTGTCTTCCTGTTCTCTACCTATTCATTTCCAGCTATCAAATTCTTAAAACGGAGAGATACCATTTCCCTACAGAAATAAGGCTGGAGCTGCCATGAAGAGAATTATTCATAGCAGAGGGCTAGATTTCATCTACAGTTGTGTATGTATAAAGCCACTATGGAAACTGGCTCATAAAATTATTGAATACTTTACTTCCTTACTTAACGAAGCAGTTCTTTGTCGCTACTTAGCATTTTTGCCTTTTAAATATTGACATCGTCTCCACCATCCTTTCATGTATACAAGTGTAGCTATCTCATAATGTTCAGTTGATATAAATGTGGTGCCATTTGGCCATGAAGTTTCCTCCCTGCTTGGAATAGTCCTTTCTGTGCAGACCAGACCACCAACACCAGTTTTTTAATGTTAAATGGCTAGAAGATGAGCTGGAGAAGCATATTGGCAGTGGCTCAACTCTCCAAAGGGGTATGGGAGAATGTGATGCTTATGACCTACACCTAGATGAAAGCCTAGCAAGCCTGCACGTTGAGCATACTGCTTTATGGAAGTGAGTTGTGGACAACTTACACCCACCAAGAGCAACACCTCAATGCCTTCTATATGCATTGCATCAGGAAGAGTTTGGGCATCACATGGCAGGACAGAGTCTCAAACAAAGATGTGCCCACATTCCCAGTATGTTTGCACTTCTGTCTCAGTGATGTCTACTCTGGCTTGGTCATGTACACAGAATGGAAGGTGGCAGGATCCCCAAGGATTTGCTCCATGGGGAGCTGGCTTCTGGTGCCAGGTCTCTTGGCAGACCAACTCTGAGTTACCAAGATGTCTGCAAACATGACATGAAGGCTGGCAATATTAACCCCACCATATGGGAATTCCTCACAGATCATCACAGTACCTAGAGGTCAGGTTGTCTATCCACAGCAGTGACCAGAGCAGGAATGACCACTGAGAGGAGTACAGAGGGAAGAAAATGCCATGGTGCACCAGTAACGGCAAAACCATACGCTTTCTTTCATCTGCCCCAGCTGCAAAAAAATACGTCTCTCCTGTATCGGTCTGTACTGCCACAGCTGGCACTGTAACTCTCTGATAGTTTGACTTCCCCTCCAAAGGCACACTCAACCAAGACAGGCAGATGCCAACAACAACAGCAACAGAAGGTGATAACTGTTGAGAAATGTAGGACATTGTCTTATACTGAGCCAGCCTGTTGATCATGCTAGCATGATATTGTCTACACCATGGGTAGGGAACCTGTGGCTCTCCAGATGATGCTCAATTCCTATCACCCCTCACCGTTGCCCATGATGGCTTGGGCTGATGGGAGTTGGAATCCAACAACATCTGGAGGAGTGCAGGTTCCCCATTCTGAGAATAAGAGCTGTTTGACTGTGTAATGGTCTCTCTCAGGAGGTTGTGGGCTCTCCTTCATTGGAGGTTTTAAGCAGAGGTTGGATGGCCATCTGTAATGGATGCTTTAGGTGAAATTCCTGCATTGCAAGGGGTTGGACTAGATGACCCTCGGGGTCCCTTCCAACTCTACAATTCTATGATTCTGACTGTTCTGAAAATAAGGTTTCATTTGTGACTATGCTAATTATGTGAGCCAGTCCACTTGATCTGCACATGTATGATTTACACATATACTTTACCAAAAAAAAAGTACTCGGTGCGAGTTTAGTATTACCGTCATTCTTGCCCTAGCAATTTTTAAAACCTTTGGCATTATGATCCCATTTCCTGAGCATTCCTTGGGAGCTTTGAAATTTGCTTCGAAAAGGCTGTTACTGAGTAAGTTGACTAGGCTGCCATTTTGTGGATCTTGCTCAAGACTCCAAATTATCCAAGCTTTGGTCCTGCCCAGCAACAGTATATACTTTCTCCTAAGTCAACTCAGTTTCAGGAATGTAAGATTCCTCACCCCTGATTTAGACTGTTCCTTTATCTGATTATCTGTAAAAAGAAGCCTTTTCAAACAGCTATCCAGATGATAAATGGATATGGGTAGAATTTTGCTACACAGGTGATTTTTTTTGTGAACAAAGAGGAGTTGCCTCCATCGCTGTGAGAGAGAAAAAATATCAGCACAGCTTTCTCAAAAAGATGACCTTCTTGATCAGGTAGCACTGCTTTCAGAGGCCTGCTGTCATTAATTCCAAGGAACACCTTGATTGGTTCCGCTGCCCTCTTTTTCTAGCCACTGCTTAGATTGCCAGCATCTGCCTCCAGCAAAGGAAGTGAATCTAAGACAATAAAATGCATACATTTTCCATTGAACTGCAGGGTTAAAAACATTAGCGTAAATGGTGGCTGAAAATCTGAGATTAAAGCATGAATCTCATTCCAGTTCACTTGTGACTCTGAGTGGGGGTGGAAATGAATTGAAGTCTCTAGACCACAGTGCCTTAATGCAATCATCCATACAGCAAATTACCTGGAATGATTAGATTGCTGAAGTGTACCCATGGGTCCTTACCCATTATGTATTGGGGTGCTGGAATCTCTGCTCTTTCAAAAGAGAAGCTAAAATTAGATGAGATATTACCATTCTGAAACAACCACTAGAAACCGTGATATATCTCCTCCACTGTTCTCCTACTCTTTCCCTTTCTTCCTTTTCCTTATCCAGCCCCCGAATAAAGCTCCGTGTCTGAAACCATTTTACTCATTCCTTGCACAGGAAAGAAAGTAAACACAGCTGTAAGGTTTTAATGGCTTGAAGATAAGTGTACATATTTTTCTTGTTTTTGGTATCACACGCTGTTGACTGAATTTCAAAGTGAGCAATAATAGCAGAACTGTGAGCAATTGTTCCGATGCAGGGCGCATATTAATACCCAGACTGAACCTACCAATGGTGAAGCATTGCTATTGCCATCTTTCTAGGCAATGCAATCGCCACAAATTGCTAAATTGTTGAAGTACTGTACATTTCTGTTGAGGGAGAGATGGCAATTTCTGAGGTAACTGACCCACAACACAATTATGACTGGAGCAGGCCTGGAGCTTATTTGGACTTTGTAAGACAATGCAGCCAGCGCTTGAAGTATAAAAATAAAGGGGAACACTGACTTCTGCTAAACCTGGGGAAAATCTATCTAAACAAACAGGGTGTTTGCTATGCATACACATTATCTTTCACTGTATTTTTTAGTTTAACTCAGACCCATTGCCAAAAGAATTGTACATGTCAATAAGAAGTTAGTATGTTTCCCAGCTGAAAGGTTTTAACCTAAACTGGTTAAGGCACCTTTTTGCAAATAGGGTGCAACATATACCTTAATAAGTTAAGGCCAGGATCTTTAACGTTTCTCCATGAAAACATGTGTGTAGAGTTTGCATGTACATGACTTGGTTCCTCGACATTTTATTGCTCAGTGCTGAGATGACTCACTGATACTTGAAGGGAAATTATATGAATGTTGTGTCCATGGTGCTCAATCTGTAATGGTTTATTTGCCTCTCAAAATCATTTCCTGAAGATGCGGTCATGAGTGGATGTGTATGGCTTCAGGTCTGAGAAAGGTCTCGGCTCAGTGCCCCAGCTGTGGGATAACTTGACAACAACAGCAACACGCAGTTTTGAGACTTCGTTTTAAACTTCTCTTGGTGCTTTGCAATCCCATTGGAACAGATTTAAACAATGTGTCAAGGAAGTAAGGTTGTGCCAATGGAGATGGCTCGATGAAGGTCAGAGTGTAATTAACCCACAGTGCATGAATGAAAGGTTCTGGTTCTGCAAAATTTGTCTCCACCCTTTTCTGTGCCGTGTTAGCAATTAGACTGATGTTGTTTTTCTGGTTCTGCTTGTTTACCTTGAGCATCAGCCTGACTCGGGAACGTTAAGCAGCTGAAGAGTTTCCTAATGTGGAGACAACTACTGGGAGGAAATTCCATTGGCTTAATTTCTAGTTAGCAACTCTAATTATTACACAGATGTTAAATATTAAGACAGGCACAGGCAAAACCCTGATTCACCATGGGGTTCAGTAGACAGCATAGCAGACTGCAGCTGTACACACATTGCAGAAATTCCTCATTAGTCTTTCATTTACTGTATGTCTTTAGACACATCGCCTTCTCTTGGCCTCTGTTCAAGAGGAGGGCTGTGGCTGATGGTGGAACGCACTCCTTAGTGCAGCAGGGCTAGGAAAGACCTCTGGCTAATTCAGAGGCTGCCAAATAGAGCCCAGTCATATCTTGAATGCACCTAACTCCCCTCAGCCCCAAGTCAGCATGGCCAAAACTAAAGGTGGATGGAAGTTGTCCAAGAACATCTGAAGGGCACCATGACTGTTATCTCTGCCCCAGCTAGAGAGCTACTGCTGAAGTAGGTCATGCTGGACTGGATGGAACAATGGTGTGATTCAGTATAGTTGCCCACACTGTTTGCAAAATGCTATACAAAATGTGTCGCAGCGCTGAGAATAAGAAAGGCCACTACTGTGACAAAGGGGAGGCGGGAACCAGGATTCTTAGAGATAATACCTGCTCTGAATTGACACTGATCCACTTTGGCTCCCAGTAAATTACTTCACGGTTCTACTGTACAATAGTAAATTAAGAGATGGTGAAGTATTAACTCTTCATACTTTAAAAAGGTGCAGAAATTAAAATAATGCTACATGCGTGCGATGGCAGAGCCTGAACAACCGGGAGAGGAAACAATATGGATATAGCAGCCCTTGTGTTTTCCTAGAATATTTACCTTCCAAAGATTAATTTAAATTAATTTAAATACTGTAGCTCTTTAGATTGTCCCACCTATTGCCAGACAAGGGTACAGCTTGCCTGCTGAGGTTCCTTCTGCTTCATCTTTATAAACCAACTTCCTTTCTGTAACATAATTTTGGAGGCTTTAGGAGCTAATCTGGTCTCTGGTGTCCAACTTTAAAACCGACATGCATCTGGTTGGTGATTGTTGCAGATGAGGGCAGGAGACAGGAAGAAAGTTGCGCTTGTTTCTATAGCAGGATAGGGCTTGATCTATTGGGGGTTGCTGCCACCTGCTGGAGAGCTAAGAATGTTGTGAACTGCTGACACTTCTGTGATCTACTGTTTCTGGGCCGGATCAGGCAATTTGACCTATTGCAAACATTACCAATTACTTCGTGGAGATTGTAATATGCTAGGATAGCACCGGTACAAAATCGCTGTTTGTGCATGCAACAAATTAGGTTTGCAACGTATTACGATTTGCATACTTGCAACATTCATATTTAATATAATGAATTGGGATGTTGTATACACTGTTATTAATTGCTGGTCTCCAAAGAAAGAACAGACTTTATCATGGACCCCCACACAGCACATAATGGTTAAAAGACCTTCATATCATTTCATCACCAAAGATGTGCTCCTGTCCAGCTCATAATGTCCAGGTGGATTTTAAAGGGAGCGCCAGGTTGCTGAGAGTAAATCTCAGATTATTACCAAGCTCTAGTGCCTCCACATTCATCATTAGTGACTTCATTGTTGCAACAGCAGCACCAGTTGCTAGGGGCCTGGTACAGGGAGTTTTCACTGCATCACTTTTCCCAGCTTTGCCTAGTAAGGCAGTACAGCTGTTTCTGGATCAGGATAGCTTGATTGCAATTGTCCATACATTCATAACCTCAAGCCGTCATTACTGTGATGCACTCTATGTGGGGCTACCCTTGAGGCTGTAACTAGTACCCACTACCACCAACACACACCTCCTTAGGTGGTATCCAGCCAACTTGCTCCTACAGTACTGTATAAGGAACCCATCTACTCTGTCTTTCCACACATGCCCTGTGCTTCAATGTTTTATCTTCCGCATATGCCCTGTGCTTCAGAGGGGTAGGGGAAACCCAGAATAGATTTCGGCATGCCCGGGGGCAGGAGGAAGTTCCATTGCACAATTGGGAACCTACGGGATCCACAATGGCTGTCAATCTGCTACTGAACAAGGTATGTTAACATATAAAGCCCTATACATTAATCTCTTACATATCCAGTAGGTCACTGCCTTCTGTGGGGGCATCTGTCCTTGGTCCCAACAATCTCAGGTAGATGCTCCACAGCAACTTGAAGCAGGGCTTTCTGTGTGACAGACCATGCTGAGATACCACAGGTTGCCCACTATTTGTTGATCCTGGAAACAAATGAAGATATTTTTTCCCCGCCGAGTTTTTCTAGAAGGATTGGATCTCTGACTTGGGTATTTGTAATAGTAGTAATAATAATAATAATAGACTGGAGCACTGTTTTAGCAGAGAAGAATGTGTTGTTGTTGTTGTTGTCATCGTCATCATCATTCAACAAAACTTAGGTGCTACTGCTTCCCAGTAAGCAATAAGCCACACATACCCTGCTGTTCCTCTTCCTCATGGTGCCATTGTGTTTGGGGAGTAGAACCAGAGTAGTTAGGGAGTCATCAGCAAAATTGGCTTTTCCCCATTTTGGGAATTTGTTTGGTTTGCAAAGCTCAATTTCAAATCAGTCTGGGAAGGGGGGAAATCACCAATTACTACTACCAAAGCACGACCCCCTAAAAAGGATCAAAGGTTTGGCATGCACACTTTTGTACGTCTCGTGAGATGTACACATTGCATTTAATGTTATGCTCTGTTGTGTCCACGACAGTCGTACCTATGCTAATATTAGAAGATACAGAAGCCGGGCCTTCCAGCTCCCATCAGCTGGCATGGCCAATGGGCAGAAATTATGGAGGCCGAAAACTTTCCCATCCCTGTCTCCAGCTGTGGCCACTACCCTTATTTTACTTACTCCAAAACAAAAGAGGTCAAGCCCTTGTATGTTTAGCATACCTGGGTGTGTTGCAAGGAGCAAGAATTACTATCTGAGTTGTCCAGTTGGTGCTTACTTACATGTCTGAGGGTGCGAGCATATGCCAAAAAATAGATAAGAATTTAGCTTGTAGATTATTTGGTTAGAATTAGGGGGGATTTATGTTGGCTTGAATCAGCTCCTGATTTTATGTACATTCCTTCTATAGCCCCCATCTTTCTAAAGTTAACGGTCACAGCGCAACCCATGATGGGTGTCCAATTGAATTATTTCATCTCAATGCCAATACAAAGTTCTTTGAAGAGGGAACTATCAGATTAGTTGGAATCTGATAATCTTAGGAATTCACTGAATCATAGGAATTTATTGAGTTAAGTCCTCTCAAATGTAATATTTTGTATTTTGTAACCCCATAGATATGTAGAATCTAATGTTTTCCAGCTCCGTTGCTGTTTTCAAAACTATGGATATTTGAACCAAATGCATGTTTTACATCGATTTTGAATGTAATAACATTGGATCAGAATACGGCAAAAGGGCCAGATAAGGATGTGGAAGATAAAACATTGATGACTATTGGCATAAGTGGACCAAGCATATGTGTCTTTGTGCTGACTGTTCCTCTACGGCAGCTATCATCACACTGTTGCCTTCCAGGTGGTTTGGCCTACAACTCCCAACAGCCCTAGCCAGCATATGCTGGCAGAGGCTGATGGGAGTTGTAGTCCAAAACATCTGGAAGGCACCAGATTGGTGATGGCTACTATCAGGGGTTTCCCACTTGGTAATTATGGCCACTGCTGTCCTTAGAATTCACATGGAATCTTGCATTCACCCAGAGTTGCAAGGTGAGCCATATAGCTATCAGAATTAGCGTAGAACATCTTGCTGGCAGCGAAACATCTTGCTGTGGAAAGGTCCTGCTCACCCAAACTGGCCAGACAAGGCTATAAAAGGCTGCCTGTTGGAACTAGGATCATGCCTGAGCAACAAAGCGTTCCTGGTTCTGGTGTGTTTCCATGAATTCCTCAGCTTGAACCCCTTGGCTTGGTCACTCGGCTTCCAACTCACCTTTAACAGCTCCTTAACAATTTAAGCAAATATAGAAGTACAAGCCCTGTGTTAAGAAGCATTAAAGCAGGCATAGGCAACCTGATACCCTACAGATGTGGATACCCTGGTACTCCCATCACTTGTGACCATTGACCATGCTAGCTGGGACTGGGGATAGTTGTAAGCCCCCCTGCTGTGGAGATGGGAATATTTCTTGCTGTTTCTCTGAAACATCTGCCAGTGGAGCTTGTCATTCAAGAAACAAAATCCATCAAACTTCCTAACTGCTCCTCCTCTGCTTCCCAACCAGCATACTGCCTCTGTTGCATCCCACTATTAGTCTACCACTATTCCCTATTTCCTTTGGAATCAAAGGTCTTGGTATGTACAGTGGACACTCGAGTTGCGAACATGATCCATGCGGGATGCACGTTCATAACCCGCAGTGTCCGCAACCTGCAGCGGCACGTCTGCGCACGCGCAGGTTGCAATTCAGTGCTTCTGCCGCCGAAATCCCGAAGTAACCCATTCCGGTACTTCCGGGGTTTTTTTTAAAAAAAATATTTTATTAGATTTTAGGAATAAAAGATTAGAAAAATACAGAAGAAACAAAATTACAAAAATACAAAATCACAAAATACAGAAATACAAACATTATAGCATGAAAAAGAAAAAAAACTAAAAAAGCACATACAAGAAGAAAAGAAAAAACAAAAATCCCTCTTTGTTCCCCCCACATTTTTGATTAACTTATTTTCCTGACTTCCTCACATCTCCCTTTTTTGTATCCCTTTTAAAATTTATTTCAGCAAATTAATTAAATTTAATTATTTAGTTTATCTATTTATCTGTTATAAGTCTGATCTTAACCTTGTTACTAGAACCCCTTCAATTCAAATCAATACCATCAACATTCAAAAATTTTACAGTGCTTCTGGCCGGTACTTCCGGGTTTTGGCAGTCCGCAACTCGAAAAAATGCAACCTGAAGCATCTTGTAACCCAAGGTATGACTGTAATTGGTATATAATTCCACATGACAGGTTGATTTTTATTCATTTCCAGGAAGATAGCCATATTAGGCAGTGTACACATTACCAGCTCAAAATGTAGTTAGGTCATTCTTTTTGCACTTCAGGTCCTAGGTGGTTCGGAGAAAAATGCATCAAAACACAGTATTTCATGAGAAGCATCAGGATAGGGAAAGGATAGAGACAGACTGGCTAATGTCATGTGTTTACTGCTTCCCAAACCAGTGGTAGAAGCTCACTCTATGCAGAGTAAGCAGGAGTGTGCACACAGCCTTAGGATGTTGTAGCAAAAACTAAGCACTTTGTAGTACCTTAAACGCTAGAAAAAATGTTATGGCATAAGATTTCATGGATCACAGTCCATTTTATCAGATACATCTGATGAAGTGAACTATGGTCTACGAAAGCGTATGTCATAATATGTTTTCTCATCTTTAAGGTGTGAAAGGCTCCTTGATATTACTTCAGTCACAATTATACATTTTCAAGTGCTGTATATTCAGCTATTCACAGTAAGAGATTCACGTCATAGTAAAATGAACTCATTTTCTTAAGAAGCACTTATATTTAATGCGTCCTTACAAAGCAGACAGGCATTTGTCCTGCTGCAACTTTAGATTTAACGCAGATTTCTGCTCCCCGCCCCTTTCCACATCTATGCTAATCTGGATGGAAGTTATAGCGTTGGAACCATTTGAGTAATCCTGTTTATTCTGAATGTTTCACAGGTAACTAAAATCATTTCTGGTTGATTTTATGGCTTCGTTTAAAAAAAAAAAGAAAACATTTAAATGGACTTCTCGTTGCAGGATATATATAAAACCATTGTGCCCTCTCATAGTTGAATCCCTAGCTGGAGCCTTCCCTCACTTAGGGACAAACCTAATAAAGGCAATTAAAGAGGAAAACCGTAGGGAGGCTGAGCTTGCCACTCTGGTTACAATGGCATTCCTGCTGCTTGGACAACAGGCACACAGCAAACAAGGAACCGCTCCATAAAGACAAGGAACCTGCAAAAATAATGAGTTTTAAATTATCATAGAAGCTCTTTAAACAAAGCACAGAAAAAACCACCCCTGGAGGGAGGAGATATATAAAAATTCAGCTATGGGAGACAGGAAGGAGCATCTATAAACCAATCCCTCTCTGCCTACCACACACACAAAAAAATGATCCCCACCACTCTAGGAAAGGTATTATAGAACGCAGGTTGTTTGCTGCCTGGCTGTCAATGAAAATGTATTGCCGCTCCAATCCCACTGCGTCTCACGCCCCCCCTTCCTTTTTTTCAAAATTAAAATGCTTTGTCTGGGGACAGTTGTTGACTGATAAGGAGGGACTGCCTGGATTTCAGTGTGACATTATTTCCGTGCAAAAGCATGGCAAAATTAATTTGGCTAAAGGGAAGGCAGCACCGATGCAAAATTGAAATGGAATGAATTAAAAGAGGCTTTCTTCTGAAAGCAGGCTGAGATGGCTTACCCCCTTCCCCCACCCACCCCTCTTCTGTTGTATCTCTACCTGTATTACCCTTCAGTTACAGGGAATGAAATATGTGTTTTTCAGAGCACTCCTGTCTGTTTTCAGATTCAAATGAAGTAATGCAGTTGGGGGCATTAGGAGAAAGACTCTATGCATGTTTTGATTGAACATTTCACATTCACTATCCTGTTTTTAAAGAGTTTTATATGAGTTGAGTGAATATCAGCCAATACAAGATTTGTATGGAAATGGACCAATAGCCACTCCCTTTGCTGTCATTTGTGCAAAATGCCTAGGGATTGAATGGAACAGAATGCCTGCTGTATATAAAAATACTCATTTTACAATATAATGAGATGGGACCTTTCTGGCCACCTGGAATAAGAAAGCAAACCATAAACAAAACCATTTTCCCTCTATTACATCTGACACAGGGCCTCATAGATCTAGATTTGGATGTTATTTTTTCAGCATATTTAGCTCTTGTTTTATTTCACTGAATCACAATAACCCTTGTTTGAAATATTCTTCCTATTTAAACAGTGCCCTAAATATCCATTGGAATGGAGATGTATTCTCATCATCCCTAAGTCAAAAACTACAAACTGCAAAAAGAGCTAGGTTAAGACAACCATTCACTTCACTATTCTAAAATAGAGTGATTCTTTCCAATCAGGTGAGTGGTTCTTGGCTGTTGCTGTTTCTTTTTTTTAAAGAAAATATGCATATGGTGCCCATTTTAATAATTAACATTTGGCGTGGTGTTTGCCCATTCAGGAACAGCGCTGAGATAAATGGTGTCTGTGGTCCAACTTTAACTGCTCTAATAAATTGCTGCTTTTACGCAACTACTGTGCTTCTGTGTGGGCCTCATTATCTTGACCTATATTTTTGCAACCTTTTAATGTAGTGCTTTATCTTTTATCATTTTGTTCCCATATCCTGTGTGGTACTTTAAAGAGAGCTCGAGGTTGGATCCAACGCAGTACTAAGTTCAAGACCCTTAGCTGTATGTCTTCTTCCACTGGCAAAATGTTTTGCACCAGCAAAAATTTGTTGCACAAGAAGATGCACATCTCCCATAGGTGAAATGTGGAGGTGAACCTCTCTGGCGAATCTTAATTCTTGGACAGGAATATATGGGGAGAGTGCTTCCTCAAGCATCAAGGTCTCAAACTGTTCAGGGGTCTTAATGTCATCACTCTTCGGGAAAGAGTGCACCACTGCCTTTTTCAAGCCAATAGGAACCAGGAAAGGAATTGGGAGAACATGTGGCTTGACTGTTTCAGTCTGCAACGACTGAAACTGATCAAAAAGAGAAACTTGACTAGACTGTGTGCTGGATACCATCCCAGATGAGATACTTTGGCATCAAGATCTGAGTAGAACCTCAAAGTCTTTAGCGAAGAAGAAGAAGAAGAAGAAGAAGAAGAAGAAGAAGAAGAAGAAGAAGAAGAAGAAGAAGAAGAAATAGGTGACACAGCAGGTAAGCAAAGGTTTCCAAACAACTTCCTTCCAAACATGATTCCAATGTGCTCTTTTCTTGCCACATAGTAAGCACAATGTTATCATCTTGCTTGTACTTGACCACATTCACTGTGTGACTTGGCCCATTTGCACTCCAGCCATCATCTGAGCTGCTTAATTGCCTGTAGACCATCGAGAACAAAGGAGCCTTATAGGCTCTGCAGCACTGGAGAGGGTACCAGGGAGAATTTGAGTCAATCCCCCTTCCTACTCTTGTCATTCCATATTGAGACCAAAGCTTTGACAGAATCTGTCAACCAGAAACTGAATCTGACAGAATCTGTCAACCAGAAAGTTCCCCAAAGTATTCAGCAACCCATTGGATCCCATAGGTGCCGGGGGGGGGGGCAGACAACTTAATTTGTCTCCCACCCTTCAGGGAAGGATTTCCACTGTCAATCCAAACCCAAGAAGGAAAGAGTTTGTGCTTAACAATACCTCATTTCCCCAGTGGCAGAAAACAAATGTCATGTGCTGATGATCTACTGAGGCATCCTCATGGCAGCCATAAAGTCCCAAGCAGGCCCTTCCTAGCATAGACATTGAAGCCTCCCAAACAATAGTCCTGAGGTTCTCCAACACAAGCTCAGAAACCACCTCAGCCAGGGAATTTGGTGGTTAGAAGGGTGGAAAACGCTATGCCCCAGCAGGATCCTTGCTGTCTCCGTGGTCCAATACCAGGTATGAACCCTAAAGTTGGTACCTAAGTAAACAGATCTCTTTGCAAAGGCGATGGATTAATTTTGCGGGACTATTTACAACATAACCATCTGATTTCAAGTAATTTAGATACACGTGCCAAGTTAGTCAAATGAGGTCACTTAAAACATCTGCATATTCTTTATAAACTCCTTATCTATCTATCATCTATCATCTATCTCAGTGTTTCCCAACCTTTGGTCTCCAGCTGTTTTCAGACTACAATTCCCATCATCCCTGACCATTGATCTTGCTAGCTAGGGATCATGGGAGTTGTAGTCCAAAAACAGCTGGAGATCCAAGGTTGGGAAACACTGATCTATCTATCTATCTATCTATCTATCTATCTATCTATCTATCATCTATCTATCTATCATCTATCTATCTATCTATCTATCTATCTATCATCTATCTACCTATCATCTATCTATCTATCCTCTATCATCTATCATCTATCTATCTGCATGTAGTGCTCCAGTAAAGACATGTGTCTGTGATGTAGTATTTTGGTGGCAGTAATTGAAGCCTTTATTAGAGAGCTACGGCAGCTCCTATCTATCAGCCTTCACCCCTGTCGAAAATGCAGGAAGCCTAATGCGGGGGTGCAACCTCGGAGAGCATAATGCAGGGTGGTTCTGTAACCCTGTAAGAAAAGACTATATTGCAGCCACTCTCACTCAGCCTGTTCCTATTCTGCCATATGCAGATGTTAGCAGTGGTTTGTTACATTACATTAATGGCAGGGTTATAGTACATTTCTCACTCTTCCTGCTTCACCTCATTACTCCCTGTGATATGGGCATAATGTTATTCAGACTTGTCTCTCACCCATCTGAAAGATGGCATCTGTACTACTTGAAAGCATCTACAGGGTGTGTGAATACACACACAGAGAGAGAGAGAGTGTGTGCGTGTGTCCCAAGACTTGAGCAAAAGAGTATAAACTTCTCTCTTTGTTTCTACCTTCTTTGGGGTCTTATGCTTCCAGATCACTGCAGTATCAAATTCCTGGATTTATCCGTGGTCTCCTATGAAGAGGTGACATTGTTACCAATCTAATGAGAGAAAGTCAGAGCATCAAAAAGAACCGGGGAAGCTGGACTGCAGACAAAGGAATCGCCGGTCTAATAGCTTATGTTTGCTGCCACACATACAGATGTTCAGTCCTAAATCTACCCACGTGAATGCGATTTCTTAGCCTACTCTGCCACCACGAGGCCACAGTACAAAGCGCATGAAGAAATCAGGAAATATTTGGTGGGTGGGTTTTCACCATGTTGACATATTCTGAATCTTGGACACATCTGGAAACAGGGTAAATAATGAAGGTGCCAAAAATAGGATCTATGCATATACATAACTGTAATAAATAAATGTAAATAAAACAGATTTGGGGATTGGATTCCCAAATCAATTTTCCCAAAGACTCCATTCAGGCATAACATGGCTAGCTGAGATTTATTTATTTATTTATTTATTTATTTATTTATTTATTTACATTTTTGCAGCACTTTTCAATGTATCGAAGTGCTGAATTACAAAACCTGTCTTACGCATCCTCACAGAATCCCCTTCAGTAGATTTAGTGTTGCATGAAACCCACTGAAGAAATGCTATTATTAATTCTGTTTCTCTGTCCCACTGAGAATCTATGGGATGGATTAACAACCAATTGGTTCCATGGGAATGTCTGTTCTGCACTGCTTTTTCATTTTCACCCGCCAAATTAAACAGCTGATTATTTGTGCATGCATTTTTGCCCACAATGAATTAAGGACTCTGAAATCTTAAAGTTGCAATTATGGGCTAACCCTATTAATTTGGAAGGAAGCCAAACTGAAATCATGTACATTCACTGTCAAGTAAACATGGCGGCAATGAGAAGCTGAATAGGATTTGCCACAAAAGGTCTTCAAGAAGAATATTGGAGGAGGTTTGACAAGGAATTATGAAACAATTGTGACAATGAAGCTTGTTGATGCCTGTCCATCTCTATTATTATTATTATTATTATTATTATTATTATTATTATTATTATTATTATTATTTGTATACCGCCCCCTATACAGTTCGCCAAAGAAAATTACAACATAAAAAACCTACAAAATACATAATAGAATTAAAAACAAAGACAACTCTGAAGGACAGCATGCTCCCACATAAAATCTGTTGGATTATTGAGATTTTCAACTGAGGCCTTACTCTGAGTATCCTTGCAGAAGTGAGGTAGTACCTTACAGGCAGAAACGAACCTAGGCTCCCTTGCACCATGGGCCAGGAGCTAACAGTACCGCCAGCCAACTGAGGAGGAGACCTCACAGGGCTGGTGCGAGAAGCCAGAATGGAAAGACACAATTTTTGCTCCCCACACCAGGCCTAGGCCCTTAGCAGGGGTCAATCCCTAGGTACACCCCTGCTTACAGGGATGGGACCTTCTAATGCTGGCACTCCATTTGTGAAACTTCCTTTTCTGGCCATTAAACACCTACTTTGCAAAATTAAGCAGCCATTGAACCATTCAAAATAATGATACCTAGCCTTCTAAAAGGTGGCTAATAACTCTGTGGTCTCTTTTTGTTACCTGTTAACTTCATCTGTGCTCCTCAGCCTTTTTGACAAAGTGGAAAGAAACTTCTGGATTTGTATCTGTCTGCTAAATCATTGGTTTAAAAACCTTGCTTCACTCCCAGCAAAATCCCAATACAGTGGTACCTTGGGTTAAGAACTTAATTTGTTCTGGAAGTCCGTTCTTAACCTGAAACTGTTCTTAACCTGAGGTACCACTTTAGGTAATGGGGCCTCCTGCTGCTGCTGTCACGCCACCGCTGCACGATTTCTGTTCTCATCCTGAAGCAAAGTTCTTAACCCGAGGTACTATTTCTGGGTTAGAGGAGTCTGTAAGCGACTGTAACCTGAAGCGTCTGTAACCTGAGGTACCACTATATATAAAACAGGATGTTTTGCTGTTTTGGGCAACACAGAAAATACTGCAACTCCCCACTGCCAATGACACCTCTGCCTCCCCACCCAGTCAATGACGTCAAGAAAAAGGCTGAAATTAAGGCTGAGGAGGAAGAGTCGGCATCGGGAACAAGAAGAAGAAGAAGAAGAAGAAGAAGAAGAAGAAGAAGAAGAAGAAGAAGAAGAAGAAGAGGAGGAGTTTGGACTTGATATCCCACCTTTCACTCCCCTTAAGGAGTCTCAAAGCGGCTAACAATCTCCTTTCTCTTCTTCCCCCACAACAAACACTCTGTGAGGTGAGTGGGGCTAAGAGACTTCAGAGTAGTGTGACTGCCCCAAGGTCACCCAGCAGCTGCATGTGGAGGAGCGGGGAAGCGAAGCCAGTTCACCAGATTACGAGTCCACCCCTCTTAACCATTACACCACATTGGCTCTCTCAGGAGAGGACTTGGCAGCATTGGCAGGGGGAGGAGGCAGCATTGGTGGGCATTGACAGAGGAGGAGTTAGCAGTGGCGGGGGCAGAGGGGAAGTCAGTGGTGGCAGAGGGGAAGCGGCAGGGTGGCGAACAGCTAGCTTCCCCTGGACCCAGATCTGCTTCTCCCCCCAGCTGTACCATACTTGCTGCCCTGAGGCAGCTGCCTCACTGAGCCTGATCTAAAACATAAACTAGCTTGAGAAAAGATGCACACATCCATTTTTATGCCTAGAATATACATCTGAGAAACAAAACCTTGAAATAAAAAGGAACTTGAATGTGGTTGAATAAGCATTGCAATTGAGTGAAGGAGTAATTCATGCAATTGAGGACACAAAGAGCAAAATACCAAGCATGCTAAACTGTTCCTCCCTGATACCTCTGTGACAGAAAGGAGAAGGAAGACAAGCTTCTGCTGAACTGTGAAATCAGGCTAGTGGGAAAGGCTGCAATCCTAGCCCCACTTACGAGGGAGTAAGCCTCATTGCATCAAATGGGACTTATTTCTGAGTAGACATGGCTAGAATTGCAGCCATAGATGGCTTTGTGATGGGCCATTAGCCACTTCATTAACTTTGTCTTTAAGGTGCCACAAGACTCTGTTGTTTCTGCTGCAAAAGACTAAAAGGGCTACCCAGTTGGAAATTCATTAACTTTGAAAGGTAACACACAGGTAAGGTAATTGATTTGCTAATATCTGTTGGTGACTGAGGTATGCATGTCTACTGTGCACTATAATACTGTATACGTAAAAACCCATATATTTCCACATCAGCGAAGGACGCAAGGGAAGAAAGACGTGCTCGAAATAAACCAATTGCAGAGGAACGGGAAACACCAGCTGAAAGCATGGATGGTTGCCAGGATGGGATGAGGCACATTTGTAGGTATATCCTGAACATGAACACAGCCTGCAGTTTTCGTAGCCTGTTGCCAAGCAAGCAGGGGCTGGGAGTCTATTATTTGTCTTTGCCCTATTTAAATGTATACAGCACTTCAGATTTTGTAAACTGCTTTGAATTTTATTACAATCAAGTGGTATATAAACCTTACGAAATAAATAAATAGCAGCATAAGCAAAAAGGATGCTTTCTTTCTGCAAAGAGCTTCCAATCTCCATTTCAGCCATGAGCAGAGGCCACAGAGAGAGAAGGATCAGGTGATTCCTGGGGACAAATGAGGTTCTGAGTACATTATGTCACTTTGCTAAGGCTGCAGT
This sequence comes from Podarcis melisellensis, assembly GCF_964234715.1. Classification (NCBI taxonomy): domain Eukaryota; kingdom Metazoa; phylum Chordata; class Lepidosauria; order Squamata; family Lacertidae; genus Podarcis; species Podarcis melisellensis. The sequence continues at coordinate 30,113,202 of NC_138539.1, read as the reverse complement.
TCTAAGCATGCATACCTAGGAGTAAGCCCCACTAAACTCAGCTGGATTGACTTTGGGCTAGCTATGTGCATGATTGCACCCTATGGGACTGCGCAAGCAGACATTCCTGTGGGTAGTCCAGGTCTGCTCACTCGGACATCCAGCAGCACTGGAACCATACCCTCCAACATTTCTCCGATGAAAATAGGGAGCTCCTATGCCTTGATGACAGAAAGTGAGGAGGAATTAAATAACTTTTTATTGAGGGTGAAAGAGGAGAGCACAAAATGTGGTCTGAAGCTCAACATCAAAAAAACAAAGATCATGGCCACTGGGCCCATCACCTCCTGGCAAATAGAAGGGGAAGAAATGGAGACAGTGAGGGATTTAACTTTCTTGGGCTCCATGATCACCACAGATGGTGACAGCAGTTACGAAATTAAAAGACGCCTGCTTCTTGGGGAAAAAGCATTGACAAACCTAGACAGCATCTTAAAAAGCAGAGACATCACCTTGCCAACAAAAGTCCGTATAGTGAAAGCTATGGTTTTCCCAGTAGTGATGTATGGAAGTGAGAGCTGGACCATAAAGAAGGCTGATCTCTGAAGAATTGATGCTTTTGAATTATGGTGTTCGAGGAGACTCTTGAGAGTCCCATGGACTACAAGATCAAACCTATCCGTTCTTAAGGAAATCAGCCCTGAGTGCTCACTGGAAGGACAGATTGTGAAGCTGAGGCTCCAATACTTTGGCCACCTGATGAGAAGAGAAGACTTCCTGGAGAAGACCCTGATGTTGTGAAAGATGGAGGGCACAAGGAGAAGGGGACGACAGAGGACAAGATGGTTGGACAGTGTTCTCAAAGCTACCAGCATGAGTTTGACCAATCTGCGGGAGGCAGTGGAAGACAGGAATGCCTGCCATGCTCTGGTCCATGGGGTCACAGAGTCGGACACGACTAAACGACTAAACAGCAACAACCGCCTATGTATATATAGTCCCTCACCCATCTAACTAGGTTCCCCCAGCCACTCTGGGTGACTTCCAACATATATAAAAACATAATAAAACATTAAAACTTCCCTATACAGTGGAACCTTGGTTTTCGAGTGTCTCGAAGCAGAACGTTTCGGAACCTGAACACCGAAAACCCGGAAGTAATTGCTTCCATTTTTGAACACGCCTCAGAAGTCAAACGGCTTCTGAGGTGTGTTTTTTAATTTTCGCAATGAAAATTGCCAACAGCTCTTTGTGCCACAGTTGTCAAACGTTTCAGAAGTTGGTCTTCTGGAACGGATTATGTTCGACAACAGAAGTTCCACTGTATTGGGCCCCCTTCAGATATCTTCTAAAGGTTGCATAGTTACTTATCTCCTTGGCTGGTTTTGGGGGGGGGGGAGTGTTGTCACTTAACTCCATACACTCCAACATGTCTCTGGTGAAAATAGGGACGCCCTACCATACCCTTCAACATTCCTCTGATGAAAACAGGGGCCTAAGGAAACGCAGGACATTCTGGAATCAAATCAGAAACGGACTGCTTCTGTAAATCCGGAACTGTCCCTGGAAAAGAGGGACACTTGGAGGGTCTGTGGAACTTCATGAGTCTCAGTCTGCTCACTGTCCAACTCATGTTCATGCCTTCTTGGTTACCAGGGCAACCTCACTGAGGTGGGTGATGGAAGACTCCATTCCCCTGCCTCTGTGGGCAGGAATGTCTCCTAGTGAACGACTTGGGAACTACCTGCCACCTCATTCAGTAATCTTCTCCCAATTGTCCTCTCCCTTTGATGAATCCTACCAGGACCTCCTTGTTTGTTCTCACTGAACCCATAACACAAACTGAAGAAGAAATGTGACCTTCATTTGACATGTGCAAAATGAAATAAATCTGGAGAAACCAAGATTTATAAATATATTCATCCCTTCTAGAATAAGGATGCTGACCAGTTTTGTACAAATCCCAAGGTTTAGATATGTATCAGGCTGGGCAGCCCTGTGCAAACTCTGAAACCTCTTGCTTCTGTAACTTTTAAAAAATAAAATAAAAAATCAGTAGGTAGGGGATTTTTGTGTTCAATCATAATGCCATTATGTAAGAGATACATTCCTATTTTAAAGACCACCACACGAGGGCAGCCTTTGAATATATTCAAATAAAACGATGTAGCTTTTCAAGCTGTTTGCATGGCCTGAATTAATAAACTATTTCAAGGTGTTTTTACAAATTGATCTCTCAAGTTCACATGAGAGGTTTAGCACAAGATGCAAAAATGACACACTGCAAAACTACCCCCGCCTTAAGATATGGCAAGGAAGAAGTATTTCCATTCTCCTGAATTAGGTTCCTGTAACTCAAGCTTGCATTAGGAATCTGCTGTTACGGTAGGCTTTGAGTTTGGATTATTATGTTTTTATTTAATTGATTGTTTGATACCTTCAGGGAAGGAGTTGCATATTTTTCTATTACTTGTTGACCTGAGAACCCTAGGTGTTGAAGATGTAAGCTATACAGTGGTACCTCAGGTTACATACGCTTCAGGTTACATACTCCACTAACCCAGAAATAGTGCTTCAGGTTAAGAACTTTGCTTCAGGATGAGAACAGAAATCGTGCTCTGGTGGCGCAGCAGGAGGCCCCATTAGTTAAAGTGGTGCTTCAGGTTAAGAACAGTTTCAGGTTAAGTACAGACCTCTGGAACGAATTAAGTACTTAACCTGAGGTACCACTGTAAATGTATTAAATAAAGAAAAAGTGAGAAAGAAGCAACGAGCGGATTAGAGGAAATTGGAACGAGTGCAATACTTGCAAAACTACTCAGGAGTCAGATTAGCTCTCTGTCTGGAGCTGATAAACTGTCCTCAGTCTAAATGGCTTTGCAGGTAGGGCTGGGAATGGCTCGTGGCTGAAACCCTGGAGAGATGCTGCCAGCCAGTGTTGACAATACTGGGCTAAATGGGCCAATGGTCTGACTGGGCATGAGGCAGCTTTCCATATGAGAGATGGGGCCATTGCATTTGCCTTAAAGACGGATGCACTTTATATAAGTCATAGCTTTAATACAGTCTTATTACTGTATTTTTTGGTTTGTAGTTTTACCATAACCGTAGTGTGGTGTTGAACTTGGATCAGTAAGTACTGCGCTTCGTGTGCTAGGTTTGGGCCAGAAAATGGAATAAACCCATATATACTGCTTTGGCTGCCTTGGAGGATAAAAATTAACAACTAAATTAGCAAATAATATAATTACTGTAGTGTAAATATCAGGACTCTGAAATGTTGCAAGGAGACGGGGGCTGCTTTTCTGCCTTTGCTGCATGTATATTTTTCTGTACAAGAGGTAGGCTTAGGTTAAGTTAATATACAATGGTACCTTGGTTCCTGAAAGGTTAAGTTGTTGAACAAATTGGCTCCTGAATGCCACAAACCCAGAAGTGTTCCGGTTTGCAAACGTTTTTCAGAAGCTGAACGTCCAACGCGGCTTTCAGTTGAGTGCAGGAAGCTCCTGCAGCCAATCGGAAGCCACACTTTGGTTTCCAAATGGTTTTGGGTGTCAAACTGACTCCCGGAACGGATTAAGTTCAAGAACCAATGTGCCACTGTGTGTACATAAGTAGCAGTGGTTTCCAATAGATCACAGGTTATGTGGGGGAAAGGGAAGTCCACATACGGCGTACCAGGCCCAGGAAATCCTGTTGGCATCCTTGCATTATACCAGCTACTTTGCATTTCTGCGTTTTATATTTTCTCAATTCTATAGTGTATGAGCTAGTCCCTAGCGTTTCAGCCTTAAATATGACACTAATCCACTTACTAAGAGCATTTCTGTGTATCTTCAGTCCACCGGAGTCAGCACAACGGCACAAGAAGTCCAACTGGTTGCTTGGGATCGTAATATTTTTAGAAACACCAAGGAGGCCATAATCACACAAGCTGTGCTTTTCCCCAGGGAACTGAATCGTTGCACATCTCTTGCGTCATGAAGCACAGCCATTTTGAACATCAAAACGTCTTCCCTTAGCCCTGCAGTACCTGCAAAATAAAATACTTCTTCACCTACCCATCCTATTTTTAAAGATATTATCAAAGCCTTACGTGCAACCCATCTCGTCAACTCTGTGTGACCCTAGTGACCTTTGCATCCAGAGCTGTATTTCCAAACCCCATCCCTCAGTTTTAATGAGGTTTGCCACAATGAACCAACAGCACAAAATATATATTCTAGCACAAATCCTTTATAACGGTACGCAGTGGAGCGACAAAACGCCAGACAATATCGGGACTGTCTGGGCATTCATTATATTGTCAGTGTGCTTACAATAAACACATTGTGGAGAAAACAAGAGGGCAAAGAAAGAAGAGCTCTGAAATCCATTTTAAAGGAAATGCCTGCGAAACATGATATAGTTTGGGCAGGGTCCTGCTGGACACACGGAAGGCGAAGCAAATGATAAACTTGGTCTGAAAGCAATCAAAGGTACCAGACAGGAGGAGGAGGAAAACAAAGTCACTTGCAGTTCATAATTGCAACTGCCAGGTGTATCCTTCATAAACAGACATTCTGGAAACCTGGACTCAAGAAGATGCTCAGGCCACCCTTTGCTTTCAAGGGTCCTCCTCGGCCACCGTTAGCCCTCCACCTCCAAAAAGAAGCCCGCAAAGTTCAGGTGGAACCAGAAATGAAAACGTAGACACACTTACCCATTCCTGAGCGAAGTTTTTAATATGTAATGCTGTACTGTTTTTAACACTGACTGGGAGCCGCCCAGAGTGGCTGGGGAAACTCAGCCAGATGGGTGGGGTATAAATAATAAATTATTATTATTATTATTACATTGCCACCATTCATTTCTGCAGAGCTTCTGTGCGCCATGAACCTTAGAAGAGTTATCTATCTCATCCTCAGTGATGGTAGGTAGTTGTGTAACCGAAAGTGTCAGGATATTACAGACCTGATGGGTTTCATTTACATTCATCATAAATAGGTTTATGAGGAATTTACATTCATCATAAATTGGTGCAGAACACCATTAGCTACAATGTTTTGTCAGAAGATTAGTGACACCTGAAGCTTAAAGATCAAGAAGGGTACAGTGTCTTTATAGTTGAACTAGGGGCTGCTCCCCTGCCGAACCTCCTGCCACACCCCACCATGCTAGACCCCTTGAGCTTCCTTTTCCCACCCCATGCACTAAACACTATTTTCGACTTCACAACCCTATTTCTGAAGTAGCTTCTTTCTTCCATTTAGCAGCTCCATGATACGATACAATACGATAATCTTTATTGTCATTGTCCCATACAGAACAACGAAATTGAAAAAATCTACACCAGACATTCGAAAACCCACAAGCCTGCTATCCCAGCCTGGTTAGCCCCTAAAAACTCTGATACCCCATAACTGAATACAATATACTCACATAAAGACTACCTTACACTGCGTTTAAAACCAAAATCACATTTGGATAGAAACTGTTTCTCAGGCGGCTAGTCCAAGTCCTTTTAACCCAGTACCTTCTTCCAGAAGGCAGAAGCTGAAAGAGATCATTTCCGGGGTGCGCACTAACCTGCACTATCTCTGCAGCTTTCACCTCACACCCCTCATCACTTTTATCCCCATGTCCATGCCTCCTCCCATTTTTTGGGTGAGCCTGCCCACCTTGCACACATACCACTTCCTACCCCATGGTAACCTCCTGCATCGTCCCACATATTGCAACACTAAGCACCTTTTCGTTTTTCACTCAGTTACATAGCTGCCATCCTGTTCTATCCTGTAGATCTTTAGTACCCTTTTCATCTTCACCCCCTATTTCCATGCCTCCTATTCCTTCATTTGTATAATCCAACTATTATTGCCTCTTAGACACCCTTCGCTTTCCCAAACCAGCTGCTTCCAACTTGACGCCCTGCAGATATTTTGGGTAAAACCTCCGTAAGGCCTGCTCACCACAGTTCTGCTGCCAAGGCTGACGAGAGCTGTCATCCAAAACATCTGCAGGGCACCAGGTTGGCAAACGCTGGCCCAGACAGTCAATAACAGGACTGTGCTGTTTTTCTAGGTAATTGTGGCGGTGATTGATTTCACCTAATATATCAGCTATAGCCAGGGCTTTCTTTCAGCCAGAACTCAGTTCCAGCACCTCTCAGGTGGGCACCACTGCCATTCTCAGAGAACGAGGGAGGGGTTCATGGTGAATTCCACTACCTCTTTTTCTAGGAAAATAGCATTGGCTGTAGCAGTTACGGTTTGTACTCCCTTCATCAGGTAGCTATCACTGCCCATAGGCAGATTCTTGTACAGGGTCCTTCTGTTTTGGTTTGCACAGACAGGCACACCTCCCCGGTCTCTAATGGCACATGTCCTGGCAGAACATGAGTTTGTCTAAAAGTGGTGTGGGACTTTGGTGGAGGGGGCAACAGAAAATGTAGGCATGCAAGTGATCCACACACCTTTTTCTTGCTTGAAGTTCAATGTCTGAATGGAGTCATCCATGCATTTCATTCAGTGGAAGGTAGAATCAATGAAAGCAATTTATATGAAAAGGCTGACAGCACTTATGGGTGATGAATAGCAACGTGAAGTGGTAGTGAAAATGTTAAGGGATGCATATCCTTAAAATATATGTGTAGCTCAGCACTATAGAGAGCAGTTAATTAACAAGTGGCCGAAGACATCCAAGACTTTGCATGCTAAAGCTACAGTATATCCTTTATTGGACACGTTAAGCTTTGGCTGCTGCATTTTGTACTAGAATCATAGAGTTGGAAGAGACCACAAGGGCCATCGAGTCCAACCCCCTGCCAAGCAGGAAACACCATCAGAGCACTCCTGACATATGGTTGTCAAGCCTCTGCTTAAAGACCTCCAAAAGAAGGAGACTCCACCACACTCCTTGGCAGCAAATTCCACTGTCGAACAGCTCTTACTGCCAGGAAGTTCTTCCTAATGTTTAGGTGGAATCTTCTTTCTTGTAGTTTGGAACCATTGCTCCGTGTCCACTTCTCTGGAGCAGCAGAAAACAACCTTTCTCCCTCCTCTATGTGACATCCTTTTATATATTTGAACATGGCTATCATATCACCCCTTAACCTCCTCTTCTCCAGGCTAAATATGCCCAGCTCCCTTAGCCGTTCCTCATAAGGCATCGTTTCCAGGCCTTTGACCATTTTGGTTGCCCTCCTCTGGACACGTTCCAGTTTGTCAGTGTCCTTCTTGAACTGTGGTGCCCAGAACTGGACACAGTACTCCAGATGAGGTCTGACCAGAGCAGAATACAGTGGCACTATTACTTCCCTTGATCTAGATGCTATACTCCTATTGATGCAGCCCAGAATTGCATTGGCTTTTTTAGCTGCCGCGTCACACTGTTGGCTCATGTCAAGTTTGCGGTCAACCAAGACTCCTAGATCCTTTTCACATGTACTGCTCTCAAGCCAGGTGTCACCCATCTTGTATTTGTGCCTCTCATTTTTTTTGCCCAAGTGCAATACTTTACATTTCTCCCTGTTAAAATTCATATTGTTTGTTTTAGCCCAGTTCTCTAATCTGTCAAGGTCGTTTTGAAGTGTGATCCTGTCCTCTGGGGTGTTAGCCACCCCTCCCAGTTTGGTGTCATCTGCAAATTTGATCAGGATGCCCTTGAGTCCATCATCCAAGTCGTTGATAAAGATGTTGAATAAGACCGGGCCCAAGACAGAACCCTGAGGCACCCCACTAGTCACTCTTCTCCAGGATGAAGAGGAACCATTGATGAGAACCCTTTGGGTCAGTCAGCCAGTTACAAATCCACTGAGTGGTAGCATAGTCAAGACCGCATTTTACCAGCTTCTTTACAAGAATATCATGGGGCACCTTGTCAAATGCCTTGCTGAAATCAAGGTAGGCTACATCCACTGTGTTCCCTTCATCTACTAGGCTTGTAATTCTGTCAAAAAACGAGATCAGGTTAGTCTGACATGACTTATTTTTCAGAAATCCATGCTGACTATTGGTGATCACAGCATTCCTTTCTAGGTGCTCACAGACTGTTTGTTTAATGATCTGCTCCAGAATCTTCCCTGGTATTACTAGCTGCAGTCTCAGGACCGTTTTCAAGGCCAGCTCCATGTTGAGCCAACCTGTAGTCATAGAATCATAGAACTGTAGAGTTGGAAAGAATCCCAAAGGTCATCTAGCCCAACCCCCTGCCATGCAGTCATCCAGATGGGAGGTCACTAGTGTTTGAATCACTGGGGGCAAGCCGTAATTGTCCAAGAATGGCCATAGCTGGTAAACCAGCCATAGCTAGGAAAATCTATTACACACCACTGAGGTCATGTTAGCTTCTAGTGGCAGTCAAGTTGAGGAATACAACCAGACTATATATCTGATGCATTAACCAGGAACTAATACCAGACTGTTGAAATGTCAGGGGAAAAAATTAGGCAGTAGTATATTTTTAAGAGGAAGAAAACCCCTGCCCTGCTGCAGTTGACTGCTGAAGTACTCAGCGTTGACATAGTAGGGCACACAATTGCACACGTCTGCCACAAGAGTTTCAGGGCTTAGAATATGAGTGACTGGGTATGTCTTACAAAACCTAATCCGTCCTTCCACCTTTCTAGACCTTTGGTACATCAGGCAATCTCTTGTGACTGATACTGTGACCATTACTACTGTTGAATCATACAGCACAATCCTGTATTACCTGGAAGTAAGCTTCATTGAACTCAATAAGACTTACTTCAAAGTAGACATGAATAGGATTTACTCTGCTAGTCCTTGCCAACAGCCATTGTAGCCAACTTGCTGTAAGCATTAGAAGATAGAGAGTTCCTTCAGATGTATCCCACCACAAGAGGAGATGGCAAAAATTAAGCTGACGGCAGAGAGAAAAAGTCATCTAAGTGCAGTTTTTGAACTCTATGAAAAAAGTAGCAGCAGAAAGACTGTGAGAAATCAGATATACCGCATCTGAAGCAGTTGCAAATGAAGAATGTGTGGTTTCACTTTCTGGTATAAAAAATTGAAGAGCTTCTGCTTCTCCTTTTGCTTGTGGGATCAGTGCTCACAGGCAGTTTCCCTTCCTGTTCCACTTTTCAGAGCATCCTCCAGCAGCAAAAGCTGCAGCTCAAGTAATGCTCATCCAATCCTAGCCAGCATATCACAGCAGTAGTGAGTTGAAAAGCTGTGTTCTCAGGGCTTGGGCTTTGGGCTGAGATTCTACCAATCAGTTACTAGCCAGCTATGGCCGCCTTCGTTTGTTTAACGTGGCCAAGGGCATGAAAGTGCATATGGATATTTATTTTTTTAAAGCACAGCCTCTTGTTGCTTTTACTATCTGCTCTCCTTGCCGCCTCCCATTTTGATTGAACGGGCTCTTGAAGCACAGCTGCAGGATCTCACAAAGGAAATTCAAAAACCCTTTCTGGCAGGAGCTTCATTTTGTCATACTGACATGGTAAAAATACGAAGTTCTAAATATAGAGCAGGTTTTGCTGCTCTTAAAAATCTAGCATATTGTTCACAGTAGCAGAAGATTATTATACTGTATCAGACTGTTTGTTAGAACAGCGTAATCTGTTCTACCCTGACTGCCAGCAGCTCCTTGGGAGAGATTTTCTACATCTTCTTCTCTCGGATCGCTTTAACTGAAGATACCAGGGACCTTCTGAATGCAAAGCATATAGTATCCTCTACTGAGCTATGTCCCTTCTCAGTAGCTCATAGTTTAATATCGTCAGGGTTCTCAAACCCCATCAGGTGAAACTGGCTTAAGACTGAGATGAATATTAGTGATGATTAAGAGCTGCCAACAAGGTAAGAACTTGGATGCATCATGGGCTGAACTACTCCTTTGCCTCAGAGGTCCTCGGTGGAAGCAGTTGCCTGGCAACTGCCAACCAGCAAAGACCTGACCTGTTTATGAACTGAGCTTCATGGTTCACCTGCTCAGTTGCAGTTTTCTCAAAGATCCACACCAACGAAGGCCAAGAATGAAGGCCAAGAAAAGGCCATCTGAACAAACTGGGCACCATGGTTCTCCCCACCCCTCATTAGATCTGCTAACCTTTTGAACTATTTGATATTTGGGAGCCTCTCAGGGCTATAAAGCAGGATGTAAGTAACAAACACTTTCAAAAATGAACAACTGAATGTTAAACATAATCAAATCACATCCATTTCAAGAGAATTTGCTCAAGAGAAAGGTCTCGATCAAGCACTTCAGCCTACTTCGATAGTTATTTGCCATGTCAGCCTGTGATATTTTTAAAAATCTTGCCCAAGTTGCCCTTCCTTTGAACATTCTGCAGCTTTGAAGAAACAATAGATCCATCACAAATCACTGTCTAGAATCACTGGCCACAGATGTGAAGTGTCTGCAGTATACACTTTACACGGAATATTTATAGGTATAAACTAAAAGTCCGAGGGGGAGAAAGAGAAGGGGGTGGGGATTACGGCAAACTTTGTTATAAATGCAATAGGCGATCAATAGAGAGAGAAAGCCATTGAGCGTTCTCTGCAGATGGTTCTGATGAAACATAATCTGTGTGAAGAGGCTGCATTTTTGTTTAGAAGTGCCAGCTGAATCACCATAGAAACGCACGAGGCAATGACCTTGAAGATTACAGTGCTAAAATTTCTCAAGTGAGCAAGGTGTCAGGCCTCAATACTTGCTTGGAAACTCCAGCTATGGTTGTGGGTACAGTGGTACCATGGGTTAAGTACTTAATTCGTTCTGGAGGTCTGTACTTAACCTGAAACTGATCTTAACCCGATGCACCACTTTAGCTAATGGGGCCTCCTGCTGCCACCGCACCGCCAGAGCACAATTTCTGTTCTCACCCTGAAGCAAAGTTCTTAACCCGAGGGAATATTTCTGGGTTAGCGGAGTCTGTAACCAGAAGCGTATGTAACCCGAGGTACCACTGTATTCTGTAGCAAAAGGCTCTCTGAACATGCTGCAAACCATTGGGTGCAGTTCAATGTCACACTCTTCCAATTGTTCTCTCCGTGAAAGTATTGCAGCTTGCCAGATAGAATGATACCTGACCTACCCACCTGCCGTGAGCCAATTCCAGGGGGTCAGGGGCACATGGGGGAGCAGAAAGGAAGAAACCCTGCTGTGCAAGTACTGAGCATGGCTTCTGCTGGTAAGGCTAGTTAGGTGAACCCTGCCCACTGTCTTCCTATTACTAACCTCATTTGTGCCTGGCATTGGAAAACATCTAGCCATTGTAAGCTGGGGCGGGGGAAACATTTTTCAGCCCATTTCTTTATGGGTAACCTTCTGAGGGCCACATACCGGCAATGTGTGGGGAGAGTTGGAAAGGTGGACAGAGTAATATTGGTTGTGACTCTTACTTTGTATGGTAAATTATATTGTAGCCATGCAAAAATCACCTCTCCACCCCGATGAGGGGAGTTATCACAATCTGAGGATCCTTCAAGCCAGACAAAAATATTGCGTCCAGGTGGCATCTGCATAAGAGTCCTTGAAAAACTCAGAAGTGAAATTGTTGCGCTTACATGCAAACAAGTTTAATACATCCCTAAGACCAGCCTTCATATGCCAGTGCAACATTATTTTTTAAGGGGGATCCAGGGAAATTACAGGCCAATTAGCTTAACATGAATTGGTGGAAATCATTATTAAAGGAACATAACATGGATTTAAATGAACAAGCTTTACTGAAGAGGAATCAACATGGCTTCTGCAAAGGTTAAGTCCTGTCCCACTCAGCGTCAAAAAGCATGTAAATGGGGTTATCTGGGTTTGGACTTTTAAAGAGATTTGGAACACACACAAAAACATACAAAAGGTTAATGTGTAAACTTAGCTGTCAGGGGATCAGAGCATTGGTCCTTTACAGAATAGTAACTGGTTATAAAGAACAGGGAGCATAAAGTAGGTGCAAGTGGGTGGATCCTACAATGGAGGAATGTAAGAAGTGCCCCCCCTAAAATTTGGGGGGATTGACGTCCCCCCCATTCACAAAAAGTCTTAAGAGAACCTTGAGAAGCCAATTTGATGGTGACACCAAATTATTCAGGACAAGCACCCAAAAGGATTGTTCCAAACTGGGCAAATGTGCAAGAAAATGGTAAGTGCAGTTTCATGTAAGTATTTGTGGAATTATGCACATTGGGGCAAAATAACATTTTTAAACCCTAAATTCGCATATACACCGATAGGCTCTGAGCTAGCCATGACTAAATTGAAAAGTGATCTTGGGGTCGTGGTGAACAGCTGAATGAAAATACAGTGGTACCTCGGGTTAAGTACTTAATTCGTTCCGGAGGTCCATTCTTAACCTGAAACTGTTCTTAACCTGAAGCACCACTTTAGCTAATGGGGCCTCCCGCTGCTGCTGTGCCGCCAGAGCACGATTTCTGTTCTCATCCTGAAGCAAAGTTCTTAACCTGAAGCACTATTTCTGGGTTAGCGGAATCTGTAGCCTGAAGCGTATGTAACCTGAAGTGTATGTAACCTGAAGCGTATGTAACCCGAGGTACCACTGTACCAACTCTTTTGGTGGGAGTTGTAAAAAATGAAAATTCAGCGCAAAGGGCCAAAAATAAGGCTACCAATAGCACAGTGCCTTCACGCAAATTACGAGATGAAGGTTACTCACGCTTAAAGCAGACTCACTGAAATTAATGGGGCTAGCTCCAAGGTTCACAGTTTTGCTCTCAGCATGACTAAGCCTGGCTCTAACAAAGCAGAAATGAGAAAGATCGAACAGATTTTTGCTAAAACGCTGCGGAAACCTTATTGCAAACAGTTGGGACTGCAGCAGGTATCTACAGCAACCACGCGAGAGGCCTACGTAGCCTTTCCTCGAAAACGCTCTGCAGGGAGCAATCGCTTTTTCCCAAGCACTCTTGCTTCTCGCTCAGCCTGCGAACGAGGCTCAAGGATCACAAGTTCTGCATTCCACAGCTACTCCGGTTTGCAACTCGCAGGTGCAAATGGATGGATCCCGGCTAAAGCGCACAGATCATCAGCTCCTCTCCCGCCCCCTCGTAAATAGATCCTCGGGGGAGCCCGGAGAGAAGTTAAGAGGGGAGGGGAGATTTTCGCGGAGCAGCCCATCGAGCATCCAAAGCCGGGGTGAAATCTGGAGGGAGGGAAGGCAGGGAATCTCCTTTGGCACGCCAAGCCTCGCCGGTTTCCCGGAGATGGAAGCTTTTAGCAATGAGAGGCGCGAAGCTTCCCCACGCCCTCATTTATCCATCCCTGCCTCATTCATCTATCGCGGTGGGGGGGGGGTTGCCTTTCCACCCACCCCCAGTAAGAGCTGAATGCGGTGATCCGGAGTGGGGGAGGGAGGAAGAGGAGGAGCACGATGACTTCATGCAGCCGGAGCGCCGTGAATTTGGGATCAGCAGCTGCAGCTGCACGTTGGGGAGGCAATGACAGCGGGAGCTCCGCCCGGGCGTTTGTCCAAAGCACCCCCGGCGTAATCTTTTTCCAAAATAAAAAAGACACCCCCCTCCTTTGCAAATAAACCACCACCCGCAACAACCTGCAGGGGGCGGAGAGTTGCCCAAAAGCTAAGAAGGTTCAGCCGCAGTGCGAGGGGGGGAAGAGGAGACGATGCGCTGAATCGGCCGTCGGGGAGGTGAGTAGATGTGTAAGATACAAACACACACCCTTTTCGCCGCCGCCGCCGCTGCCACTTCAGCAAAGGGAGGCGCAACACGTGCGGAACCGACGGTGTGGGCGAGAGAGCCTCGCTTGCTGGGCCGAGCGCCCCGTGGTGGGGGCTGGAGAAGCTGCTGCGGAGAGATCGGGGATGCTCCTCTGCTGGCATCCGAGCGGGGCTCCCCCCGTCCCATGCCCGCCTTTCCGCTGCTGTCGAGTGACAGCGGGGGCCCTAAGCTGCTGAGAATTGGGGTCTTTGACTTGGAAGGGTTGCCCGGCCCTCTGGTTTCGGGGGTCCCCCTCCCTCCTCTCCTTATGTCTTCCAAACAGGCTTGCGCGCAGAGCGAGCCGCCTCCTCGAGGGGCAGCGCTTGTTTTCTCGCCTTCCTAAAAATAGCCCGGAGTGTTTAGAGGGAGGGAGGGTGGCTGGGGACGGGAGGGGGGGCGCTGCCTCTCTCCTGCCTCTCCTTGGACCAGGACCGGCGTGACGGCGGCTCCTTTGCTTCCTCTTCTCCTCCCCAGGACGTGCGTAAAGAAGGGGCACCCGTTGGGGTTTGTGGCGCTCCGGCGGGATGGAGTAAACGACGGACCTAGGCGCCAGTGTGGTGGACTGCTAAGGGATGACGCCTAAACTATGGGACATGTGACAGCTCTACTTCAGTTTACTTAAAGGTAGGCCAAAATATGATGGCAGGGGTTGGGGGGTCAGGCTGGTTGGAGGGGTGGGGTGTGTGTGGTCATTTACTGCTCCTGGGTCCTGGGTACTCCTGCTTCTCCCCACACAGCCCCGGGGCTTATTGGGAGCTGCTCTTAAAAGGTGCTCCCATGTGTCTTCCCACCCCACCCCCAAACACAAGCAGCCATTTTAATGTTATGCACATACAGTTACATAGCTGGTAGTTGAGAAATGTCAGTAACAACAGTGAGGCCCATGGAGAACTAGTTGGTGATGTGTCAGGATATGAACCAGTTCTTGTATCTGAGTCCAAAAAGAGAAGCAATCTAATCTTGAGCCTGTTTTGCATCATAACCCAAAATACATGCTTTCTGTCCTTTGTGCTACTAACCCTCTTCTGTGTGATTGCTCATTTTTTTAAAAAATGGTTTAACGGATAAGGTTCTCTGAAGGGTGACATTTGCTACATAACACCTATATGGACCCTTGATTTGAATCTCTTTTCTTCAACCACAGGGAAGGTGTCAGGCAGCAGCCCCCATTATTGCAGTTGGATGCCTTCAGTGTTTCAAGCATTTGGCTGAAAACGGGTGGGTTGCGTAGTAATCTATCATTTCCCTCCAGTAATGGAAAATCCTTCCTGCCTGAAATGTGGGTTTTGTTCCAGAATGTGCAATGTGTTATGCCAATAGTCTGCTGAATGCCATGGAAGCATCCTTTATGTTTGCTGGAAGCGAATTCATAGTGGGCATTTTGTTCTTTTTAGCAAATGCGGAAAAGAAGGAAGTGCTTGCTGTGGGCCTTTCTAAGTTCTACCCCCACACGCTACTAATTTAAGTGATAAATATAGGTTAAAATCAACACTACCGCTTGTTCAAGAGAGAGACTGCCAGCCAAGTCACCTATCTTGTTTGATTAAAATTAGGAATGATGTGTATCAAAGTGGTCACTGCCTACAGAAATGGGCTCAAAGTATCCCATCCTCTCCTGTTTAGCATGGCACACTTGGACTTTTGAAGGTGTCTGTATATAGTAGCATAGGTGACCTGTTTGAAGACCCAAATATATTATTGCTATAAGTTGGCATCTTTTGCTTTCCTTGGTGTACATTCCATCTTGTGAGCAACTGAGAAGCTGTTTTAAAATAGAATCTATGCTTGACAGGTGTGAATCTTGGTTAAGAGCCTAATTGTCCACAGTTCTTGGCTATGTACTGCTTCTCAGCTATCAGAATGATCTCAGTATTTAAGTAATATTTCCCCCACAAGTAGATATTTTCACAGAGGGTTACATTTATGAAGCAGTTGAGAAGAACACACAACACGTTAAGAAGATAATTGTGGCTCATTTAGTAATCGGTTTACTAAACCACTGATGACTACTAAAAATATAAGGGAGGGGAATCAACATTTAGAATTCTCAGTTATTTTCTGATGAGGCTCTTATGGTTGTAGCTGCTGTGTGACATACAGAAATTACGAGAGCCTCATCAGGAGGTCACTTTCCCAGAATAAGGTAACATCATTTCAGCTTCCTAGATAATTTGGGAATATCTTGGTCTTGTGACAGAGGTAAACTTTTAAGCGTCACAATTTCTGGAATGAGATTTTAAAATGTATCCCTTTCAGACTTTTCTGTAAATTGACATACCCTTTTATTATGCAGAAGGGACGCGGCTGGCACTGTGGGTTAAACCATTGTGCTGCTTGGGCTTGCCGATTGGAAGGTCTGCGGTTCGAGGCCCCATGACGGGGTGAGCTCCCGTTGTTCAGTCCCAGCTCCTGCCAGCCTAGCAGCTCGAAAGCACACAGTGCAAGTAGATAAATAGGTACCACTCCAGCGGAAAGGTAAACGGCATTTCCATGTGCTGCTCTGGTTTTGGTGTTGGTGTTCCATTGCGCCAGAAGCGGCTTAGCCATGCTGGCCACATGACCAAGAAAAACTGTCTATGAAAGCGGACAAACGCCAGCTCCCTCAGCCTGTAAAGCGAGATGAGCACTGCAACCCCAGAGTCATTCGCTACTAGACTTAATTCTCAGGGGTCCCTTTATCCTTTACCTTTTATTATGCGTGTGCCCCATTCTAGCTCCGAGCACTTTGGAAGTATCTTGATTGTTGAAGGCTGGTTTAGGGAAACTGGCCTTTGAGATGTTGCCGGACTCCCAGATTCCACCAGCACCAGCCAACATGGCCATTGGTGAGGATTTGTGCAAGTTATAACTCTCTAGCATTTCTGATCCCTGATTTAAGGACACACTTTAATGCCCTGTTTTGAGGAAGGTCCTTCATTCACATTTTTCAAATGATTACAGTGTCTTAGACCACGAATGTGTGTGTTTTAAGAAACTCTGGACTCTAAACTCATTGCAAATCATCCTAGAATTTTGAAGATCCAGTTAGTCAGTGATGTCAAATGCAGCGAAGAATAAGCCAATATAAAAATTAAGAGGATAGGCCTACAAAATAGGTATCCTATAAAGCACAGAAGAACTCTGCATTCAATACGTTTGCAGGCGTACACACCTGCATACCACATTTCTTAGGTTCATATTGACACAAATTTCATCTGTGTTCATTCACACCAACATGTACAGACTCATTGAACATGTGTACAGCATAACGTGAAAATCTCTGAAAGAAATCATGAATATAATAAACAAATGAAGCTACGTATTATTGGACAACCTTGGAGGACCACTGCCAATCAGTGTAGACAGCTCTGAGCTAGATTGACCATTCTGACTCAGGATAAGGAAACTTCCTATGTTCCTCCTTTATTCTTGGATCACCTTGAGGAGATCCTTTATCTTTCTTTAGACCCTTAGGACTGCAATTCCAGTTCTTCACTATTCATTGTGCTTATTCCTTGGAATTGTTGCATTTAGATATTGTAGTTCTGCAGCCAGACACGGAATAGTGAAGGAGCATTAACTGCTTTGTACATTCTCCGATATAGGAGCCATCTTGTTTAGCCTAAGTAAATCTTGGGTGATGGCTTCTGCTGTTTGTGGGTATGTAGATGAATCACTTCTTGTTGGCATCCATTGAGAGACAGTGGAGTGTGCCTCCAGGGGTGAAGTCAAACCACTGTGTTAGCAGCACTGATGTGACCTCTCCAGGGCACAGCCTGGGCAGTGTGTATGGAGGTCCTGGGCTGCCCAGACGATAAGACCCCCCCTCTTTGCCTCAATGATGTGGTCCAAAGGAAAGCAGAGCAATACATTTGGCACCAGCTTGACTGCAGGAGTTGCCAGAAGACGGCATACGAGGTGCCATCAAATTGTAGGGACTCCACTCCCACTTCCTCCTTAGCCTTCTCCTGAAGATATTCTGCAAGGCAGGGGAGGTTTAGAACCAGAGTTTTCCTGCTCCTAGAAGGGCTAACTTCCCACGTTAATGAGCTCCATCTGCCCCTCATTTCCCTCTACAGCACATGCAGAAACTGCCTCCTTGACCATTGGACCTACTATTGGTCTCATCCGCTCAATCCACCAGAGCCTGTCTTCTCATGCAGGGGATGTCCTTAACTCACCGAGAGAGACCCATCAACCACCCTAACCTGCTTCAGTCAGCCAGTCAAAGCTGTCTTGGTAGTACTATGTATGTCCCCAGCAGTGGGCAGGGGGAAATGGAGTGTGTGTCAGGGGAAGCCATGATCCACAGAGTTCCCCCCTACATCATGGCCTTGAAAAAGATCTAAAACTCCATCCTGGGGCTGTCATATTAATTTTCCTTCCATTTGGAGTGGGGGCAGGAAGGGAAAGAAAAAGTTGCCCTCAGCTGGTCTAAAGGTAAAGGGACCCCTGACCGTTAAGGCCACTCGCAAACGTCTCTGGGGTTGTGGCACTCATCTCGCTTTTCTGGCCAAGGGAGCCGGCGTTTGTCCGCAGACAGCATGACTAAGCTGCTTCTGGCGAACCAGAGCAGCACATGGAAACGCCATTTACCTTCCCGCCACAGCGGTACCTATTTATCTACTTGCACTTTGCCATGCTTTCGAACTGCTAGGTTGGCAGGAGCTGGGACCGAGCAATGGGAGCTCATCCCGTCGTGGGGATTCGAACCGCCAATCTTCTGATCGGCAAGCCCTAGGCTCTGTGGTTTAGACCACAGCGCCACCCGCATCCCCATTCAGCTGGTCTACAGCTAGCCAAAAATAGTCTTGCTAGAGTAGGAGATGGACTGGAACTATGGGAGGTCCTTTCTGTTCTTCCTCTTCTGTGGTAGGCTACCTCAGCTGTTTTAGCAGCAGTCTGTGGTGGTTTTGCTGCTGTCTTTAAGCAAGGCATGTCCTGATTTTCATTCTGCATGAAATAATGATTTACTTCAGACACCTATAGGTTGGTATCTTGCATTGTGTTCATGGAGCTTCAGCTTAGCAATAGCCTTTACCATCAGTGGTGTTTTCTGCACCATCATTCCTTCTGTATCACTGCTTGGGCAACTGGCCTCGTCAGTCTATTTCTTCAGCTTTCTGGGTTCTGGAATGAGCAGAACAGGAAAACTGTTGTACTTTCAGTAGCTGTGCAGAAGAGGATTTTGGCTGGTGTAATCTGGCATTGTCATGCAGTTTTTGACAGGGTGCTTAGACTTGCACCTCCTGAAATCGCTTCTTCTATGAACTGTTAGAAGTAAGCAATCCTGATGATCCATTGCAACTGATTCAATCCTACTGGTTCGGCATTGCAACCTTGATAATGCCTACAGAGTTGCCATTGGGGCTGTTGTGCCTTTAAGTGGCATGGCAGCCAGAACTGGGAATGAGACATGCCAGCAAAAGCTGCATCTGTTGGATTTGCTGCCTGTTCTGCAGCTATTACAGAAGCGCCACCAGACAAAAAAGCAGCAACGTTAGCAGTAAGTTCTTCATTGTGGTCTGTCTTGAGAGAGCAAATGTTGCTGTGGCTTTTATGGCAAGCTGTTCGTTGGTAGAGCTGATACCAACATGAAATGGTTTATCTCCATCTGTTGTCTGCCTTTCAACATGGAAACTAATTTATTGGGCAGAGTGGCCAAGATTCATATGAAAGTTGAGGAGGAGTCCACTGAAGCCTTTGCTGTGCTTACCCGTAAACTGTGTTGGTTTGGTTGTAAAGGAGGATGAAGGTACAACTCAGAATAGTTAAGCTACACACGTTTGCCTAGGAATTGACATGTAGGGGTATATAGCTTTTAATTGCATAACCACTTGAGAGGAAAGTTGAGTGGCTTTTGCCTTCCCCACCCATCCCAATTCAGGGTGCAATTCTTCTGCCTTAGAATACTGCTTCCATGGCTGCATTTTATTTCATTTTTAAAGGAAAAGCTAAAACTGTGTGAGTTATGTAGCTTAGCCCCAAAGAAATGGGTCTCTCTAAAGAGATGAGCTGAAAGAAAGAATTGGGGGAGGGGAGTGGGGTGCTGATTTAATTCTGTTCTCATAAAAATGCTCCCACAACCTGACATGCCTCAGAGGGTAGAGTTGTCTTTTGGAAGCAGATGTTAGCGTGGGAGGCAATTACAGCAGATATGGAGAAGCTACTTCACACAGTGAGGAGGAGAAAAATATAGAGGTGTTTGTGGGAGGACAAAGAGGCAAAGTCATCTTGCATGGAAAGAAAGAGGCATTAATTAGTGCGGTAAGATAACAACGTAAGTCTTCAGCTACCCTTGCATGCCTGCCTATGTTAAATGTTAAAGCTGTTCCAGACAGAGACTGTACCCTTTTGTTTTCTTCTTCCCTGTGCTGTAATGCATTTATTGCCCATTTACCCATTACCCACCTTCCCTCCATTTAGGCAAATGGGACTTGGTGGAAAGCTTTTCCTTACCCTGCCCCATTTTTGTGGGGCCAGGGAGAGAAGGTTAGAGCTGGGAAGCACATTTGGTGCACTCCGTTGTGACTTGGCTGCTTCCACCAAGAAGTGAGTGTGCCCAGCTAAAAAGAACACCAGGCTAAGGTCCCTGCTTAGTGCTCGTGAACTGGAAGACGTGAACCATGAATTGCAAGTGAGCTTTGAGTGGTTGTCCTGCAAGTCTCTGCATCAATATACATGACACAGTGCAGGATCCTGATTTCTTTTACTTTCTCTCCAATGCTTTATCTTTCTATGGAAAACGTTCCGTTTCCTAAGTTCATATTGGAAACGATGAATGGATGCCAATTGCCAATAATATTAAGTGAGCTTAGTAGTTTCAGTGTTTTAAGCTTTGTTTATTAAATGCAAGTAAAATAGACGTGCTAAATTAGGTAACAGTCTAGGGTACCAGAATTCGTTTTGATTTAGACTGAACATTTTTCACTGCAAATTCCGCTGTAATATACCAGGAAAAGACTCCCAATTTAAAATATATCTATATATGATGCTGATATGTATGTGTATAAGCGCTGAGGTTATGTCACATTGGTAGTGAAAGAAAGCAAGGAGTGTATCAAACTCTTTTTCATATATTTCTTGCATATCACGTTGCTGAAATTACAGCTACAGAGACCTTGGGGAGATGGAGTTTCTCCAGCCATAGCTGCTGGCTCCCTCTGCATAGCATAGGAATATCTTCAAAGGACTTCACAAATCTTTGTGCGGTGTTTTGAGGGCTGCAGATTTTAGGGTGCCTTCCTCTCTTGCTACTGCACCTGAAACTTGTTCTAACTTCTATAATTCAGCATCTAGTTCTAAGAGCCCCCTATTTGGGGAGCTGAAACATACAGTACTTGGCTCCCAATAGTACATGCTTTTTGTAACCATGATCCTTGTGATACTCTGCTCAAAACAGCCTTGATTTAATGAACCTAAGTTCAAGTTATTGACTTAGCTCTGCTGAATATTATCCACTTTTTAATCTATGGTGCTTGTTTTAAAAGGAATCTAAAACAGCAGAGGTCTGTATTGATCCGTTTTTGTCATCTTTCCCCCTCCCTCAATTTACAATTGTCCTTGTACTAACCTTGAACATAACAGTGAGTTTTAAAACATACATTGCAGTTTCAGATTGATATTATTTAAGCCATGCATCTCCTCATTTTGTATGGCTAAATAGAATGGGTGATTGAATAATTCTTCCTTCTCTTTTCCTCCCCACTACCATGCTGTTCGCATATTCTGCATATTTAATTTTATTTTCTGCTGAGCAAAACACATTGCTGCAATACTCTTCCCTATTTTCTTTTTGTTGTGTAGGATGGCGTAAGTAGGTGCTGATGTTGACACAGCATTTTGTGCAGTCAAAGAGCTGTTTGTGTTTGCTAGAGAAAAGAAAGTAATGTTTCACAACAATGGAGATGGGAAGGGGCCTGTACTGGATATCACTTAATGAGGATTCTAGCCTAACCAAGGCATGTCTACTCTAAAGTAAGTCCCCAGTTTAGCTTGCTTCTGAGTAGACATGAATAGGGTTGTACTGTTCATTACATTTTTGTGCATGCAAGTTTGGAACCACCTAGGGTGAAAAAAGAAGGAGTGAATTTGTCACTAATGGTGATTCTCATGCAAGATTGTACAAGATTGTATTCAATAGTGATAGAGGAGAGAGCAAGGGGTTTCCGATTGATAAACACAGAATCAATATGGTTTTACATTAACAGCAGGCTTTTGTTCCTCTAAAGATAGGTGCTTGGATCAGATCTAACTGCAGAAGCCCTTAGCAACCTTAGTTCCAGGTGTTCAATGATTGGTTATGGTTCCTGTGGAATTTTTGGAATTCACTGCTGTCAAGATATGCCAGTTATCTCTAGTTTAGAAGACTTTAAAAGAGGATTACAAATTCACGAAGAATAAGTATTGTCAATGGCTGCCAGTCATGATGATTTTATGAGTCATCCCTGTTTGGAAGCAACATGTGTCTGAGAATCAGTTGCTGAGGTGTGTCAGAGGGAGTGGGCTGTTGTCTTGATGCCCCACCTATGGACTTCCCAGAGGTATCTGGCTGGCCACAGTGGGAGATGGGATGCAAAAACTAAACAGACCACTGGGCACATCCAGCAGAGCTCATCCTATGTTCTCTTGCTGGGGGGATCTTTCCTAGAGATGTGGAGATCCGGGGGGGGGGGGAGGAACCTGGAAAAATGGTAGGAAATTGGTTTCTCTCCCCACTCCCAAACTTTTCCAGTTTTTTTTCTGGGCCTTCGTATCACTAGCTATGCCACATCATCATCATCATCATTATTTTTTAAGTTCACACCTAAAATGAATATGACAAAGTTACTGAAAATAAGCTGAGCAGTCATCCAAGACCAGAGGCTGTGGCTGACTATTGGATATAGGCCTGCTGCGGCGTAATATGTGAAATGGTCCTTAGTGCCAAGGTATCATCATGCAGAACACCAGCCATTGGCAGACTTGAAGGTTGCAGGTTCTAATTCATTTTTTTACACAGCTCCAAATTCAAAATAGTCACTTAGGGTGGGTGGAGCAAGATTCACACGGGAGGGGGGTGCGGGTTTCAGTGGGTGGAGCTAAGTATCCATGGCACTCCATGAGCTGGGTGGGCAGACTGCAGGTTTGGAAGATCTGCTTTGTTTTTTTACTAGAACTCGGAGTCTTACCAACCAGAACCAAACAGTGGCTCAGATGGGAAGCTAGGAACTCAGGAACCAGATGTCTCTGGGTTCAGGCTCTGTCTAGGAGTTTGTGATCAGTACCAGCACCAAGCTCATAATTCCTGCCACACAAAAATCCACTTATGGTTTTCCGGTGGGCAAGCTCTGTGTGTGTTGCCTTCTATTTGTTAGAAATTTGAGAGTGAGAAATCCTTGCTGATCTTCTGCAAATGACTTGGAGACTTATTGGTAGACCCCAGTCTACCATCTTCCCGCCCTTGCCATGAGTCATAGCTGTAGCTGAGTAACTGAAGATCAGGGATTTTAATTGGCTAATTAAGAGGAGGGGCCCTTTTAGTTGTTGCTATTGATCAGGAAATCTTTCTAATCTACTGCAGATTACCCAGCAGAAAACCCTGGTTTTTTCCCCAGCCCTGCTGTACACTACTATCCTGAAAAAAATTGCATCGTTATCTCCAATATGTATTGCAGATTTTGCCCTGAGTTTTACTGCGTGTTTGGACCAGGAAAGTTCAGTCTCAAATTAAGGTCTCTGAAAGTCAAGGGAAGGCTCTGATTAATCTCTAGCAATTCAAAAGACTGCATTAAAATAGGTGAGATTTTAAAGAGAATCTTATTTTATATGGGGACTTTGTATTGTTCTGGAGCTTTGCATCATGAGTGGTGTGCTTAAATTGAGACCAGAGTGCACTGGAGGCAAAACTGGGTTTGGATATTAAGCACACACTTGTGGTTAGATGTGGATTTTGTTTGGGTTGGAAGCCCTCTGGTTGTATCCAAGCAACTCGGCTGGAGCTGAAGGGCTTGTTGCGTAGGAAAGAGCAAAAATCTATTCTGTGCTGCTCCAGAGGTCAGGACTATATGTCAAGGGCTCAAGGTACAGGATGGTAGATTTCAGTTGAACATGAAGGGGAAATGTCTTAACGGTAAGAGGAGTTTGACCATGGAGACAGTTGCCTAGCAGGAGATGATATTCCCTCTCTCACTAGCAATATCCAGACAGAGGCTTCACAGACATCTAATGGGATGCCCTTGCTCTGGATTTCCTACATTGAACAGGAAGCTGAATTAGATGGCTTACAAGTCTTCCCCACACACTGCCCTTAGAGCTTGCAGCTAATATTATGTGGCCAACATTATCCTGATTTTTAATAATGGCCACAACTCTTCATTTCTACTAGAGTGGTTCCATTTCAGAAAGCCATGTGACTTTTATTAGATTCTGCTCCTTGTTTAGAGTACAGCTGTTTTCTTTGAACACAAAGAATATGTGAAAATAATTATGTATGTGTATATATTATTGCTGAGTATCCTTGAAATGCATCCAAATTGAATAGAAGATGGGAAATATAAGACATTTGCAAAATATTGACACTTGAAGGGGGAAAATTGTCGGCTGCACTATAATACTTGTAAAATCAATCCTAAAGCTCAGATCTATGGTGCTGCTGGAAAAGACGGAAAAGAAAGGGCAAAGTCTCCCTCCTCTGAGCCCTTATCCCCCTGTGGAACCAACCATAAGTGTGATTAGTTGAGAAACTGCTGCCAGCAGCGTTCCTACTGGTAATGATAAGGATAGGTCGTTGTAATAGATGGGTCAACTGAACCCAAAGCTGCTTGTTAACTTTGTCACTCCAGTGTTCACTGGCTGGGATTAAGATTACTCTGATGTTAGATTAATAATTTTTTAATGCCATGATGCATGACCAAAACATTATTTAGGATTTTCTCTAAATTAAATAACATTGAAGCTGTGTTCAACACCTGACATTAACCTATTGCAGGGGCCATCAGCCTTTTTTGGACCAGTGGGCACATTTCAGATTTTGAGAACATTGTAGGTACCAGTCACACACAAAAAAGCTGTCATTTGGAGCATGCAATAGCGCAACAGGGCTAGCGCAGGGGGTGGGGCATAGCATGACACAGAATTACAGACAATACAGACATTGCTACTTCTCTTCCCACCCTACCCCCCAGAACAATCTCATGCTTACCGTAGGAAGTCAGTGATGTCCTGCTGGTCCTGACTGTGCAGATATAACTGATAAAGGCAGTGCCAACCCTAAACCCAAAGCCTGGGAGACATTCCTAAGCCTGTTTGCAATATTTTAGCACTCTGCCCTTGCTGTTTAGAGAGGGGATTCTTTAACATCCACCTGCACTTACGTATTAGTATTAAGTATTAGTATTTGCGGAAATTAGCTTCCTAGGGAGTACCTGATCTCTGACAAACCCACCACAGGAAAGATGCATCCTGGTTGCTGGGGGGAAAGGAAGGGCAAGCTATGGGTATTCCAATGGTTACTAGAAAATAAGAGAGAAGCAGGAGAAGTGCACTAAAGGAAAGGGGGAAATACAAACTGTTTAGGACTCCAGGGATTCCTATTGCCTGGTTTCCAAGCAACTCGGTCGTCAGTGACAGCTCTGACTTCACTCATTCGCTAAAAACACTGAAAGGCATGAGCAGTCAGGCTGCATCATTTCACAGAAATTGCTTAGAAGGGTACCTGTACATTTTGCTTCCTAACGTTATTTCTAGGAGGGCTAGGGACTTGCTTTTATATATATATACAGTATATAAAACAACGAAAGCTCAGAGTCTGGACCCGTGCCTGGGAGTACCAATGAAAGACTTGGGCGTCAAGTTGGTAACTCCAGCCTATAATAAGAAAGTTGCCTTGAGGACATTTGTTATGATTGCATGATGCAACATGACATTGCATTATCCTGGTTTGTAAACGTTCAAAATTTATTGATTCCTCAGTCAAGCATCTTTTGCTGTGATGCCTTGTTGTACTCTTTTTGGTGCCTCCTAAAAGTGCTCTTGTTTAGGCTAGCCTACCCAGACATGTGAGGGCGCGGGTGGCGCTGAGCCTAGGGCTTGCCGATCGGAAGGTTGGCAGTTCAAATCCCCGTGACGGGGTGAGCTCCCGTTGTTCAATGCCTGCCTCTGCCAACGTAGGACTTCGAAAGCACGTCAAAGTGCAAGTAGATGAATAGGTACCATTCCGGCAGGAAGGTAAATGATGTTTCCGTGCACTGCTCTGCTTTCTCCAGAAGCGGCTTAGTCATGCTGGCCACATGACCCGGAAAAACTGTCTGTGGACAAACGCCGGCTCCCTCAGCCAGTAAAGCGAGATGAATGCCGCAACCCCAGAGTCGTTCGCAACTGGACTTAACTGTCAGGGGTCCTTTACCTTTACCCAGACATGTAAAGTTGACATATATTTTAATCTGCAGTTTTAGCATATGGTTTTTACTTACGCTGTATTGTAGTGATACTGTCGTCCAGAGTTTCCCCTCTCTGTCACTGCAGGGTGTTTCTATCGTCCCTTCCAAGGTTTTTAAAGCTCTTGAGATTCCCAAGGTTGCAGTTCTGTGCACAGTGGAGGATATTTATTTCCTGTCATGGTTTGGTAAAGATGCAATCCACTAAGCTTCAAGAGCTAATTTTAATTTATCTAGACTGGTTGTCTTTCTGGGGGGAGCTTCGTGCAGAAGGAAATGCTGAATATGATTGACTTGCGTGCATATGGTTTCCACTGCTACTGCTGCTATGAGTCTTGCTGAGGGTGGGATGGAAAGGTTCTATTGAGGCTGTCATGTTTATCGATTGCCTGTCTGCAATTCCACTTAAATAAGTCTAGTCGTGCTAAAATAAATGACAGGCGGACTATACCCCAAGTTTTCAGTTGTTTGTGATGACCGTGTCTGATTACTGAACGAACTCCACTGGTTGAGCAGGAATAATTCTCTGACTTTACACACTTAACACTTGATCCAATAATGTTATAGACATTCTAATTAGACAAACCACTCTTGGTAGACGATGAAATGCATCAATATTAGTTGTCACCGTGTCAATTCTATTCATAGAGAACATTTATGGTTCATCTTATTCCACAGTAATATCAGTCACCAGCTTTTGTCGCTTGTAACACCTTTTTCTTCTAGGAGTAATGGGCTTCAAATCCTGGAAAGGAGCAAAGCCTAGTTAGTGTTTACCTGTGATTAACTTTGGTGTGGTCATTCCAAATAGATGAGTCAAGCTGAAGCGGACAGAGAAGAGGGAATGTGATCCTTCAAGCCATGTCTCCTGCTCCTGTGGTGTAGCATCTGTACAAGTCAATAGAAGTGGAGGTCAGAGGCATGAAAGGGACCTTTGGGAATACTAAGAACAAAGAAGAGCCTGATGGAGCAGGCCAATGGCCCATCTAGTCCAACATCCTGTTCTCACAGTGGCCAACCAGATGCCTAAAGCGAAGCCCACAAAGCAGGACCAGAGTGCAACAGCACTTTGCCCACTTGTGATTCCTAGCAACTGATACTCAGCTCATGAATCTCTTAAAGCCATCCAAATTGGTGGTCATCACCACTTCTTGGGGCAGCAAATTCCTTTAACTAAGCATTGTTGATGTTATGTACTGAAGTTCTCACCCTGGGCCAGCAGGGGGATACTGTAGATAGTTTTCACTCAGGTCCACATATGCAAATAAGGGATTGAAAGTGACATTAAGTGATTGGATAGTTACAGAAAATGGTTACTGTTGCGTTCTAGTGGAGCTCTATATAAGCAGGCTGGCTGAACCCTTCAGTTCAGTTCTGTTCTGGCCTGTGAATAAACAAGAGCTGTTTGAAGAATCGCTGTGTCGTCTGATATGTTCACCCACAACTTAACAGTTGAATCCTCCTATCAAAATGGCTGCTTAGTGGAAAGGTTGGCTCTGATAAAAGAACTCCCAACCATGAGCCTATGATAAGGAATTTGTATAACCCAAGTGTACACGTCTTCCTGCCTCATGACTGTATATGCCGTCAAGTAGCTGTACGCTACAGTCATACCTCGGGTTGCAAATGCTGTGGGTTGCGGGTTTTCAGGTTGAGGACCGCGCCGAACCCGGAAGTACTGGGATGGGCTACTTCTGGGTTTCAGTGATCGCGCATGCACAGAAGTACAAAATGACGTCATGCGCAGAAGCGCCGAATTGTATCACACACGTTCGCAGACACGGCGCTGCGGGTTGCGAACACTGTGGGTTGCGAACGTGCCTCCCTCATGGATCACGTTCGCAATCCGAGGTATGACTGTATTGCCGAAACATGGTTCTACCAAAGCCACGCTGCTGTTTTCTTGGCAAGGCTTGTTCTTCTATATTCTACCGCATAACAAGTATGCAATGAAATGCTTCAATTGAGAAACCTGTCTTTTCTTTTTGGTAATGGGGAGTTTCCCCTCACCCCTTTCCGGCCTTGTGTGGTGCACTTGCTAGATGAGAGTGGATGAGGAAAAGCTTGGCAACAGTCAAACAGAAAATAGAGCGACACTCATTAAATCATAGAAGAATTAGAGCATGTAGAAATTTCAGTCTCTCTTTGGAAGAAAAAGTGGGTTGAGAGTACACATGGAAAAAAGATTGAATGAACAACAAGCTTCGGCTCAGAATTTTAAGTAACCTCCCTTTGTAATAGTTTCTACAGGCGAGTTCTAGTGCTGGAAGTGCTTGGATGGTCAAACAGAATAACAGTAGAAAATTCCAACAAGAATATAGTGCTCTCGTATTCTGCCTCATGCTTCACAGTGACCCGTCAAAGGAATATGTTGTTCATTGTTGATAACTGTTGTCAGTGTGGGCATGTAGGATGTGAAAGCAACACGAATTACATGGGGAGGGGCAGTGTTATATTATTCTCAACACATGCTACATTACAAAGCTACATGGCATGATCAAGGGCGTGAATTATGCAGTATCATGATGTGGTGTTAATGTTAAGCAATGCAATAGCAAGAGGGCATGAAAGAGCTGCTGGTGACAAATGCAAGAAATGAGCTGGCAATGTCAGGTCTGGCAAGCACAATGGATGGGGCGCATTTGGCTTGAATGGTCACAAATGCAGGTTCAATTATTTGAAGGGAGAATGGGCGACCTACTCACTGTTAGGCAACACTGTATTTAGAAATACTTTAGCTGAAGATAAACTGCAATCATTTGTCTTCCACTATTCGTATTGTAGGCACTTATTTTATGTCACATCATTTTGTTTTTATCTTGGAAGAACCCAGAGCCTTTACAAATGTTTCAGCTTTGGCACTTCCATTCCTGAGATGAAAGGCAACTTAGCACTAAGTTGAAACAAGCAACAATCAGGTTTCTGCAGATTGCCATTTGTTCTGATTTATCACTAAAGAGAGTGTTTTATGGGGGAAAGTGGGACAAAGGCAAAACTGCTCAGACCCATGGCCTAGAAAGCACAGGGCAAGCAGAAAACTGCTCAGACTTAAGCTTTCTAGGCAAAGGGCAAGTGGAAGTGTGTATGAGCCCTCTAGAAAAAAATCATTTTAAGATTAGGTGTGGGGAGGGAGACAGTATTTTCCGCATGTCATAAGTATGTCCTGCCTCAGTCCTAAGTGATGTAGGGGAGTAAGATTCATTTGCATTGTTTTCTAATTTACATATTGTTTTTTTAGGTCTGTGGCCCTCATAACTCATTTGAACTCTGCCTATATTGGAGAGAACATCAACTCTTTGGTCACAATCCCTTTTTTTGATAGTTCCCTATTTTAAAGATAATACTGCTCTGGAAACATTTCCTCTGGGCAAGGAATTCCCATTTGTTCACCCATAGTGCTTCAGAGGCATTATAGTGGTATGACCACATTATTCTTGTGAGTCTTCTGGTGTACCTGATTAAATTCAACCCATGATGATGCTCGCAAAGGGAAAGTCACATATTTAATCTTATGTCCAATCTGACCTGAATGCCACATCTATCTATAGCTCTCCTTTTGGAGCAAATTGTTCCTTCCTGCAATCCCACTTAAAGGCTGTTAACTAGCCTGTTTGTGCAGCACCAAAAAATGTGTTGCCATTTCATTTAATCAGAAAGGCAAATCTTCCCAAGCAGATCAGTTTAATGGCAGAGCTGTATAGTGTATATGTCATAAAGGATAAAAATAGTGCTGTCATGCAAGTAGTTTTTGATTTCACATTTAGCAGCAGTATAAAAGTATGAGCAGGCCCAATATTTAGTCTTGACTGCTCTCTCCTAGATATTTGTTGCATGTAAGGTCATCTCAGCAGGTTTATCTAGCTTCTCATTTGAGGGTCCGATTTCTGCTTTTTCAGTCTTTTTTGAGAGAGGGCAGTAAAACAGAGACTAAAAATAATATGGATATTAGAGTTTTTGCTGTTGGAACCTGTTCCAATGTACTGTATTGTGTAACCCTTGAGTCAGCATTCGGGACCAGGTTCAGTATCTAGAGGATATTCTTATATTACATTCTGGGACTCCAGTTTGGATGTCTGTGAGTAGCAGCCTTCCCACAATACACACCCACTCATAAGCCATGTGCAAGCAGTGCTGTTTATTCAGCTAGCAACAGTGGATCACCAAGAGATCAACAATACAGGCAGCAGCACTCATGGCAAGAGAGAACTTCAGCAGGTGGCACTGGGGTCCATTGACAGCAGAGTAGCTCTAATCATCTTCTCCTAGGTGGATTTCAGCAATAGTATTTTCAGCCTGTAGTGATCCAGCCATTAACTCCTAGAATCGTCTAACTGATGCAATCTGCAGGGGACCAGTTCATCAGTCATCTTCACAGGATATACAAGCTGGGTATGGGGGAGCAGGCAGCCAACCCTTATGCACAGTGCTGGTCTTTAAGACAGCATAGCTTCTTCCGGGAAAGAAATGGTGTGTAGGGCTTGGATCTGTGCAAGTCTCCAGCTGTTAAACTCAAGATCTGTTTTTCCTTTGGCTACATTCCATATGCCAGCTTCCCCACAGCCTGTGTTTGTGTTTTTAGAAGACCTTGTTCACCACAAGTGATCTTTAAAGTAGAGTGAGAAGTACTGGCAACTTGAGATGCCCAAGTCTAGCTAGTATGGACTTCCCTAGCCTTTTTCTTTTTTCTATTGCCATCGCCCATTTTTAATGATGTGTCAAAGGAATTTCACTAGGATGCAGGGAGATTTTATTTGATTGAAATGTTAGTTTTATTCGTGTTAACTCAGTAACAAATATTGATCAGTTTCCAGCTGATGCTACAATCTCTATGCTGTGAAAGCACACACCGCTACTGTACTAGAGCCAAGCAGATCTGGCTCTTTTCGGTCCCCAAATGGGGGACCAGCTGAGCACAGCAGCCTGAGTTCCATCGTGTAAGAAAGGCTGGGTATAAATGTAATAAATGGTGGTATGGATCCTAACTAGACAACTGCAGATAGAAGGGCTCCTTCCATTCATGGATGGAATTCAGATCCATTGGAGGTTCACATTAGGGAGAGGTCGTTTCTGCCAATCCTTCCACTGTCTTCCAGTGCTGTTCTACATGGGGCCATACCTTCCAGAGCAGATTGTCAGGAGTAAAAGGGTCTTCAGAGGGAAGGGCGAATAGGTGAAAATTCCCTCTCCCTCTCTTTTGCTGGTGGAAATATCCCAAGAGCAGAACCGTATTCAGGGGAAGGTTGTGCAAAGTTTGGGAAAGCAACCAGCCTTTACTTTAGTGCATACTGGCAGAGCAGGACTTTCTCTCTGTCCTCTCCCCACCATGTGCCCCTGCACCCTTCTCAGATCTGCCCCAGAGGGTCTGGAGAATCCCTGGGAAAGCGTACAAGGGGAGGGGAGATCATTTTGTTGGCTTGAAGAAATGTTTGCACTGGTGGAACAATCCCCTTAGTGTTACATTGAACACAACCCAATGTAATTCCTTTAAACTTTGGCCTTTAGTTTTTACAGGAAAGCAGATATAATATTTGTCCCATTCCCCCAGCCTGCCTCCCCCCCCAATACACACACACACAGAGAGAGAGAGAGAGAGAAACATTCCCACATCATGCTGTTCATGTGCTGTTGAACTCATGTAGAGCTTAATGTATATATTTCGGCTTGAATGGTACCCAGTTGTACAAACGCCAATTAATTCAGCAGTTGGATTTGCTGCCCTTTAAAAAGTTACATATACGTGGGCTTGTTTGTGTCACCCTTTTCCTTTTCTGAATGGGAGCCACTTCAAACAAAGCTGCTCTTCAAATAGTTCTGTAGTGAGGAAGTAGCATGTGTGCCAAGCAAGGTCCCATTCAGCTGTCAGTATCTCTCTTGCAATAGAAAAGCTTTTATGATGGGCATGTGTGTGTGTTTTCCCTTCTCCTTTCCTTTTGGTGCAAGACAGAAACGATATACTCCATGAGTAAATTAATATATGAAATATACTCTAGAAGTAAATGTGTGAAATATAATGCACGTGTAAATTAATATGTGGAATACAGTTAATATTGCTCATAATTCACCCTAATGGTTGATTACTCTTTGCAGACTGATTTTTATACATGTTTACTCAAGAGAGTCCGTGTGTTTCAGTGGTTAGAAAGTTCGACTTGGACCTTGCATATCAGGGTTCAAATCTCCACTCAGCCATGAAGCTCACTGGGTGACCTTGGACCTCTCACCTTAACCTACCTTTCAGGGTTGTTGTGAGGATAAAATGGGGTGAGGGGAGAACCACGTAAGCTGAGCTACTTAAATGAAAGGTGAGATATAAATGTAATGATAAAGTGGGGGGGAAGGTCACACTGATTTCAGTGGGGCTCTCAGCCAAGATTTGCATCCTCTTGTTTGCTTGCAGCTAAATGGTGTTATATGTGCATGAGATATGAATCAATAGGCCTGCTTTGGTAGTTCCTGTGAATACCACAGAGAATGTTCCTGGATATAATTGTGCTTAATCACACACTTGACCACACAGCGCTGTGAGAGCTCAGCAGTGTTTGCTGTTGGAAACATTCAAGTGAAGAGGGAGAATTGATTTTCCTGCAGCTTTTGAATGCTGTGGCCCTGCCATACATTTTTCAGTAGGCTAATGCAGAAACACAGAAAGGAGCATAGTTGAGCTGCCTCGGACCACTGGTATGTCTGGCTCAGTATTGGCTAGAACTGACTAGAAGTAGCCTTTCAAAGGTTAAGACATGGGCAACTCCTAATCCTTCCTACAGATGCTGCAGATTGAACCTGGAGACTTTTGCATGCAAGTCATGTACTCTGCCATTCAGCTACAGCCCCTTTCTGCATCACTGCAATGTGGGACAACAGAAGGGACAGGTGTCTCAGTATATCAAGGCAAATGTTACAAAGTGAGTTCAGTTGCATTGGAGGTGTAGCTCTGGCCGGCAGCCATGATTATGGAGGGCCAATCACTTGCGGCAGTGCATGGACGTATTTGGGTTGCAAATGAAGCAGCCCCTAACTATCCTTACAGGGCACATTCTAACGTCTATATAAGAACTGCCAGATCCTCTTATAGATGTAGCAAACAGTCTCCTTCAGTGCTTCATGCGCCTGATCAAAGTGGAAGTGCAGAAGTGGGTCTAGTAGCATTTCAGATCCCCCTAAAGCGAGAACCTTTGAAAGTGTATAAACAGACTTGCCTTATTTGAATGGAACCCTGCCCACCTCCCGGTAGCTCAATGATAACTGAGTTCTGAAAGTAGATTAGCATGGTGGGCTTTCTTGGCCTTGTCCCAAACACGACCAGACAGTGAGGATGAACGACTGGATTTTCAGTTCTTTATTGGCAAAGCATTCAGTTCATCCGCTGCTAACGTACAAGAATACAACAACACTGCCCCTCTAACTAGCTGCCTAGGCACCTGCAACTATGCTGGTAGCTTCTGTTTTGATGGTAGATGTTTATACACCCACCATGCCTTTTAATCCAGGCAAGCAAGGGCCATTTCAGCCAGGCAACAGCCCACAAAGAGGGTATGGAGCAGGTCTGATGTGGCCTGAAGGGGGCCAGATAGAGCGAGCTACATTTGGCTCTTGAGAATGAGGTTCTCTATCCCTGGTGTAGACCATATGGAGCTTAGGTGGCCCAGTGCTCTGATTCATCAGGCAGCTTCCTATGTTCTCATGCTGCCCAATACTCAGTACTTCCAGATGAGTGACATGTGCATTACAATATTAACAACTTCCATGTGGTCCACAATGCTGTCAGGAGCATGCTTCTTCCTGAGAGCCAATGATCTTTTACTCGTAGCCTCTAAATGGGAACATACAGTCAGTCATCCATCTTGGCAGCCAAAGTCCAGGGCTGGAGGAAGGGAAGAAAAGGCCTGTCTTGGCATGCTTGCCAGAGCTCCAACAGCTGCCCTAACACTGTGCTATTCTTTCCATCTAGCAGAAGTTCCATCTTAACTGCCAGGACTTAGAAAGTAGCTCAATACAGGGACCTTTTTGACGGCAACCCAAAAAAGCAAAAGAGCCCGATGTAGCAGATGGGCAGGAATACAATATCTAGCATCAGCAGCAGGTTGTGAAGACATTGGCTGTTAATTTGCAACACCATGTTGTATCTGCATTATTTATTTTGAGCCTCTGACAGTGGAAGGCTAAAAATGTTCTGCACATATGAAATCGGTTTCAGGTTGATCGGTTGCGGAGTGGCATAGAGGCCAATGGGTATATCGAGCAACAAGATAAAACACTGGGGGGGGGCACTTCTGACAAGTAGTTAGTCATATGGGAGCATGAAATAAACTCTGCATGGAAGTGTCATTAGAGAAGCTGATTTGCTTCATTTTTGCCATGCTGAAATCATCCCAGAGAAAAAGATGTATTCTGACTTTCTACTCCATGCCCACGCTTAGATATATTACCTAAATAGTACAGACACGTGCTGATTTTGATATTCCTTTTACGCCCTGGAAATTTGAGCTAGGTGTCTCTTAATAAAGCATTGTATCCATCCTCACAAAGCTATAGGAAGGAACTGGTCAGCAGTGTGGGGGAATTCCTGGTGATTCCATGTACCTTCCCTCATCGGCTCTGGAGCAGATTTAGGAGTATGTGGGAGGAAGGGGAATAAACAGAAATTTCCTCCCTCCCCTGTTCTGTTGGCAGATTCCTTCCGTCAGGGGACAGAAAACATGGGATACCACCCATAATTCCCAAGATTCTTGGGATGTTGCAATAGTTAAGCTGTTATAAATTCTATATATAAGTTTGCAGTATGTTGAGTCACTTGCCGGAAGATAGGATGACATAATTAGGCTAAGACCAGCTGCCTTCAGTTTTTGCCTGTGTTTTTCAACTGGTACACATATATTTTCAGATGGACACCATCTGTGTCCATCACTGTGGTGGGAACTTTAATGATCCGTGTAATAATGAAGCAGTAAACTTACTTCTGCTGGAAACAGACCTAAACAGGCTGATGAAATAATAATTGTCTTAACTAGGCTGTGTAGTTGCATAACAGCAGAAGCGGAGAGGCTTAGACTTTACCCTAGCTGGTGGAAAAAAAACAAAACAAAATCCCACTGTCTTCAGTTATAATAGAATGTCCAGGATACAGTTGTGTAGATAAGTGACAAGCAAGCTGTTTGTTCTAAAGACAAATGTTCAAGTGAGGCATAAGCCTCTCTGAGCAGGTATTCTTTATGTATTTCTTCTATCTGTACACACAGAATAAGAGGAAGCTGTCTTATGCTGAATTGGACCATTTGTCCATCTAGCTCTGACTGGCAGCTATTCTCTTTTTTATCATTTTTATTGATTTTCCAATAAAAAACATCCAATCAAATATCCAATCATAATGCTTCAATTAAAATAAAGTCTCTAGGACTTTAGTCAAATTTGTTTTTCCTGCCCTGTCAGGAGATGTTGGGGATAGAACCTGCGATCTTCTGCATGCAAGGCAGATATTCTGCTTCTGGACTTAGGCTCTTCTCCCAATCAGCTTAGGCAACCCTTTGCTGGAGTGCTGCTGAAAACTATCCTGGTGGTGGTGGTCCTCCTCCATACACCTGCTTTTTTGTGTTTCCCAATTGCAAGTGGGGCTAGTTGCAGCAAGTGGGTAAAATGCCATTAGGGGTGGGTGTAGCTTGCCTTCAGGAGATCCTAGGCTCAATCCCTGACATCTTTTATTTCAGAAGTTCAGGTATCAAGGAATCTGGTAGACCCTGGACAGGCACTGCACGTCCCAGTAGACAACACCAATAACAAACTTAGTCGGTGTCTGAGGTGCTACTCGAAGGAATTTTTTTATTTGGTATAAGATGTCTTCCTATGGAATCAAAAGTGGTTCTTTCCGCTTTCTCAGAAAGCCCCACTTATTATGTGTGTGTTCTTTTATCTACTGCCATAAGTTTTCTAGTATAGAAAAAGTGCTGCCCCACACTTAAAAAGGACAGCACTGGTCATGATTTTAAAAGTCTAACGACCTGTGAATCCAGAGGATTGCTGAGCTGTTAAGCTAGTTTCACAAATGTCGCCACTTTTATTAGTGCCTCATTATGAAATGTCTGCTTGCCCTCCAAATAAGTCAAATCCTCTATGTGTTTATAGTTTTGCTTTGTTTTTGTTTTTTAGTAGCGGGCAACCAATGACTCCTGGTTAAGAAGGCTTCTGATATCTGTTGCCTGCAGGCATTGTCCATGGGAGGAGTAATATTTAGAGTGTTGCTCCTCAGGACTTTCTTGAAGAATTGGGTCCTGGCTTATCTGATGGTGGTGAGAAAGGAGTTGTCCTCTTGCTGGTGGCATGGAATGAGAAATTGGGAGGTACACAGCTTAGCTGTCACTAATGTCCTCATCATGCATTAATGGACCAGGTTCATTGATTTTATTTGGCAATGATGGGAATTCCTTTATGTTGATGCCATGGGGAGATGTTGCTGATACTGGGCTAGATGGACCATTTGGTGTGACAGCTCTTTTATAAGCTCAGACAGCATCCAGTCTAGCAGAACGAATATGACCTATATTCCATCGCAAGGCCTGAAGCAGCGAGCCAAGTAGGATGGTTGTGCTAATTTCAACAACAAAATGGGTGGCCCAGATAGGTTCCATGTTTTAATATGTTTATTTAGCAAACAGAGCTTCATCTATGCCCTTGCCCTCCATGCCCATGAAACTGTATCTCCCTCAAATGATCTCTCAGAA
Organism: Podarcis melisellensis; assembly: GCF_964234715.1. NCBI lineage: Eukaryota > Metazoa > Chordata > Lepidosauria > Squamata > Lacertidae > Podarcis > Podarcis melisellensis. Next base: position 30,076,434 of record NC_138539.1, on the reverse strand, counting down.
GCTTCAATAAAAAGGAATCTTTTTGACAGCTGTGCAGTCATAATGGGTTTCATTGATTTTTAGTGAATGAAGTTTTGGATGACAGTTTAGTTGCACATCTGGTTTAATCCTGTTATCTTCCTAAATAACAAAGATTGCAGCAATGCAAATGAAAATAGTAGAAAGTGCTGCATTTATGGCTTCATTTGTGCGCAACAGATGCACAACAGCACTACCTGGGATAGCTCAGTTGGTAAAGCATGAGACTGTTAATCTCAGGGTCGTGGGTTTGAGCCCCAAGTTGGATGAAAGATTCTTGCATTGTAGTGGTTTGGAATAGATTACCTTTGTGGCCCCTTCCAACTCTATAATTCTAAGGCTCTCTTCCTCTGTTCTTCTTTCCAAGGTACTCTATTATAATTATGATCATCAGTCTGTACACTCCCTTAGTTTATATGTCATGCCATTGAGTCTTTTGTGTATGTTTTGGTTTGTTTCTGGCTATTTGGGTTTTCCCCCCACTTTGCCCAGGGCCCTTTTCTAATTAATATATTCTAATTATTCTTCCTGTTAAGATCTTCCCTTTGTGTATGTGTGGTGCTGTTTTCAGTTCAGCTCTGTGAGCAGATTCAAATTAAAATGGAGCAAATCATCAGACTTGGGAGTTCTTTCAATTATATAATTTCCTGCCTAAGATGATATTAAAAAATAATACATGAAAAATGATTAACCACTCTGTTTATTTTCTTTTTTAAATTTTAAACCAATGAGAAATAAACACAATTCAATTCATTCTAAAACTTGGTTGTTCATATGCCATTTTAGGACCAAGCAAATTAAATGAAAGCTACAGTGGGCATTCCTTGACTGTCAGCTGTTTCATTCCTTAAAGAGGAATCTTCTATATAAGGTGCATAAGCCCTTTGTTAGGGCTATGACAGTTACCATAAAGCTCTTAGGGGTATTATTCAGCTGATAGATCACGCATACCTGCTGAATCATTTTGCATTTCATATTGAAGAGGCGGCAGAGATTCCCACCCCCCACCCCCCACCCCCAGAAAAATGCCGTAGGTTCTGAAACATTATTAGAGGATAATATCATTACTGTGCACATCCTCTGTTAATTTCCTGAGTACTTCCTCCATGTGAATTTATTTTGTCTCATATAAAACAGTATCCAGTATCACGCACGCACACACAACCTTGCTTAAAGGTATATTCACACTCCTTGCTTAAAACCCTATTTTGTCACTAATCATTAATTTTTTTTGCCACTGCTGATGGGTCATCTGCAGAAGGCTTCAGTTTTGTAATCCTTTGAAAGCCTCCAACAGAGAGCTGGGAAGGAAAATAGCTTGGAAATGATGGGTTCAGGAACAGTTTGATAACACAGAAAGGCAGGGGTAGGGAGCTGTGTTTGGGCTACCATTTCCATGATTCCTGACCACCCACCATGCTAGTTGGGGATCATTGGTTTAACAACACTTCACATGTTAAACCAACACATTGGTTTAACAACCTGTCACAGGTTCCCCATCCTAGCAAAAGGGTGGGATGGAGGAGAAACAAGGTCTTTTCTTGCATTTACTAGGTCTCTTGACATACGTTAATTGAGGAGCCAATCCTATGCACATTTACCAGGGAGCAAACCCGCTGGGCATAGTAAGACTTGAGTCAGAGGACTGGGCTGTAAAATGCATAACCATTGCCTGTCTGCTTTGCTTTAACCACAGTGGTACCTCGGGTTAAGTACTTAATTCGTTCTGGAGGTCCGTTCTTAACCTGAAACTGTTCTTAACCTGAAGCACCACTTTAGCTAATGGCGCCTCCCGCTGCTGCCGCGCCGCCAGAGCACGATTTCTGTTCTCATCCTGAAGCAAAGTTCTTAACCCGAGGTACTATTTCTGGGTTAGCAGAGTCAGTAACCTGAAGCGTATGTAACCTGAAGCGTATGTAACCTGAAGCGTATGTAACCCTAGGTACCACTGTATTTCCATTCAACGTTGTCTGATTTAATCACTTAAGGATAGATATAGTCGTGTGCTGGATTGAAATTAATACCTCTATGTTTGAAAACCTCTACATAAAATGCAAATAATGTAGGGAAGAGCTCTACAGCCTCCTGTATCTTCATCCTTGATTTTATTTGAAACTGCCTTATATTCTGTTGATCCAACTAGTGTCATATTGTTTACTCTTGACAAAAGTGCTCCAGAGCCTTGGGGTAGATCAAGGTCTTTCCCACTCCTGCTTTTTAATTGTTTGTTTATATCCCTTAAGGCAGGGGTCAGCAAACCTTTTCAGCAGGGGGCCAGTCCACTGTCCCTCAGACCTTGTGGGGGACCGGACTATATTTTGAAAAGGAAAAAAAAGAACAAATTCCTATGCCCCACAAATAACCCAGAGATGCATTTTAAATAAAAGCACACATTCTGCTCATGTAAAAACATGCTGATTCCCAGACCGTCCGTAAGCTGGATTTAGAAGGCGATTGGGCAGGATCCGGCCCCCGAGCCTTAGTTTGCTTACCCATGTCTTAAGGTAAAAGAGGTGTGTATATCCATGCAAATTAACTGTGAAAGATCCCAGGTCCTGTTCCATGTCCATTTTTCACTTATGGCCTTGCCATCTAGGCAGTGTGTCTCACTGATTCCCCCTCTATCTCCGACTCTGGATTGCTGATTTGGGAGAGAGAAATAAATCCACAAAACAAACCTCTAAGTCTGGTCCAGAATACAGTATTGCATGTCATTTTAACATACATATGCAGAACAAGACAACATGTGTAAATACACTGCAAAGTTTTGATGCAGTGTCTTTGTGTGCATAACGATAGTATATAGTATGTGGCTTACCCAAATCTGACTTTTTTCATGTGACCACTTAAAGTGATAACTCATGCTTGCTTTGTCACTGAAACATGTATATTGTTTGACAGGTACATTCATTGAGCTCTATCTGGGGCAGCTGACAGGGGACATCAAGGCAACCAAACCTTCATATGCATGTAGTAATTGAAATTACTTGTATCAGAAGCGTAGTTCTGAAAATCAGCTTGTTTGGAAAGTGTGTGTTAGTATGACCTGGGTCATATTAAAGAACTAAATTGTCTTTCCACATTCTCACTAGGGTCTACTTCATATTTCTACAGGGATGCTCTCTGGAAATACTTGGAAAGCTGTTTCCTTAATGGTTCTGTTTCAAGCTTACACTGTTCAATTTCAGCTCTTTATTGCTGCTTTGAAAGCTCCTGATGTAAGAATACTTGCCATAAAGAAGCACCGATATCTGAAAATGCATCTGTTTCCTTTTGCAGATGTCATGATATCTCAGCTGGGACCAGTAAGAATGGACAAATGTTTAGTGTGTTGCACTAAAGCAAGAATTGATATACAGAATCCTTTCTTATCTGTACAGCAGGTCCCACCAGGTTCTATTTCAATAAAAGGAGAAGTGGTGATCCAAGTCAGATGATAGCAACTGCTATTTTTAAAAGAGATTGAGTAAGAAGTCAAATGATGTACCTGCTGGATCATAGTGTTGATTACTGAACCAACTCGCTGACTTTCAAGTCCTTGGGTTGTGTGGTTTATTTTCCTCGAATTTCAAGCCAACTCCAGCAAATGAACATGTTTGTTCTTTCTTTTAAATAAGTAAATACGTTCTGCAATTTAAATGTTCAGTACAAATTAGCTGGCATGTCATGGCTCTCGCCCAAATCTGCAATTTGAAGGTCTATAAAGTTTCAGTGACCCATGTTTGGCCAAGGCTCTGTTTGGGGTGGGGCATGTGATGGAGGAATTGGTCTTATAGCTGGTAGAGGCTCACCTGAATCTCGGGCAGAAGTATTTCACAAATTTACTATGTGATCCTTTTAATGACAGGAACTGAAGCTGGGATCTTATACATATGAACCATGTGCTCTGTGTTCCCTCCCCAGCTTGGGTCATGAAAGACATGGTATTGTACAAATTAAAGGAGTTGTGGCATTTCTAATGCTTAAACATGTTTTAGCGTACAGTATTTCCAACACAACCACAATCTTCCAAGTGCAAAGTGTTCATAATAAAATGTCTGCATGTTCTGGCAGGCAAGCTTTATTTCTAGTTGTCCAAACTCTTAAAGCATGTTGTTTGGAGTTTGAGACAGCCTAAGTTAGGTAAGCATAAAGGTAGAAGCAACAGCACAATTATCTATATGTCGACTCAGAGATAAGTCCCACTGAGCTCTGTGGGTCTTTCTTCCAGGAATATGGACATGGGGTTGCAGTTGAAGAAATCTCATGAATTTATAAAAGACTTGTATCTTTTTATTATATTTAAATTACATTAGTCTCCTCACACGATAATTACGTATGAGGCTTTTAGGAAACCCTAGGCAATTCACTTATTGTAAATGGTTTGTTTTTCTATGGGGAAAATGTTTTAAAATCTAGGATTTCCAGCTAATGCAGTTACATGAAAAATTAAATGTGTTTTTATGGGATCTTCATAGATCTTAAAGGCTTTCTGTTTCCTTAGAGAAAATGAAAAATTCTAGTGAGAGGACTTGTTTCCTGTTTTTCTTTCCAGGTACTGGGCCATATTTATCTATACAGAGTGTCCTCTGCTCTTTCTTTGGTGCTTCTTGGAAATGTAGACTATGATCCGAAAGAAGCAGAAACAACATGGCATAGGGCACCCCAAACAAAGCATACACCTTGGTTTCTAGATCTGTCAAGTTAAAGACTGAGCTGAGATTTGAACTAAGAGTTTCCCAGATCCTGCTATTAGCCGCTGTATTACACGGGTTCTCTCCTTGGGTAGAACTAAAATGAAGTAGTCACTTTAACTATGGAATTTCCTAAGAGGGGACAGTGTGCCCACCAGTACCTCCATGATGTCCATGCAGATGTCTCCATAAGTATCCCCACAATCTATCAAGCAGAAGAGAGTGTTTCTTCTTCCTGTTCATTTCCTGCTTAACATCCAAGATATCTATTTTTAGGATCCATCCTATTCTTCTAATGATAATGTGTTTTAACTGGTTTTATTTATGTATTTTTACATTGTTGTAAAACCCACCCACCCTGGGACCTTATGATGATGCAGATTTATGGCAGGTACATCTAAATCATCATCCTAAAACACAGACAGCAGTGCATCCATTAACGCAAGCATCCCCCAACCTTCAGCCATCCAGATGTTTTGGACTACAATTCCCATCATCCCTGACCACTGGTCCTGTAAGCTAGTGATCATGGGTGTTGTAGGCCAAAACATCTGGAGGGCCACAGGTTGGAGATGCCTGCATCAACAAAACAGTATAATCATTAGTATAATAAAAAGGGCAAAGTTCAGAAAATAGTCTTACTAATTCTGCCATCCGCCATATACAAGTGACTCTTTAGCTTAATTGACTAAATATGCCATAATGCCATCATTATCAGTTGTCCAGCAAACTTACTGCAATCAGGAGAGCAAGATGCAATTTTATGTGGTGCATGAGAACAGGCTTTGTAATAAGCTTTTTGCATTAACAGATTGCTGTAAGTCAGCAGCCTGGCAGGGAATAATTAGTGAACAACATTGGAGTGATGTGAAATTAGCACCAAGAGCCCAGTTATCATTTGTTTTTGAGGAGTGGCTTGCTGCAGCTGGTCTTTTGCCCAATTACTCAGAGGCTTTGCACATGAGTCTTGGAAACCATCCCTGGATAAAGGGATCAGACAAATATCAAATGGTAAATATGTTTACATGGAAGGAAGGATCAAAGTATGAAATTTTGATACAGGAAATTGCCTGATCATCGAATCCAAAGCAATTGTTCCTACAGTGTCAGCCCAACTTTGTTTGACTTGCATTTTGTTTATTTGCAAAAGCTTTTCTCTTTCACTGCTAGTTTATTTATTTTTTAAGTAGGATAAACAGAGCATTAAGTTCTCATTTACCATTGTGTCTACCTTCTAGTGAGATGGCAGTCTGCTATGGAACCTTTGAAAAATCTTTCCTCCTCCTTGTCCCTCTCTCTGCCACCTTACACCTGTTATGTCCTTTCACAGTCAAATTATCTGCAGTATTTTTATTATTAATATTATTATTAATATAATGTTTGTTAGTCACTTTATTTTGCCCAGGGCAACCCAAAGTGGCTTACAGCCAAACAAATAGACAACAAACCCCATATAGATACATTAAAACCAAGAGGAAAGAGAAATAGAAACAGGGAGCCACTGCAGGAAAGGGCCTGCCACACATATACTGCAGATACAGTACAGTGGTACCTTGGGTTACATACGCCTCAGGTTACATACGCTTCAGGTTACAGACTCTGCTAACCCAGAAATATTACCTTGGGTTAATAACTTTGCTTCAAGATGAGAACAGAAATCGTGTGGCGGCGGCAGCGGGAGGCCCCCTTAGGTAAAGTGGTAAAGGTAAAGGTACCCCTGCCCGTACAGGCCAGTCGTGTCCGACTCTAGGGTTGTGTGCCCATCTCACTTAAGAGGCCGGGGGCCAGCGCTGTCCGGAGACACTTCCGGGTCACGTGGCCAGCGTGACGAAGCTGCTCTGGCGAGCCAGCACCAGCGCAGCACACGGAAACGCCATTTACCTTCCCGCTATAAAGCGGTGCCTATTTATCTACTTGCACTTAGGCGTGCTTTCGAACTGCTTGGTGGGCAGGAGCTGGGACCGAAGGATGGGAGCTCACCCTGCCGCGGGGATTCGAACCGCTGACCACGCGATCGGCAAGCCCTAGGCGCTGAGGTTTTACCCACAGCGCCACCCGCGTCCCAATAGGTAAAGTGGTACCTCAGGTTAAAAACAGTTTCAGGTTAAGAACGGACCTCCAGAACGAATTAAGTTCTTAACCCGAGGTATCACTATATTGGGTAGAAGCTTTGAACAGCTTCAGGGTGCCACTCAAATTCCTCTCCTCTCCAGCTGCCAGTCAAAGCCTCAATGAATAATTCCAGTGGGACAGAGGGCAGTTTCCCCTGTCCCTTCTAGGAAGCTTTTGTGCACTGGCTCCAAACAACATAGTTTTTCCCAGTGCTGTATTGGCCTTGCCTGCTTGACCTATGAAACTGATAGCTGTCTAAGTCAGTGGTGTGGAAACACAGGCCCTGGGCCCCAAATGTAGACCTACTTGACCCTCAGGACACTCTCCTCAGGCTACACTCTTCACAGGCCTGGCTTTCCCCCCTCCACAAGCCTTTTGTATTTTTTGCCCTGCACCATATTTTAAACTGGTGTTTTAGGGAGGCTTCCTATTGCTGTAAGTGAATTGCAGCCACACCAGTTCATCTGCCCTTTTTCTTTCTCTTTAATAATGGCTATCCATGTAGGATGCCCCATTGGGTGAGTTCAATGGGGTTCAGTGGTTCAATTGAGACATTACTTCTTTATTGGATCAGATGTGCTTTCCCCGCTTTTTCTGTGCTCCCTTAGCTTCCTAGGATGCTGTAGGCAGGGATGGGGAAGAGTGGTCTTCCAGTAGTTGCTGGACTCCAACTCCATTGTCTCTTGCTGGGAAAGCTGGCTGGGGGTACTGGGAGTTGCTATCCAACAATATATGGAAGGCTGCAGGTTCCCCACCCCTGCTGAAAGATGCATTCGGGTGATGGAGGGAAAGGGTTATCGGGGAGATCAGCAAGGGTCTACCTCCTCCCTGTCACCTAGATTTTAAAACTTTGCAGAGGACAGCATACCACTCCTTTCCCATAAGAGGGGGTTGTAGTTTTCCCAAGGGCCACCATGCCTTTCATCATGGTTATTTATCCTCATCCCAAATGACACTATCTAGGCCCAAGGCAGTCTGGGAAGGGGGAACAAAATGGTGGCTGGAGACACCAAAGAAGAACAACTTTGCCAGCTTGGTTATGGCCATTGCCACTTCTATAGGCAGCAGCAAAGAAGTAAAAAGAAAGGCCCGCTACCACCTTGCTAGCTCTTTCTATCAATAGCCCAAAGGTGATGAATTTAAGCACACATTAGTATGATAGCACCAAATAATCAGGGTATCATTTTACCTCGGCCCTAGAATGAGGTCTTTTAGCTATATGTGTTACCGAGATGTGAGGGAAACTAGAAATAACAAGTTTATTGAGAAACGTTTTCTCTGCAGGTGTGTTTGTGTAGTTTTGTTTTAATGAATTTTTGAGCTTCATGTTAGATCTTGTTTACAGCATTAACGTTAGTGTGTCATTGTTTGGGCTGATGGCCCTGCCGCATGCCATTCTCGGAAGTTCTGTCGGTGTGAAGCCCTGTGTGGATAAGCTGCTCAGAGACATTTGATATGGCTATATTTAGCCCGTATAAAATGTTGTACCTAATCCCCTTCCGCCAGCTTCTCAAATAACTGTTCACTTGGCTCCAGGAAGGCTCATGTAACTATTTGTCTCTTGTCTGATCGAAAGGAAGACTGGGGGCCGGCGGGGGGCGGGGGGAAGAGACACACAAGTAAAGAGGCTAAAAATAGGCAAATGCCTGTTGTTAGCAGGCTTATTTTAGGTGTATGATTCCGTTTGAAAGCAGGAAAGACATGGAGGGTGAGGGGGCTAGGATAGCGATGGACGTGAATCATTATTTCAGATCTCCTCATTGAACCATGAATTTGGAATTGATATAAAGCAGTCTTCCTCAACCTGGAGCCCTCCAACAGACTCCAACCAATGTTCCCTTCTTTCTAGTTGAGAAACTCAGGCTAGTCAGATAAACCAGACACTCTGGCTAGACAATATTGTGCCTTCCAGATGTTGTGCAACTGCAGAAGCAGCTGATGCAGCACCAGTCTAATGTGCTTTGGCTGACCCATTAGCAAATGATGGACAGCCATGGCATTTTTCACCAGCTGAAGTTTCTAAACCATTTTTGATGATGTTAATTAATAGATGAACATGATTTTTAGATCAGCTTATTTTAACCTGGTGCCCTTCAGCTCCCACTACCCTTGAGCTTTGGCCATTCTAGCTGGCGCTGACAGGATCTGGTGTTCAACAAAACCTGAAGGGACACAGGTTAGCTGTCCCTTCCCCAAAGCCTTCCATGATACAAGGTGTGAAATTGTCTTACCAGTTGTACAAATCATCTAAAGATTCCATATTTGTCTCCTTGCTTCATGCCCTCCTATTATCCCTAATGTAGCTTTTGGTTTTCTTTGTTTTTTCTTAGGTACTGCTATGTGGATACTGATTAGCAATGACTGATGTGGAATCTACATATGCAGATTTCATTGCTTCTGGGAGAACCGGGAGAAGAAATGCCCTTCACGATATCCTTGTGTCCTCTGCAAGTGGAAATTCTAGTGAACTATCCTTGAAGTTATCAGAACTTGATATAAACAAAACTGGTAAGTACTAATCTGAAAGGTTAAGAGAAAAATCATTAATAAGTCTGCAAGGGACATCATTTATGGAAACAACATCCTGGACTTTAATGGCTTTTCACATTTATTGTTATTAATTTATTTACTTTTTAAAAAAAAGTCTTACCTGCTCTCTTCACCATAAGGTTCCAAAGCAGGCTACAAAAATTTAAAATTCAGTATTAAAAATTAGTCTTTAGCTAATTTTTGTATATGAGGGCATTCTATGTACTTCTATCTAGTGCAAGGCCATAGCTGAATAGTAGACTAGTCATGAAATATGTTGCTGTATAAAAAGGACAACATCTCCTCTGCTTTTTTGAGTTAGTGCAGGCTACCACAACCCACCTACAATATGCTAACTTCCCCCTTCAAAAACAGATGGATTGTCATTTCGCCTTTTAGGTGGCTGGTTAGTTTTGGCCAAGCTGGTGGGCCTATATTAGAGAAATGTATAAAAATGTGCTTTGAGGAGTCCAATTGATAACCCTGGGTTACCAGCTAAGACTAAACCCACACCATCCATTTAAAACACTATTATACCACTTCAAACAGTATACCCATGTACAGCTTGCTAAGAGTTCTGGGGAGACCCCTATTCCTTTCACAGATCCTACAGTTCCCAAACAACTCTCAGCACTCATTACAAATTACATTTCCCAGCATTCTTTGGGGAAGCCATGTCTATTAAAGTTGTATACTAGTACTTTAAATGTATGGTGCAGTTGTGGCCTAACGCATCCTATCAGTGCAAGGATTTCTGTCTGTGATTTCCTTCCTCTCCTCTCTCCTCTCTTGCTCTCTCCAGATCTGCTCTGGAGGGTTGGTAGAACCCCCAGAACAGATTTCGGGGACACACAGGAGGAGGGGTGGAGTTGCATTGCACAAGCAGATTCCCTTGCACTGATGGAAGGAGTTAGTCGGATACCACTCAGTCTTTCCAGATTCTACGAAGGAAGTTCTCTTCCCCCACCCCAATATCTCCACAATGTACATGAGCTCTGTGATATGGACAAATTTTCATGGTGTTAATAAGAACCACTTAAGTCAATCTGCTCGGCACAGGATTGGGGAAACTGTTGCTGTGCAGAATGTCATTGAGTGTTCTCATTGCTTACCAATGGCCATGTTGGCTTGAGCTGATGGGAGACGGTCTCCAACAACACCTTAGCAACTCAGAACCATCTACCATGAAGCTAACATACCCCAAGAAATCCTACCTGCAGAGCAATGATTTGCGTTTCTGGAAATTTTTGCATTGGAAATTTGCAACAGAATTTCCTTTTAGTTTTCAATTTCCTGATACCCTAGAGAGCGATCCAATTTGGCATGTTTATTTTGCTTGTATTTAGCAAACACAGCTAAAAACTGTGAAACTGCCAAGCTTGCCTAATACTGTATTTGCAGTTGGCATCCACTGATTGCTGCTAATGAACTTATGAAACAGATTTTCCTTTTTACATTTTCCATCCACATCACTGCAGCAGAGCAGCCTTGTAATTACAGTGGGGACAATACTTGTTGGGTCCTGGGTTTATTTGCCCACTTGCTCCATGGTGACTCTCTAGGTAGGAAGGCATGTACAGAGAGCAAAGGGCAAACACCTTCCCTTTCATGGCATTCTCGCATGCCTCTGTAAGGTTTCTATACGCTTAGGTACCATAAAAAGGAATGCAGAGGTGTGAGACAACCCTCCCCGCTCTCAAGGGACAGAGCTGCAGCAGGGAATAGAAGGACATTTTATTTCTATCTATTTCCCATGTGTGGGGGTGCGAATATTGGCTGTGTAACTCTGTCTGAAAAAAATTGTTTCTATTGAACTGACACAAGTTATGACAGCTCTACCTAAGCATGGAATTTCTTGGTGTAATAAAGGTTGTATGGGAGGTGACTGAAACCACCTCCCAGTTCCTGGGAACAGCTTGCGAAGAGATCCACTAGTGAATATTTGCAGAGTGGTTGGAATGTGAGCGCAAAAGAGAATTCGTCCCTCCTATGGGATTCCATTTGCCATAACATAAATGCCATGTTCTTAATTTTTCTGAATGGTACTGGAAAAAAGCCAAGGGTTTTCCCATCACTCCTTTGATGCCAGGGTGGTGTAGTGGTTAAGAGTGGTGGACTCGTAATCTGGTGAACCGGGTTTGCGTCTCCGCTCCTCCACATGCAGCTGCTGGGTGACCTTGGGCTAGTCACACTTCTCTGAAGTCTCTCAGCCCCACTCACCTCACAGAGTGTTTGTTGTGGGGGAGGAAGGGAAAGGAGAATGTTAGCCGCTTTGAGACTCCTTCGGGTAGTGATAAAGCGGGATATCAAATCCAAACTACTACTACTACTACTACTACTACTACTACTACTCTTCTTCTTCTTCTTCTTCTTCTTTTAAATAATAATAATTCTAGCAGCTAAATACAATAAGCTGGATGGCACACACAGTTGCATGAGTGTATGGACCTAACATGACATAATGCTTACGTCTCAAGCAATGTACATCCAAGTGTGAAATACATCACGCATTTCTATATACCCCCAGAACTTCCATTCTTCTTTATGTACTCTAAATTAGCTAGTTACCAGGCACATTTCTAAAACTAATTGACTATTAAAGAAGCCAAACCAAACACCCATCCATGTCTTTCAGTGCCATGGAATTTGCAGGCTTAAACTAGATTAGTCTGGAGCATGGGTAGGCAAACAAAGGCCTGGGGGCCGGATCTGGCCCAATCGCCTTCTAAATCCAGCCTGCGGACGGTTCTACATGAGTAGAATGTGTCGTTTTATTTAAAATTCATCTCTGGGTTATTTGTGGGGCATAGGAATTTGTTCATTCCCCTCCCCCCTAAAAAAAATATAGTCTGGCCCCCCACAAGGTCTGAGGGACAGTGGACCGGCCCCCTGCTGAAAAAGTTTGTTGACCCCCTGGCTGGAGGGTAGGACCCGTACCAACGACTTCAAGTTACAAGAAAGGAGATTCCAGCTAAACATCAGGAAGAACTTTGACAGCAAGAGCAGTTCAACAGTGGAACGGACTCCCTCAGGAGGTTGTGGATTCCCCTTCCTCGGAGGTTTTTAAGCAGAGGTTGGGTGGCTATCTGTCATGGATGCTTTAGCTGAGATTCCTGCATTGCAAGGGGTTGGACTAGATTACCCTTGGAGGATCCCGTCCAACTCTGTGACTATGTGGTCTGGATGCTATTTCACCACTGCTTAACTTTTTTTTTTCTTGCAGAAGGGGAAGGAGATGCACAGAGAAATCCCACTGAGCAAACTGGGGAAGCCCAGGGGGAAACAACAAAGCAAGAAAGTTGACATCCTACTTTGACCGACAGCCACAACTGTGGGATGTTTTCAAATCGCAAAAGCCTATTGGGAAAAAGGTATTTTGTGAGCAAGCTGATTGAACAAAAAATGAAAATGGATGCGCCTTGTTACTGGGAGCTGCCCGGTCCAATGCTGAAAGGGGCAAAGGAGGCTGTAGCAGCAGACAGAACTTTCTCTACCTCTGTTAGCAATGGTTGAGACTTGGTTGCTCATCTCGAGACTCTCTCAACATGGATCTCACCACAAATGACCACTTGATGAAATGCTCGTAGGAAGTAGAGCAAACTACATCGTGTAGCAAACGGCCCTCAACTCACCAGAGGCTTGAATTGCATTGTATGACAATGGCTCCAGTGATCTTCAGAGGTTGTCTGACCTTCAGAGGGTGTTCACCTATTAAAATCACCTGTCAAGGAAGCACCGTTGGTTTGTTTTTTTAAGAACTCTGCTTCTGTGTTTTCAGCTCTATTACTTACAATGTTTTATATTGTACAGTTTAGATGCGCCACACTGCCCCTTCTCAAAATGCTTATGAAGGCAACTTCTGTGACTGTGATTTTTTTCTACCACTTGTTTTAAAAGGGCTAGGGTTTTATTTTCGCATAGTGTGGTGGGTGTGCACATGATAAGATTATCAAATCAGCTGCTAATCTGATGAAACTGCATTCTTTCATTTATAAGAACATACAGTGTAATTAACGTATAGTCTGGTGTGTCTTGTTGTTTTCTCAGTACAGTTCGGTCACTTTGCTTGTAGATGGTTGGAAATCCAAGATTCAGACAGAATCTTTTATTTAATCTCATCCCTTAGGGAACTGGCCTTTTCCACTAAAAAGCCAAAAACAAACAAACATGATGTTAGTGCTGAGGTTTTAAGAGCAAACGTATCAGTACAACTTTTTTTTTAAAAGGAGAAATAATATGTTCGGAGCTGATGAAACAGAAACCCCAGAAAGTTGCTGAATACTTGTGTCCTGAAATGAAACATAAATTTATTGTAGTGTTTAGAGCTGGGGTCACCTTTTCTCTCAGCAGCTGAGATTGGAGTTAAACATGAATATTCCTGTGGCAATCAAGTGGAGCAGCAATCACAAGTCCCCCTTCCCATCCCAATTTGTTTTCTTCATTTTTATTTTTAAGTGATGTCCTGTTTTCTTCTTGTTTCAGATATTATGCACTTTTTAAAAATGTTTATAAACTTTACTAAAGGACTAGTGTAATTTTGCTTTCTAGTAAATTTGAACGTTGGTTAATGAAACAACCTTTACTGTTGTGGCCACGGCTGTTTCTACAATATATACATATTGTGGTTAGTTGTCACTTAGAGGTTTTTTTGTGTGTGAGATGTGTAAACTCTCTAATCAGTATTGAGTTCAGTAATTAGTGTTGAATAAATAACAAACCCAGCAGTATGTTTATGGCTCGTTAGCACAGTTTGCTCCTGCTTCACCTCTAGTTTATTTAGAAGGTCCTTTCCTTGATGCTTAACTAGCTATCAGACTCCTATTTTAATTGAAGAACAATCCACTTATGGTTGAGGTTTGACTTTAAACATGCACAACCTAATTAGAAATGTGGTTTCCATTCTGGTGACCTTCTCTTATGTTTCATTTCATCTTTACCGTCACATATGCATACATTTTTAAATAAGAACACTAATTGTATTAGACAGAGATCAATAAAAGTGACAAGTCTGATACACAAGTTTGGTTTCTAGGAAAGCTTCCATGATGCATATTTGACATGCATGTGTAAAGTAGGTAGAAGAGAGATCTTAGTCCACTGGCCAATTTTTTTGGAAAAACAATTCACTGCCTGCTGGTTGCTGAGATTTTTTGCCAGGAATGCTTGACTGGGCACTTATATTTTTTAAGGAAATGTGCATTGTTGGGATCACTCAAGACAGATTAATTTACACCAACTATTAAAGAGAACTTGAGTCTATAGAGTATGTGTGTATATTAAATTTATAAGCAAATCACAGAGATTCTAAGGTGTGGGAGCTGTGGACAATAGTGGCATGGGAGATACGGAAGGAAGAAACAACACATTCAGGCTGAGAGGTTCCTGCCCAGTAGACCTCATGTTTCTCAAAAGGCGGCAGGGGAGAAGGAGCAGTGGGCAACTTAAGAAAATCCAAGAGGTAGGATTGGTTTGACAGGAAGGGAAACAACTGAGGTTGGTATACAATTTTGAGTATCTTTGAGCAACAGATTAAAGGAGTATGGAGTCCCAATAGCATGAGTTAGACATGGGTGAGAGATTAAAGTCTCTCAGACTAGTCTGGCTATACAGACCAGGGATGCAAGTATAGGTCTCAGGCATCACACACCATTCTGAGTTCCTTCCTCTCTGTCATCTGTTAAGTCTCTCTCTTTCTAGTTCTCTCTGCAGTCTTCAAAACTCTGCAATCAGAAGACACACACAGAGAGAGAGAGAGGCTCCTATGGGCAACATTTTGAGCAGCAGGAAGTTCTACAGCATGTTGTTGGGCTGCAACTTCCATCAGCACGGCCAATAGGGATAATACCAGTTGTAGTCCAACAACCGCCAGAGAGCCACAGGTGTGCCATCTCTGGTTTACCAGTTGCTTTGAGTTGATTGCTCTGCCAACCTCATTTGATTTGCTCCAGAAGCATTTCCACAATTGTTTGTAAAGCAAAAGAAAAGGTGGGCAAAAGTGAGCAAGAAGAGCCTGATATAAAGGGATTTGCTCAACAGATGCACATTTTCTCAGTCTACACCTGCAAACATAGTGGATGACTTCTCTAGAGATGCAGAAAGTAGAACCAGCTGATATGGTAACTATTTGCTCTGAATATAGCATGGGTGGCAAAATTGCAACTCTCCATGTACCGGAGAATATAGGAAATTTGAGTGGAGACATACAAAGTAGTCTTACAGAATTTTAGCATATTGTATGGGTGAACTCTCACTGGAGAACATAAGAAAACCCTGCTGGATCAGGCCAATAGCCCATCTATTCCAGAATCCTGTTCTCATATTGGCCAACCAGATGCCCATTAGAAGCCTGCAAGCTGAAGCATTCTGCGCACCTACAATTTCCAGCTACTGTTTTTCTGAGGCATACTATGTCTGACAGTGGAGGTAGAACATGGTCATCATGGAACTCAACCATTGCTTGGACTCCCAAGTTCTTGCAAACTTGATACTATTTCTACCCAACCCCATTCCCTGTTTTCAGCTGTGAAGTTTAATGAATAGGCAAGTGGAAACAAAAACAGATGGAGAAATAGAAAATGTTTCAATATATTTTCCTTTTCTATTTCATAGACGCTAATTGATCCAACTGTCTCACTTGCAAACACTGTTCCAGGAAAACATAACAACAGTTGCACACAAAAAAACACACAGACTTTCTAGACAGGCCATTTAGTGTTATGAATAGTCCTTGTTCAGAGGAGCTTCAGCTTGGCCTTCAGGGAAATACACTAAGCCCCGTAGCTGGAATAAGGTAGATCTACCATATAATCTGATGGACCTGTACTCATAAGTAGCTCCAACTATTGCCATTGGGATTTACTTATACAATAGAAACAAATGTGTCACTTCTCAGGAATGTTGTAAAGTAAGTATAATACACACCATTTCATGGCAGCAAGTTATATTTATTTAAGATGTTTATATTCAGCTACTGTAACCAGAGAGCCCTCAGGCTATTTGCATTCAGAAACAAACAAACAAACAAAAACAATGCCCAAAATATGCAAGGGTGGTGTGCATGTGGTTTTCTTTCCACTAGAGATTTATCCAACCCTCTGTAGCCTTCCTGGCTGCTTGTGCTGCTTAATCTAGAAAAAATCCACCAGGAGAAGTTACTTCATGATGTCTTACTCTGGGTTTTGACTGAAGCACAGGCACCTGGGAAGGCAGCTGAGTGCAGACCACTGTTGAGATTATTTGTTACAATAGAAGAAAGGACACAGATTTCCCTGGGCCACCTCAGAAGTTCGGTAAGCGCATTGAACATCCCCCATTCCGCCTTGAGAGTGTCAGATTTTGTTCCCCTGCCCTTTGATTATTTTAAAAAACTTACTTTTTTCAATAAATAGTACACAGCAGCCACATTCAAATAAGCATGTGAGTAACAATAAAAAACAACACAACACTATGTCAGGTTGCTCACTATGTACACATATCAGCATACAGAAAGATCTTGGCACAGAAGTCAGTGCTACAGGACAAAGATGAGACCAACTGTTGATGCAAAGAGTGTCTTGGTATCTCCGTAGCCATAGGCCTTCCACTGATCCAGTTCAGACAGGCTTTGTGCCAGCCTGAAGCTGTCAGTAATTTTTTCTTTCCTGATAGAGCTATATTCCAAATGTTGCTGTACCAGCTTTCTGGACGATAGTCACATGACTTACTCCAGCTATTGTCGTGTGTGGCTACTAAAAGCTGAGTCATCAAATCTTGGAACCCTGGAAGGCAGCGAGAAGAGCTAGCAAAGGTGATTTAGGATCCTGATGGGCAGCAATTCCCAGTAAGATAAAAAGAAAAAAGCCAAATTCAGCACCATAGGGACAGGGCCACCACATATGCATTCAAGAACCCCATTTGCTGCATGCCCTGCCCTCCAACAACTGGGAGACAGATTACTATTAATACATCTTAGGACAACAAGAGTTAATATGTCAGCAGCACATAACGTTTACCCTTTGATAATTTTCTAATGCGGTTTCTTTTTTCATTCATTGATGGAGAATGGTAAAAATAAAGGAGACGTTTGTGGCTCAGCATTAGCAGAGGTGCTCCAGAGAACGTGCTGTTATGGGCTGGCTTTGAAAGGCAATGTGCAGAGGCAACTCCCCTAGAGACTGTTTATTCGTGTCAAGGCCCATTTCCTTGTTTCATCATGAAGCCCCATGTCGACAACAGAAGGCGCTGCCTACCACAATCCACAGAAGCTTCTCCAGGGTGGTTACCGAGTCCTCAGAGGCCTTCTGAGCTTAATGAGCATTGTGTTATTATTAACATGTTGATTTTGTGAAGGCCCTCCCTTCCTGAACAAAGCTTTTCTTCATAGAATAAACACTGCAGTATACACACTGGTTGCTCTTTACACGCCTCATTTGTCGTTCTGTCCAACCGCAGCTAAGGGCTACACAACATATGGCATTGATTGCATGTAAGCCCTTAAAAGAAAAGAAACTACCCACTGCAGGGAAGGGGGTAGGCGAACAGGAGTTTCTCTGCATTGGCTAATAAGGTGGGGGTTTGGGGCTGGGGCTGTAGTGGGGGAGGGAAAATAGTTAACCTTCTCTTCTGCTTCCTCCTGCTTCTCCTACTCCTAGGGCAGCAATCTCCATTTTTTGAAATGTGCCTGTTAATTGCTCACATGCAGTGAAGTTCCAATCTATTCAGGCTATATCTCAGCCTTTCCCCACCTGATACCCTCCAGGTGTTTGGGGCTACAATTCACATCATCCATGGCCATTGGTCAAGCTGACTAGGGCTGGTGGTCTTTGGGAATCCAAAACAGCTGTAGATCACCAAGAAAGGAGAGAGCCGCTTAACTTGTTCCAATCTAGAGCTCTCCGTGAGTTTTGGTATTTAAAGGTATACTGTGATCACTACAAGGAAGGACTTGTCTTTCTGAAAGGGTCCTTCTGTAATACATACAACTGTACAAATAATGAAAATATACCCTCCATTAACGAAACTTCACATTTCGCTTGATTGACTCGAAACAATTTGCATCCCATTGTTCACTGCAGTGCTATAGTGCCTTTTACTTTCATGATTAATAATAGAATCACAGAATTGTTAAGGGACCTTGAGGGTCATCCAATCCAACCCCTTGCAGTGCAGTAATCTCAGCGAGAGAATCCCAGGCATATTACTTTCACTTTCATTTAGTGCAATACCAAAGGTTTTCAACAATTCAAGCATACTGTATCAATAGATCAGCATGCCCGAGTAGGACACTGTATTTCACTAATCCCAACCCGTAATATAGGTGAAGAAAAGTTCAAAGGTTTGGATATGTTTATCACAGAGAAAATAAAATTAACACATGATGTAACAGCCACCTTCAAATATTTTATAAGCTGCCACATGGATGATAGTGCAAATCATCTGTTTTCTATGATTCTGCTGCTACAGAGGGCAGTAAAAAAAATCAGCCACAGAACCAGAGTAGGCAAACAAAAATAAGACAAAAACCTTTGGGGTACAAATATGCATATTTCCTTTCTTTAAAAGGTTTGCAGAGTGATGTGCAAATGTGGCAAACTAAACATAAGATAGAAAAAAATGAGAAAAGAAAATTGACAGATTTCTCCATCCCTAGATAATCAGGCTCTGTGACACCTGAATATAGAAACTAGGGTTGGGCCAAAAATCCCCAGAAAAAAATATACCATGAATTTTCTCCCTTCTCTCACCAAACTGTTGGAGAAATTCACTGTACACACCACAAATGAAGAATAGTCAGTGAAATGTCCTCTCTCCAATGAGGTGGAGAATTTCAGCTGCAATTGCATGCCCACTTTTCATTTTCTTTGATAATATTGCAATAATGTTAAAAGAAATGATATTGACCCGTATTCTAACAACATAGTTTTATTGATTCAGTATTAAATTGGGCAAAACTTTCTCAGAAGAACACTGTTGGAAAATTCTGCTGGAGGCCATTCAACAAAATCCTCTCCCCACCTCAAATTTTGCTGTCTGCAAATAGGGTGTAGAATTTAGGGACGCCATTTTTGCTCACATTATGTCAGTATGGAAGATGCAGAAAATTAGAAGCTTATTTCTCATCCATAGTCCTCATTTAGGCAAGTCTAACAAAGTAGCACACACATGCCCCCTAGTGGTTACTATTCCTTTAAAAAATAATTTTTATTTCTTTGAAATCTGCTAACAAGCAATGAAAACTTGCTTTTCACCAGCATAAATTCTTATGGCTGTGTATGATATTTTCTGGCAAATTTATAAAACAGTTCATGTCAATATTTGACAGAACACAAATGGCAAGTGCTTAGTTCTTTTTACCTTCAAGAAAGAACACTTGGTGTGCTCTAGTAATGACTATTTCTTCTCAGGAGTGTGGCTTTTTTAGATGAAGTAACGATATAGCTGAGTACTTCTAGTTTTCAGTTTTCCTTGCTGTTTATTGCTAGAAAATATGAATAAATTGAATCTAAAATTAGGATGAGTTATCTTTTTGTATGACCTCACTAACCCTTAAGGCTACCATCCTATTCCTAAACTGGGAGTAAACCCTATAAAATTCAATAGGCTTTACCTTTGAGTAGGCATGGTTAGGGGATGCGGGTGGCGCTGTGGGTTAAACCACAGAGCCTAGGACTTGCCGATCAGAAGGTTGGCAGTTCGAATCCCTGCGACAGGGTGAGCTCCCGTTGTTCGGTCCCAGCTCCTGCCAACCTAGCAGTTCGAAAACACATCAAAGTGCAAGTAGATAAATAGGTACCGCTCCGGCGGGAAGGTAAATGGCGTTTCTGTGTGCTGCTCTGGTTTTTCCAGAAGCAGCTTAGTCATGCTGGCCACATGACCTAGAAGCTGTACACTGGCTCCCTCGGCCAATAAAGCGAGATGAGCGCCGCAACCCCAGAGTCGGCCATGACTGGACCTAATGATCAGGGGGTCCCTTTATCTTTACCTAAGCGTGGTTAGGATTGCTCTGTAACCACAACAGGCCCCCTTATGCATACTCTTCCATGATATATATTATTGCACACATTAGTGCACTGTTTCAGTAAAGTGCAATTTACATCAACTCACATAAAAATTCAACTGAACATAATTTCGCCTCCGTCATTGGGGGAAACAAAGATAAGATTTCCTATTTTGATACTCAAAATGAAGAGCTAGTACTGGAAGACTATAATATCATGCTGCCATACATCCAGACATGTATGGCAGCCCATATCAGAAGCTTTTTGTGAAAAATAGAGATTTGTGAGATTTTGCCAAAAAAGGCTCAACAACTTTGAAATCACCAACCAATGCTTAGGCCTCTGATCTTCCTAGCCTCCCATGCATTGCAATTTATCACCTCTTACAGCACCTCTTATGCTCTTAAAATGTTGCTTGTCTGCTTACTCATTTAGTTAGTGAAAGCCATGCTTCCCACCAACTGATGTTGTTTCTCCTTCCTACAGGTACAAATTTAACTTCACCTCACCATCTCTCCTCATGTAAATATATCTTGTCAGACTGATGTCGACCAACCCGATGTGGTCTGTCATCTCAGGAAACCAGTCTTAAGATATCATCTGAATGGCTTACAGTACGTCCTTACAATATTACAACTGACTTTGTCTGCTGACCTACTCAAATAAATGAGTAACTGACATATCCTAAGAGGAATTTTTGCTCCAAAAGGCTAAAGATCTTGAGCATCTGTGTTTTTATTCGTGCTGTGCTGAAAATGTCTCCTGCATCCCCCC
Source organism: Podarcis melisellensis (assembly GCF_964234715.1). NCBI lineage: Eukaryota > Metazoa > Chordata > Lepidosauria > Squamata > Lacertidae > Podarcis > Podarcis melisellensis. The sequence goes on along the minus strand of NC_138539.1, from coordinate 30,055,352 downwards.
CCAACATTTTTTTGTCAGTTAAAGGGGGGAATGCATTTGAAAATATCAAAATTGAGACAAAAATTAGTGAAATTCTCTAATTTAGAGCGTCTCCACCCCCATCGTTCTGCCTGGACACTGAGGTTCAGTGCCGAGGGCCTTCTGGCGATTCCCTCACTGTGAGAAGCCAAGTTACAGGGAACCAGGCAGAGAGCCTTCTTGGTAGTGACACCCGCCCTGTGGAACGCCCTCCCATCAGATGTCAAAGAGAAAAACAACTACCAGACTTTTAATAATAATAATAATAATAATAATAATAATAATAATAATAATAATAATATCTTTATTGTCATTGCCCCCTCTCAGGGACAACGAAATTACTTGGCTGCTCCATCCACCCAGATAGGGCACTCCACTCAAAATCAGAACAACTATAAAAACACTAATTAAAACAATATAATATAATACAGCAAGGAAGATTAGATGACTTTCAAAGTCCAGGTTTCCCATTCAGGGCCGAGATCGCTCTGGAGAAGAAGCTGTTCTTGAGACGGCTCGTTCTTGTCATCATCGTCCTGTATCTCCGTCCCGACGGCAGGAGCTCAAAGAGACAGTGACCAGGATGCGATGGATCTTTTACTATGTCCAGTGCCTTCCTATGGCACCTTGTGGCATAAATCTGCTCTAAGGTGGAGAGTGGGCAGCCAACAATGCTCTCTGCTGCCTTAACAACTCTGCACAACGCCATCCTGTCCTGGGTAGTACAGCTTCCGTACCACACACATAAGCCATAAGTGAGCACGCTCTCAATGGCACAGTGATAGAAGGCAAGCAGCAGTTTCTGTGGAAGATGGTTTTTCCTTAGGATTCTTAAAAAGTACAGTCTCTGCTGTGCCTTCTTCACAAGCCCCCTTGTGTTGACACTCCAGGACAGATCCTCTTGTAATTCAATACCCAAAAATCTGAACGTTGTTTTAGAAGACATCTGAAGGCAGCCCTGTTTAGGGAAGCTTTTAAGGTTTAACAGACCACTGTATTTAATACTTTGTTGGAAGCTGCCCAGCGTGGCTGGGGAAACACAGCCAGATGGGCGGGGTATAAATAATAAATTATTATTATTATTATTATTATTATTATTATTATTATTATTATTATTATTATTATTACTATTACTACTACTACTACTGTAGTGGGCAGGGTTTTATTGTGCTTACCTTACCTTTTTTTGCACATAAGTTGTATATAAATCAAATCATTATTATCATTATCATAACTTCAAGGTGGTCCAGGGGAGTCTGTGAGTATCCTTTCTTTCACTGTGCAATCCAGTTTTCCACAGATTGCCATTTACTCCAATTCAGCGGTAAAGAGCGGGTTTTCGCAAGGAAAGCTTCAGGGAGCAAAAAAACTTGCTCCGACATGACACTTTGAAGTGTGGGCCTGTGCCTAGAAATGAGGCACAAAAGGGAGTCTGGATGAGCCCCATGTCAACAGTGGTCGGCACTCTGCAGTATTTCCAGGTGCCCACACTTCCATCAAAACTCAGGGTAAGACATCATAAAGTAACTCTGACCATGTGCCAGGAAGCCGCAGAAACGTTTACTGGAAAGAAAACCACACACACCATCCTAACAAACCTTGGATACCTTGCAATAAAAAGTTAAGCTTGAAACTCCACATCAGTGGAGATTCGAGAGTGCCTTGAGAAGGGGGAAGACAAATGAAAGCTTCTTTTCTAAAGGAAGAAAACACTCAAGGAAGTGGAGGTCACTTTTTTGGCACAGTTGAAAGATACCTCTGCCAAGAGACTTGAGTTTGAGGGCGAATTGACATCTTGATCTACATTTCACCCATATGCTAAATCTGTATTTTTCTCACATTCTCTACAGTCTGAACTGGTAAATCTGAGAAACAGGTTTGCCATCCTCATCTCTGAGAACTAAGCCTCTGTCTCCTGTAACGTTATTTCTGTGTGAGTTTTGCATTCCTGTAAGCTTCTCTGGGGAACCATAGAAAGCACTCACAGCCTACCGTATTTGTTCTGCTTGCTGAGTTGCTATAAAATATTTAGCTAACTTTCTGCAGGGCATCCTTCTCATCTCCAAAAATACTTTGGTGGAGATTGCAGGCCACAAAGCTAGGCACATTCTCAAACTATTGGCTTTGTAGTCATTCTGGCTGATTGCTTTGTTTTCCCTTTGGGGACTAGTACGATTAGAAATACTGCAATAGCTTCCTATCTATTTGGCTGAAAGTGCATCTACAGTAATACCAATAATTTATGTAACATGACTATGCTTCCCAGAAACCCACTGTTGTGTAAAGAACTTGGGGTTGGTGGGTTGGGTTCAAACAGTACCATGGTAGGTGAGGGGAAAAGAATGTCGGGCCCCTAAAATAGTGTACACTAGGAGGCTGTTGGTACAGGAGGTATAAAAGTAGAATTCCTGGGTCCCAAGATCCAAGTTTGGGGCAAGTACTCTTTGATTAAAGAACCTGAGCAGAGATTTAAAATCACAAAATATGCAGCAAAGTTAAGTGTGGAAATATAGGCTGCTAGAGCTTTAAAATACACCCTTCTAAGTTCCTTCCAAAGTTCCCCTAGCATAGAACAAGACAACACATTTAGCAAGTTAAAAATGTATTACTTACAAACTCTCCAAAGGTCAAATTCATGTGCAGTCAGAAAAAGTCACACAAGCAGCAAAGCTTTGGCTTAGTTACAGTGGTGAAAGTTCCTAAAATATTGGTATAGGAACTCAAGAGAGACTTGTTAGAGCCATGAGTTGAAACAAAGGCTTGATCAATGCATGTTGGCTATATGAGGCTGGTTATCCCACAGATGCAACTTCTTGTAACAGAACAGAGAACAATAACTAGGCTTTATTTAATAGGAAGAGGAAAAGAGAGAAGAAGGAAGAGGAAGTGAATGGGCATTTTCCCCTATACAAATTGCCAGTGCTGGGCAACCAATATGAATTAGGAACACAGCAGAGGCAAAGAGTCAAAGCCTGCTTTGCTAGGGTTGCAGTCTGGATCAGGCCCCCAATGCTGGCAATTTGGTTTTTTTTATAACCTATAGGGCACAGATATGGAGCTAATGTATTATTTCATTTAGTGGGTCTTTCTCTTCCAGTTTAAGTCAACACATGAGAAGGACAGCAGGGATAAAGCTCATACGCTGCAGAAGGTGTTATAATGTGCTGTCAGGCTAGTCTCTCTAAGTATTGTGATGGCAAGCTAAGCAATTCAGCATGGAGACATTTTAAAACTGTCTGTGGGCAGCAGTGGGTTTATTTTCCCTGCCATGCAATCTGCAAACCAGCAGAGTGAAACTGTACATTTCAAGAATACAAATGTGCTCTACTCCATGAGATGACGCAGACGCGTGACCTTGATGCTGCACAAAAGGAAATCCAAGCTTAATCTGTTTCTGTCTCTGTAATCTTCTTTGCCATGGAAATGTTAGCCTCTGTTAGCTTTGGGTGGAAAAGAAGCAATTTCCCCATGAGCCTCCTTTCCAGGGACTAGGTTTTTCCCTCCACAGTCACAATAATCTTGGCTTTTTACATGAAATTTTGGCATGTAACATGAAGTTCTCAACCCCCAACTTAGTCCATGCTCCTGTATCAGCTGGACTTGGAGGAAAAGAAATTCCACTGGATAAATGGGACATTTGTCTAGATTTCTGCAACATTTTATGGGCAGTAAAATTTGGACCACAAACCAGATAATGTCTGCAGGCTACCCCTGGCCTAGATTACCAAAGTGTCCTCTACATTAACAGGCAAATTTTCTGCCTCTTTACTTAAAGGATGTGGCCTTTTCAGCTGTAAAGCAAGCAGGTGGAACTATGGAGGAGCTCAGGAAATCAGTGGCTACTGGTACCCGTTCAGATAGCTCCTAGAGAAGAAATGGCTTTTTCCAATCTTTTAGGTGCCAACTAAATACTTATATAAGAGATTAGGTACCTATGCCCTCCAGATATTGTTGAACCCTTAACTCTCATTGTTAGCAGGGCTAATTTTTCAGAAATGACAGTAGCTGGAGTCCCATATACATTTCTTTGGCTCCCAAATATATGGTTCCTTCACATACACATCAGCCTAGAGTTGGCTCATTTCTCTCAAATTTGATGGCTAACACTTTGGAGAGAACACCAATTATCTCCTAACAGGTAGTGCATTTCAGGAAACATATATAGATTTTTTTTTTCCAGTTATTAACCAACAAAGAAATAGTTTTTGTTGTTGGCATCCGTCTGTCAATGGAATGTGCCTCCAGGGTGAAGTCAAACTGCTGGAGAATCACAGTAGTACCTGCTGTGGTTGCAGATACCAGGAACTTGTATCTGCTGCCTCCTGCATTGTTTCTGCTGTGTTACAGCACCGAAGTGACCTCTCTTGGGTAGTGTGCATGGAGGTCCTGGGCTGCCCAGACAACAAGACCCACCCCCTCTTGGCCTCGCTGATGTAGTCCAAAGGAAAACAGAGCAATATATTTGGCACCAGCTTATCTGCAGGAGTTGCTCAAATCAGGCATACAAGACGCCAACTGTCTTAGGGACTTCACTCCAGATTTGTGTATGGTTTACTCCTTCACCTTTTCTTCTCCCAAAGATGTCCTGCAAGGCAGCAGGTACAGATTTTTCCTTGGGGTTTAGTCCCGAAGCCTTTCTCATGAATGAGTGTAGCCACAAGGCAGCAGAGATTCAGGATCAGAGTTTTCCTTCTCCTAGAGGGGCTACCTTCCCAGATTGATGGACCCCATCTGCTCCTCATTTCCCTCAACAGCATGTGCAGAAACTGCCTTCTTGGACCCACTATTGGTCTCCTTTGCTCAATTTGCCAGAGCCTGCCTTTGCATGCAGGGAAATCCCTAACTGACCTCAGGTTTGGAGACCCAACGTCTACCCTTACCCTGGTTTAGCTGACCAGTTGAAGCCATTTCCTGGAGTGTGATCGCTGCTGCATGCTGACAGCTTCCAGGGGCCACAGATGAGAGCTGAGTGCAGGGTGAGGACCAAAGGTGGACAAACTACCCCCAAAGGAGTGTGGCATGTATCCCACTATAGGTACTACCCCTCCCTTAGCACCCCTAACACCCCAAGATAACAGCCATAGCAATATGTTGCAGAAGGCACATTCAGGTCTCATTGATTTCAAAAGGAGATAAGCATTCTCTCTTACTCAACTCAAAAGGGAGTTCAAAAAGTTATTTGATTTGGCTGGATCCATGTATGTGCTTTGCAGCAAGAATTTGTACAAAGCGAAAGCTTGCAACCAAAATCATTTCCCCCCCCCCCCAGAGCCAGTAGGGGGAGTTCTTACACTGGATTTTAAATTTTGTAACTACAGTACTTTAAGAGGAAAATAAAATTACTTATGGGGAAAAAAACCACTTGATTGCATGGAACTCTCTTGTAAGCTGAAAGGAGAAGAGGAAGTAAGCAAAATACATTCCAAGCATTAAGCAGAGAGCTAGAATTGTGAGTCCTATAAACTATCTTGGTTGTTAAAATGCAGAGAGGTCCAGAAAAAGGACTGCTTTATGAAATTACTACAATGGGGAATGTCTGCATGGTAGAGAAATAGGTGTCTCTTCATCACTCGTGAAAAAACATGTGGGAGCTATGTGCTCCATGCATTGGCCTATATGCATGGATGCCCAGTTCATGTGACTATTTCACCTCAAACAAAGTTATAGTGTGGGAGAGTGATTGCACAAATATGTGTCAAGATTACAGCATGTGAGTTGTCCAGGCATGCACATTGATTCTCCACTAGATAGGATCTTTGACTCTGTAAATGTGGGAACCACATTTAAATTTCAACATCTGAAGAAGTCTCTCCTTCCCTAGTTCTTGAGCACAATTTACCTAGAAGTTCTGCTCTACCTCCATTGAAATGAATGGAACTTGTGGAACAATTTCTTAAACCTATCAGAGAACAGTAAGCCTGCAACTTACACAGGGGCTACATTCCAGTGATCACACCTAAAGCCAAAATTGTGCATAGACAAAACGCATTGGATACAGTGGTGGGTGGGACTGCTGGAGTTTTTTTCCCCTGGATGCCTTCCCTCTTTCCACCACCTTAAATTTTTTTAATTGATGCTTGGTGCTCTGAGAAAATAACAGATTTGGCAAAGAAAGCTTAAAAACTTAGAACTATATGATTTCTGATTCCCACCCCCCAGAGGTATTTGCATATTTTGAAGATGGTCCGAGATCCTCTCCATCTGACCAAGCTCTTGAATTTTTGTAGACAGGTGTTGTCCAAACACCACACACAGGTGAGGCAAATGGCCACCAGTCCTTAAAAAGCACTTTCCATCCTCATTTCTAGATTTGTGGAGGTGGGAGAAAATCTGGATTAAATGAAGGGTTAGTGTGGGACGAAAGTGATTTCCGGGAAACACCATGGGAACATCAGACATTTTAAGGGGAGAAAAGCAACTTACAATGCACACTCAAGGAAGGTGTGGATGAGCCATAAGAAACCTTTGCTGATCTACTGCAAATCATCCAGAGATCTGCTATGCATTAGCTTAAAACCTAACCTGGTGGTGCATAAAATGTAAGAAAGAATGAGAGAAGGGTCGGAAGGAAGCAAACAGCATATAGCCTCTCTTGAGGCAGACTGTTTGTTTCTCCATCAACAGATGATGTTTCCCAAAAGAAAACCTCTGAAGATGATCAGTCTGTCTTGGAATCTCAGCACCTGAGCAGCAGAACCACAATTGGAATTTTGTCTCAGTCCAGTGTCTATATTCTTTTGGGATCTTCTTAGCTTTAACTGTTGTGCTCTCACTTAATTGTGGGGTGTGAGAAGCAGTTTACCCTAATACAACTCCCTTATCTCGTTAGGGTGATACAACTTGATACAACTCCCTTTTTATCGCTAGGGTGTCCATGGCAGTTCTCTTATTGCCCTGTGGGTGTGATATACTGTTTCTGTAGGATGCTTAGGTTGCTGATAACTGGGGTCTGCTGACCTTCTCACACTTGCTCCATGAGATCTTGTTCCTTCTTCAATCCATTCAAACCATTCTCCATTTCTGAAATCCCACAATGCCTCAGTTTCTTCACATCTCCTTGCCCTTGCCCACTAATTTCTCCACTTAGCAAGTCAATGACCTCTTTACTGTTTGCGGCTGCCTATCATTGTGTCTCCTGTATTCTGCTTGTCAGCTTTATGGGAACAGGTGTTGTTGTTGTTGTTGTTAATTAAATTTATATACTGTCCCAAACCCAAAAACGCCCCAACACATTTTAAAAGGCATAGGCTGTCAATCAAATCAACCAAAGGCTTGGTTAAAGGGGAATGTTTTTGCCTGGTGCCTAAAGGTGTATAATAAAGGCATACTCTGGAGGATTTCTGTAATCTGAGGCTGCGAGGCAATCTAAGGTACATTTACTGCAAGTTCTTCAAAAATTCCAACACTGCTTCTTGGAAGACAAATATTGAAAGTGGAACCAGATCTGTCCTGGGTTTTAAAAGCAGTGTGAAGATTCCATGGCAGGGGTGTGGAATGGTGTGTGTTTGTATACCATGCACATGTTGAGACAGGAATGTGTTGCAAGGAAATATCATTTGATCTTCCTAGGAAGAGTTGTAAGCAAAGGGCTTGGTAAAGGGCTGTAAGCTTGAATTGTGTGGGATTGTCTTCAAAAGAAGAAAACTAGGGTTGCCATATTTCAAACAGTGAAAATCCAGACAAATCAGTTGTTGAGTTGCTTAAAGTTTTGAGCTTTTTTGGCAAAATTGCCAAAAAAGCGCCATTTTTGAGCTATTATGGAAATCACCCAAAATGGTACTGCCAACGCAGGTCGCCATACATCCTGATTTTCCCAGACATTTCTGATTTCTGCTAGGACACTGCTGCTGAATGCAGTATTCCAGATATATCCTACCCTAAGAAACCCAGTCTGCTAGAGCACCTTTGGATATTTTCAATGGGGGTGGGGGAAGTGTACAATTGTGTGTGCGCATATTTATATACATGGTGCTTTACCATGAAGGTGAAATCTTCCTCAAGGAGCCTATAAACTGAAACCACAAGAACAATCTAAGAGACAAAAGGAAAACCAAGTGGGAGGGACATGGAAGGATGGATAAATGGGAAATAGTTTCAGTTACATGTATTTCAACTTAATTACTACAGAAAATGGGGATTGGGGAATAATGGGGATGTTTCATATGCTTAATGAAAAATGAATGTAAGCTTCATGTATGAAAACACTTCATTATTCCTCTTCCCAACAAACCATCTTAGATGCAGCACGCCAGCAGTGTGCACACTACATTTTTGGAGGGAGGGGAAAAACATTATTTCTCAGGACAATTGGTGATCCCGGCATTAAGAGCTTTTGTTGGGAAAGCTATTCCCCAGATGTTATACGGGATAGAACTCTGGGGGTGGAACCAGAGGCTGTTGGAACGGCTTGAAATTTTGCAAAATTATTATCTCAAGAGGATTCTAGGCCTTCCTCAAGGAACCCCAGCAGCTTTCTTGAGGGTGGAGGTTGGATTACCCTCTGTGTCTGCCAGGGCCCACTTAAGATTCCTATGATTTTACATCAACCTTGCAAACACTTCAAATGCCTTATTGGCCAAACAAGCCTTTGTATCTCTTCAAAAGAACACCACTTGGCGTCAAAACCTATCTGAGATCCTGGTTAGATACACCCTACCGGAGTTTAATATCCTCAAACTGTGGAGCCCAGACAAAGTTCGGGAATGGATCCTGGAGAGAGACACTCTGTTAGATATCACAAAAATACAGAACCCAGGGTCCTCCCACTGGTTTCCCCGACTGAAAAGAGTCAAAACCTGCGCCAATTACTTGGCTAATATCACCAATCCCATCCTTCGGAGAGCCTTCACCATGGCCCATTTTCAAACCATTCCTACGGCCTATCTGTCAGGCAGATATGCAAAAATCCCAGTAGAGGAGCGTATATGTCCTTGTCATATGAGAACTAAAGAGGATCTCACACATTACATGTTGTATTGTCCCATCTATTCGGCCTTCAGGGATGCGATGTTACAAACTATTCCCAAATCAATAGTCAACTCTGAGGACCAAGTAAAGTTTTTACTGGTGGACGCTGATCTACGGATTTCTCACGTGGTAGCGGTCTTTGTGGTGAAGGCTATGAAAACTAGGGTATGGTTCCTGGATGAAATGGTGAGGTCCCTCCCATTGCTCTCCTAACCTGTTGCTGTATCTTCTTTCCTGAATGGTGGGGTTTTTTTGGGTAGTTTCCTTGCTGGGACAGCATGGCATGAATTTTAGCTTATTTTTATAATTTGATTGTTTATCTTTTAATAATGTTTTATGGTATTTTGTGTAAAGGCATGGACCTCACAAATTTAATAAACTTGTTGTTGAACTCTCAACAAATTCTGGGCACTGTAATCTACCCCTCAAGGAGTTACTATTTCCAGCAACACTTAGCAAACTACAGTGCCCAGAATGCTTTGAGGAAACTGTGTGCTTCAGATGAGCTTTGAATGTACAGTACAGTGTGTATCCAACTAGAAGTAGCATTTGAAATTCTGGTTTGCCTACTGCATTTCTATCAGCCTCTTTGCTTTTATAAAGTAAAACCAAGTGTTCTGAAAGATATGCAATGCCATGACGAAGTTTATCCTACAGCACTACACACAGAAAATCCTAAAACCAGTTTTTTTTCTTTGAAAAAAATATGTTTAGGGGTACTTTTATTTTGACTCAAGAAAATCACCATTTATAGATCAAATTGGGAAAAATAAAGACAGTAAATGGACAAAAGTACAAAGATGAACAAAATGTTTAGGAGTATGTGTACCCCTGCATCCCCCCCAGAAAAGAGCACTGCCTAAAACCCTGAAGACTTGTTTCGCTACTGAAGCAGAGTGGTGGAAAACAATTTTCAAGGCAACCACATTCAATTGTAGGAAATATTGTGGGACCACATGCCAGCAGCAGGCAGAGAGACAGATACAAAAGTGGGTGATGCGCTGAATGTGCCTTGTTACCTTGTACATTAGACTACTTTTGAACCACACAAAGCCCACACACCTCTCTCCATCAGGGAAAGCAAGAGGCATTGTCATAGCCTGTAAGCAACACCTGCTGATATTCCCTCTTCTATATAACTATTAAATATGCACAAGAACCCCCGCTTTTTTCTTGCATTTGATTCCCCCCCTGGCAAATCTCCTTTTAACAGCCATGCACCGCACTAGTTAACTCAACGCCAGCAAAAAACTGCGATTTTGATTTCTTTTCGCCACGATGCTGCTGATGTCCGGCGTGGGTGGGGAAAACCTCACACTTTTCCTAATGCCCTCCGCCCTATGCGAATCACCCCTTGCAAAGAGAAAGATATTCCTGCGGAACATTCCTTGCATTTCTGCTCGTCACGCTGCTGCAAAAGACATGGGGTGGGGGAAAAATACCTCTTCTTTCCCCCCTGTTATATGTCTGCGTGTGTGTGTGTGTGAGAGAGAGAGAGAGAGAGAGAGAGACGCCTCAGGCTACCGAAAAACGTTGAGAAATAATCGTGGCGGGAGGTCGCCGCCCAAACGCCCACGGGCTGGACCGTGCTGTGAAAATCACACCCGGGCGACCTTGGAGGAAAACCCGAGCGCGTCCCGGGCGTCTCCAAAGGCGGCCCATCCCATGCGCACTGCGCGCGCCGCGCCGCCCACCTCCCCACCCCTCCTTGCGCCGGGAAGCCAATGGGCGCGGGGGATGCTGGCGCCGGGGAGGCGGCCGGGTTGCTACAGCAGCGGCCACACTCGCGGCGGCGGCGGGGAGCTGGAGCTTGAAGGGGCGGCGGCGCCATGGAAGAGCTGGACGGTAAGGGAGGGATGCGAGGAGAAGGCCCGGGGAGGAGGCCTTCTCCGCTGAGGAAAAGGCTGCAGCCGCCGCGCCCCGCGCGCGCGAGAGAGAGAGGAGGGCCGAGCCTTTGTGTGTTTCTCCGGAGCTGGGAGGAAGGGAGGTGCCGGAGGGCGGCAAGAAATGGTGGCCTCCTCCGGGAAGGCGGCGGGAGAAGGTCCTTCGCCGACCCCCGAGAATGGGCCGGGAAGGTGGGCGCAAGCCGCCTGCGTAAAGCGCCTCCGCCTCGCCTTTCCCCCCTTGGCCATTTGGTGCGCTGCTGCTGCTGCTCCTCCCTCGCCCAGCCCTTCCTTTCCCTGTTTGCAGAACTCGTCGCCAAGGGGCAAGGCCAGTGCCAGATTTACGTAGAAGCTAAACAAGCTATAGTTTAGCCCCCCCCCCCAAAAAAAATTAAAGAACAAAACTGGGTGTACATTTCCAAAATAGAAGATAAAAAAGACATAAAATAAAACCTACATACAGCAACAGTGTTTTGTGTTGTGTGTGGACCTATTGGGTCTCCATAAATGACCATATAGCGTATATTCAACACAAAAAACAGCGGCAATTTGTTGACAAAGGACAGCTGGACATGTAAAGGGTCCCATTACCTTCAGTAGCTTAGGGCCTCATCAAACCTAAATCCGGTCCTGGGCAAGGTCTGCTCCTTAGACGGGGAGGAAGGCAGGGATGGGCTTGTTACTCAATGAAGCTAGGTTGACTTGAAGGGTCCAGTGGGTGGTTAGTCCCATGCAGGCCGCCTTTAGGTTCTCAGGGATTTGCTTGGCAGGCTGCTGAAGCCAATAACAACAACAACAACAACAACAGCCGCAACAACAGCAGTGCTCCCCCCCAAAATGTTTAAGGATACTGTCATTTTCCTACTCAGTTTGAAACACTGCCCCTCAGTGAGGCCAAACTTAGATTCACAAAACGTTTAGGGGTGTGCGTCCCCCCAGAAAAAAAAATCACTGAACAACAGTAATAATATAAAAGAGCGACAGCAACAATGACACTTCCTATCTAAAACTGACAAGTTTTAAGGTCCGAGCTTCTCAATGTTATCTTCCTTACTGCATAACTGTTTTTGTGAATCTTGTTTCTTTGAAGGTGGGAATGATGAGGTCTTTACATGCTTTTTTAAAAAAATCAGTGCAAGACAAGAGGGGGAGGGAAGGGTGCTTTCAGGAGCATTGGGAGGGATGCTTGTGGCATGGAACGCATCACATGGAGGATATTGGCACAGGAAACTTGAAAGAACCATTTTTAATGCAGGTATCTCCTCTAGCACCCGGTGAAAGTTTTCTATTTCTGTTGCAGCAGTGGGAAGTGCAAGAGGGGAAGCCGGGTGGGTGGAAAGATGATTTCAGTGCCATTTGTGCGGAAAGGCCTAAAACATTTTAGACTGGGAATGAGTCCTTTGCCGGCTTAGCATATCTCCCCCCGGTGAAGTAGTGTTTGGCTGAGTTCTCTTGGCATGCCCATGTTTTCTCATTCCTGAGCAATGACCTTGTATGGCCAGTTTTGGCTGTGCAATTCATTACTTTCCTAAGCCTTTAATATATCGTTTGTTTTAAAATGTTACATGTATAGTAGTTCCCTCCACTTAGCTTCTCAGCATTCTGGTCACATTTAGCCAACAATATACTCATTTATTTTTGCTGTGGACAGCTGACATGCTGAGGCTGATGACAGCATTCTTTTGGGCGGTTTGTCATCTGTTTTATTTATTTCACAATTCTAACAATTGCACTGAAGAAATGTTTTTCTGACATTTATAATCTTTCACACTTACATGCACTGTGGAAGAGGAGGTGATGTTTTACTAAGAAAAACATTCAGATAACTAGAACTAAACAATCTGACCTCAGTAAAGAATTGAAAATAGTAGCCCTTTAGGACAATTTCCCACTTGGACTGCACTCCTCTGCTTAAGGTAAAGGTAAAGGTACCCCTGCCCGTACAGGCCAGTCTTGACAGACTCTGGGGTTGTGCGCCCATCTCACTCAAGAGGCCAGGGGCCAGCGCTGTCCGGAGACACTTCCGGGTCACATGGCCAGTGTGACATCGCTGCTCTGGCGAGCCAGAGCTGCACACGGAAACGCCGTTTACCTTCCCGCTGGTAAGCGGTCCCTATTTATCTACTTGCACCCGGAGGTGCTTTCGAACTGCTAGGTTGGCAGGCGCTGGGACCGAGCAGCGGGAGCGCACCCCGCCGCAGGGATTCGAACCGCCGACCTTTCGATTGACAAGTCCTAGGCGCTGAGGCTTTAACCCACAGCGCCACCTGCGTCCCACACTCCTCTGCTTAAATCCCATTAAAACTGATGCTCACTGAAGGATTCTAGTTACAGTGGTACCTCGGGTTACATACACTTCAGGTTACAGACTTCACTAACCCAGAAATAGTGCTTCAGGTTAAGAACTTTGCTTCAGGATGAGAACAGAAATCGTGCTCCAGCGGTGCAGCTGCAGCAGCGGGAGGCCCCATTAGCTAAAGTGGTGCTTCAGGTTAAGAACAGTTTCAGGTTAAGAACGGACCTCCAGAACGAATTAAGTACTTAACCCTAGGTACCACTGTATTGTCTTGAAGCTACTTGCAGGAGCACTTCTGCATCTTAATGTCTGAAAACATGAGAAGAGGATTTTTGTATATGCCTACTTGTTAAAGACAAGATGTTCCAGAATTTTTGGCTTAATCAGGTCTTCATTTGACATTTAGGGTGTGTACACTGCTGCACGCAGGTTCCGCTTGCAAACATCCCATAGACATTTGGTTAGCCGATGGGAAGACAGAGTGCTGGGCTATATGGGTCTTTGGCCTGAACCAGCAGGTGATTCTTTTGTTCTTACAATTAAAAAACCAATATTCGTAGTAAGAATAGCTACATGGGAACAAGAACAAGAGAAGTAATTGAGGTAATCTGTGGTTCCTAGTTGAGAACCAACAAACCAGCCCTAGCAATAAAACATTAAGGGAGCCATCCTACTGCCAGATTCACCAAGGTGAGCAGGTTATGATCTAGTGCCTTATCTCCCTCATCCTTGGCTCAGCCAAACTAAGTCCTGAAAAAGAGATGCATGGCAAAGACAGGACCAGAGGGGTGGGGTCTGAATCCAAAACTCTCAGCTTGGTCATGTGACCTTGTAACCTGGCATAAATTAAGCTGGCAAAAAAGTACAGTGGTACCTCAGGTTACATACGCTTCAGGTTACAGACGCTTCAGGTTACAGACTCTGCTAACCCAGAAATATTACCTCAGGTTAAGAACTTAGCTTCAGGATGAGAACAGAAATCGTGCAGCAGCGGCGCAGCAGCAGCAGGAGGCGCCATTAGCTAAAGTGGTGCTTCAGGTTAAGAACAGTTTCAGGTTAAGAGCAGACCTCCAGAACGAATTGTTCTTAACCCGAGGTACCACTGTATAGTGTAACTCAAACACTATTTTAAAGACTTCTTTTCCCTCTGCCAGCAGCAACCCTGCGACTGAACAGAGTTTGGATCTGGTGTAACTTTACACAAGCTTAATTTACACTGGCTTCTCGTGTAGAGGATTGCTACCTAAGCCCAACACAACAGTACTAAAAGCTAATCAGATTACCATAGTTAAAACAGTTTAGATGTACAACTAAGGCAATAGTTGCAGACCTAACATGATAAAATCAAATAACTTAAGCCATGCAAATCACAGCACATTTTGTAGTAGCATAACTAATAGTCTCCTACATTACCTACTTTCACTCTAGTGGCCTCTATTGAGATTTAGGGGTGTGAAAGGGGGCAAAAGAGTGGCACAGCCTCTTCAGGGGCATTGAAACCAGGGCCTCTCTAGTGGGGGATAGTTTTCTCTTTCATGTGAAAGAATGAAGTACTGCTATTATTAGAAATTTTAGTTGTTTCACATATTCTAGGCATATGTGTACATACCCTTCAGAAAGGGAAATGTTTTGGCATTTTCAAAAAAAAAACCCTACATCTTTTCAGGGCTGTCGCTCAGCTAAAAAAAAATACTGTAGGTTAATTGTGAGTTTTCATCCTTTCAATTCTACTGAAATATAAAATTCAATAAAGCAATGATTCCAAATAAAAATACTTCCTTTCTTCTTTTTTTTTATTAAATTTGTCAGTTCTTTTATAATGCTCAGGAAACCCAAAGGGACTTACAATTGAGCAGACAGACAATAAACGTCACATAGATACATTAAAACCAAGAGGGAAAAAATACATTTTTTAAAATCCCATCTACTTTGAAAATGCCACAAATAGTTAAAAGCCAAAGGCCTGGTTATAGAGGGAAGTTTTTGCCTGGGGCCTAAAGGTAAATAATGATGGTGCCGGGTGAGCCTTCCGGGGGAGAATATTCTACAAATGGGGAGCAACCCTCTTCACCTCTCGTAGAGGGGGCACACAAAGGAGGGCCTCAGATGATTATCACAATCTGGATTGATTCATATGGGGAGATGTGGCCCTTCAAGTATTACACCCCTGAGCCTTTTAAGTCTTTATATGTAAAAACCAGAACTTTGAATTGGGCCCACAAACTAATGGGCAGCCAGTGAAAGTCAGACTCAGATTGGTATTATATGCTCAGGAAACCTCCCATCCATCTGGTCTAGGGAACCACCCACTATCTATGCCTCAGTCTAACCTCGATTGAGCTTCACTTTATTAGCTCTCCAGTCCATTACTGAGGCAAGAACGATCCAGCAGATCTACTCCTACACCTGCAGATGTAAAGGAGAAGTGTGCCATTAGCATAATGCTGACAAAGTACTCCAAAACTCAGTGGTTTCATGTATCACCCTCTAGAAACGACCATCCAAGTAGGACTGGAATCACTGCAAAGCAGTGCCGCCCCTCCTAACTCAGACAGCCACTCCAGAAGGTTAAGGTCATGGTTGAGGTCAAGGAGCATTAACAGGGGCACAATTCCCCTGTCATCCAACAGAGTCATACAGGGTGACCAAAGCAGTTTCTGGGTCAAAACCAGGCTTAAACCCCAATGGAAATGGATCTAGAAAATCAGTTTTCTCCCAAGAGTGCCTGGATCCGCTCTGTCATCTGGTCTTGGCTTTTAGGTGATGTATGCATCTTTTGCAGCAACACCACCTTCTTAACAAGAGACCTTTCCTCCAGCAGAGAGAGAGAGAGAGAGAGAGAGAGAGAGAGAGAGAGAGAGAGAGAGAGAGAAGCCTGATTATATTCGATGATTCCTGCCCCATGGCTAAGATGTATTATGTGTATATGTGTAAATCAGGGGAGTCGTCTTAATGAGTCAAAATACTCATGATTTAATGAAACACTGCATTCCTAGCTCTTTAAGAACGTTAATGTAAAACTTCAGTTTATTGCTGCCACAACCACATTGCTCAAGTTTAGCTAAGGGTGTTCCCTGACAGGGAGGCCATAAATAGTCCTTTGCTTCACATTGTCGATAAGCACATTTTTGTAGCAATATACTTTTAGTGTTTCTGTAATGGGTTGTTGCAGAAAACTGAGGATTGAAGTGTGCAGCTACAGTAAAGGGTTGCAGAGTTTCTGCTTTGCATTTAGAAAGTCCAAAATTCATTATCCAGGTAGGGGTGGGAATGTTTCCTCTTTGAAACCCCAAATAGTTGCTGCTAGTCAGTGCAAAGAGTTCTGAGCTGTATGGTCCAATGACCTGATTGAAGATAAGGCAGCTATGTTCCTAGTAGCTGTTGCAATAAAGTAAGTTATTGCAAGATTTACATGGAGCTGTATTGGAGAGGTGGCCATACTGATGTTAGCATTGTGGCTTCATTACAGGCTCCCAGAACGCTTTATTGCACTGATGTAAAGTGATGTGTTCACACTCCATTATTATCCTGGCCACCTATACTAGTCAGTTTTAAATACAGACCACACGCCATTATTATACAGAAAAGTGTCAGCAGCATGACTAACCGCCATACAGCTACTCAATGCATTTAAACACAGGTTAAGAGAAGGGCCTGAGAAAGGACAGGGGCAACACTTGGAAAGTAAAGCCACATGGTTCTGTCACACCAGAGCATTGGCTGCTACCCTGCAGTACAGTGGTACCTCGGGTTAAGTACTTAATTCGTTCCGGAGGTCCGTTCTTAACCTGAAGCACCACTTTAGCTAATGGGGCCTCCTGCTGCTGCCGGACCACCGCTGCACAATTTCTGTTCTCATCCTGAAGCAAATTTCTTAACCCAAGGTACTATTTCTGGGTTAGCAGAGTCTGTAACCTGAAGTATACATAACCTGAAGCGTATGTAACCCGAGGTACCACTGTAGTAGTAATAACACTACCCTGGCAGTAGATAATAAGACATCTAGCAGCAAATCCAACAAGTAATAGTTGGCAGTAGCACGCTACAAGGGGCATCATACAGGAGTTGTATCTCGGCAATCTTCTAGGAGTACAGCTCAGTATTCTGCATTGAGTTTCTCAAAGGCCCACCTTTTCTCTTTCTTGACTTGGTTGCTCATACTCATGATGATCTGTGCTGTAGTGATGCAATCTTAGGGGTTGAGCTTCTTTGCCAGAGTTATGCTGCTTAAAAAAATATCCAGACAACTAAAACACTCAAACCACACATGTGCTGGCTATTCAGCCAAAATGCGATGGGAAAGACTGGGACATGAGAAAAGGAGACCTGGTAACATTGGGCAAAATGGGATGGCGTGGACAGGAAGCAGGCGGCCCAGTAAGTGCTTTAAAAGACAAAGTACTTAATCTGTAGTGATGAATATAATTGTTCTGGTTGGTCTAGCGTTGACTGCTCTGACTGATGGAGCGTGGATCTTCTGCTTCATATTGTGCCCTAGAAAATTATTCACCAGTAGCTAATGTTAGAGAAGGGATTCTGCTATTCCTCATTCTTTCAGCCTTTATTGACCATTGTCTGCGAATCTAGGATTAGAGAACAGTCCTAAGTACTTTTCCTTAAAAAATTGATGCTGAAGTTTTCTGGGAATGAAATTATAATAGGCTATTTATGGAATGTGTCAAATTTCTTAGTTTTAAAAAAACTTGTGGGACTTGCCAGCTGGATAACACTTAGGTTGCAAACTCAAGCAGGGCCTCTTGATAACTAGAAATACAACTAATCTTAAAAAGATGGTAGCACAACAGAAGCAAATTTAATCCTGTTGAAGAAATGCAGGTAATTGGACTAGTGCTTTCTGCAGTAATCCGTTAAGCAGTTTTGCCATAGATCATTACTGTTTTAATGATTTATCTCATTTTATTTTTCTCCTTGCTACTCTGTAGGGTATTCATGCATGTTGAAATATAAAGCTTATCTTAATATGAGGTTTGTGCAGATTCTTGGTGTTGATTGTATAAAGAGATTATTAGGCATATTGCTTCAAACTTTTTTTTAAAAAAAATGCCAGTTCTTTAATATATGTCTATGTAGAATGGACTAATTAACCATGGAGAATTAAACACTGGGTGGTAAGGTCTTCTACAGTCATACCTAATGTTATGGATGCTTCAGGTTACGTATTTTCAGGCTGCGGACCATGGGAAACGCAGAAGTACCGGAACAAGTTCCTTCCGGGTTTCGCCGCATGCGCAGAAGTGCTAAATCATGCTATGTGCAGAAGCGCCAAATCACACAGACGCGGCGCTTCAGGATGTGAATGCTGCAGGTTGCAGACGTGCCTCCGTCACGGATTGTGTCTGCAACCTGAGGTTCCACTATATAGGTTTCCCCAGTGTCCCTCCCCCCTTTTATTTACATGAGTTTTCATTGGAGTAAGATGACTAAAACTGATTTATCAGGGTAGCTGATAAGTCATTGCAGTGTGTGAGAAAGCAAAAATAATATGAGGAATTTATGGCACAAAATGGTGATCAAACCAGGTTATACACAATATATTTTATGTTTTAAAATTAACAAAGCAACTTTCCATCAAGAACATGGTAGCCAATGGCCTCTAGGCATTGTTGGGTGGAATCTACACACATATAATATGTGTGTGGAATCTATATAAAAAATATATATGTGTGGAATCTACACAAATATAAAAAATGCTGTGAAAATGCTTTTTTTAAAAAAATTGAAAAATATATTGAATTTTCCTTGGCTTATCGCCATCCAGTGTCACATTTGTGTATTGCACTTTACAACACACTTAAAATGTTTTATTTGCGGCTGTATGGCTGAACTACAGTTCCCATGAGCCCTAACCATTGGCCATTCTGGGAGTGGTAATCCAAGAGCAGATGGAGGGTATCATGTGGTCCAGACTAGATGTCTCCACTTGATGCAACCAGGTGCAAAGAACAGGGCTTCTTCCGTGTGTTTTTTATCTATTCGGCTGTATTTGTGTTCTATTTAATTATAAATAAAATCCCCAAGCTCTATTTTTAATAATTCTGTAAAAGAAGAAATTGCAGTAAGTACAAATTGTTATTCAGGGGCAATAGAAAATGCATCTCTTTGCTCCAGTGTTCAAAACTCTAATTGTTCTAGGCGCATTTTGTGACTGGGAATTTCATTAGCACAAGCAGTTTCTGAGCTCTGGGCACAGTGCTGTGCCTAAGATTTCAGATTAAAACTGGAATGGAAGGAAAGGAGGACCTTTTTTCTGCTTCCCAGCTACTCTCTGAAGACTGGAGAAGAGACACCCTTAATAATACTTAGGGGGTTGGGCAGGGGAAGGACTAGAATATGTAAAAAATGAAAATAATATTTTAGCTGCAGTTCATTCATTTTCAGCTTTGTATTGACATTAAAAAAGCATGCCTAGACATTCCATTGTTGCGCCCATAACCTAGGTTTAAGGTGCCATTTAGCTCCTAGCTTTCATATCTCATTTGTTAACACTGGTTTCCTTAGTTGTGAAAGTTAAATAAAGATACATTCTGCATAACTATGAAAGTTACAATACCACTGTACTTCTTTTTTCTGTCTGGTTTTCCTTGCTATCTAGGTCACTACTGTACTTGTTATATGTCACAGTCGTTTAAGGATGCTATGGAATTGGCCTGGTTTTTTTAAAGTGACCATCTATTCAAAGCTTTCTCAGTTTCTGACCTTCAACTTTGCCTTCTAGTACATTACATCTCCAGTCTTTATTTATTTAAGATATTTTTACCTTGTCTTTTGAACTTATTTAGCATACAGCAACTACATTCAGAGCAAACTACACCAGGGAACACAGAACCACTAACCAGCGTTTTTCTGAAGTGTTGAATTGGAGTCCAATCCATATACTGTATTGTAATTGGTATGCATGCTTGACATATACATGAATACAGTGCTCCCCCCCCAAAAAAAAATGTTTAGGGGAACTCTCATTCCATCTGAGACTCAGGAAACACCATAACAGGAAATGAGGCCGCCATTGGGGTTAGCAGCAGAACTGACGACTCTCTGTGCTAGAGAAGATACGTAAAATTTTAATTTTTTTAGTTTCTTCTCTCATTAGATTCACAAAATGTTTTGGGGGTATGCGTACCCCTGTGTTCTCCCCCCCCCCCGAAAAAAATCACTGCAGGAATATATCTGAAAGGTATGTAAGGATGATAAATAAAGATGCAGGATTGAATGGCAATATAATATTTATCATGCATTCAAAACATTTTCCTTCATTATATACACAAAGGAAAGATGAGTTCTGATTAATTATCTTTTGGATTACTGATAGCTGAGTCAGGAAGTGTCAGCAGCATATTTGTTGAAAAACACTTCTGAGGTCAGTATGAGGAAGCCATCTTCCAAGTACTGATCTTTGAGTCATTCTTTGTATAATCTTTTCCAGGACTTCTTTGAGAGGTGAATTGCTTCATGTTCCAAAGACAAATATCAGAAAATGCCTTGAAGCTTGCATACATAATTAAATACCACTGATAGTTAGGGAATAGGGCCAGTGATATCTTTTCTTTCATTGATCTGGTATAGACTCACAAGAGCACGCAGTAGCAAGATTGCTGCCATTGATCCGCTACCCATGATAATCGGTTGAGCTGTTTGTAGACGCACTCTGTTACTGTTACACTGCTTCTGCAAGGCTAGGTGTTCTTCCATACCCGATACATCAGTCTTGTGCGTAGTTATTATCATTTTGTGTAAGTGATGGCACTTGAATAAATGTATCAGAATTATAATATAGGAAGTTATATGATGTGATAAATGGTGCTTTGCTATGTGAAGCAAAGGTGGATTAACAGTACTGGTGGTCCGCTGCTGTATGCAGATTGAATGTGAAGTCGAATTTCTTTGCTATTATATCTGATAATAAAGGCCTGTGAGACTTCCTGGTATGGCCAACCTGAGTCAAACCTAACCTCCACGCCCCCTTTTTCTTTGTTAAGTGTCTCAATGAAGGCTTACAGGATGTTGGATCTTATTGATTGTGTAATCCAGCTTTGTAAATAAACTCACAAAAGTTACTAGATGCAAATAATAATAATAATAATAATAATAATAATAATAATAATAAATAAATAAATAAATAAATAAATAAATAAAAATATTAGAGACTCCTGCAGCACCATGCTGTAATTCCATGCTGGGTGCAGAGTAGAGGGTTTCCCTCCTCTGAAGCCAGCTTTTACTTCTGTGCAGGGTGCAGAGGGAGGATGCATGCAGTTCCAGGTTGCTGTGCGTCCCAGGAAAGTGCTTAAATATAAAGTGTCATCAAGCTAACTTCAGCAGAGGATACTTTTTAAATAAAGAAGCTTATTCAAGCTTACAAAAGTTATTGTATGAAGTCAGTTTGTCTTAGCAGTTTAGGACATGGCCTTATACTGAGTCATACCATTAGTCCCTCTAAATAATAATAATAATAATAATAATCTTCATTGTCACTACACCACCTGTGTGCAGTGAAATTAAACAATCCCCCCCCCCATACACTCAGTCTTGTTCGCGCTCAGAAGTCAATTACACCACTCTTTTTTCCCATTCAGCAGCCCAACAGCCAACAGATAAAAACTGTTCTTTAACCTGTTGGTGAGGCTATCTCCTGCCCGAAGGTAGGAGATTAAAGAAGTGCTGGCCAGGGTGTGAGAGGTCCCTAAGAATTTTCCTCGCTCTCCTGAGCTCAGTATTATCTGCTACACTGACGGACAGCAACTCTCCAGGGTTTTAGACCATCTTGGCTGTGCGTCCTAGAAGACCTTGTCCCTGTCCTGGAGGCCTTTCCCCACGTGGTCTGGGAGGGCAGGGCCTTGACTGACTCCAGCTACAAAAGCTGAGTCTGGTGAACGGACTATTGGGCTGTGGCATTATTTAGCATGTTTTGTTGGGTGGAGGTTGTTGCTGTTGTTGCTGTTAATTTGTTGTATCTTACAATTGTATCTTATGTGAAAATTCTTCAATTTGGTTGTGTACTTTTCAGTGTTTGTTTATTGTTTATGGCTACTTCGTTGCACCTGTAGCTTTATGTACAGTGGTACCTCAGGTTACATACGCTTCAGATTACAGACAGTTCAGGTTACAGACTCCGCTAACCCAGAAATAGTACCTCAAGTTAAGAACTTTGCTTCAGGATGAGAACAGAAATGATGTAGCAGCAGTGCGGCAGCAGCAGGAGGCCCCATTAGCTAAAGTGTTGCTTCAGGTTAAGAACAGTTTCAGGTTAAGAACCGACCTCCAGAAAAAATTAAGTTCTTAACCAAGGTACCACCGTATGTTGTGAGCCACTTTGAGCATGGTTTGGGCTTTGGAAAAGCAGCATACAAATAAAACGATTGATTGATTGATTGATTGATTGATTGATTGAAACAGTTTCCATGGGGAGGAAACCCTGTGGCTGTATGTCTACAGGGTTCTAGATTATGAGAATGTGCAACTTTTCTTTCTGATGGTCTTTTTATTTGTATTTTAAAAACCTACTTTTTAAAAAGTCCATTCATATATGAACTTAATGAGAAAAACGAGACAATAATTGTTTCTTGTGCATTTTAAAAGAGAATGACTTTTCTCTTTCTGTTGCTCAGTTGAAGTACAAAGGAAATAATTCAATTTCCTAATAGATTACTTTTTTTCTTTTTGTAAATACAGCTGTAGTTGATTGGACATCTGCCAAGAACAGTAGTTCACTCACATAGGGAAACTAAAAAAAAAGTAGTGTGGCTGCAACAATACAACACTATTTGTTGAGTCTTCTGTAGTGCTGTACATTGTCATTATGCTATTAGCACAAAACAGAACCAGCACTGACATGGGCAAGGGAGGGCAGTAGCTCCTTTGAGCTCCATTTGTAATGATTCTAATTGACATCAAATCAGGACTATATGCCAGGACCGACCTGTCCTCCTGGCCTGGACGTTGTCATTTACTCTGCTCTTTGATTTAATCTATGGGGGAAGGAGTGGGGGTGAGAGATGTTCTTTATCAAGAGAAGAAAGCCAGTGCCACTACTGACATTGGTGAGGAGTTGCTGCTCTTGTCAGTGAGGCAATTGAGGAATTTATAGGACCTTACATTTTTGGCAGAGTTTGACTTCCAGCAAGTATTGGGGCCATTCAAGTCTGCGACAGCTACTATGTCTCTCCTTTTTGAATGTTCGGTAATCTGCTGTAGGAAGGTATCATCCAAGCCTTTAGTCTGGATTGGAGGTCTATAGCAGAGGTCAGTGTTGTTTCCCCCTCCTACAGTTTTTATCCCATGCACTCTCAAACTGAATTCCTTTCTCTAAATCATGGATTTCTTCACAACTGTACACATTCATTACATATAATGCTACTTCTCCTTCTTTCCTGTTTGGGCTATTTCTTTTGAATAGGCCATATACCCCTCAATTCTTACATTCCGGTCATTAATGTCATCCCACCAGGTTTCAGTAATGCCTATTAGATCATATTTGTCATCCTCTATTGGGGGCTCAAATTCATCTTGTTTGTTTTCCATTCTGTGTGCACTGGTATAAAGACAACTGATACCATAAGTCATTCCAGTCCAGCTGCTCCCTTCTTGTAGTTTCCTGCCCTTTAAGAGGTTTCTCAGCAGCGGAACATTTATAATATGTTATTCTGATACAGTTATTGTGTATTGGTACAATATTTTAGTACATTGTCACAGGCAATTTTAATTGGGAATTTGGCTAATACTTGATGATGATCTAATGAGTGATTTTATGGGGGGGGGGAGTCCTCTCAACAAAAGGATCATCCTGTATCTAGAGTTTTGCTGGCAATCACAATACAGAATCCATAAATGAAATGTAAAAGGAGGATGATAAGCTTTTCCTTTTTCTCTTTTTTGCTATTTATATTGTCTGGGTTGAGGTAATGAATAGTAATATTTAGACATTTCCTTGAAATACCGATGAAGGACTGTGGCCTTCTTTGCTGTCAGTATAGTTGATTTTTATGCTTCTTCATTTAAAATGAACAAAATGATTTGAATGCTTATCTAGTCATTGTTTTCTGCTGAACAGAAAACACGGTCTTAGTCAATGTACAAAACTATGCAACACCTCATTGATAGGCCTTGTTTCTGCCCATAGTTTAATTTTTTAAAATGAGTGTATTGTCTGGTGGAGTTGTGTGCTAAAAATTATTTATTGATGTAGACAATTTCTTGCATATCTAGCCTCTTTTATTCAGCTCCTCCAAAATATTACACAGCAGTGCAGTTCTTCAGATACTGATTGATTCTATTTTATAATGATAGGATTTCAGTGTTAGAAACTAGGGGCACTGCCCCAATCAATAATTAGATCACTAAAGACCATAGATTTCCACAGGTTTTCTATTCCTGCTCATGGAAGGAAAAACTTTTAATGTTCCCATGTGAGAAATGCAGATCATTTCAATCTCTGCAGACAATTTTATGAATGACTCCTGTGAGCTCTATTATAATTAAGGCCTGACTTTATTGTAGTTTAATTTTTAGCAATTTACAGAAAGCATAAATATAATTGCAGATTAAGAGTTAAGTAGGAATTGCAAGGCCATAATGTATGTCTGTGTTTCTTTTAAGATAATGGAAGTGTGGGACCAGCTGAAGATCTTTTACCATGCAAGATTTGTGGGAGGACTTTTTTCCCAAATGCATTAGTGAGTATAAAAGTCAGGTGACTTAAAAACATGTTCCTGTCTAACCCTTCATTTAAAGCTGTTGTGCCAATTTGAATTGTTTTATTTAATTAATTGATGGAACTTGTATACTACTTAATTGTAAATACATTTAAGCAGTTACAGGCATAGTTGGTTTTGTTCCTAATAATATGGACTGCATTCAGATGTGGGGTTTATTGCCCATATTATTCAGACGTAGGGTGGCTGTGTTATAATAGTAGGAGTAGGAGTAATAACAATAATAATAAAGTGTTATTCATACCCCGCCCATCTGGCTGGATTGTCCCAGCCACTTTGGGCAGCTTCCAACACATAAAAACATAATAAAACATCAAACATTAATGGTAACAATCTGATCCAATATAAAAGTCACAATAACTTTAAAATAAACAACTTCTATCCCACAAAGCAACATTCCAACAATCCATCAGAATCTAATAGTAAACAGTTAAATTAAACACCAGCAAATAATAATTAAGCAGTTCACACTTATCAGCCACAATAAAGAATTACCAATCTATAATCAAAAAACAGCAAATCACAATGCATAAAACAACACAAAACGTACAAAACCATGTAAAAAGATCAAATTGAGAAACAAAGACACACAACATAAAACTGTTTTAAAAAAAATAAAAAACCCTGACCTTGAAATTGCTGGAAAATTACAACACAAAACTCATGATTTTCAAAGTTAACAGGGTTGCAAATGGATTTTTTACGGAAACAATTAATATGGAAATGAGCACTGAACTTCATCTAGATTTCCAGGAATGACTTTTGTATCATGTGAATGATCACATAAAGGTAAGGAAATGTTGGGGAGACAGAGTAAAGTGTCCTATGAATGCAGCCTTGGTCAGTATTAATGAATCTATTCATAAAAGTCCTGAGTATATTATGGGATGTATTTGCATTTGAAACTTCAACTTTGTTTTATACTATTGAGTAAAGTGGGGTGGCGAAGAATACATATAAGTTTTATCCTCCCACGTCTCCCTGCTTATTTGATGGGATGGCTAGTAGGAGGTGGGGAGGAAACCTGCTTTCGAAATAAAAATGTTGCATTTCTTTCCTCTTGTACTTGTAGAAGAAGCATGTTCCCATTTGCCAAAGAGCTGCTAATAAAAAAAGAAAAGCATTTGACTCCAGCAGACAGAGAGCGGAGGGAACTGATATTTCCACCGTCAAACCTCTGAAGCCACGGGTAGGTACTGGAGCATTAGAATATTCCCCCTTTTTTTAGACAACTGTATGTCCATGGGCATGTAGTTGAATTATTAGCTGCATGTGCGTGATGACTTTGGAAGTTTATTCATAACAATCTGTGGGATATAATAAATCTAGCAGGGGAGTGGTAATTGCCTTAAGCAGCATACATCACACAATATCCTAGCTGGGATTAAATTTAAATATTTAAAAAATACTGACTGTAAAATTAATATTGGATTATGTGGCATGATGGAATCGGGAATAAATCAAACTTGAGCATTATCACAGTGGAACTTTGAGTTGTGGACATAATCTGTCCCAGAGGCACGTCCACAACTCAAAGTGTTCGTATCCAGAAGTGCTGCTTCTGGGCATGCGCGAGTGGCAAAATCCGGAAGTAACCGTTTAGGTACTTCCGGGTTGCTGCGGGACACAACTTGAAAAGACGTAACCTGAAGCGGACGCAACATGAGGTATGACTGTACTTAGAAGTAATTGTTCAGCGACATTTGCTTCCTCCTTAGGATCTCAGCCAGTGTGCTTATTAGGCTCTTCTGTTTTAAGGAGCATTAGTAGAGCCACTTTGTAAGTCCATAACAAAAAGTTGTCTTTCTCAAAGGAGTTCCAACAAGCGTGGAAGACTAGAGCAGGGCCATGTTTTACTATGAACTTTGCATGCCTTGGACTTTGGCTTTGAACACAGATTCAGTGGCAAGGATTTTTTTTAAGTCAGCAAAGAGAGAATAATTGTGTGTGAATAATGCTGCATCTCAGAAGCCTAGTTTTTCTTGTGTGGTATAAGAAACAAGGAAATACATCATGTGCTAGCCCAGTTTCTGTTGGTATAGAAGTCTGCAAGCTGTTTGATTACACAAAATGTCTTCAATGCTTAAGATCAAAAGCTTGCATAGTCGTACACCACCTGGAGTTTATTTTGTATAACAATATTTGGTGGAACAGACGTAACACAGCAGCTAACCAAACTATGAATGAAAGCAGGCGATAGTAGTGATTCCCAAATAATGACTCTTCCCAACTAGGCCACATAGGTCATATCTACAGGGGACTGCCTTTGAATGCAACTCAGAAAGTTCTGCTGATGCAGACTATGTCTGCTTGGGTGCTCACTTGACCCAGGTTCTCAGAACATATTTTATTGATTCTGTACCAGTTGCACTAATTACTGATGCAGTCCTAAGGCTCAATTCAAGTACAGTCATACCTCGGGTTACAGATGTTTCAGGTTCTGCATTTTCAGGTTGCGCACCACGCCAAACCCGGAAGTACCGTAACGGGTTACTTCCAGGTTTCGGCGCTCATGCAGAGACACTAAATTGTGCTTTGTGCATGCACAGAAGCGCCGAAATGCAACCTGCGCTTGCGCAGACACGGCGCTGCAGGTTGCGAACATGCCTCCTGCATGAATCACGTTTGCAACCTGAGCGTCCACAGTACTGATTTTGACTTTTAAAGCCCTAGGTGGCTGGAAGTCAGGTTATTTGAATGACTACCTGTATGAGTCTGGCTGTGCCTCAAGATAGTATTGGGGAGGCCCTGCTGATATCATTGGCTTTTGAGATCAGTTAGATTGGTGGGCAGAGTTATAGTATTCAAAAAGACTTTCCAAAACTTTGTTTCCATTGATTTTACTGGTACAGGATTTTGTTTGTTTTTTGGACATGCTATTGTGGCATTAGCAGTGATTTTCCATGGACCAGAAAGGTGACTTATACACATGGCGTTCTTTAAATAACAACAAAAACACAGAGATAAGTAAATAATGTCAATAGGAAAATACAGCCAAAAGAGTGAAGTGATTAACCCAGTGTATAGGACCGTAGAAAAGGTGCACATTGCTTCCACTTAGGTATACAGAGCTCTTTTTGGGAAATCACTGTCAGCAGTGTCTATTGAAATTTTAAATGTATTGCTTCTATATTTGTTTCATAACTGCTCTCACATCTTCCCTGTCAAAGGATCTAAATACAGCTTTTGTATAAACTCTGCTTATCTCCTGAAAAGCGACATTACTTCATGGTTAAGGGAAGATATGTATTTAGTGGTGTAATGTATAATATTGTATGCACAGCTGAAGAAATCACTTTTATCAGATTGCTAATTTGTGTGTGTGTGTGTGTGTGTGTGTGTGTGTGTGTGCGCGCGCTGATTCTGTTGTCTTCTTAGCCGGAGCCCCCAAAGAAACAATCAAACTGGAGGAGAAAGCATGAGGAACTCATAGCAGCTATACGAGCAGCCAAAGGAGTTGATCAGGTCCTTAAAGAAGGTGGAAAACTGCCACCACCACCACCCCCTACTTACGATCCTGGTATGTAATGTGACATTGTGGGCTTCAACTGCAGCATCTGTTTTGAGCAATATTGCTAATGAATGGCTAGACAGACACATCCTGTCTCTCTGAAAAGGGTCAGGTGTTTTGTCTGGTCCTAAACAAGACTAACGTACACTTCAAGGCATTTCATTGCCTCAAAATGGGAGGGCAAGGAATTAATCCGAAAAAGCCTGCAGGCAAGGTAGACTAAGAAGGTGAGATTTACCTCTTAAATGCACAGATGAAGGGAAGGGGAAACAGAATCTCCAGTGGCATCCTAAAAAGAGCAGGCATTCTCCTAGGCCATAGCAGAGCTTTCCGCTGGCAGGTTCAGGGGGTGATGGAACACAGAAACAGGCATCCCAAGTGGCTGAATGTGGACCAGTAAGTCTGCTCTTGAAATCAGAAGTCACACCCATTATAGTCTTAGAAATCCAAAATTTAGATATCTGTAGAAAGGGGCTTTCCAGGGGAACAACAAGGGCAGAGATGGTGAAGCTACTTGAAAAGAGAGACAGGATTCAGGAAGGTTGTGCTTGGTACTACAGCATAAAAGAACACAGGTTTATTGATATTTTGTAAACTGATTTGAGCCTTTTACAATCAAAAGGTGTATAATTTTTATTAAATAAAACAAAACATTGTTGGTCCATTAGTAGTTTTGTGTTGTGCTGATTAGGGATGTGGGGTGTGAATCTTTTCCTGCTCAGATTGCAGAATGGACTCGCCTGATGTAATCCCGGATCAGTGGTTCACTTGAAAAATTGAAGCCTCGTGGAATCATTTGGGAGGCAGTTGGAGGGTTCTGTTCTGCCTCTGTTCATTTAAAAAAGTTTTTTTTTCCTTTCTGAAAATAGGGCACATCGCTTGCCACAGCCTGTAATGGTTAGCACATGAGACTTTTTGCTGCTGTGCACTTTGAATGCACTTACAGCAAGTCCCCTTGTGAGGCATGGAGCTTGATGGTGTCCTGTTGCTTTAGGGAAATTATATGGCAAAAAAACATGGCTGCCACCAGTGTTTGCAGTGTGGAGGCCAAGAGGGCTGGGTGTCATACTTTTAGAAGTTTAAAAGAAAAGGGGGGGGGGGAAACAAGCATCAAACAAATTTTAGACTACCTTTTAAGTTCTTGTTATTATTATTTTATTTGTTTTCAGGTAGATTTTTAAAAAAATCATTAAATATCTACGAGTGACAGATGTAGTCTTGTCCCTTCTGAGAACTGGGACGGGCCAGACTCTTATGGGTTCATCTGTCCCTAGTCCTGATTGCATTAGGGTGGAAAGGATTATTGGCTTTTGCATGTCCTAGCAGAGCACCTAGTGTTAGGAATTCTTTCTTTTCAATTCAGTAGAGGGTGGTGACTGGCACCATTTTCTTTAGTCACTTGACCTTGCACTTGCAGAGAAGGTAGAGACTGAAAATAAAATAGAGGTGTGGGACAAAATGGCGGTAACTTGGCATCAACATTTTCCACTTTCCTCCAGATGAGTTTTTTTAGCCGTTACGGCTGCAAAGATAGACTTCAAAGATACTGCTTAAGTAAGCAGTGCTCACTGAAATCTCTGAAACTAGGGATGTTCCTGAATAAATGTTTTATGTATTTGGAATTACTTTAGTGCCCAGCAAAGCTGAATATCACCTTCGCATCTAGCAAAATCAAAATAAATTATACTAAGAATAAAATCACAGAATAAGCAATGCAAAATAAGTTATGCAGAATTTTAATGGTTTTTTTTCGCTTGGGCTTCACACAGCCGTGGATATAATCTTGTTTCTTCCATCTACTCTCCTTCCTAAAGTGCTGTGACGGAATCATTCTTGTGTCAAAAATTGCAATGCTGGAAAAAGTTACATGTCTGTAAGAGAAAGTTCTCCAAGCTGCCATTAGATCCTCGAGTGGCTGGGGCAACCCAGCCGGATGGGTGGGGTCTAAATAATAAAATTATTGTTAGGCTCTCCTCTTTGCATTTTTGTCTTTGTAGGAGTATTTCGATGGCACTCAGATATAATCTGGAAAGCTTATAGTTAACCAATAGCTGAGTCTGCTTGCTATTTATTTGGTTCCCAAAATGTTTTGCTGCATCTTGTACCGGCAAAGGATGAGACAGCAGGAATAGTGCTTGGAGTGTCAGTGACAGAAAATTCCAAGAAGTCTGACAAAACACAAGCTTGAGCTAATTTGAAAGTGTACTCCTTGCCAGTGATGGCAAAACCTTCTGTGTTTCTTCTTTACTGTGATGTCTGCTGTGTTGTCTAACAGAAAGTTTCCAGTTGGTTAAAGGCCCTAAACATGGTCAGAATAGTTCCCTGTGACTTACTTGTTGTTGTTGCTGAAGAATTTATATACCGCCCTGTACCCAGAGGTCTCAGGGCAGTTCACAGAATAAAATAAAAATATAAAACCACAAAATACATAATCAAAATAAAAAGAACAACCCAGTAACCCCCCCACCACCACATTTTAAAAGGGCATAGCATGTCAGTCAAATCAGCCAAAGGCCTGGTTAAAAAAGAACGTTTTTGCCTGGCACTTAAAGGTGTATATTTGCTATATGTCTTGAGATTTTGCAGTCACTCAGATCTATTCCAGCTGGATTTCACATTGGCCACTGACTTTGTACAGTGGTACCTCCGGTTGCGAGCGGCATCTGTTCCAGAGCCCTGGCCACAGTACGAGGAATTTGCTGCCAGGGGTGGCGCTTCTGCGCATGCGTGCAGTAAATAGAAAGCTTCTGCGCATGCGCGTGTGGCAAAAATCCGGACGTATACTTCTGGATTTGCTGCTTACGTATCCCAAAGTTTATATAACTGGAGGGATACATAAGCAGAGGTACGACTGTATTAGAAACATCTAATGCATTAATCAGTTGTAAATTCTAACTTTCAGTTGTAAATTCTAACTTTCATCATCTGAAGCTGTAGGATTATTGGAAAGGTCTAACATATTAATTACCTGCTTGCTTGACTCCTGCTCAACTTGATTTGTTAAGTCTCAACTTAAGACAAGTTGAGAGGTGATAATCTCCCTTCATTGCCTGTCCCAGTGGTTGAGGTGGTGGCGAAACCTTTATAGAAAAAGCATATTAGGGTTAGGAGTTATTTGTCAATCTTCAACTTGCTATTTTGGGATTAGGTGGTCAGGCAGGCTCCAGGTACTCCTCCTGCATTAACACTCAAAAGCTAGGCTTGTATTGTTCAGCAGACTTCTTTTAATGGTGGCCTCTATCACATGGACCTACCTCCTTAAAAAGCAAAGACCCATTTGCTTTTGGCTTTTATTTGCATTTTTTGGGAAGGCTTTTGAATGCTGATGGCTTCAATACTCAGGAATCTTCATTGATTTCTACTGACTTGCTTTTGATTTTTAACATGTTTAAATTATAAAGCTGTTTCAGATACTATAGCAGTTTATGTTTTCTGTTTTTATTGTCATGCACTTTGTGGGTCTGGTCTAGAGTTAAAGTTGGGATAAATAAATAACCTGTACTGTTCTTTGTGTCTCATGAATTGCTGATGAATATAGATTATATCCAGTGCCCATATTGCCAGAGAAGATTTAATGAAAGTGCAGCTGATCGGCACATCAATTTCTGCAAAGAACAGGCAGCGCGTATTACTAATAAAGGAAAAGTGGTCACTGATTCTAAAGGGAAGCTTCCTACCCGAACGCAGGTGAATTATTATTATTTGCTCAGATGAATAATCAACCCTGCCTGAAGTGAAGTAATTCCATACTAGGGATCATCAGGAAAGGGATTAAAAATTTAAAAGCCAATAGCATCGTGCAGTTATACCAATCTATGGTGCAGTCACACTTTGAATACTGTGTACAGTTCTGGTCACTTCCACTCATGAAGGGAATTGTAGAGCAGGAAAAGCCTCAGAAAAGGGCAACCAAAATGGTCAAGAAGATGAAGCAACTCTGTTATGAGGAAGATGACAACATTTGCAGCTTTGTAACTTAGAGGAAAGGCAAGTATTGGAGGACTTGATAGAGGTATATAAAATTATGCATGGTGTAGAGAAAGTTGGTAAAGAAAAGTTTTTCTCCCACTTTTATAATACAGTCATACCTTGGAAGTCGAACGGAATCCGTTCCGGAAGTCCGTTCGACTTCCAAAACATTCAGAAACCAAAGCGTGGCTTCTGATTGGCTGCAGGAAGCTCCTGCTGCCAACCAGAAGCCGCGGAAGCCCCTTTAGATGTTCAGGTTCCAAAGAACGTTCACAAACCGGAACACTCACTTCCGGGTTTGCAGTGTTCAGGAGCCAAAATGCCCAAGTACCAAGGCGTTTGGGATCCAAGGTATGACTGTACTAGAATTCATTGAAATCCAGTGAAGATGAATGTTGGAAGTGTCCGTATTGCTTCACACAAAACATAGTTAAACTGTGGAATTTGCTGTTAGAAGAGATGGTGGTAACTACCACCCTGGATGTCTTTAAAAGAGAATTAGACAGATTAATGGGGGACAAGGATATCAATGGCTACTAGCTATGATGGCTGTGTTCTACCTCCACTATAAGAATCCTGCCTGTGTGTACCAGGTGCTAGGAAATGCAGGTAGGGAGAGCTCTGGTGCACTCAGGTTCTGCTTGTGGGCTTCCCAGGAATGTTTGGTTGGCCACGGTGATAACAGAGTACTGGACGATATGGGCCTTGGACCTGATCCAGCACAGCTTTTCTTTTTTACGAACATATAAAAAGATGATCACTTCAGCCTTTACTTAAATCAGCATTGGAATTTCTGGTATGTACATTATTCTTTTCATAGTAATAGGCAAGTCGACGCTAGATTTTCCTGGATGAAGTGAAAAAACCACAGCATTTCGAACCCTCCTTTTAAGGTACATTTGCAAACAGCCCATGAGATACAGAGCTGTTGTTATAGTATTTCTAGACATGGAACTGTATGACTGAGCTGTTCAATGACTGGCTTTTGTGTCTGTTTCAGTACAAGTCGCCATCAGTAAAGAAGATGCCTCCATCAGGAATAACCCCACCAGCCTCATCACGCTTACCACAACCAAGTAATGTCAATAAAATTGTGATTGTAGTTGCATATCAGGAATGCATGAATAAGTATTGCCTCAAGGCTAACAGACATAATGGCTTGGATCCTGATTTTCTTTCCATGAATGGAACACAGTTTTCCTGCCACCCCTTTTCCTCTATTCCTGGGGGTTGAGGAATCCTTGGTACAAGATATCTACAGATGGCTGTTGCAGCAATTTCTTTATGTGAATCAAGGACCCAAGCCATTGCAGTGTGCATGCAAACTTCTGTAGTCTTCAGGTGGTTGTTGGTCTGCACCTCCCATTATCCCTGGCATTTGGCCATACGGACAGAAGCTAATAGGAATTGCAAACCAACCACATCTGGTTTCCCCACTCCAACTCTCCCATGGTTTATTGGTGTTTATCATCACGGCTTAAGAATTTCAAGTTGAAACAGAAGGCCAAGGATATGTACCTTCCCATGGAGCTTGTTACTTGCAAATGTTGCTACAGAGTTCAGTAGCAGGATTCATCTCAGATATGTGCAGACATCCCTGGAGAGCTTCTGCCAGTCAGTGTAGACACTATTGAGCTAGGTAGATCAGTGGCTCAACTGTGTACAGTATAACCAGAAGGTGATTGAGTGAATGCTTTGAGGCTGCATACTGTGATAAACTCCTTGTGCTCTTCTCAGTCATCACATTTTAAAAGATAAAAGATTTATTTTATTGCTTTAAGGTGAGATGTAGAATCTTGAAAAAGGGACGCAGGTGGCTCTGTGGGTTAAACCACAGAGCCTAGGACTTGCCAGTCAGAAGGTCGGCGGTTCGAATCCCCGCGACAGGGTGAGCTCCTGTTCTTCGGTCCCTGCTCCTGCCAACCTAGCAGTTTGAAAGCACGTCAAGTGTAAGTAGATAAATAGGTACCATTCCAGCGGGAAGGTAAATGGCATTTCCGTGTGTTGCTCTGGTTCGCCAGAAGCGGCTTAGTCATGCTGGCCACATGACCCGGAAGCTGTACGCCGGCTCCCTCGGCCGATAAAGCGAGATGAGCGCCGCAACCCCAGAGTCGGCCATGACTGGACCTAATGGTCAGGAGTCCCTTTACCTTTACCTAGAATCTTGAAAACAATTGTGCAGTGCTTTCAGGCCTGTTACTAAGGCAGTATTACTGCTAGGAGAGTAGGAGATGAGAAAAAGGTACGCTTTCGAGACAGTGTACATTGCCTCTCCTGCCTTCTTGTGTTGCCTGTTGTGGTTGCTTCTTGTGGCCATTAAAACTACACAAAGAAACTATGATGCTTGTTTGTCCTGACCTGAGAAGAACATTTCAGTGATTGGGTAGGAAGATGATGCATCAAACAGTGGGGAATGCTGGAAAACAGGCAGGTTTATTTTTAAACATTTGCATGGCTACTGTAAAATACATTAAATTATGACTTGTAGGGCAGCTAGCCTTGCTTCTGGTATTGATATGCTTCCTGAATAATGAGTCAGCATGTTCTATTGCATAGAGCTTTGGGTTTGGATGGGGAAACCTGGCTTGAAATCTGGTTGGCTATTATGAAAAATA
The DNA here is from genome assembly GCF_964234715.1 of Podarcis melisellensis. Taxonomy (NCBI): domain Eukaryota; kingdom Metazoa; phylum Chordata; class Lepidosauria; order Squamata; family Lacertidae; genus Podarcis; species Podarcis melisellensis. The sequence goes on along the minus strand of NC_138539.1, from coordinate 30,020,364 downwards.
AGATGCTGAACTAGAACTGTATTTTTTTTCTAATACAGAAAAAGTATGTTTATACTTTATGTTTATGTTCATCACCCCCACACAGCCTGAAGTCCTCTGGGTAATTCTGGGCAAGTCGTTATCTTCCATGATTGCCCTGCTAAGATGATACTAGGCAGTTACAGGATCACTTTGGTGCTCTTTATAGTGAATAACTCTGGACTTCATTTCTCTCTGCCTCAATTGGTCAATGCTTCCTCTCCCCACTGGCCCAGCTTTGCTGCTTTCTCAGTCAAAATCTGCCTATCCTGAAGTTGCTGTTTATTTACAGCAGGGGAAGGTTTGGAAGACTCACAATTAAGGTATAGTGGTACCTCAGGTTACATACGCTTCAGGTTACATACACTTCAGGTTATAGACTCCGCTAACCCAGAAATAGTGTTTCAGGTTAAGAACTTTGCTTCAGGATGAGAACAGAAATCGTGCTCCGGCGGCGCGGCAGCAGCAGGAGCCCCATTAGCTAAAGTGGTGCTTCAGGTTAAGAACAGTTTCAGGTTAAGAACGGACCTCCAGAACGAATTAAGTACTTAACCCGAGGTACCACTGCACTTCACTAGGACTAATGCATACAGTCATACCTTGGAAGTCGAACAGCTTAGTTCTTGAACATTTTGGCTCCCGAATGTTGCAAACACAGAAGTGACTGTTCCGGTGTGCGAACTATTTTTGGAAGCCGAACGTCCGACGGGGCTTCCATGGATTCCGATTGGCTGCAGGAGCTTCCTGGTGCCAATCAGAAGCCACGCTTTGGTTTCTGAACGTTTTGGAAGTTGAACCGACTTCCAGAATGGATTCCATTCAACTTCCAAGGTACAGCTGTACTGGGGAGGAGGATAACACCCACCCACCTAGCAGTACTGCAGCTGCAATCCCATTTGTCATCTCTGACGTCTCCTCTTAATTCAGGGTATCAAATCACAGAAATTCCTTCATCGTATGTAATTTCATGATGTGAAGTAAGAATAAAGTAAAGCTGCTAGACACAGAAATGATGTTTCCATGTTTATTTAAAAAGGTACACCTGCAAATAAAATTCTGTCTACAAGTGGGCCAGTGGGAAGTAAAATCCAAAGTTTGTCTCCAGCTCATAAAAACTCAACAAGGACAAGCCCCCAAACAGGGTAAGTGCACAGTTAACGCTGTACGCATAGTCTTTAATAAACACCTTTGAATACTTTGTCCTTCGTGATGGTTTCTATGTAAAAGAGTGAATTTTATAAATACAGTGAAAACCTGTGCAGCACAATAATATTTTGTTGAAAATCACTAGGTTGATAATCAGTTAGTCTCACACAGATTCTCAGGCGCTGTGTCAATCAATATATTCTGTGTATTGCGATTACTCTTGCTGCTGAATGTTTGTGTGGTAGAAGCAATGAAGGAACATCAGCAGGAAGCTCTTGATATCAATAGCCAATGCTAATTTAGGCTAACGGCCCCAAACAACTGCTTATTTTTCTCTTGTACTCTAGGTGGCAGTATTTGATCTCTACATGAAAAGCAGATAAAACATATTAGCAGCAATAGGGTTTAGGGCTTATATTTGAAAATAAATGTAGACATTGCTTTTTAATTGCTGCTGATGTGAGACAGTGTGTGATAATTAAAAGAATGCTATTCAGAATATGTATGTGGCTCTGGTGTATTTTGAATTTACCATAGTGTTTGCTTGGGGCTGCTTGACTTCTGCCCTCTCATTTAGTTGAACTTGGTTTTCCTGTTTCTTCTTCGTTGTTTTTAAGTCCCTTCATGTTTAAAGGGGAAGAACCAAATCTAAAGTAGAGATTTTTGTCTTTGGACAATACGTCAAGCTACTGAACCTGGAATTGGTTTAAATAAACACCCATGAGAGACTTCAGTGTATATGACAGTTTAGTTTGTGGGTAATTATCTAACCAGAAAACAGAACCAGACTAGCAGCTGCAGTCACCTGCCCATTGGAGCCCATATGCGCAAGAGCTTCCCCGTTCACTTCTGTTGGCAGTAAACTGCTTTGAACATGGAGATGAATGCTTGGAACTGCCTCTTCCCCACTGAAGTTAATGGTGAAGCCTGCAGAAATTGAATTTCATGCGCACATCTAAGCACCTCTAGAATTTGGGATCAGAGCCAAAACATTCAACATGGCAAACGTTTGCATATCAAAGGTGGGAAACTATTCCCATCTGGCAGGCCAGATCCCAACCTCTCCAACCAGGGTGCCATTTTGACAGGTGGGTGGGGCCAGCCACCTGTCGATCATCTGACATTGTGATGACACCAGTGACAGTTCTAAATGACAGCACACCTTCAGGTGGGAGCTTCCTACTGCAGTTGATCCCAGTGTAACTTGTTGTCAGAGCCAATTCGTTGTTTAGGATGGTCAGTGAACCCTAATGCCTCCCTTCACACCCCAAGCACCAGTCCCCACTGGAAGCCCTGCTACATACAGAGAGACCTCTGTGTGCACAGCAGCTTATTGTGTGCTGACACTGAATCGTACCCTAAGCTTTTACTTGCTTCAAAATTCTGCCTAATTGACTGAATTACTGTTGTCTTTTAGAGGGTCCATGAAATCACGGACAGTTGCACCTACTAACGTGGCACGGAATGCTGGCATAGGTATGATGGCAAACAAAAGAAAAGCTTATAGTACTGAAAACTACTCAAACAGGTAATTCATGATTTTTGCCTTTTTGAAAGTATTTACGGCTTTCATATATCTGAAGATTAATGTCTTGTTGTTGGGGTGTTGCAGTTACACTTTAAAAAAACAATCCAGCCCAGACCCTTGATTGGGGGGGAGGGAATAACATCACAAATAAATACTGAAGGATAAGACAACTGGCCTTGGAATGGAATACTTAAAAGAATCACAGGCATGTTTGGTGGAGACATGAGAGGGCCTTCTCAGTGGCTGCTCCCAGACTTTTCTACTCCCTTCCTAGAGAGGCTAGACTCCCTCCTTGTTCTTCCGCCGGCAAATGAAGACCTTATTCCAACAGGCTTTTGGGAACTGACGGTTTTTTAAGGAAAATGATTTTAATAGTTCTGTGCTTTTTTTCTTTTTCACTATCTGCATGTTAATAGTTTTCTTTTGTATATTGTTTTTATTCTAGCATAGTTTAATTAAATTTTAAGCTACCTGTCTTTTATGTTTTTACATTTCTCTGTTTTATTTATGTTCCTGTAAGCCACCTTGAGTCCAGGTTCTGGGGAAAAGGCAGGAAATTAACAAATGCAATAATTATTATATTCTAAGAGACTCAGAGGTTAACTGCTAGCATCTGCCTCTGCTTTATATATAGCACCTTGGGCTTCTTTTCTCTGCCCTACTCCAATGCCCACAGAATTTGAGCTTACTTGTGTCCTTTATGTCCCTTCTAGATATGACATGATCCAGACCCTTCCATATCTTTCCCCACAGGATTGCTTTAAAAATCAGGACTGTTATTCTGGGAAGAGATGGTGTAACCTTTCCTTTCTGTAGAGGGGCAGATTAGGGCAGCTAGTAGTCACTTAACGGGAATGGCTTTATATCAGCTGAAAGAGCATGATGGAAGGCATACTGAATATCACCTCCTGATCTTCCACAGGAGCCTGATGAGGTTTCCAGTTAGCAGTGCAAGAAGTATAGAATATCCTGAGCAAGGAACTTCTATTTCATGTTCCATTGGGCCCTTAGATTTGACACGAGGGCCTATTAATTTGATTCCTTCAGTTTATTCCATTCGCCTAAGGTTCTCCAGTGCTATCATGGAGTTTGAGTTGTATAATCCAGCAAGGAAGTATTGTGGGATTTTATTTTATTTTGTAGTAAGAAGGCCATGTTTTTGGAATGATACGTTACTGAAGAACTATTGTAAGAGAAAGGTCAGAATGAATGCTTTGCAAATCACGCGTAAACAATTAACATTTAACTAATCTCTATAATGTTCTCCATTTTGAATGTTCAATGGCTGATGAAGAACTGGATATGACAGTGGAGACTGCTCATCTTCTGTCAATGGAGCAAGTTCAAAAAGCAATGAGGGAAATTCACCTGCACAGTTACCAAAATTCTGTTACGAATGTGGCGCCAAATACCCGGTGGAATCTGCAAAATTCTGCTGTGAATGTGGAGTTCGAAGAATGGTTTTGTGAACACCTTCTGTAAAGTAGGATAAAAGAGAGCTCCTCTGTTTGCTATGGCTGCATGGAATTCTGCGCTGTACTTTCCCATCTGAACTTGTGCTAAAACACCATAGTAATTTTCTGAGAGCAATTCTTTTTGGTTGCAGAATAATTTATATAGATATAAATATACTGTATATAATTGATAGGTACCTGAAACTGTGCCATTCAAGAAGGTATTCTTGAGACACTGTTGGAAATATCTTTAATGGAGCGAATTAACTCAAGAAGTGGGGGACGGGTTCGTTTTGTTTTTTGTAATCCTGCTATGTATTACTGTATATTCTTACATGGTTCTCGTTATTCACCCATAATAGTGTTACCCCGAATAAGTTCATCCAATAAGGGAATCTAAAGAATATTGGCTGCTGTAGATAACTTGATCAGTAGGTTCTCATAAACCTTACTAACAAACAAAAAAGGTTCAGATTTACCAACCTTGTTTATATTATTCTACCTGATTTGAAATTTTTCTGAGTCTGCTTTCAAAACATGTTATAATGTCCATTGTACAGATGCTTCCCTTGTGTGTGGTACCAGATTTTCCCCAGCCAATTTTCACATTCCTTTCCTTAAATATAATACTTAGTTTTGCAAAATAGTTCATCTTCAGATATCTATGGAATCAATTGCCAATGGCAGCTTTTCCTGCAAACCTCACTATAATGAATGGAAGATGTATAAGTGGTACTTTGAATCTCATCCTTTATCAAGCTTCTCCCACACTTCTCTCTTTTCCCATTATTTGTGAAGTCCTGCTCCTTATTTTCTAAAAACAAGTAAAATCATAAGCATAGTTTTAATGTTTGTCCAGTATGGTCTAAATTATTATGCCCACTTTATAGAGTTTTGTGGCTATTGCAATGATGGTAAGATACAATAGAAGAAGAATCACTTGTTATATAATAATAATAATAATTAGTAGAACAAATGAGTTTCAGAACATGGTACCTGAATAATGCTTTTTCTTCTTCTTTGCAGTATCTTTTGCTTAGGGGTTTTTTGGTACCTTCTGCAGCCAAATCAAAATAAACTGGCTTCACAGGGAGTACATTGACCCACTGGAGCCCTTAACCTATATCAGTATTGTTGTTTGTCTTAGTAATAGCATACATTTTCACAGAAATTATTTTTCCTATAGAGAAGAGCCCTCATTTCTGCCTTTCTCAAAATCATTTTGACCTTTTTGGTTCCAACAGTTATTTCTAAGCCGTGGTCACATCTTATAAAGAAACAATTTAACCTGTCAGCTGGGCACTTTGTAGTATTTGACCTGACATTAATCTAACCTTATTTTCATCTTTTCAAATGATGTGACTAATGGCAACTGGAAATACAACTGGTTGATGAAGCTACTTTTCCTGCTTCAACTTTCTAGTATGCTTGCTGGTGGTAAATCGAAGGTCCCTTATAATCAGAGTTAACAAATTCATCGATGTAGGATTGTTATTTGTGGATCTTACGTTGCTCAGAAATGAAAAGTACAATTTTAACTGCAGTATCCAAAACCTTGTCCTGTGGCCCAATTTTCAATTCTATACAAATGGCTAATATTCAGCCATTATATAATGCTTAGTTGATGTGCTACAGTGGCTAAATGTGGGGGAACTGAACCAGTACTAGAGAAGATGTCTAGAACTTCATTGAGGTGTGCACTATTATGCATAGCTCACATTATTCTCTCTCTTTTCTTAGGTCTTCCTTCCAGATCTTTTCTTTTTTATTAAAAAAAATTACGAATACTTTGTCTGCAATCTGTATTGGTAGATTAGTGTACTATCTTTGATTATATATAGTTACATTTTAATGGCGGGGGTAAATTCAATAATTTAGGAAGTTGCACTTTTAAAGTAAAGGTTTTCATTAAAACAAAAAACTGAGCCCAATACATCATATTGCTTCATGATGAAATCACTATAATGGGCATGTTCAACCTAAACCAGAAATAATTATGTGTGTTGATTTAGTACTTGAAGGCACAATTATAAAATCTTAAAGAGTGATTGTTCTGTGTGATGAGCTCGTCTGTGTGATAGAAATCAGAAAGGCATCGACAAACCTAACCACTTAAAACGAAAATGTTATTGATGTTAATGGAGAATCACATTTCTGAACCAATCAATGACATTGCATCATTTCATAATAGGGTTCTCTGTCTTTAAATGTGGTGGTTAATCTATAAAATAATCACTTTAAACATGCAGTAACATTTTGTTTCCATATGAAAGGGTCTCCCCCTCTTCTAATCCTCAGAATACTAAGGAAAACAAGAGTTTTTCAAAACATTCCTTTTGCCTTTTCATTTACTATAAAATCTGGTAAGTTATATTATACATCTTGTTTATTTGCTTGAAATCTTACTTTTAAATACATTAACGTTATGCCACAGATTTATATCTCATGTAAATGATGATACTGAGATGAGCTCAATATATTTAAGAATTCACTCAGAGTTACTTCAGGTTACTTTTAGCCACAGAGTTGACTCTACACATTTGAAAAATATTGCCCTAATGGCAGAGCAGCACAGAGATCAGTCTTAGCATCAGAAAAGCTAATTTGTATTGTACTTAGTGGTGGAAATCTAGTGATCAATCTCTGGTATTCCACTTAATATTTTTTTTGCATTTTGTGAAAGAGATGACTGGTATGTTGGGAAATTTCTGAATGATCTACATGGACCCTTTTGAGAGTCTTGTGTAGATTTTGCTTTGTTTTGGGTGAGACTTCATATGCATCTTCATTCACCAAAGATCTCAAATATTTATGTAACATAAATGCTTTCATGTGTTTCTACAGATGCTTTATTACACCTACCTAACAATACAGATTTCTTACTGCATCTGCCTGATCTTTTAAGATATTGTATCCTCTCTCTCTCTTTTGTAACTGTCATCTAATTTCTAGTTATGTGACCTTTTATTCTTTGCTCAGACTTGCGTTTTGGATTTTCCTAAATGTTTATTCGGATCATTGCGAAAGCAATCTGTACATGCTTGCTGTATGTTATCTAGTCCTTTGTTAACAATAAAGCAATTGTTGCATACATTTTAATTATTATTCTTAATGTTGCATAGTAGGTTCCTTTGTTTTGTTTTTCTGGCAGCACCCTTGCTGCTAAGTTAGTACATAAGCTGTCAATCCTGAAATCTTTCTCAATACCTGGGTGATGTGAACTAGATGTGGGCAAGCTACTTGACACTGAATCCTGATGGTGCCAACATAATGGTCTTGTGGCTTGTCAGACTATTGAAAGGGTTCATCCTTCCCCGATCAAGCAAGCTGACCTAAAGTTTGAGACTGGTTATTCGTGTGCAGTAGAAATTGTAAAAGTATATAGTGTGCTATTAACTGGGTCCCTGCAGCTTAACTTTTATGCAAGTCAAACCCCCAACATTTTATTTTTATTTAAAATATTTATGTTTTATTAAATATACAAAATGGTTTACATCAAAAATCCATCCAACTCAATATAAAAGAAATACACACAATTGAAAGCAGCAACATCAATGAGGAAAGCAGTCAAAAATCAGTTAAAATTAAGAACAAACCAAGCAGCCACCACTGATTGCCATTAAAAACCTTGAAGATTTTTTTTTGTATAGTCAACATGTACATATTTAGTAGGGGGGGGTCCCCACTAAAAGTGGGTCATGCAAGCCTAGTATCGGAAATTGGGAGAATCCAGAAAATGACTCTGAACCCAACCTTAGATTTTGGAAAAGCTTATATGGCAGTTCTTTACTCAGGTCTAAAACCCCATTTGCATTGCACCTGGAAATGCAGTGGAAAGAACACAGGTGAGTTAATACTCCTCTACTATATTTGCTGTGTTTAAGAAACTGCTGATAACACTTTACATGTCAAACTTGTGCTCAAAATACCTCCATGCACTCTCTTGAAAAATGATAAAATCCACAGAAGTCTACTCCCATATTTCAGTGCTTGTACAATGTTACAATGGAGAGCTGGGCCAGTGTGCCTTACTGGCTTGACCAGGTGGGAAATAAGAATAACTGGAAGCATGAAACAGGAGAATTCAGGTCTAATGCACAGATAGGCTAAAACACAGGTGGCAACCTATGGACTGCATGCAACCCTCAGCTTTTCCTCCTCAGTGCTGTGAAAAGGAACAAAAGAGCCAATGGGAAGACATTACCCAACAACAGCATGATAGCTAGAGTACCATTGGCTCTCTTTCTAGGTGCATGCGTTCTGTAGGATTGCTGCAGAAAGTAAGACAACCCAGCTACAGGAGTAAGACAATCTAGTGACAGGTTGGGACACCTGGCTGCCTTCCTGATGGATCTTCTGTTTCTCATTGCAGCAGCACAAAGGTACATCATGGGGCACGGAAGGAGGCTGACTGGGCAACCAAAAAACTAACTCTGCCATGATGATAAAAGGAAGAGCCAGCAGAGAGTCAGGCAGGTGAACAAGTGCTGGCCATCGCAGAGGGAGGGATATAGGGAGGCCACCAAAGGTGGTCTACCCTTGGGCTCAACTTGACTAAAGGAAGAAGACGTAAGTTTTAACAGATATCAAACATCTTCCTAGAAACAGGATGTTATTTACTAAGACACTTATACAGGGCTTTTTTTTTCAGCGAGAGCTCACTGAAATTCAGTTCCAGCATCTCTCAGGTGGGCACTTGCTATTCTAAGAGGATGAGGGAGGCATTCATGGTGAGTTCTAGCACCTTTTTCTTGAAAAATAGCACTGCATTTATAGCTATTAACTACACATGTTATAGCAGTGTTTTGTTTGCATTCCAAATTTATTTAGCTGAATCCCTGAGAACTGAGATCATGGTTACATTTTTTGGCTTTACGGTTGTTGTTCTTTAAAGAAGAGTTAACAACTTTCTGCTTCCAGGCTTTCTGTTTTCTGCTTCAAGACTGTTTTCTCCCACAGTTAATGCTAGAATGCACTACAAATATAATAAGACAGCAATATAGATACAATATAGGAGACAGCAATATAGATACAATATAGGAGACAGCAATATAGATACTTTTAATACTAAAAATAGTTCAGAACTCTGCAATTTTATACAAGACAAATATAAAAAGCATTTGTTAAATTAAAACATTCTAGCTGTAAAATGCCAGTATTATTTTATTTTTTAAAATCTAAATATTTTAAGTTAAATGGCTGTTTGTTGCATTAAATGGTTGGCACCCAAGAAGTCAATCCCAAATTTGAGCAATTCCTGAGTATTCCTGCAAGTACCTTTCTAACTTCCACAAAACAAAGCAGCAGTACTTTCCTCATATTCACAGTTTAGCTCCTAGAAGCTACCTACACTCCTCTTTACTACAAATCCCCAAACCAAGAAACTACTCTTCATTCATCCTTTTTTCCTTCCAAGCTTGCCTTTGGTCCTAAAGTAGTTTTGAAATCCATGAAGTACAGTATTAGTAACTTAAGAAATCCCTCGTAATGACTTTTTTAAAAACAACACCACCACCACCACAATGTATTACAAACACATAATTTTCTAAGTTCCTTTGTATTTTTTAAAGTGCTTCATTGTTTCAGTTGTACATTTAAACAGTTGTCAGTTTAAATAATATATTTTAAAGGCAGGTACAGGTTTTAATGACTGATGAAGTACAGATTGCAGTTCTCTGCTTCCACTGGTGTTGAAAGTTTCCTTGAGACACAGAGTGCCTTGACTACAAACTTCCAACTTTTGCCTCTGTGCCCTCTCTTCCCAAGAACGAAAGAACTGCAGTCTTCTCAGGGACTTGGTGCAGAAGATTTGCATAAGCAAAGAGGAGATAGTTGCAGTGCTTAAAAGTATTTTTGTAGAAAACCGGTGTGCTCTGAAAAACCAGAGCATTGTGTAGTTCATAAAGCTTCACTTAATTGTAACAAGCTTTCAAATGCTTCATCCTATTCCACTTAAGTCCAATGTGACATCAGTTGATGCCAACATGACTTAAACTGAACAGTTATATCCTTTATCAAACATTCACGACAGAGCCTTTTGATATATCTTACATTTGGACATGGGTTTCCTCTTTGTCGTTTTATACCAGTGTTGTTGTTACAGTCCTATATTTTTTTAAAAAAGAAGAAGAAAAGATGTGTACATAGATCATATTTTTGAGTGACAAAAAATCAAGTCTGTACACAAAACATTTTGAAATTGGTAGGCTTAAGAATATACTAGCTACATTTTAAGCCACTACAAAACAAAACAAAAGTTGTACAAGGTCATGGGTAGGCAAACTACGGCCTGGGGGCCGGATCCGGTTCAATCGCCTTCTAAATCCGGCCGCGGACATTCTGGGAATTAGCGTGTTTTTACATGAGTAGAACGTGTGCTTTTATTTAAAATGCATCTCTGGGTTATTTGTGGGGCATAGGAATTCATTCATTTCCACCCCCAAAAAAAATTATAGTCTGGCCCCCCACAAGGTCTGAGGGACAGTGGACCGGTCCCCTGCTGAAAAAGTTTGCTGACCCCTGTATGAGGTGTTTCAATAAATCAGCTAGGGGAAAAAGCAGTTAAGTACTATGCAGGTAATAATGATGGATATGTTATTGAATCAGCAAATTCAGTGTCAAATCTTCCAGAAGTAAAGAGGGGTGCACAGATGTGAGGGGCAAGTAAAAGTAGCTGAAAGGAAACAAGCTGCAAAAACAAAGCATACCTTGAGCATTACCAATGTCATACCGGAAACCTCATTCATGTTCTTCTCTACATTTTCAGTGAAGTTACATCTCTTGGTCATTTTTTGAAGATGGCATGCCACGTCACGAATGTCTCTCTTCTGTAAACAAAAAAAATATGTTACTGAGTTTGAGTGCTATTAGGCTTGATACAACTTTCTTACATACTGATCCTTCAGGCTCTTGGCTCTCAAAATTGAATAAAATATTCAATATGTTGATCCCTACGCCCCACTTTTACTTCAGTGTGGAGTTTAATTCCCAGTCTCTCCTTTACACTACTTTCAAGTGACACCGACACTTTGCGAGGTATTCTCCATTTAATGCTGGTGCCTCCAATAACTGCTCTAACATTAAAAAAAGTTAAACTTTCCATAGAACTGTTTCTTTTATATTGGGTAATCCTGTGCAGCTCTAAGGCCAGCGGGCACTATCCGTGTACAGTGGTACCTCGCAAGACGAATGCCTCGCAAGACAAAAAACTCGCTAGACGAAAGGTTTTTCCGTTTTCGATTTGCCTCGCAAGACGAATTTCCCCTATGGGCTTGCTTCGCAAGACGAAAACGTCTCGCGACGTCTAAAAACAAAGACATGTTTTGTTTATAAAGTTAATTTATTTTCCCTTCAGTTTTTGAACTGCTCTTTACAGTATGTGTGACTTTAAAGAGCAGTTAATAAACTGTTGTTGTACCAAATTTGGCTTTGTTTAGACTTTTTTTGACCATAGGAACGCATTAATTGATTTTCAATGCATTCCTATGGGATTTCGTGCTTCGCAAGACGAAAAATTCGCTAGACGACAAAAATTGCGGAACGAATTAATTTCGTCTTGCGGGGCACCACTGTACCACTTTTCACAAGTGCCAAGATTAGTTCTGTTCTTAATGGTTTTTCTATTTTAGTATATACATATATATATCATACGCAGCTCTGATACTTTATGACAGACTGAGAGTGTATATATAGGCTGTCTACCAGCTCCACCTGGTACGCAGGCTAAGACCCTACCTGCCCGCGGACTGTCTCTCCAGGGTGGTGCGTGCTCTAGTTATCTCCCGCTTGGACTACTGCAACATGCTCTACGTGGGGCTACCTTTGAAGGTGACCCGGAAACTGCAAATAACCCAGAATGTGGTTATCAGCTAGACTAGCGACTGGGAGTGGCCGCCGGGACCATATAACACCGGTTCTGAGAGATCTGCATTGGCTCCCAGTACGTTTCCGAGCACGATTCAGTGTTGGTGCTAACCTTTAAAGCCCTAAACGGCCTTGGTCCTGTATACCTGAAGGAGCGTCTCCACCCCCATCATTCAGCCCGGACACTGAGCTCCAGCGCAGAGGGCCTTCTGGCGGTTCTCTCATTGCGAGAAGTGAGGCTACAGGGAACCAGACAGAGGGCCTTCTCGGTAATGGCACCCACCCTGTGGAATGCCCTCCCATCAGATGTCAAAGAGATAAACAATTACCTGGCATTCAGAAGACATCTTAAGACAGCCCTGTTCAGGGAAGTTTCTAATATGTAACGCTGTACTGTTTTTAACACTTGATTGCGAGCCGCCCAGAGTGGCTGGGGAAACTCAGCCAGATGGGCGGGGTATAAATAAATAATAATAATAATAATAATAATAATAATAATAATTATTATTATTATTATTATTATTATTATTATTATTATTATTATTATTATTATTATTATCATCATCATCCTGCTGATACCCTGAGCAGGTCACAGGCAAGGAAAAGGGAAGGAAGAAAGTTATAGTGTCTTTCATAGTTATGGTATCTTTCCTTGCTTGTATTTGCTCCACAGAAACTAAGGATACAGTATATACTAACTCCAGAAAAATCAACATACCAAAGCTGAATTGCAGAAGACTTCTAGTCCAGTTGTATTCACCTATAACAAATTAGAACACAAGGAACAAACATCTTAATTCAGATGTTTCCGCATTTCTCTTTCCAGTGAAAATAAACCCACTGTTGTATAACCAGTCAATGGCTTGTGCACATTACTGTGGTTAGTTCTGAAACTCTGTGAGAAATGTTTCTACAAGTATTCATTTACAGCTATCATTTTGTTGGGCGCTGTCAGGATTCCCTTTGGCACCATCCCACATCACTTCCCTACACACCTTCCCAGGTGTGAAGATCAGCACAAGGTCCTCTCTTGGCAGTTCCACCAACACATCCAGGAATCAGACTATCAAAATGGCGTCTGGGCAGATTTTCGCCAAAATGTCCAGAAAAACCCAGATGTAGGGCAATTTCTTAAGCAAAACGTAACAATCCAAAAAAAGCCCAAAGGCTTTGGGGGGGGTGAGGGTGAGATGTTTCCCCAAAAAAGTCAACAATGTCTCAGAATTGTGACATCCTTTCCTATTGTGCTTGCTCTACAGAAACTACAATGTGTTGTTTTTTAAAAGCAACATTACCTCCATTGTATTGCAGAAAACTCTATTGGTGTTAGACCTGTTACATCCAGCATGTTGTTCAATCTCCTCTTCCTATAAATTAGAATGCAAGTAACAACGTTTAAATTTAGATGCTTCTGTGTCTCTTTTTCCAGTGTAATAAGCTCAATGCACTCAATGGTTTGACCATGTCCTCGAGATCCATTGTGAAAGCATGAGAAACGTTTCTGCAAGCATTCATATGCAGTGGTCTGTTTTCCCTCCATTTGGTTCATCAGCATGGAGTAACTGATCTGCCTTGCTGGGTACGTTTACATGGAGACAGTATGAAGTCAGTTGGATACAACAGCATTTTATGTCCAAACCTCAAGAATAGATTAATATGTTTGTTTGTTTTTTAAAAGGAAGACATAAAAGAAGTTGTTGAAGAGGAAAATACATGCTTGCCTGCATATTTTAGCTTCATTTCACATTTTGAAAAGCTTTTTGTTCTTTCAGCATTCCCCACCCCCACCCCAAGTATCTAGGTCTGTACATGAACACCACAAATGTTCTAATCCAGGATGGGAGGACATCCTGGAAGCACTGTACGTTGTCAACTGTTTCAGTTTTGCATGTTGCTATTCCCACGGAATTTCCTTACTGTTTTAATAGATTGACTCTAAGCATGTTTACTCAGAAATCTGAGGGCTAGACTTTCCCTTTTCCTAGATCCATAAACAAGCATTTTAAGCTAGAAAAACTATGGACCAGGGGAATTCAACTGGATACTTCGTTAGAAAAGGGGTAGATAGCCTCTTTTGGCTCTGGGGTGGCATCCACTCTTGGCCAACTCTACAAGAGAACTTAACATGATCCTGCTGAATCAGGCCAACAGCTTATCTGGTCCAGCATCCTGACCTCAGCACATTCGCACTCTTCCACTCCTATGGATTCCAGTAGCTGCTATTCAGAAACAGACAGACTCCAGCTGTGGAGGCAGGGAATAGCCACCATGGCTACTAGCCATGAGACTTATACTCAATTCATTTGTATAATCCTCTTTTAAAGCCATCCAAATTTGTCGTCATCGCTACCTCCTATGAGAATGAGTTCTACAGCTTAATTATGTGCTATATCTTTCAGCATTCTGCTTTATTAGATGTACACAGGTTCTAGTGTTGGGAGAGGGAGGAAAAACTGCTCTCTGTCCACTTTTCCCATGTTGTGCATGGTTTTATAAACTTCTCTCTTACTTGCCTTCTCTGTAAATCAAAAACTCCCAAATGCTGTACCCTTTCCGCACCAGGGAGTTGCTCCACCCACGCAACCCGCCAATAATTTTGGTTGCCCTTTTCTGAACATTTTCCAACTCTACAACAAACCGGGAAACCAGAACAACACACAGTATTCCATATGTGGTACCATGGATTTAGATAACGGCATTACAATTTTCAGTTCCTTTCCTAATGATTCCTAACATGGAAAAATTAACCTTTTTGACAGCTGCCACACCCTGGGTCAACATCTTCATTGAGTTATTCACTATGATTCCAAAGTTTGTTTCCTGGTCAGTCACTGCCTGGTCAGTTCAGGCCCCATGAGTGTTGTTATGTGATATTAAGGGGCTTTTTTACACCTACATTTACACTTGTGGTGCTGTGGTCTAAACCGATCAGAAGGTGGCTTGCCGATCAGAAGGTTGGCGGTTCGAATCCCCGCAACAGGGTGCGGTCCCTGCTCCTGCCAACCTAGCAGTTTCAAAGCACGTCAAACTGCAAGTAGATAAATAGGTACTGATCCGGTGGGAAGGTAAACAGCATTTCCGTGCGCTGCTCTGGTTTGCCAGAAGCGGCTTAGTCATGTTGGCCACATGACCTGGAAGCTGTACACCGGCTCCCTCGGCCAATAAAGCGAGATGAGCGCCGCAACCCCAGAGTCGGCCACGACTGGACCTAATAGTCAGGGGTCCTTTACCTTACACTTGTTTACATCAAATTGCATTCGCTATCTTATTGTCCATTTGCTCAGTCTGGAGCGGTTATTGGGAAGCTCTTCTCGATCTCTTTTTGAACCCCTTATCCTACAGCTGCAGTCATTTACATTAATCACCTCTATACCACAATCCTTTTCAAGATCATCATCCCAATCACAGCACACGACAAAACAGACCAGGAATGAACAAAGCATCCCTTTTACTAAGTGCATGCAAACACTCAATGAATAGTTTACTAAGTCAGTTTATCCTGCTAAAGCAAACCATATCCTAAATTTCTGTAAAAATAAAAATAAATTTTATTATTTTGACCCCGCCCATCTGGCTGGGTTTCAATCAATCACCTTCCTGTCATGCTGCTCTTAAAAAGGCAACCTCTCCATCTAAACGGAAAATGACCACAAGGCAGCCTGTAGCAAGTACAAAACAAAATTTGGCTCACAAGTATTTAAGAAGATCCAGTTTTGGTGTCTCAGTACTGCAATCTTTTCCATTGTGAAAGTTTGCTAATTATTCATCCCTTGGCAGTTAAAATGTTTGCTCTATTTCCTACATTTTGGCACAGAGATGCCTGGCAACAGATGCACCAGAATGATGGGAAAGTGACTTGCAAATAAGCAAGGAAAAACCCATTTCCCTAGAACAAAAATAGAGAAAGGATTAGCTTCTGGGAGGAAAACTATAGCTTCTTCCTAGCAACGTATTATGGAATTTTGATAACAAATTAGGTAACAATGTAATAGATTGGATCCAGACATAGGCTGCAGTCCTAACCCTACTTACCTACCTGGGAGTAAGCTGCATTGAACTGTGGGACTTACTTCTTAGTAGATATGGTTAGGACTGCACTGTAAGTGAGTTGAACTAAGATCCTATTGATTTCAATGGTGCAAATTAGTCATGGTTTAACAACAGTGACTTAAACGGAAATGAAGTTCAACTCACTTAGTTTGGATCCAATCCATGAATTACAGCAGTTCTGAAATCACTTCAAGATATTCAATGTGAACTCAGCTACCTGCATGTTGGATGCCAAACAAACAAACAAACACTGTAATCAGAAGCATAGCTTGTTTTCTTGGTATTAAACACTGGCAACAACCCAATGACAAATTACTCAGCAGCTGAGATAGTAGAGGGAAACAACCACAAGGCATGAAGATGCAAGTGGAAGCACATCTCTTCCAAACAAAGCGATGCTAATGCAAATCAGCAATTGCAGCATTATATGCATTTGTTATTGTGTTATTATCAGTTGAAAGACGCAGGCTTGAATCCTAGCATCTCCCATTTCTCCAAGTGTGTACCAAGGACTGGTTCTGCTTTCTTTTCTAATGCCACCATTGCCTCAGGTCTGATTTTCTGTCACCAATTCACCTGTCATAGTTCTTTCAAGAGAACATTTCAGTTTTGCATGGAATTACACCAGGATTTGTTTCATAATATAATTGCCATACATTTCTATGGAGGAGAGAGAAGTATGATGGCTCATGTGAGTAGACTGGGGGGGAAATACTCAACAATTCAATGTTTGCCCAGCACTGGCCATTTTCAAAGCCATGGCACTGTTAACTTTGTCTGTTCAAACCAATTCAAGTTTGTTGTTATCTGGCCTTACTAAATATTTTGTCTTTTTTAATGGTTTTATTGTTATATTGCCGTCCTGGGAACTCTCTGATTGAAGAGCAGTATGCAGGTATAATTTATTACACAAACGATACCATATATTCATAGATTCCCACATAGTACACCTCATTTCTATATTTCAAGACAACGGGATTACTAACATCTCCATTGGGAATGTTTTAACATTCAGGGTGTTAAAATTGCTCAGATAAATACACCCCCCTCTCTCTATATATGTATATTAAATGTTACCTACCAGCACGCGAAAGTTGAAAGATAGAAACATTTCATATTTTTTCAGGAAAGCATTCATGGAAGCAGATGAACCAACTGGTACCAAAGCTAGGAACAGTGGCAGAATCCCAAAGATATACCTTAAAAAAGCTAGATTACAAAATTACATTGAATTACAGCTTGTACCAAGGAAGTTATATGCTCAGCTGACTTAATATTAAATAGTGATGGGTTGGAGATATGTAACAGATTACTGCTTGATAACATTATTCAGATTTATACATTACAGAGGCAGGCACTGAGGACATAATGAGAGCAATGCTATGCTCATTTACCTGGGAGAAAGTCCCAGTCAATTGAGTAGAACTTACAAATGCGTAGACATACATAGGAGGGCACAGCACTGCATCTATATGTCTTAATTTTTTTAAGGGTGGAGCAACGAGTCAGTGTGTCTGGCTGTTAATCAGCAGGTTGGTGGTTTGAGCCCACCCAGGGCCGGCTGTGGGGAGGATTCCTGCACTGCCGGGGGTGGGACTAGATGACCCTCTTTCCCTTCCAACTTAGAATTCTATGATTCTATTTCATGAAACATACCCAAACGGTTTACAACAAAAAATGACATAAAACCATATAATAAAAACCATATTAAAAAGTTGAAAACAGATTATCAATTAATCACTGGAGATATCTATACTTAACTGGTTACATAGGCCTGGTAGAATAGTTTTCAGCAGAAGGTACCACCTGAATCTATGTGAGCAGAGCATTCCAGAATACTAGGCCAATGGCACTAAATCATGAGGGTGGAATTACTTTTATCAAATTCTATTAAAGGGGAAATTTACAAACCATATTTCCTGTGGGCATTTTAAAGTTGGCTTATTGTTTAGCCTGCTCTACTTGGTTTGAAGACACTTCCTTTTTTTCTTTTCTTTTTTTCCTTCGTATCTTTATTGTTTTAAAATAAATACATTTATGAAGAGAAAACAAACGAACAAACATACAAGCAAGCAGGCAGGCAAACAATAGAAAAAGCAAACAAATGACAACAATATAAGAAACAACAAAATTAATATGACTAACATCATTTATACTCCCAATAATGAAACCAATTATAAAACTTGTAAAGAGAAAAATAAAAATGACTTCCAATTAGTCTCACTGTAGTTCATCTATGGGTTACCGTATACTGCACAGTTACATATTTCTTATATAGTTTCTTTTTACCTCCCTACAAACTTATATCTATACAATACAAGGGTCAGTCTAATTCTGCCAAGAGGTTTCCTTTTATACCATAGTTTTTAAAGTATTGTTTAAAAATGTTCCAATCCTTATAGACTATTTGTTTTGTTTGGCATCTTATCCTCCCTGTTGCCTTTGCTAGCTGCAGATATTCTGCCATTAGGATTTGCCAATCTGCCGTGTTAGGTGGTATTGTATTTTTCCAATTTCTTGCTACTAAAATTCTGGCCGCCGTTATCCCATACATGAACAATGTTCTTTTCGCTTTTCCTATTTCTTTTGGCAATATGCTTAATAGAAATATTTCTGGCTTTTTAAGACACTTCTAAGTGTTTGGTAATTAAGTTTTAGGTAATTTTATTGTCTTACTGCGGCAGAGGTCCATTAGGGCAAATGGTACAGTGCCCCTATCAGGCTCAGACTACCCTCAGCCAGCCCCCACTTGCTTAACTTCACACTTACAACCACCCTAGGGGATGGCACTGGCTGGCAGCTTCCTTCTCCTTAGTCTCAGTGTTGCAGACTCAACTACTGTAGTAGAATTCCCACCAATGGAAGCCCACACAAGGACTTCTGCTAGCACAGTGAGGCTCCCCTCCTGTCCTCCCGTTGTGTGCACCTCACAGGAGGATGAGAGGCAAGCAAGAAATGCTTGTGTCGATGGAGCAATATGCTTAACCCTATGCTGAATTTCTCCCTCAGTGGAGAAAAAGAATGGGAAACTGTAATTTAGCTGGCTCTGTCTGTCATCAGCTCTGGCTCCATCTACTGCTGGTTTTCAGCTTTCTTCTGCCCTTCCAGTCCCAATAGCCACCAGGGTTATCACATATTTTTTCCCAGCACGATCAACTTTATTCATGCCTATTGTAGCTTGCCCTGGTATCCGTGAAGATGAAGGGTGATTTGAAATATTTCAAAAAATTATTTTTAAAAACAAATGACTCATGCACCACCCACCTGCATTTCTACACATGTGGACAAAACCAGGCACTATAGGTAAGCAATGGAAACAACAAGTAGGGAAGCTTTCCTGTTATTTCTGAACATTATCACTGCTACACAGCCAAGGGTGGAGGTAGGAGGAGTGGAGATTAGGGCAAGCCAAGAAGACACAGCATCCTGCTGTACAGCATGGCTTTCCCAGCCAACAGGAAGAAATGGCAGCAGAAAGAAACAAGCACATGAACAAGCTTGCAAGCAAAAAAGTGGGGAGAGCTATACAGTACAGGGATTCCTTCGCTGAACAAGGTGAGTTGGAACAGTCTACATAAAACTTCCGCAATACTGTTTTACAGTCCTCACTTGGCAGCTTTTCCATGCTAGTGGGCATAGTCTGCACAGTTCTGGGAATTAGCAGCAAACAGTGCTGCCTGGCAACCTTATCTGTCTGTCTCATACCTCTTTACCCATTGAAAGTGAAACCTCCTGCAGCAAAGAGGATACAGAACTGGTGAAAAGCCTAAAAGTGGTATTTTTAAAAGAGCACCAGCCTGGATTCAAGAGCTAGTATAACCCTCTGAGTTTTTCTTGCTAGGGATTGGGATTCCGCTAAAAACTACTGCAGCTGGTAGCCTGTGACTGACCAAAAGCCACTGGCATGGGGGTGTCTAAAAAATGGGGTGGGCTTTTAATGCCACCCTTAGTTTAAACCATGGCCCATTAGTATTAAGGAACTAATGACAACCTGGAATAAGTATATGGAAATATCCCATACTGTTTGCAGTATAAGAGTCCTCATAAGTTTATCCCCCAGACACCTGCCACACACACAGAGAGAGATGGTGCTGTGTATATTTGAACTGTGGCAAAGGGCACTTGCAAAAGCACCTGTTGGAGGAAAATCTTCGTTCGGCTCTGGCCGGCCAAGATCATTTTTGGGAAGGATCCCACAAACCCTTCTGGAGAGGCAGAAGAGTCTCATTGTGATACCCTTATGAACATTGCAGTTCTTAACCTTATGGTTTTTTAAATTATTATTTCCTTGTTTGAGAGAAGGTCAACTCAGGGGTTACCATCTTTGGCAACGGTATCTTTTCTTTTTTAATGGCTTTTGGCTGGTGCTTTACTTTTTGGGTCGTCCCGGGGAAGTTTTACGGGAAAAGAAGGCGCGAATGCTGGCATGCCGGCGGCGGGGAGCACCTGCAGGAAGAAGCGAAGCCCCGCGCGCCTTGCCAGCTGGAATGAAGCCCTCGGGATTTTCTGGGCTCCGCGCGGCGTGTGGAGACGCCTGGCTTCCGAAGACTTGGGAACGGGGTTAATGGCACCCGTCGAGGGCGGGGTGACACTTGGCTCCGAGGACTCGCTCGCCCCAACGTGCCTCGCCTGGCAAACCAATGTCCTCCACCACTCCCCTGCCTTTGTCTCCGGGAGATTTCGGGTGTATCTGCCCAGCGCTTCTGGGAATAAGGCGCTTCCAGTTTCGCTCTGGAAACGCGGGGAAATTCCCTCCGCGGGCCGAGGGGATAAAAGCCTCTCACGCGGCGCGCAAAGGCTCCAGAGTGGCCGAGGAGGTGCAGCAGAAGCAGCAGAACGGCAGCAGCAGCAGGAGAGCGCGTGCTGAGGGAAAGCGCAAAGGTGGGTTGTCGGGAGCGAGACGCTGCGGAGGAGGAGAAGGGGCCACGGGAGCCGCTCCCGTCTTCCGCGGAGGGTCTACGCGGCGCCGAAGCGAGAGGGTCGGCGAGCAGGGCGCGTGCGCCCGCGACGCAAGGCAAGGCCGAAGCGGGCTATGCGCGCGCAGAGCCTCGCCGCCGTCTCCTTACCATGGAACATGGTCCGCGCGGAGGGAGTTTGCCGCTCATGATGGTGGTGGGGCCAGGCTCGTGCCCATCGCGCTGCCGCCTTGAGGCGAGACCTCGGGTGTGGGGGGGGGGGGAGAGAGAGAGAGAGAGAACGCGAGCCGAGGCTGAATATGGCCGGCTGGCTGCGCGAAGCTTTCAGCGAAGGTTGAAATAAAACGTTCCAACAAACACAACGGGCAGCGTCTCTTGGTTTGTTTTGCCTCAGCCTTCGTTTTCTGGGGACTGCAGGCAGCCGAACCCGGGAGGCTTCCGACTGGGTCCAATTAAGTTTCGCTTTCCGACGTAGCCACTAGCCGCGGAGGGCTCCAGTCAGCGAGGAGCGCACGGCGAGGAGCCCCGGCGCGTCCCACCCGCCTGTGGCCAAGCGCCGCGGTGTGGAGCCGGTGCAGGGCTTGCCGCGCTGCTGCGGCTGGGCAGCGCTTTCCCTTCAGGCTCGGTCCGCTGGCGCGCAGTGACGGAGCTCTTGAGCGCTCCTCCGAGGTTCCTGGGCGAGAGGCGTGGACGGAGCTGCGGGTGGGTTTTTGCACGGTGCCAGCTGAATGGCAGAGGAGGTGGGATCAAGCGGGTCTCCACTCCCAGCAACGCCATGGGAGCGTTTGCGGCGGAGGCAGCCAAGAAACTTGGGGCTTGGCGGCTGGAAGGAAGGAAGGAGCCATTCATGGAGATGCCAGCGAGTGTCAGGTTGGGTGGGGTTTTCTCCGAGGGGGCTGGGAGGGCCGGAGCTTGGAACTCGGGTTCCCATTTGCCAGAGATGGAAAGCGCAAAAAAAGAGAGCTTTCTCCGGAGTGGCGCTGCTCTCTTTTTGTTGGAGGCTTGGCAAACTCCTCGCTCTTTCCCTGAGACCAAGAAGCTTCCAGCAGCGCAGAGGCTGGTGGGAGGGGAAAGAAAGGGCTGGCCTTCCCGCCCAGGGAAGGTTCCTTGACTTATGGAGTTGTACTCTGGCGTGGTCAAAGAGTGGGGTGAGGGAGACCTTGGGCAAGATCCCCGGAGTCACTTCTTTCCCACTGCCTTCTGGTAACTGGATAATCTGTTTCCCTGCTTTCCCATTTTTTCCAGTCTTAAATTCAGTTCTCCCCATTTCCAACTTGGCTCTGCAACCATGGGTGCCATGCAGCGTGCATGGCCCTGGCACCGAAATTTGTGGGTGCCTGGCCCCATCATGGGGAATGTGGTTACTCAGGCACCCAGGGCCCCAGAGACTTGGCACCAGTGCACTTCAGTTTGCAATTAATAGAAGAACAGTTGTCGTGGAAAATTTGCCAGCATTTTACTGCATATCCCCTTGTTACGCACATTTTTCTATGCATTTTGCATTTTGTCTTCACATTTTTATGCAGAGTTTACCATAGTTACATGTGCATTTTTCTTCTCAATACTTGGCTGGAGAACTACATTGTAAAAATTCAGGGAAGTTCGAATTTCAAAGGATGCCCAGTGCCTCAGTTGCCTTGTTATTTGGGGCAGTGCAGATTAGGTAAATTCACCTTCCCATGCAATCTGAACTGAGTTTCTCACCGATTCCCCTCGCAGTCTCCCTCTGAGCCCAGTTTGCTCTTACCCCTCATGCTTCGCACTGTGTGCATGACCTGAGAGTGGAAGGTGAACAGCAGTGAGTGACCAAGGGGTGCTGGACTTGAGAGTGCCCCCTCTGCAGGTGTGTGGGAGCTGGCAGGAGCCCAGCGATGACAAACCTGGGCATGGTGCACCTTGGTCCCTTCCTATTCTGTGCCACACTGCAGATAACAGATAATCTGTTTGCTTTAAAGGTTTGTGCCAAAGTGCAGGCAGGTAACCTAGTGACGTTTGGTTCCGCCAGAACATTATCTTGAGGAGTACAATACTTGAAAGAAAATTTGCATATATCAAGCAGCCTGTATTATTTAGGACAGAGTTTCACAAAAATGCTGATGAATTTTCATGATATATTTTTTTTAAGCTGCAAAATGTGGAGAACTTACTTGGAAGAATGAAAACAGGAGGGAACTGAAATTGACATATCCTCCCATCCCTAGTTGTGCCCTGCATATATGTGTACGTGCATAAATGCATGCAATTAAAAATGGCCATATTCATTTTTGGTCACACCCACCTGTGGCATGTGGTCCCCGGAGGACTGGGCAAAGGTGAACCAAAATTGGTTAGCCACCACTGATACAGGGAGGATGAGGGAAGGGAGACAGAAAAAGTTGTGTTTGGGGCTTGAAAATACAAACAACACATGCTAATAGCCAAGCTTTTTATTAAGAGTTAAAATTTCAGAGGTTAGCAATTATAGCCGAACCCTGAGAAATCTGGATACACGCTGCCAAAAATAGCAGAACAAAATATTTTCTGCAGTGTTCTCTTTCTAAGGGCCAGCATAACAGTACTCAGTAAGTAAAGTATACTGCAGTACTTTCCCCTTTTACTTCCTGAATTGGCCATTTACTTCATGAAGTGAGTTGTTCTCTTCACTACTGATATGCTCTTTTGCTGAAAGATTATTCTCTGTGAACATAAATTGCTTAAGAAAAAAAAGTTTTAGTTGAACTTAAAGAAAGCAAAAATTGTGTAATGAGAGGACAGTGTTTTGAAATACTTCATATCTTATTAAATTATGGCATGCCCGAGTTTGGCCATTGGCCCTAGATGAAACAGCATTTCAGCAGTGGAGGAGGGTGAGCAGGGAGTGTGAGAAAGGCAAGTTTACATAAGTGCAGCTTCAATTCATCAGGTATACCAATGCAGATGGTAAGATGGAAAAATTTCTGGTGCTCTGGAGAGTGATCTAACTGAGCATGCTTATTTTACTTTTATTTAGTAAACAAAGGTTTTTCTAAATTGTACCTCGTGCTATTTTTTTGTCCCAATATGCCACAAGCATTTGACTTGAGATATATACTGTACATGTTTTTCTCATTTACATGCCAGGGATAATCACTTGAAAAGCATTACCACTTTGCAACTGGCACACTTGCCCAAAATACTATAGGCATCCATTCATTTTTATTATTGAACATATGAAACAAGGTGGAAAAATCCCTGGAAATATAAAGCACCAGGCTTGGGGGTGGGACGGGACTGATTTTTTTTGGGGGGGGGGGGTAGTCTAAAATCAGTGGCCAGCAGATTATATGCACAACAACGGCATAAGGGGGTTCTTTTCCAAAACAGGAAGTCATGTTCCAATCACAATCTTTTGGTGGTGTTTCTTATAAAAGCCAACGCTCTGTGTTTTACTGGTAAATGCTTCTATTGTCATCTCTTTTGCAGTTAAGTGTAGCTGGAAAGAGGACAAAATAAGGCTGATATAGTTGATTGTGGTGTCTTGAACAATCTTTGACTCTTTGATAAAATACATGTATAAAGCTGGTGCTGTCTCCATATTGACATACTGTATTATGTTGTGTGTCATTCCCTCTTGCCCCGCCCCGGAAAGCAATACTGTATATATCACAGTTTAGGGAAGGAGTGCGTATTCTGTCTGCAAACATGAATTGCAAACATGAATTCAGGGGGACATTCCAGATCTGAGCCTAAATTGGAACCTTTAAACTGTCCTTTATAATCATTAATGCCCTTTATTTTCACCATGCATGTCTTGTCTTCTGGGTCTGTATGTAAAAGTGTCGAATGGCTGTCAGAGACAACTGTGGTGCCTCACAAATCACAGTAAAACGAAAGAGCTTCATAAGCCTGATTGTAGGAAAATGCACTTTCTTTCTCAGCATTCACCTCTAGTTATGTAAAGTACAGGCCCATCCATAAACAGGCACTCTGCCTTCCTTTTTTTTTCTTTGAAAAAAATCTAATTAGGATAAACTAATTTATGCCTACTCAAAATTAAGTACCTCTGGATTGTATAGGATAGCAGCCTAAAAACTTCATGGGCCCCCTTTTAAAAAATATTCATAGAAGTTATTTTTATTTTCTTTAGAGAATTCTCATACACCATTTTGTTTCTCATTTCACGTTGTTCCTCTTTTTCATTCATTTCATTCATTCATTTTTGAGAGTCATGGTTCCTCATTTTAAAGCAGGGGCAGAGGGGTTGAAATTTATGAATGGATCTCCCTTCACATGCACACACGGTAAGGACAACTTTGCTATAACAACTTTGCTACAACAACATACAGCTAATCCATTCATGAAAGATGAAGCAGCCTAGATGCTGCCTATACCACAGTCAGTTAATGTTTAAGGGAAAATTAGTGTAGATTTTGTGGTTTATTTAACAATATATAACAAACCACGTAATCATCAAAAGCCTCTGAGTAGTTTCCGTAAAACAATATGAAATATTTATTAAAATTACTGCTGTTTGTTATATTTATTTGTCATCTCACACTGAAGTGTAAAAACAAAACAAAAAATGGAAATAACTAAAAAAAAAAGTATGTTAAAATAAAACATAAAAAGAGCAGTGAAACAAGACCTCAAGTGGTATTGAGGTTCAGAAACGGGCAGCCAAAATGATCAAGGTTGCATCGTTTGGGACTTTTTAGTTTAGAGAAGAAGCAGGGTCGGATTTAGGTTTGATGAGGCCCTCAGCTACTGAACATAATAGGGACCTTTATATGTCTAGCTGTCCTTTGTCAACAACAAACTGTCGCTGTTTTTTTTGTGTTGAATATATGCTGTGTTGTAATTTATGGACCTAATAGGTATTTAAAGCCATTTGCACATAATAAAATATGTATTTTATCAATGTAATATTTGAACTTATATTTTGGAAATGTACATCCAGTTTTTTCCCCTTTAAAGTTTTTTGGGTGGCCCCCAAGAGAGCGGGGCCCTAAGCTATAGCTTGTTTAGCTTATACGTAAATCCGACACTGAAGAGGCAGGGATACGAGATAGAGAAGAGTTTTTCTCCCTTCTAATGCTAGAGCTCAGAGAACTTGTAAACAGGATACTAGACTATCATTCTATGATTCATCCCAAACACGTGCAGGCTCTTCTTACAATCTTATGAGCTGCATATTCCTGCATTGCTGGGGGCTAGACTAGGTGATGCTCAGGGTCCCTTGCAACTCTAGAATTTGGCTCATCCAAAACACATGCAAAGCTCATCCACCCTAATTAAAAGAATGCATACAGAAAGAGGACACATAGTTACCCTCCCAGTCAAGAACATGAGTCAATAAAAAATATTTTTGAATGGTACCTAACAGTCACAATGATAAATTAAAACTTTGGGGGGGGGAGAGATATATGATTGATCAAAAACATAGGTAAAACCAGCAGTTTTGAAGCAAGGGTATATAATAAAATTACATGTCTGGGTAGGCTGTCAAGGTGTCAAAAGATGTCAAGGAAATAAACTACTATCTGACTTTTAGAAGATATCTGTTTAGGGAAGTTTTTAATGTTTGACGTTTTACTGTGCTGTTAATTTTCTGTTGGGAGCCGCCCAGAGTGACTGGGGAAACCTTATTAGATGGACAAAGTATAAATAATAACATCGCCATTATTATTATTATTATTATTATTATTATTATTATTACTACTACTACTATTATTATTAGCTTGCCTGAACAAACACGTTTTTAGAAAACACAAAATGCAACACAGTAAAGGTGCCATCCCAAACATAAATGCCGTTGGAATTTCAGAGAGCAGGTTTCCACACTGAAAAATTTAAATAATTTTTCTATTTATTTTTTAAAAAAAAATCTTATTTAATAACTGAAATAATTTTTCCTACTATTTATTCATAACAAATGTTTGTCATGTCTAGGTGTGAAACAGTGGATATTTGCTTTTGAGTAAAATAACAGGAAAAATATTTTGCATGTATTGAGACTTTTTAAAAACGAAAACTATAATAATCCCAAAAATTTTGCTTAGTGCCACATACACACTAGACCAGATTCAGGATCAGGGGCAAAAAAACTCTAGCTTTAATCATTAATAAATGACTGGATAATGTTAACTAATTAATGGGCAGTGGACAGGTAACATTTCTTTCTTGTTAAGACCAGTTTTCAAAATCTGCAAGGTCCTGCCATATTATTTTTACAAATTAGTTTTGTGTTTAAATATTATTTCATTGGACTTGTAGTCAAAGTAACAGGAAAAATATGATTTCATCGGAATTGTAGTCAAAGTAACCAACAAAAAAACAGTTGGGGTTGGTATACATTCTGTTGCTAAATCAGCTGTCATATACATGTTGAAATAAGGCATCGAATGACACCAGTGAAAGGAAGTATTGCAAATATTTTGATACGTAAGCATTTCTTACAGTAAATTGAAGATGATCAAGTTTTGTGGAATTCTAAAAATAGCTAAATATTTTAATACATTTTATAACTGCTAAGCAGAGCTTTGCTTCCTTTATACATACACGTTCAACGAACCTGTTGAAATGGAGGACAAAAACATGTTTACACAGGCATTCCCTTGATCTCTCTTCTGTCTTAATTTCTGTGTTGTTTTAATGTAGGAATGGGGAACTGAATCAGACCAGTGGGCTAGAGCTCTATCCTTCATTTGCCTAATATGACAGGTGGGGGCGGGCACTCGTGTCAGTCTCCTGGTGTCACAAATATGTCTTGCAGCGAGGTGCTTTGAAGTCTCCATGATGCTCAGGACTTCAAAGCACAATGCAGGACTTAGAAAGAACCCTGTGCAGTGCTTTGTTGTGCTTTGAGCTGATCATCAGCAACTTCTAGGTGTTAAACAGGTCTCTTTGCAAGGCCCTTCAAGGATCAACTGATTGGTAGTGACAACAACATTCCCTTGTCAATACACTATCAGGAGGACCCTCTGAGGCTCCCAAGAGCTGCATATTGGCAGCTGCATCTCTACCTGTCACCTGCCATCACATCACATGGAGCAGATGGGCCTTGTAGGCCAAACTCGAGCCTGTGCCGACCCAGATTAGGTTTGCAGGCTGGAGCTTCCCCACCCCTAGTTATTGTGAATTTTAATTATGGATGCTTATCTCTGTATGTTACTTTTTGTAAGGAAAAATTCCACCACACTGCAGTTGGTATGGCTGCCAATAGGATCTGCACAGAGAGGGCTCTGCGAGCACGCCTACTCTCCCCCTGTCGCTGCTAATGGTTGATTTGGGAGATGGGGTGGGTGACGGGGCCAGCAGAATGAGCAAGACAGGCAGGGGGTAAGTCTCCTTCGTCTGCTTCCTTCTGGTGGTGGTGGGGTGAAGGACTTTCTCCTTTTTATCGCCACCATCCCATCACCAGTGGCAGCATCAACAGGGGGAACTGTGTATTGGGGTGAGCTGTTTAGGGAATGAGGGGATGAGGATTGGCAATGAATTGGGGTCAGGGTTGGTGGGTACATTGGAATGGGGGAGTTGAAGTTGAATGTTCTCCTTTCTTCTCCCTGCCCTTCCCCATCTGTTCTGGTTTTTCCTCCAGTGTAGAGGGAGTGTAGGGATGGAAGAGTAGGGAGGAAAACTCCCTTACACTCACGCAAAAAGTCAGTGGCACCCCTACTTGTGAGAACTGCCCTGGGTCATTTCCAGATTGTCACACTTTTGTGTGTATCTCCCACTCAGTTAGAAATATGGTATATATCCTTGGTACAGTAAGAATGCAGGTAAAGCAGGTACATTGCAAGAGGCAAAGGTACTATAGCACTCTTGTGAAACAAATACACATCTTTTTTTAAAAAAGGACTTTCGTGGTAAGGGAAGAGTCAGAAATGCTGGATAAAAAACATGTCATGGCAAGAAATAAACCACACAAATGTGAAAACAAACCAGGAGTATTTGCATGATATACACTCCATCTGGAAGTGACTCTTGCAGCAATCAACATCTAGAACATGTTTGCTTTCAATAACTTTGATATCTGTTTCTAGTGAAATTCTGTTGGGCATCTTTTACATTTATAAAAATGTGTTATGCAGTTCCAAATTTATACAGAATGTTGCATACAGTGCAAAATGCACAATATGTTGATTTTTAATAGTTGTTTTCTAGCTGACACTGATGAACAGTATAATGCCTTCAGAATACCCAAAGCACAATGCAATATGCATAATGCAATGCTTTTGCAAATACAATGTTTTTATAGTGCCTTTTTGGGGTACCTCATTATGAAGATATGGTACTGCTTCTCCCCCCCCCCCAGCCACTTTTAGCCTCTCTTTCAACAATCTTGTCCATTGCAGTGTGGGTTTTTTGGTCCTACGAAACCTACAACCATGAGAGTCATGGAGTAGCGCTGCCCAAGGTTCGATTACTTGGTCATCCTAACATGTAATTAAACAGAGACAGCTTTTATATATTTTTCTTTTGAAATGCCTGTCATTGTGATGTGTGGGATGTATACAGAGAGAGGGGAAGCTTTTCTATTGCAAGGACACTCTGAAAGTATAGTTCTGTGTTCATATAAACACGTTGCACTTTACTGCAGATGTGCGCATGGATCATGTTGTGCCTTCACTGTAATAGTATTGACAAGTTCAGCACTCTATCTATCATTTATCTATCATCTATCTATCTATCTATCTATCTATCTATCTATCTATCTCTATATCTATATCTATCTATCTATCATCTATCATCTATCTATCATCTATCTATCATCTATCTATCTATCTATCATCTATCTCATCTATCTATCTATCTATCTATCTATCATCTATCATCTATCTATTCACATTTGTACCCTACTCTTCAGCCAAGAAGGTCAGTAGCTTATGTAGAATCAATGAAAAGACAGTTGCTGCCAGCAGGCATTCATTCTCTCTCTCTCTCTCTCTCTCTCTCTCTCTCTCTCTCTCTCTCTCTCTCTCTCTCTCTCTCCCTCTACCCCCAATACATGACACACAAGGGGGAAACGGATAGGGAGAGAAGAAGAAAAAAATCAAACTCAGACACCAGGCCTTCAACCGTTGCCTTTCTTGAGCACTTGTGGTTAGGGGACAGGCCCTAAACACTAATAAAAATAAATGTGGAAATTGTCTAACTGTTAGGGGTTTCCATGCAGTAATACCATCATTTTGCAACCGTGGGGCAGTCCAGCAAGCTAAAGCCCTTCTCACATTTGTGTTCTAGCAAGCATTCATAGGGGGAAATGGGGCAAGGATGTAGCTAGGTTTATTGGTTCTACTATGTGCCCTTTGGTGTTTTTGTTGGTGTTGGTGGTGGTTCTAATATTTGATACTGAATTCAATATTGTTTCTTATTCATTCACCTCTCAGAGGGCTGTGGGCCATGTGGTGGGTTACAGATACCAAGCACAAATCGAAACACAATAGTAGACATCTCCCAAGTAAATTAAACTAGACCTAAGAGACCAAGGTTCAAATGTCCACTTGGCCATGGAACTCACGGGGCAATCACTGCTTCTCAGCTAAACCTACCTCACAGGTTTGTTGTGGGGATTAAATGAGGAGGGGCCGACTCAATGTATGGAGAAAATAGACTGTGTATTGGAGAAAAAAGTTGGGGTGTAAATTCAATAAATAAAATCCACTCCAATAGATAAAGTAGAATGCAGCAATTGTATCAAATCATATAATGAAGGCACCAGACAGTGGCACCACACAGAGCAACAATAGTCTGTATATTGCTTAACCAATTATTCTAAAATTCACAGTTAAAGAAGTTCCTCAGTGATGAAATCCAGTTGCAGTAAATGGTTTTTTTCCCTTTCTTTCTCTTCCTTTTGATGCAATTCATTGTAAAAATATGGCATGTGATTGGTTAAAACAGGAAGCTCTCTTCACATGCAGAGACCAGAGAGTTTTGCTGATTGAATTAATTCTGAACTCACTGCCCTTCTGAGTAAAGTTTTAAATCACTACAGAGTAATTTTCCCACCCCCTCCCCACAAAAATACTTGTTTTGTTTTAGAAGGGTTGTACACAGTTGTTCCAAGATATTACAAGACTTTTGAATCGTGAATCTTGTTTTCAGTGCTTAGAACTTAAACTTGTTAGAACTTACACAAGATACTGTGCTGATTGCCAAAGGAAAGTTAGTGTTTAGGTATTTCTCTTAATTAGTATTACCTACTCTTGGTTCAATTGTAGCCATAATTATTTTAACTACTATTGATATTTTAGGTATATTAGTGTTTCGCTACACAAGATTTGTTCATTGTGTTTGTTATTATTTGATTGGCTTCATTTCAGTTGCCAGACTGGGGAAATTCAAAGGAAAGGCGTCACTCTTTGAATTAGGAACCTAGGTGTTTGGGACTATGTGCTTAAATTCTAGATCTGTTTGTCATGCAGAAGTACTCTTAATAATTTTGGGAGTAAGCCCCTCTGAAATGTGAATAGAAAAGAGCAGACCTATAGAATTGTGGTGTTAGGTGTGATATTTTTTCACTTATTTTGTGAAGTTTAGGGGTGTGTAGCCAATCTGAGAGGTATCTGCTGGCTCAGGGAAAACCAAGTTATGCAGAAGTACAGAACACAGGAAGATGCCACTGGCTAGATTTGGCACAGACACAAGCTGTTCCCTATCACTAATGTAAATTATTTTAAAAATATGCCACCACAGCTAGTACTGGGCCAAAAAGCATTCATTCAATCCAGCTGAATTTCATAAAACATTCCCTGAAGTTTGTGTTCACTTTTTGAAAGTGTATGAATTTAATTTTTTTTTGTCCTAACTTAATACACGGTGGCCAATGGTTTCCCTCCCTCACTTTCTCTTTCTCTTTCGCTCTCTCTGTCTGTCTCTCGTATTCTTAAACCAAAATAAAGGAGCCTTGCATCTGCTTCAAGTGGCAGCTTCACTGCTCCCAAATATACTGTGTTTCTGGGCCAAAGTTTTCCTGGAAAGGATGTAGCAGCATTCCCAGGGAAATTCAAGGGAAAGGTGTCATTCTTTGTATTAGGAACCTGGGTGTTTGGGACTATGCTTAAATTCTAGATCTGTTTGTCATGCAGAAGTACTCAATAATTTTGATACAAAATATCAAAGTCTTTATGTGTAGTAGAGCCAGGAGTCATTATATCATTGATACAATCAGCATCCCATTGTCACAGTCTGGTTCACGGGTGGTCGAAGTCCCAGCTGAGGGCATCAGGCTCGGGGGCCAAAACGGTGGGGTGGGAGCAGGGACGGGAGTCTGGAAGCCGAGGGTCAGAGAGCCAGGAGTCAAGAAGCCAAACGCAGCAAGGCAGGAAGTGTGTTGCTATGGCAAAGAGCTAAAGAGAAATGCTGACCTTATATCCCTCCCAGCTCTTGCCACCAGGTGCTGTGACTTACCTATCGGCCTCACCTGTGTGGCCGTGCCTTGCCTCTTCAGAACAAACTTAGGAAGGCCCCAGTCCTGTGAAGCCCTACTGGTCACAGGGATTGGCTCCTACACGCACTCCTGACACCCATGAGATCTGGTTCTCCTTTTATGAAGGCGAGACCAACTGCCTATAAATCTGATTTCATTATTGCGAATTGTTCCAATAACAATTAAGGTTGAACATGGTGCACAAATATTGTAAAATAAATACAGTCAGAAAGAGGCTACCCTTCCCTGGCTCTTACCTAAGTGGCTCTTTAAAAAGAAAACCATAGGAAGAGATAGTTGTAGTTTCGTTCTTTAAAAATTATTTTTGTGGTCTTCCTACCACCCTTGAGAGCTCCAAACCACATTCTCTTTGGATCTACATTCCATGCATATTCTCCATTTCATAGCATGAGGACTAAATACCACTCAGACTAAATAGCCTGGGCCACAAAGGAATCAAGCTCAAGTTATCTGGTTTCAAGCCCACACAGAGTGCA
This sequence comes from Podarcis melisellensis, assembly GCF_964234715.1. NCBI lineage: Eukaryota > Metazoa > Chordata > Lepidosauria > Squamata > Lacertidae > Podarcis > Podarcis melisellensis. The sequence continues at coordinate 29,987,503 of NC_138539.1, read as the reverse complement.
AGGAATTTTATTTGACCGGGTTGTAGACCAAGTGGAATCCAAAGTACTAAACAGAGCATATTTAACAGTAGTTAAGAAATTTCCAAACTGAAGCTGAAAATGGTAAAAATACATTTTTAATCAGGAGGTGCCAATGTAGGCAGTGGGTTCAGCAGTATTTTCTATGGTGCCCACAAAAGGTATTAGTAAACACCCCTTCAAAAAAACACAACACAGGAGAGACTGTTTGCTCTTCCTGCTCAGCACTAGTTCGAATTACCTGGAAATGACTGAACAACCAAGGAATTGCCTGAAAAGGGAGATTTGGTCCTGCTGGGAACTTACATTGTTGGGGTCTAAGGAAGGCTTTTTTAAAAGGCAGCTCAGAACTAGAGATGTCAGCGAATTCAGACAAAAATGGGAAAGGGAGTAGAAATTGCTGCAGTAGAAATTGCTGTTTGTCTGTGGTGAGGGATAGAAATCATTTGAGCAAATACAATCATTATTTATTCACATCATTGCTGTATTTTCTAAGTCTGCAAATGATATCGAATTAATTACTTTTGTTTACATTGCTCTGGCATTTCCTTTCCATTGAAATAAATGTAAGTTACAGAAATATTTACGTAAGTCGTTTATCTTATGTTAAATAGCAGACAGCAAGACAAATAATGTGCTTAGTCGAAAACCAAAATGCAGTGGATCAGAAGCAGCACTGAATGTGGCAAATATAGGTTGGAATGAAAATGGGTGTTTTCTTACTTTTACAAGCAGCTTTTTTAACACCATCACCTTTGCTCTCAGCAGCATTTGCTACTCCTAGATCCAATCAACCACTCTCTCTTTGATTGGTAAGGGCTAAGCAGAGAAGTTGCACATTGGTGAAACCTCTCCAGTTGCCATTCCTCAATCCTTTGTCTTCAATAACTATCATTCAGTTTTCCTGAGATTACCCACGGAATGGCTTTGCTGTTCCACATCTCAGTTGGCCACACTATGGAGTACTTTTTTATTGTAGGGACCATGAATTGGTTACAATATATTATATCTTATGCCGGGAAGCCACTGAGGTCTGGTTGTACACTGTAAAAATCCTAAATTGAAGATTTAAGTTTCCCTTTTTCTGTTGGTAAAATGCTGATACTAACAGCTGGTATTCTACCATTTAGGCATTTCTTTTAAATTAACACAAGTTAACATAAATTACGGTGAAGGTGGTATGCTGACATAAGTGCATCAGAGACTTCCTGATCAAGGGATTCTTGCTCTGAACACAGTTAAAATGGGAATATATATATATATATATATGCAGGTTTTGGTGTCCTCGGGTGTCTTCCCGTGTAAAAGTTGGGGTGTCTAGGCGACGTTTCGACGAGGTCTCACTCGTCATCTTCAGGCTGGTGCTTTCGGCTTCTTGTTACTGGAACAGAGCAGGATCTCAGTGTTTGAGTTCCTATAAATACTGTTGAGGGGGTGTGGTGTATAGCCTCCAATGTTCTGTGCAGAGAGGAAGTTCCCAGGCTAGTGTGCCTTTTCTTCTTTTGTTCCTTAATTACTTGAGGGATATCTTGAGTGATTTCTTGAGTGATATCCTGAGTACCACTTAGGTGGGTCATTAGGTGTGGATTAGTTGCTAAAGTCTTTGTGTCTTGACCTCTTGAACTTTGTGAAGAGTTTTTCTGAGAAGATGGCTGTACTGCACTTAGTTGTGCTCTGGCTTGGCTTCGTGTATAGGGGCGAGCTGTGGTTTTGTGGCCTGTGTCAGCCAGATCTGTGTAGGGATTGCAGGGGGGTGCAGCATCCGGAGGTGCCACCATGGTTTGGCTACTGGATGGTGTCTGTAATTTATCTGTGGAGAGGGTCTGGGTTTGGGTCTGGTGTGGTTGATTGGTGATAGCGTTCTGTGTGCCTCTGGATCTGGTGTCAGTTTTTGTGGGGAGGGCTAATTTCCAGATGTCTGGCAAGCGGGATGTGTCGTCACGCTTGTTCATGTTGTGAGGGTGTTTCTCTATCTCGATGGCTTCCATGATTATTCTCTTGTGGTGATGTTCCATGTTAAAGAGCAATTTGGAATCTGCAAAATTAATTTCGTGTCCTGTTTCTTTCATGTGTTGGAAAAGAGAGGAAGTTTTTTCTTCTTTTTTGACGGCATTCTTGTGTTCTGCGATACGTGCATTTATTCGTCTGTTTGTTTGTCCAATGTACGTGGCTGGGCAGACTTTGCAGGGTATTTCATAGACCCCTTGGTTTTTCAACTGGATTTTATCCTTGGGGTTTCTGAGGATATTGGCTATTTTTTGGTTGGTGCAAAAGGCTGTTTTGATATTGTGTTTATGGAGGATTTTGCTAATTTTATCTGTAGTGCCCTTGATATAAGGAAGGGCACTACAGATAAAATTAATTTGGCCACACGGCAAGGAAAAACTGGATAGCTTCCTCACACATCTCAACAGCCTACACCCCAAAATACAATTCACTATGGAAATAGAAGCCAACAACCAACTTCCCTTCCTTGACGTCCTAATCTACAAAAAACCTGATGGCTCCCTAGGACACACTATCTACCGGAAAAAAACACACACCAACCGCTACTTACATGCACAATCACACCACCACCCTGCACAAATAAACTCCGTAGCCAAGACTCTCATCTCCAGAACCAAACGCCTGGCTGACAAAGACCACTTGACAACTGAGTTACAGAATCTCTCAAATGTGTTAATTGCCAATGGATACCAGCAAAACAGGGTTACGAAGCTAATCCAAAAAGAAACACCCCCCAAAAACCAAGACACAGAAGAAAACAATGGCATGGCCCTCCTTCCTTATATCAAGGGCACTACAGATAAAATTAGCAAAATCCTCCATAAACACAATATCAAAACAGCCTTTTGCACCAACCAAAAAATAGCCAATATCCTCAGAAACCCCAAGGATAAAATCCAGTTGGAAAACCAAGGGGTCTATGAAATACCCTGCAAAGTCTGCCCAGCCACGTACATTGGACAAACAAACAGACGAATAAATGCACGTATCGCAGAACACAAGAATGCCGTCAAAAAAGAAGAAAAAACTTCCTCTCTTTTCCAACACATGAAAGAAACAGGACACGAAATTAATTTTGCAGATTCCAAATTGCTCTTTAACATGGAACATCACCACAAGAGAATAATCATGGAAGCCATCGAGATAGAGAAACACCCTCACAACATGAACAAGCGTGACGACACATCCCGCTTGCCAGACATCTGGAAATTAGCCCTCCCCACAAAAACTGACACCAGATCCAGAGGCACACAGAACGCTATCACCAATCAACCACACCAGACCCAAACCCAGACCCTCTCCACAGATAAATTACAGACACCATCCAGTAGCCAAACCATGGTGGCACCTCCGGATGCTGCACCCCCCTGCAATCCCTACACAGATCTGGCTGACACAGGCCACAAAACCACAGCTCGCCCCTATACACGAAGCCAAGCCAGAGCACAACTAAGTGCAGTACAGCCATCTTCTCAGAAAAACTCTTCACAAAGTTCAAGAGGTCAAGACACAAAGACTTTAGCAACTAATCCACACCTAATGACCCACCTAAGTGGTACTCAGGATATCACTCAAGAAATCACTCAAGATATCCCTCAAGTAATTAAGGAACAAAAGAAGAAAAGGCACACTAGCCTGGGAACTTCCTCTCTGCACAGAACATTGGAGGCTATACACCACACCCCCTCAACAGTATTTATAGGAACTCAAACACTGAGATCCTGCTCTGTTCCAGTAACAAGAAGCCGAAAGCACCAGCCTGAAGATGACGAGTGAGACCTCGTCGAAACGTCGCCTAGACACCCCAACTTTTACACGGGAAGACACCCGAGGACACCAAAACCTGCATTCCTGTACCCGTGAAAACCTACGAAAGCAAATATATATATATATATATATATATATATATATATATATATATATATATATATAAAATTTTTCATTGTTACCACATAACAGCTTTCAATAAAACCAGCAAGACTGCTTCTAATACTGTTTATGAAAACAGTTTATATATACATTTCCTATTTTTTTGTTGAATGAGCATAAATAAAATAAAGGTGTCTTTGACAGGTAAGCTGCAGACAATTTTTTTGTATTTCTTTTCTTTATTATATTTTGTTAAACCTGAATTTGGTGTATCCTGACATTCCTCATATTCTTTAATAAAGCTTATTAACATTTGTTCTTGGTGTCTTTGCTGGCTGAACTGAACATGAAACATTAAATTCTGTCTTCTTTTATGGATTGCATTGGGCCTGTTAATCCTCCTTATGCTACTGAGGTATAACTGTTTGAGTAAGACTCTTATAAGGCTTGGGCAGAACAGCAGGTGTGGGGAGATGGCTTGTCCATAAGCAATGTCAATCCCAAGGCAACCTTTTAAGGACAGTCAGAGCAGAACCAGATCAGCTGTCACTTTTAGGGTTACAAAAATCCAAATACCTAGAGTTGTCTGCTTCTAACAAGTGCAAGAAAAAAGAAAGCCTTTTTCTAGAACAGCCTAAGGCAAGAATGTGGAATCTGTTGTTGGACTCCATCTCCCATCCATCCCAGCCAGGATTGTCAATGTATGATGGTAGTTGTGATCCAACAACTAGGGAGCCAGTGTGGTGTAGTGGTTAAGAGCGGTAGTCTCATAATCTGGTGAACCGGGTTCGCATCTCCACTCCTCCACATGCAGTTGCTGGGTGACTTTAGACTAGTCACACTTCTTTGAAGTCTCTCAGCCTCACTCACCTCACAGAGTGGTTGTTGTGGGGGAGGAAGGGAAAGGAGACTCCTTAAGGTAAAGGTACCCCTGCCTGTTTGGGCCAGTCTTGCCAGACTCTAGAGTTGTGCGCTCATCTCACTCTATAGGCCGGGAGCCAGCGCTGTCCGCAGACACTTCCGGGTCACGTGGCCAGCGTGACAAGCTGCATCTGGGGAGCCAGCACAGCACACGGAACGCCGTTTACCTTCCCGCTGGTAAATGGTCCCTATTTATCTACTTGCACCCAGAGGTGCTTTCGAACTACTAGGTTGGCAGGCACTGGGACCAAACGACGGGAGCGCACCCCGCTGCGGGGATTTGAACCGCCGACCATGCGATCGGCAAGTCCTAGGCGCTGAGGTTTTACCCACAGCGCCACCTGCGTCCCTTTTGAGACTCCTTAGGGTAGTGATAAAGCGGGATATCAAATCCAAACTCCTCCTCCTCCTCCTCCTCTTCTTCTTCTTCTTCTTCTTCTTCTTCTTCTTCTTCTTCTTCTTCTTCTTCTTCTTCTTCTTCTTCTTCCAACAACACCTGCAGGGTCACCAGGTCACCAGCCCTCATGTATTAGAAAATGCCCATGGAAATGCTGGTTTTCCTTTGTTAAGGTTCCTGTTTCCACTAGCCATATATTATGGAACCTGCTGTCTTGGTTTTCACCATTAGCCTGGTTCTCCAGCAGTAGAGTGTTTTCTTAGGTGCTGCTGCCTGAGCTGGCAAGCCCTCAGCTAGGTGACGGCTGTGCTCTGGTCTGGTTGTCTTTCCAGCCACCTCTATAATTGGCACCAGAGCTCCATGTTGGAGCACACACTGTGCCTCAGCCTTTGCCTTTACAGTGATACCTTGCTTCTCAAACTTAATCCGTTCCGGAAGTCCATTCCAAAACCAAAGCATTCCAAAACCAAGGTACACTTTCCCATAGAAAGTAATGCAAAATGGATTAATCCGTTCCAGACTTTTGAAAACAACCCCTAAAACAGCAATTTAACATGAATTTTACTATCTCAAAAGACCACTGATCCATAAAATGAAAGCAATGAACAATGTACTGCAGTCACACAACCAATCAGTCAGTAGCTGAACTGGGTTCCACACAGTCACAAAAAGAAAAGAAATGGCATTTACTTCGGGTTTGCAGTATTTGGGTTCCAAGTTGTTTGAATACCAAGGTGTTTGAGAACCAAGGTACAGAACAAGTTTGAATACCAAGGTGTTTGAGAACCAAGGTACAGAACAAGCATCTTGCCTGAGCAGTTGCTTGGTGTGCATGGTGTGTCGCCTTAGTACACAGGCCTGCTCAATGACCACACAGAGAAGCATGCAATAGAAAAATGGGATAAAAATATGAGAAAATAACATCAAAAGCAAACACCCTTGTTAGAAAGACGTCATGCGCTATCTCCCTGCCTGGGCTGCTGCCAAAAAGATAAGACTGTCATCCAGCCAGAATTTTAACACCTGCTTCTGGAGGGTAAGAACCCAGAGACTGTCCAACTTGCCAAGTATAACAGCAACTGCACACACACAAAAAAATCCCATTGCCTCAGATATGAGTCATGGGCCCCATCTGATCTGTGCTGTAGATTTAAAGCTGTATCATATCACTTTAAACAGTCTTGGCTGCCCCCAATGCATCCTGGGAAGTGTAGTTTGTAAGGGTGTTGAGAGTTGTCAGGTGACCCTTATTCCCCTCAGAGAGCAAAGAACATCAGAGTTCAACAATGCATTGCAGCCAACAGTACATATTACAGGGCTTGTACGCAAGCACTATGTTCTTAATGAGTGATATCCCACCCATGAGTAGGAAGATGGAGACAAGAAGGAGCAAGGATCTCCTAAGCTGACTCTAAGCAACACGTGCCCAGGACAAACAGCTCAGGCACCTGCCAATATCCATGCTTCCTTCTGAGGCCTGGAGCATTGGGTTATACCAGGCAGGTAGTTATATGGGTTGGAGGGCAAGCTCATTGACTCCTTCACAGCCATGATAATGATGCATAATGGCAGGGAAGGTTGTTGAATGTTGTTAAAAAAAAACAAAAACCTAAGCTACCATTTCAATGCTATGCAATAATCAAATCTATTTTATTATTGGCCAAAGGCTTCTTTGAGCTTAGGTTGCTATGTTGCAATGCAGGGCTAGAGAAATTTTGAACCACCAGATGTTGAACACCAATGCCCCTCATCGCAGCTGGTGTGGCCGATAGTTAGGGGTAGTAGGAGTCCAGCAACATCTAGAGGGCCACAGGTTCTGAATCCCTCCTGTGGAGAAAATGGGCTTGTTTTTCCCTTAAAGAGACTATGCATCCTCACACAAAAATGAGCTTTTGTTGTTTTGCTCTTACTCCATTTCTAGAAGTCTGAACACTGAGAATATGCCTGTTAATAAAATATTATAGGAGCAGAGAAGTTACACATTTAAAAGCCTCGGCTTATATAACATTGTTTAATAGCAAGCAGGGTCATAATACATGGCTCACATTTACTGGAACTGGCATCATGGACTTATCACAAAGCAAACATACCTAAATGGGCATTAACCCTTCTATCAGCTGCTGGAGAGCAAGGCTTATGCAGAATAGTTAGCCAAAGCGTGCGCTTCATGCACATTTTTATCAGAGAGACAATTTTGTTTGCCAGATGGAGTGGGGAACTTCTTGAATTGGGGGCAACCGCTGAGACCACATAACACCAGTCCTGAAAGACCTACATTGGCTCCCAGTACGTTTCCGAGCACAATTCAAAGTGTTGGTGCTGACCTTTAAAGCCCTAAACAGCCTCGGCCCAGTATACCTGAAGGAGCATCTCCACCTCCATCATTCTGCCCAGACACTGAGGGCCAGCTCTGAGGGCCTTCTGGCAGTTCCCTCACTGCAAGAAGCAAAGCTACAGGGAACCAGGCAGAGGGCCTTTTTGGTAGTGGTGTCCACCCTGTGAAACACCCTCCCATCAGATGTCAAAGAGATAAACAACTACCTGACATTTATAAGATATCTGAAGGTAGCCTTGTTCAGGGAAGTTTTTAATGTGTGACATTTTAATGTATTTTTATTTTTTTCCTGGAAGCCACCCAGAGTGGCTGGGGAGACCCAGCCAGATGGGCGGGGTACAAATAAATTATTATTACTATTATTATTATTATTATTATTATTATTATTATTATTATTATTATCTTTAGTGCAGGGTGGGCAATAGATGCATTAAACAAATAAGTAAAAGCACCCAGGTAATAATAATAATAATAATAATAATAATAATAATAATAATAATAGAACATTTTAAAAAAGGAATCTCAAAAGTATATCCCCAAATGGTTATGGCACTGTAAAACCATTAGAGATTTGATGGGCAAAACTCTATACCATATTCCCATTGCCACCACGCCATAGAACTATATAAAGGCACAGCCACTTTTGTTTTCAATCCCTTTCCTATTGATCCCTACCATGGAATTTGCATTTTTCACTTGGCAAACAAAACAAAGCTAAAAACTGGGACATTTTTAAAACTAGCGGTTAAAAGGACATGGCGTTGACTTCAAAGGAACAATACTCTACTGCATAAATGAAAGTTAATTTGTTTTTAAATAACCACACCTCACAGCCCAGCCTATGAGTTCTGTTATTCCTTCACCTTTTAATTGGCCTTCAGAGAACATACAGTAGCTACCCAGAATATATGTTTATGCTTTCGGTGTACAAATTTCAGCGGGGAATGTGTGTATTAGGTTGCCAAAAGGACTATCTGAATGGGTAATGAAAACGTATGATTGATTTATATAGATAAGAAAATTAGCAAACTCTGAGCACAAATTTAAGCATTCAGCTTTTTAACCCCAGCAGTTAATCCTCTGACACTTTCAGGGCAGTTTCCTCTGTTGTGTAAATTTGCCATTCATTTCTCCAGTGATGCCATGTGGAACCTTGCCAAGATCACGATAGTTCTCAATGGGTGTCTGAAATAATCATGGGAGTTTTTCACAACTGCTGGACAACTTTGTCAAACATTGACAGAGTCTGCTAACATTTTATGGCCACTCTATGATGCATGGAGGGTTAATATAACGTCACAACAGGGTTTGGGGTTTTTTTAAGTGAGAAAATTTTCCTTCTAAACAAAAGCTGTTTCCCTCGTTTGTTTGTTGTCCTTTTTTTTTTAAGCATAGCTCTTCATTTTTAAACCATCTGTATGTTCTTCCCCCCCCCCCATACATCACTCTTGAGATTCTGCCAACTAAAAAGTTATGTAGGAAACTATGGGTAGGAACTTCATTCTAACCAGCTGAACAATAAAGCAAAGTAGCTTGCATCTACCAGGCAATCGTTTTTGTCATAGACCACCCTTACTTTCCCTTGCAATTTCCTCGAACCTCAGCCTTTCCCACCTTAGTAGTTTGTGGATTCACCTCTTTAAATTGTTCCACAGCCTCTGAAAGTAATTTAGTGTTTTCCCAAACTTGGGAGGCTGCCTTAACAGCATTTTGCTTTATTTCTTTTATCTGATCAAACAATTCTCTTTTAAATTCTAAAGTGTCGCAGGAACCCCCCCCCCAATCATTCAGTTTGTACAAACTTCACACACACACACACACACACACACACACACTCACACTTCATACGCTACGCTTCTGCTATAAATTCATAGAAAATCAACCATACATCGGATCTGCACTGTTCCACTTTTATTTTACTCCATGAAGGAAGGACTACAAAATGGGGAAGGTTTGATACAGGGCAGCCATAATCCCTTGAGCATACCAGCACATACACAGGAGCCCTGCCCAGTTGCTATGCCAACCCTGGTGGTCCTAGACAGAAGACCATCAAGATCACAAAAAACTTGCATATGGGAGTGGATTCAGCACGACGGGAACAAAGGACAATGATCAGCTTTTCCCTCTGGGGGCAGGAAACTGCAAGCTCCCCTTTGTCACCTGGAAAGTACTCATGGGGAGGGGGGGAAAGGAGGAACCAGCCAGGTGACAGGACACTCAGGTTACCACCACAACTCCTCTCTCAACCCCTCCTTTTTGTGATGTAGTTGTGATGTAGTCTTAAGGGTGTAGTTTGGGGGATTAGTAACTAATTAAAGTTGGGGGTCTTCTTTTGTTCTGGGCTTCCATTTTGCTTCATCTTGTTGCGGGTGGGAGTCCTGTCGCGACAGTATTCAATAAAGGCCAAGCCTACAGGCTGCTGTTTTGCTCCAAGTTATCCTGGTTGGTGTCTTTGTTTTTGTCCAAGGGAGCCCTCGGATTTTTCCGTTAACAAAAACAAGTCGAATAATTCACCTTTTGCTAGTTTGTTTCAGCATTAATATTTACACCTTGTGCGAATTGATTTGGAAGGCCTATGATTTGGTCCAAGAAAAAACACAATGCCACGTGTGCTTGGATTTGGGAAGCTTTGACGGTGGTGGAGATGAAGCAGGAAGGGCGGGTAAAAGGTATGAGAGGCTAACATGTGTGGTGGCAATGTAAAATTTTATATAGATAGATAGATAGATAGATAGATAGATAGATAGATAGATAGATAGATAGATAGATAGCCTGGGAAGTGATATATAAAGATCTGAAGAGAATGTTGAAAATGACTTTTGTTAAAAACAACAACCAGAAGCTATGATTTTGAAAGGTACAGAACTTAATAGATTTACCATGCAAAAGACTTTGTTCCTGCACCTGAGAGTGGATGCCAGGCCAAGACCAGCCCTTCCCTATAGAAGGAAGAAGCCACCGCCAAAGAAGATAAAGAAGATTGGCAGAATAATCTAATGAACTATGCAGGACATATTAGACAATTTGAAACCCAAAAGGACATTAGTTTTTTTTTCTTTTTTTGTTGTTGTTTTTAAATAAGGGAAATGTTTTAAACATAACCCTGTGAGCTTTGTATATAGGTTTTTACATTAGTTGAATTTTTAAAGATGGCTTGTAATAACATGAATACGGTTTTTAAAAAGGACAGTTAAGAGTATAAGACTTTGTGGACGTGTATAAATAAATATACAGTAATGGAGCCAGGAGGGGGAGTTGGAAGGAAATCAATTAAGATGTATGATTTTGATTGCGATCTTTTTATTTTGGGTTTTTGTTATTATAAAATTAATAAATTTAAATAAATAAATAAATAATAGAGGTTACCACCATAAAGGAGGTCAACTGATCATTTCTTGGGAGGGAAATCCAGAGTTGGGATGTTTAACTTTTAAGTTACAGGTTGGTTTGGGCTAAATTATGTTAGTGCACCTCACACTACAGTATAGATCAGCCTTTCTCCACCTGTGGGTCCCCAGATGTTGTTGAACTACAACTCCCATCACCCCTAGCTAGCAAGGCCAGAGCTCAGAGATGATGGCAGTTGTAGTCCAACAACATCTGCGGACCCACAGGTTGAGAGCTGCTGGTATGGATGGTTTGTATATCTGTATGTGTTGATAGAATCTCTTGTATAACATGTGTCTGAAAGCATATCAGAAACACAGAGGCACCTACCACAAGACTCGCAATCAACAAATGCTCCTCGTCAGGTGTAGCTCGATGATAGATCAGATTATTGCATACAGAATATCTCAGGTTCAGTCTCCATCACCTGTAGCTATTAGGACCCCTGTCTGAAATCCAGGAGAGGATATTGAAGGGGCCGAGGTGCCTTCATCCCCATAGAGTTGGCACGCCTGTCAGGGACAGTGGGAATTGTGGTTCAGTAATGACTCATTCTCCTGCACTGTTCTTGCATTTGGTTTCCCCCCAGTAGAATTGCCGGGTTATGCTACTACAGGAGAAGTAGAACCCATAAGTGGTGGACTGTGGACTATAAGGCTTATTCTCCCTCAATTCCCTAGACAACAGCCATATTCCTTGTTTCAATAGTTCCACTGGCTACCAGTCTATTTCCAGGGACAGTTCAAGGTTCAATTCCTCCTCCTGAGCACCCATTGCTCCTACCTCTCTCATAAAGGCTGTTTACTTAGGCTGCTTGCAAACCTATGTATTGAGTTAGGCTCCTGTCCTTCCTTGAGAGTAAGTCCCACTGAAGTAAATGGAGCTTACTTCTCAGTAGACATGCATAGATAGGATTGCATTGTTAGCCCCACTGAAATTGCTGGAACTTCAGCAGTTTTGCTCCACGCTGAAATGCAACCTTAACTGTAGCTCTTTCAAGGGGGAATACTGCATTCACCAAGTCTAATTTAAGACCTCACTAGACTTAATTACACTATCGAAAGGGAGAGAATTCTATTAAAAACCTGCCAGTGGAAGTGAATAACGTCCCCATCGCTGCCTCCCCTCAACTCACACAATGAATTTAGCAGAAGCTGGAGATTTACCTGTTAAATAAATCATTCAATTGTCGTTATTTTACTTTCCATTACATTTAAACCAACACCCTGCTATGCAATTAAATGTCACAAAGTCAGACTATGTATTATACGAAATCTTTACCTTTTAATTTTCAGTGGCAATTCTTTTTCAGAAGAAATGAGAAAGGAAAACTGCTTTGCAAAATTAAAGCTCATGAGGCTCCCAGCATTGGAGTCATTAAGTGAACTGAGGGATGTTCAGGTGGCAAATTAGCAGACTACTCATTCAGAGCTGTCAGTGTTCTGTCAGCCACATAGACAAGGAAGAGGCCACCCTAGAATTCCTGCCAAAGGTATAGACAAATACGGTGCTGACAGCTGTTCTGTGTTAGCATTTGTCCAGGTTTGTCTATGACCCAGGGTGTAGACATTTGAGTGGGTTGTTGATTGAGGATGTGAGATGCAATTATGGGAGTGCTTGCACAGCATAAAGAGTGCAATTTGATGTGTTTGAGTGATGGGAGTGTGCCGATCCTGCGCAGGTGTGCTTGAGGGGAATGCATTTCTAGCTGTAGTTAGGTACTTGTGTGTAAACCAGGGGTCAGCAAACCTTTTCAGCAGGGGGCCGGTCCACTGTCCCTCAGACCTTGTGGAGGGCCGGACTATATATATTTTTTTTGGGGGGGGGGGGAATGAATGAATTCCTATGCCCCACAAATAACCCAGAGATGCAATTTAAATAAAAGCACACATTCTACACATGTAAAAACACCATGCAGGCCCCACAAATAACCCAGAGATGCATTTTAAATAAAAGGACACATGTTACTCATGTAAAAACATGCTGATTCCCGGACCGTCCGCGGGCCGGATATTGAAGGTGATTGGGCTGGATCCGGCCCCCGGGCCTTAGTTTGCCTACCCATGGTGTAAACCTACAGGCAAGACAAAATCAGTTAGTTAAAAATTAGAAACACCCCCCCCCCTTTAAAAAGCCAAGGACTGTTAATGGCCCAAGGCCTGATTGTAGAGGAAAGTTTTCACTTGGCACTTAAAGATATGTGATGAAGACACCAGGTTGGCCTCCCTGGGAAGAGCATTGCCACCGTAGAGAAAGTGCATTCTCGTGTTGCCATCCCCCTGAGTCTTCCATGTAGGGAGCACAAAAAGAAGGGCCTCAGATTATGGTTGCAGGGTCTGGGTCGGTTCATATGGGGAGAGGCTGTCGCTGAGGTGCTGAGCTGCATAAAGCTTTATAGGTCACAGACAAGACTTTGAATAGTGTAGTCAAGCCAGGGTTGATGTGATAGGCTTGGACTTCCGATGCTCTGGTGAGCAATGTGGCCACTGACATCTGCAGCAGCTGAGGTTTTTGAACCATCTTCAAAGGCATCATGTGAATTTCTCCTAATATACACATTTTTGCAAAGCCGTTTCCCCAAATGTAATGCATTTATTAGGTTATTGCCATTAATATATGTATTTATAGGTGCGCTTTACCCTAATATAAACATCTCTGTTTACTCATTTGGCTGGAGCTGCTTTGCAAAATTCAGAGAGCTGCAAATCTCAAGAGGTTTCAGTTCATGTATTGTTTCAGAAAGTATGAATTAGGTATGTTCATCTTTAAATGTGAACTAAATTAATTTTCTCTCCTGTTCCTAATGGGTCTCAAGCTCAGCGTGTTCATTCTTCCTCTGTTTATGTGTCGTTTTGACTCTCTTAGTAACATTCAATTAGTATTCACCATGGCATTCTTCTAGAGTTGTTGTTTGGGTTGGGAGTTGGAAGCACAAAACAGTGGCTCCAGTTCTTCCTGGTGGACCAGGTGTTGGTTTCTGCTTTCTTCTCTGTGCAGCGAAGTGCTTGTCACGAGACAGGTTGTTTACATTCCACAGAGTCTGTACTGTTGGAGGTTTTTTCACGGGAACGGGAGACTGGATATGACGTACACTGGTTTCCTGTTTTTCACTGTTCTTTGCAGTTTCACTTTGTGATTCTCTCCGTGCTTTTGAGGAGAGATGACGCTTTCTCTGCTCCGGCAGAGGGAAGATGTTTTTCTGTAACTTACCAGCTTTGAAGTGTAAATAAAGTAGTATAGAGCATGTTGGCATATACTTCTCATCATTCCGCTGTGCACTGGACACTGCTTATCCCCAACATTTGGTTCCGGGCCCAGAAAAACGCAGTGTTTTGAGAATGGACTTCAGAAGTCGGGCTCCTGGCAAAGGAACAAAGGAGCAAAGAAACGGAGTGCCGGCAAAGCATCGGAACAGCGGCAGAGAGACGGAACGCACGGTATCTGCTCTGCGCGTCAAAATGATTGATGAAGGTATGTGCTACTGCTCCGGGCAGCCTGCCAGCTTCTAATTAATGGCTTTATGGCTGGACTTTGAACTTTTAATAGCTGGTTTTTGCCGTGGCACAGGCAAAAGGCTACAAGAAAAAGATTTCCTATGCTGGGGGAAATCGAAAGTAACTTTTAGAAGTGCTGTTGTTTCACAGCAGCTGCAGATGTGACGCAGCAAGAATTAAAGGGCAACATAGAGAAAGCACTTGGGGACTTTCGCTTTTGAACTTGCTTTTGGAATGCAGTTTGAAGCGGCTGCAGATAAGCAAATGCAAATAAACAGAAGAGCGGCACAGGCTCATAGGCAGAGGCTGTTTTGATTTTGCTTTTGGATTGAAGCAGCTGTACACAAACGCAGCATGTATAAAGCAGTCTGATTTAAAGCAGCAGAGATGATGCAGGAGGCAAATGCCAGAGTCATGATGGCTAGCTGCAGAAGGCTGGACAAGGAAAGTGGGGGATTTGATACCACTGATCAGCCAAATGGTCAACTCACAGTAGCCTGTGAAACTGCCATGATTCAGAATGAAGCAGATCGGCGGGGTGATAGCTGCATGGGAAAGGGGGAGTCTTCACAGACGTCATCCCATAGTGCAGTGGAACCACCAGATGGCGCCAAAGCTTTGAAGGCAGTGAAATGCTACTCGTGTGGACGTCTAGGCCATATGAAGAGGGAATGCAAATATCCCAGGACCAAGACAGAGCAGCGCAGCGAAAGCTCATCGCGTGGAAAAGGCCAGAGCAAAGGCAAAGGTCCGGTGTCCAGGACAACGCAGCACAAGGCAATGGTCTCACGCTACGCTCCAAAGGTTGCAAAGGTTGCAGAGGTTGCAGAGGTCAAGAAGACGTCTAAATCTTTCTTCGTTGTTGATTCAGCTGCAACGCATCACATGTGCAACGATAAGAGACTGTTCGTGTCTTTTACACCGCAGGAAGGTGCGATTCACCAGGCGGATGACCACACAATCCCCAGTAAAGGCTACGGAACTGTTGTTCTTCACAGTTTGGACTTATCGATACAGGATGTGCTTTATGTGCCGGATGCGAAACATAATCTGCTCAGCGTTGGACAGCTGATTGAGAAGAAGATTGACGTTTCCTTTAAGAACAATAGGTGCATCATCACTAAGAAAAATGATTATCAATTGTATGCTGAATTTGTTGGTCGTTTGTTTCTTTTGTATTATGATGATGTTGTGCAGGATGACACTTGTTGCATTGCAGGTTCTAACAAAAGTTTGCATGCAGAATGTATTCACGATTTTCACAGGAAATTTGGTCATTTGCATTTTGAGGCAGTATCTAAAATGCCTGCCTTGGTTGAAGGTATGACTATTAAACCCTGCAGGTACCACATGAAGTGCAAGGCATGCGCAGCAAACAAGGTGAAAATGGCTGCGAAAGGTAAGGTGTCTAGTAGGCAAGCTACAGAACCATACCAAATTATTCATGCTGATTTGGTTGGACCACTAGCGCCCTCTTTGGGTGGAAATAGGTACTTCATGGTTCTTGTTGATGCATTTTCCAGGTATATTTTTGTGTACAATCTCAAGCAGAAATCAGAGGCTTTTCCTAGGTTCAAGGAATTCTGTGCTTGGTTGGGAAATGTGCATGGTAAGAAGATAAAGATTCTTTTCACTGACCGGGGGGGAGAATTCACTTCTCAGCAGTTTGAAGCTTTTCTGGCTGAGAAAGGAATTCAACACGATTTGTCTAGTCCTCGCTCGCCATGGCAGAATGGACTTGTGGAACGAGCAAATCAAACATTGCTTCAAGGGTTAAAAACCTTGCTGCATGATGCAAATCTTCCAGAGAGTTATTGGGCCGAAGCTCTCTCATGTTTCACTTACAGTTATAATCGCAGGTTATCTTCAGCGATTGGTTGTACCCCCTATGAGAAGATGTTTGGCAAGAAGCCATACATCAAACACATGAAAATTTTTGGTTCGGACATGTGGGTTCACTCACCACAAAACTCCAAGTTAGACAAGCGTGGATTGCATGGTATCTTTCTAGGTTATCAGAAAGGTTCTTACAGAATAATGATGACTGACTCTAAGGAAATTAAGCTCACAAGAAGTGTTGAGTACAATGCCAAGTGGGGGGAGAATGTGGGAATTTTCCAATGTTATCCTGATGACAGTGATGAGACTGAGGATAGTCAAAAGCAACCACAACAACCCACACCCACTGATGAAGGTTCTGATTCTGAGTCTGAAACTGAATCAGATGATTCAGAGGATTTCAAGAGTGCGAAAGCCTCTATGCAACCCTCTGAAAGCTCTGATCAAGAATTGGAGGAACCATTGTTCACAATAGGTCACTTTTCTCCTAAGAAGGAAGAGGAGAGTGTTGAAGACTTAAGGCTAATTCGTAGGTCACAGAGAGCCACAAAAGGCAGACCTCCAAAGAGATTTGCTGATGAGTTTGCTAAGATAGCAGTAACAGCTGTTAAAAGCTCCAAGAAGGTTTTTGAACCTTCAAGTTTCCAAGAAATCCAGGATTTGGATTCAAAGGAAGCTGAGCCATGGTTAAATGCCATGAAGGCTGAGCTTGATTCCTTGGAAAGGAACAAAACATGGGACCTTGTTCCAGTAGTTCCAGGAATGAAATTGCTTGGAAGCAAATGGGTCTTCAAAGCGAAGACTGATCAAAATGGCAAGATAGTCAGACACAAAGCCAGATTGGTAGCCAGAGGATTTGCTCAGGTACCAGGTGAAGACTATCACGAGACCTACTCACCCACAGTGAGGTATGAGAGCATTAGGCTTATGCTCAAGCTAGCTGCAGAAGAAAATCTACACATTAGTCACCATGATGTAAATACAACTTTTCTGTACGGATCTCTAAATGAATCACTTTATATGCTTCCACCTGATGGCGTACAGGTAAAACAGGGATTTGTTTGTGCTCTGAAGAAGTCAATTTATGGTCTCAAACAAAGTGCACGGTGTTGGCACACAAAACTCACTGAAGTATTGTTTTCTCTAGGTTTTCAGCAAGGGAAAGCTGATCCATGTGTGTTTGTCAAAGAGGAGGGGCAAAAGAAATTGTATTGTTTGTTTTATGTTGATGATCTTTTATTCTTTTGGAAAGATGTCACAATGTACAATAACGCCCTAGCTCAACTAAAAGAGCACTTTGACATGAAAGATCTTGGTGAGGTAAACAACTACCTATCTCTGGAAATAGAGAGAGATCAAGATGGAAACATTCTAGTACACCAGTCACGGAAAATTGCTGATGTGTTAAGCAAACTAAACCTGATGGATGCTAACCCTGTAGACACACCGATGACAACAGGTTATCAGGTAGATGACACTGAAGAAGCATTTTCTGACACTACACTGTACAGAAGTGTGCTAGGCAAGCTAAACTTCATTGCCAGATGTTCAAGACCAGACATTGCTGTTAGCTGTAATTTGCTAAGCAGACAAGTCAACAATCCTACTGTTAAGGATTGGAAAGCTCTGAAACGCATAGCGCGGTATTTGAAAGGCACTATGCATTACAGACTGAGATTTAACAATCAGAAGTCTGGTGGTCTTGAGATATTTGCAGGTGCAAGTTTTGGAAGTGACACTACAAACAGGAAAAGTACGTCTGGAGTTTGCTATAAGTACAATCAGGGTCTATTTGATTGGTCATGCAAGAAGCAAACAACAGTTAGCTTAAGTACTTGTGAAGCTGAACTGAATGCACTGTCTTATTCACTTAAAGATTGTGAATGGTTGTTACAATTGTGCAAAGACATGAAAATTCCTGTCAAATGTCCAATCCAGGTTTACCAGGACAACAAAGCATGTTTGGCTTTGCTGAATTCTGAAGGTTGTAAGCAAAGCACGAAGCACTTGCAATTGAAATTGCAACATGCTAGGGAACGTATTCAGAAGGGACTCGTAACGGTGTCCTATATGCCAGGTAATGAAATTCCTGCTGATGTATTGTCCAAGATTGTATCAAGGGATCAACACTGTACCTATGTGCAGAAGTTGGGTTTGTACTGATATTGTACGAACACGCTGCCCAGAAATGTTCACAGAAAGGGGGAGGATGTTGGTTTCTGCTTTCTTCTCTGTGCAGCGAAGTGCTTGTCACGAGACAGGTTGTTTACATTCCACAGAGTCTGTACTGTTGGAGGTTTTCTCACGGGAACGGGAGACTGGATATGACGTACACTGGTTTCCTGTTTTTCACTGTTCTTTGCAGTTTCACTTTGTGATTCTCTCCGTGCTTTTGAGGAGAGATGACGCTTTCTCTGCTCCGGCAGAGGGAAGATGTTTTTCTGTAACTTACCAGCTTTGAAGTGTAAATAAAGTAGTATAGAGCATGTTGGCATATACTTCTCATCATTCCGCTGTGCACTGGACACTGCTTATCCCCAACACCAGGTCCAGATGGTATTCCTGAAGAACAACATTTTTACCTCTTGGCCTACAGGGTGCAATTTGGTTCCATCTTATCTCACACGCAACACTAACTTATCAGCAAACAATACAAATATGTCTAATTATGAGTCATTTGGAAAACATTTATCACAATGTTAAAAATATCAGCAAAAAACAGAAGCATGGGTGAATGAATAAGAAAACCAAATAACTTAAGAGACATGTATTTCCATAATTGTAAAACCAACCAGTGCTTTTTTCTTGGGGGGACGCATACCCCTAAACATTTTGTGAATCTAAGTTTGGCCTCATTGAGAGGCAGTATTTCAATATCAGTAGGAAAATGAGAGTACCCCTAAACATTTTTTTTTTAGAAAATGAACACTGAAAAACCAACTATTTTCTGTGTATATCATCATCTTTTCGGTATGCGATATATAAAGTGAAATTATTCATGATCTTAAAGATTATTTCCAACCACTAGCAGAATTCTCATTCTATAGCCATACTATACAAGGGAAAATCAGTAACAAGTCAAAACCCTGTGTGTGTGTGTGTGTGTGTGAGAGAGAGAGAGAGAGAGAGAGAGAGAGAGAGAGAGAGAGATACAAACAACCCAATTATATACCTTTTCTACCCATTAATCTACATAGTCTGAAACTCCAGTTGAAAATTCCAAGGAAAAACAGATAAAATAAAGGTAGCTTAACTATATGAGCCATTCAGTCAACAATGAATAGATTATGAAGATTTATTTTATTAATTTGTGTGTGTGTGTGTGTGATAAAATCAGCCAAAATCCAATGGAATGTGCTTTCCCATAATCATTTCCAGTCTAGCAAGGTGTCCATATACATTCCAAGGTTACAGCTTTCTAGCCTGCTCTTCTTAAGCAGCATAAACAGTCTACTTCATGTCCTCAATATTCATTCCAGACATGCATGTCCTATAGTAGCTGCTTTCCCAGGCATGGCTGTACAAGAACACTCTCACCAGCTGTTTCAGAGATGATTCAGAAACCTACTCTTAGTCCAAACCAAAGCGGCTGTTTTCCTTAAGTGACATGATTCAAAGTTTCAAACTATTTCATCAGATGTTTCCTTAAGTTTTAAAAATAAATTAGATAGATGGCAGATAGAGATAGATAATAAACACGCACGCACTCGCACATACAAACACTATGAGTCCTGAAATAAAGTTTCAATAAGAACATCTTTTATACACTCATATGGAAGCCTCCTTGAAATGATTTCGTTTTGCTGGAGTATACCAAGAAGGGTCTCCAGAAGTACAGATTGTGTCTTTTAATGATGAATTTTTATCACCAAAATTTTCTGAGCACTCCAAAGTCGGTCATGCGCAGTGGACCTTGTGGGTTTTTGTGTGTGTGTGATCATATACAAGAAGTTTCAGTTTTAGAAACCAATTATCAGGGTGTTTAGACATGAGCACCTCTCAAAGAATCTCCAGAGCATTCTTGAATTAAATATCCAAAAGCTGTGCCATGTCCTACAGAAATGTCCCCTGATACAAATGAATAAAAATCTGGTGTCTTCTGAGACGCATTAACTAAACCAAACACCTCAAATGCTCTCCATTTGGTATAAGCCAAATGGGACACGGTTGAAACCCATGCCATTTGCAGAGATCCTAACGTTAAATATAAAAACTGGTGAGCATTTTTAGGTGTCTTATTATGGATTTGTTTTGAGCTGAGTTTGGGAGGCTCAAGCTACATTTGTGTGTTGTTCTGTCTTGTCTAGCAGGTGAGTGTTCTGGAGAGTTCACCACAAATTCAATTTATTAAAAACATGTCTGTGGGTTGTGTATTCCAACCAAGCTTTACAAATAAGCTTTTGTTTTACTTGGGGGTCATTGCAAGTCTTACATAGAAGTCAGACATGGAACACATGAATGACGGCGGGAAAACAGTAAGTGGGCCTCACTGTAGAGCTCACTTAAACTTTTCATGCTTGCTATTCATTATGTCTTCATAGCACAGGGAATATCTAGCACTTTGGTTTCCACCGGGGAATTCATGTGGAGGCATTCAATGTAGCACAAAACTGGGTCAGCATAAGTATTTCTGCTTTCCAAATGGAACAATCTGCCCTCTCCTCTCCTCATGTGCTGTTCTGAGGGTTATTCTGATCTTGGCAGATCCAGTTTGTGGGGCACAGGAGGAAAGGGGGGGAAGGGGTAAATGCCCTGTTGCACTAGCAAAACTCGGCCTCCAGTTCAGCCGGCCCTGGAGGCGGGGACTCCTGTGCAGGCTGGGATTCCTCTGGTTCAGCCTCTGAATCGGAATCCCAGGCCATCACTCCGGGTGACCTTGGGCCAGTCACACTTCTCTGAAGTCTCTCAGCCCCACTCACCTCACAGAGTGTTGTGGGGGAGGAGGGGAAATGAGAATGTTAGCCGCTTTGAGACTCCTTCGGGTAGTGATAAAGCGGGATATCAAATCCAAACTCTTCTTCTTCTTCCCGCCCATGTTGTGAACAGAAAGGGATTAATCCGGCCCACAGACAGTCCGGGAATTAGCGTGTTTTTACATGAGTAGAATGTGCCCTTTTATTTAAAATGCATCTCTGGGTTATTTGTGGGCCATAGGAATTCGTTCATCCCCCCCCCCAAAAAAAATGTAGTCCGGCCCCCCGCAAGGTCTGAGGGACAGTGGACCGGCCCCCTGCTGAAAAAGTTTGCTAACTCCTGGTCTAATACTTTCAAGATCATCTTCTCTTGCATGAATGTACAGTGGAACCTCGGGTTACAGACGCTTCAGGTTACAGACGCTTCAAGTTACAGACTCCGCTAACCCAGAAAGAGTACCTCGGGTTAAGAACTTTGCTTCAGGATAAGAACAGAAATCGCGCAGCGGCGGTGTGGCAGCAGCGGGAGGCCCCATTAGCTAAAGTGGTGCTTCAGGTTAAGAACAGTTTCAGGTTAAGAATGGACCTCCAGAACGAATTAAGTACCGGTATGTAACCCGAGGTACCACTGTGAGTGTTTATAAAGATCTGTTTCAGAGGCGCTGCTCCATTGTCTGAGGGTTCCCCAGTACGGTATGTTCTGCTCCCTAGACAGTAGGCTTCCAGCAGCAATTTAAAAGTATTTTATTTCAGAGATCTGTTCAAATAGGATTGCTGTCTGTTGGCTTGTCTGTTTTATGGCTTTATACAACTTACATCCCCTTCTCCCCAATATACTTCCCTGAAGTATCTCGCACAAAATGAGAGAATGTAAATATTTTAAATAGCTGAGCAAATAAAATCTTTCCAGGCATTTTTGTAAAAAGGAGTGGGCACAGTACAGCAAAATAACTTTTAAGTATCATTGGTTCCAGTAGGAGACATGACATTAATGGGACTTAACTCTTGGATCAAAATCATCCTTCATTTGGTTTAAATGGCTTTACACAAACTGCTAAGTACAGTGAAAGTGCATTCCATCAGGATTAATAGGATTTAGAATGCAATACATTTGAGGTGGGGTAACTATTTATTACTTGTTCACCAAGTAGGAAACAAGTCTCTATAGCGACAGTGAAACAAAGACTGTCAAAAACTAAAGTCGCCACCAGAGGGAGCCCAAAGTGTCTCTTGAATACCTGGAGAAATCACGATGTTCTAAAGATTGCAGTTTGTCGCTTGTGCCAACAAGTATATTTTAATGTGAAGTATATTTTATAGTATTTTTAACAGATTTTTAATTTCAAGTAACAAAACAACCCTACAAGGAAAACAGAGCTTATTAGCTTTACCAAAAAAAGAAAAAAAAGAAAAAAAGAAAAATAGTGGCTGATGATTATAGTTTTTAGGAATATATTTAAAGAGCTTTTCTGTAGTAAAAATAACTATTTAATATCCAGTAGTCTAATTTCCGATAGAAAAGTTTAGGTTTGTGTACTCTTCATGATTACAGTGGCATGGTCCGAGATATTAAGAAGATCAGTCTCCGACTTGTAAACCTGAGAGATAAGGCTTTCTGTGATTAATAAATTACCCAGTCAGGGGTAATTTGTGTACCTTGCTGGCATATGTGTATAGCTTCTTAGTTCTAGCTTGGCTATGTGCTAAGTGTCAAAGTTATTGTGTTTATGTAATATTTCATAGAAGGGTGTTTTAAAAGATGGTGATTTGCACACATTTTGTGATAGTGGAGAAATTCTGCTTTTATCAAAATAGTTATTAAGTACAAGATTTAAGTCGCCACCTATCACCCCTCCGCCTTGTTTACAATAATGTAAAAATTTCATCCAGAAAGTCCACTCGTGTACTAATAGCAACCTAGAAAAGTATACCTACATCTGCAATAATGTAGGTATACTTTTTTAGGTTGCTATCAGTACACGAGTGGATTTTCTGGATGAAATTTTTACATTGCTGTAAACAAGGCAAATTTACAGCTTACATATTCCATAAATACAATGGGATTAAAATCATTGTAAGTCACATCAATATTATCAACAATAACAATATACTGAGCAATCTAGCACTATGTTAGGCCTATCTAATCCTCATTGATTTCAGTGTGAGTTGAGTGCCCCTAATTGTGCATCAGTGTGTGCAGCCATAGGGCAAACTAGAAATATTAAGTAAGTTCTAGATCAAAATAATAAACTCTCATTACTGCACATTGTGAAAATGGATGACTAAAACAGAATGCTCCTGTATTTCATCATAAGCAATAAATTCATAACATAAATTCTTGCCCAACTCCCAGTTATGAAGAAATAATAAAAGATAATTTTCCATTCCATTCCATTCCATTCCAAATCAGATTGCTTCTGATTTATATATTATCTGGTGTTCAAGAACTTAGTGAGGGGTGCAACATGTACAAACACACACACACACACACACACACACACACAGAGAGAGAGAGAGAGAGAGAGAGAGAGAGAGAGAGAGAGAGAAGTATAGCCCCTGAAAAAAATTAAACTGTGATTTTCAAAATAGGTTGCCAAAAGGAAAAATGAAATCCTTACTACAACTCTGATGGAAAGTCTGAATTTGTCAGGTTATGTTTGATACAAAGCACAATGAAGTTTTCCTTGTCTCTTAGTCTCATACATTTAAGAAATAAAATATTTTAGAGTTTAATCATTAGCTTGGAGTAAGCCCCATTTAACTCCATAGGACTTACTTCCGTGTAGAGTTATATCAAACTGCGCTGCAGCAATCTTTTTTTAGATGTAGGTTTATATGCATCATTCTGCATCAAAGGTCTCTGACTTACAATAAGAAAAGGAGCACCCAAATTCCACATTTAAGCATGAACCTATACAACCAGTCAAATAACAGGACAGTAAGAACTTCCTTAACTGAAACTGAAATCAATAACAGTAGTAAGACCAAAGAGACTAACCCAATGATGCTTTGATAAATATCAAAGTTTGCACTAGGCATTACTCTGTTGTTGGCATCTGTCTGCCTTGAAAGACAATGGAATGTGCCTCTGGGAATGAAGTCAAACTGCTGGAGAATCACAGCACCTGCTGTGGCTGAAAAGACCAGTAACTTGTAACTACTGTCTTCTGCACTGTTTTTGCTGTGTTAGCAGCACCAAAGTGGCTTCTCCAGGGCACAAGCCTAGGCAGTGTGTATGGAGTTCCTGGGCTGCCCAGACAACAAGACCCCTGCTCTCATGGATGTGGTCCAAAGGAAAGCAGAGCAATACATTTGGCACCATCTTGGCTGCAGGAGTTGCCAGAAAGAGGTGTACAAGGTGCCATCCAACCGTCTTAGAGACTCGGCTCTGGATTTGTGTAGGGTTTACTCCTTGTGTAGGTTTCTTCTGAAGATGCCCTGCAAGGCAGATTAAGAAATGTAAAGTCAAGTTTCCTCAACTCATCAATGAGGGTGTTATCAATCCCTACTTAAGGCAATTGGAACAAAATTGATGATAACACCCAGACCATCATCATTCCCCATGGTGCTGATGTAGTGCCCATAATGTAATGTAAGCAGATTGTAAAAACTAAACTATTGGGCACCAGCTTGGCCACTCTAACCAGGACACTCCAGCCAGATGAATAGTATAGTCTGTGTATCACATACTTCTGAGAGGCTTTAAAGAATGAACTCATAGGTATTCAATTCAACTTCAATCCTGCATAGTTTTTTCATCTCCGCCAAGCTAAGCAGTTGGCTCCTTACCTCTCTCGCCCTGACCTAGCCACTGTGATCCATGCGACGTTCACCTCCAGACTGGATTATTGTAACTCGCTCTACGTGGGGCTGCCCTTGAGACTGACCCAGAAACTCCAGCAGGTGCAGCGGGTGCAGAATGCCGCAGCGAGACTCCTTATGGGGTCCTCTCTGCGGGATCACATTCACCCAGTGCTATACCAGCTGCACTGGCTCCCAGTGGAGTACAGGATCAGGTTTAAGGTGCTGGTTTTAACCTTTAAAGCCCTATATGGCCTAGGACCCTCATACCTGGTAGGCCTAGGACCGCCTCTCCTGGTATGTCCCACGGAGGACCTTACGGTCTTCAAACAAAAACATCTTGGAGGTCCCGGGTCACAGAGAGGTTAGGCTGACCTCAACCAGAGCCAGGGCTTTTTTGGCTGTGGCTCCAATCTGGTGGAACGCTCTGTCACAAGAGACTAGGGCCCTTCAGGACTTGACATCTTTCCACAGGGCCTGCAAGACAGAGCTGTTCCACCAGGCCTTTGGCTAGGGCACAGCCTGACCCCTCCTTTGGCAATCCTCACAGAACTCTAGCCCAATGGTTGCCATTAATCTGATTTGAACTGATTTTAGAATGAACTGATTTTAGAATGTTGTATCATTTTACTGTTGTTAGCCGCTCTGAGCCCGGCTTCGGCAGGGGAGGGCGGGATATAAATAATTTATTATTATTATTATTATTAGTTGTACATGTTCATATTGCAAGTGCACATTGAAATATTATCCCACTAATGCAGCCCTAACAGATATCCATTCACAGAAGTGCATTCTGTGACACAAGAACCTGCCTTAATGGAAGTCAATCTAGGCCAGTCCATCAAAACCAGCAATGTTTACTTTGACTGGTAGCAGTTCTCCTGCTCTCAGACAGAAGTCTTTCAAACCACCACAGTCTTTTTTAGTTTGAGATGATAGGGACTGAACCTGGGACCGTCTGAATGCAAAGCATGTACTTTGCCAGCAAGCTATCGTCCCTCCCATTCGTCTCCTGTCCTTCCCTTTATATAACTTGCACAAAATTATTGCACAGCTGATGGAAACAAATCAGATAGAATCAGACATAATTGGAATAATTGTCCATTTTCTGAATCTGAAATGGAATATGGTGGATTACATGGTAGTCGGAGCAGTTTCTTAGATAAACAGTATGCAAGCCTTTTAAATCAAATCTATTCACATAAGCTTCAATAGATAACACAATGGATAACACTTTCATTGATGTAAGCATGGAAATCTAGCAGACGAGGTCAGCTTCATGAGTGTATTAGGCTATCACAACATAAATTGTCAGCAAGTGCAAAATAAACTGTAAGGATTTTCTCACAAAGATCACGGCAGACACATTGGCATTTTATTATTATTATTATTATAATCAGTTTTCTTCATGTGTATTTGCAATTCTGCATAGGAAAAAAAACATTCCATCAATTGAACTGAGAGCAATTATATGATCAAATGCTTACTAAAATTGCTTGCTTGCCATGATATGTCTCATGACATCTGAAATCTATAATGGGCCAAGGATAGCTCAGTTACTACAGCATGAGACACTTAATCTCAGGGTTGACAAAAGATTCCTGTATTGCTGGAGTTGGACTAGATGTTTCTTGTGGTCCTTTGAAATTCTGTGATTCTATGAAATACCATTAGCTCTAAGAAAAAGTCCCAAGGACTTTTGCACACACATTTTTTAAAGCAACAACAGCAGTTTAGGCAGGTTTGCTCTGGATTCTGGTAGGAGATTTAATATACTGACTAACAAAAAAGACATTAAGGTCTTAAAGCAAAATGTTCTAGTATTCAGGGGCTCTGATATGCATCAAAGGGTGTGTTTGTGATTTATGATTTATTTGTGATTTATCTATATACACACACACTTGCATATCTTGCTACATAATAATAATGTAAGACTGTCGTCAAGCTGCAGCTCATTTGCAGTTTAAGCAAAGTGTGGGGAGTAGGGGTTGGTGAGGTCTAGTGGCTGGGGGTTTGATGAGACAGGTTGCAACTGTTGGCAAGTGAAGAAAACAGGAGCACAGCCCCTAATACATATCACACACACACTATTTATTTATTAAAATAGTCCCATACTGCACTTCACAAAAATGATAACAGGATAGTTAGCTTATAAAAGCATGAATAAGCAGGCCTGGTTTTGGAAAATAATATTATGCTGGAGTGAGATGCACTTCAGTGCAGAGGTCTTCTCATATATGCAGAATATATATATTCCTGAAATAACTTGTTGCCTGTGATAATCTGAAATTGAAGTCTTGTAGGTGCACACAACGAAATTTAATCAACCATTTGAAAAGCAGACATGGAGGTTTGTCTTACTTACTGAGGTTGCGGACAATTGTTTTCTGTGCATCGGTTCCTTCAAGGATGTGAAGAATAACAAAATAGCTTGCTTGCGTAGCAGAAGTGAGTCATATGTGTATTGACAGCACTTTTATCTTAACAAAATGGTCTAATGCTGCATGAAAATCCTATGTAATGGTATCCCTCAAGCTAAAGTTATATTTCAGTGACTCTTCGTTTATTCTAGGTGAGTTGCTTAACAAAAAGCAGAAGAAAGCTGCTATAAGCATTGACACAAGTTAGACAAGCCACCCACTGTCAGGAGAGGAGTGGTAATGTTTTGAAATTTTGACCATCAAACACAAAATGTATGCTAAGCAACATATACCCTAAACTCAAATGGTTCAGTACACTCTTATTTTTAGGCAGCTGTGCCTAAGGAGGTTTTTTTTTTTAATAGGGCTACACTTTGCAAATAAGTTCCCCAATACATTCAAATACAAAATGCTTACTTGGTTCAATATAGCTTTCGTGTACTTTCTGAAAGGGCCGACCCCACCATTAGGCAGAGTAGTGCAGTCACCTGAAGTGTCAGATGCTAGCGGATGGGTAACAGCTGTGAGGAACTGAAGGACAGAACTGTGTGTGATGGGCAGGGGGGCTGCCTTGTCCATTTAAGCTTGCCTGTTGCCCTCAGGTGTGATAAACAGCCAAGAATGCTCTTTGGTTGCCTGATCCAGCAGGCTGTTCTTAGACTTTTATGCCAGTCTTGAAGTAAGATCCCACAGCCACTCTTGTCAGCTTCTCTACCCTTCTGGGTGAATGGGAATTGTCCTTTGCCACAGGTAGCAAAATGTTTTGGACCAGCTCTACTTTCTGATACCACTTTTGAAAATTCAAAATTTTGGTTCCTTCCACTTATTCTAAAGTCCCCTTCAGTTGCCCTCACTAACTGAGCAATAAAATGACAGAACTAGTCATAGTAATTTCAATATTTGCATTCACTGAGTTCATACCTCTAAATCTGAAATAAGGACAACTGTGGTAAGATGCTTCACATTTTGTCATGTGGATATCAGAGAAAATGGCTGAAAATGTTTAGGCAGTAGTCCTATAATATTTACTAGGGAGGACTAATCCTGGTTGAAGGCGCCAAGGGAAAACATCTCTCTACATTCTGTGTTTTGTGGGAAGGTGGTTATTGGCTTGCTTTTGTTCTGGTTTTTTATGTATCTAGTGTTCTCATTTTGTATTTTTATGTTGTGAAATACCCTGTGATCTTTGGTTGAAGGGCGCTATACAAATTAAACAAAGAAAGAAACAAGCAAACAATTTGGGGCCTTCCATTTAAAAAAACTTCTGAATCTGTAAGATGAGTAGCTTAACCCATTTTTGGGAGCTATGTGCCACGTTTTAAGAAGCATGAGGAAAGAATTGCTTGTACAATGCAGCTTTTTCAAGTTCCTCCCCAATGAGACCTCCACATCTGATCACAAGTTCTTGTTGGAATACCCCTAAGTTTCAACAACAGTTTCTTTGTGTTGAATGTTGGCACTGACTCTAATATCCAATGTGGGGGATTTCTACATTTCTGGTGTGCTTATCTACAATATATATAGGAAAGTGGTTTTTCTGTCTGTCCTCCTATGTATTTGGATGCCTCATGAGATAAGGTAAACGTAAACGTAAAGGGACCTCTGACCATTAGGTCCAGTTGTGACTGACTCTGGGGTTGCGGCGCTCATCTCGCTTTAGTGAATGAGGGAGCCGGCATACAGCTTCCGGGTCATGTGGCCAGCATGACTAAGCTGCTTCTGGCGAACCAGAGCAGCGCACGGAAACGCCTTTTACCTTCCCGTTGGAGTGGTACCTATTTATCTACTTGCACTTTGACGTGCTTTCGAACTGCTAGGTTGGCAGGAGCAGGGACCGAGCAACGGGAGCTCACCCCGTCGCGGGCATTCGAACCGCGACCTTCTGATCGGCAAGTCCTAGGCACTGTGGTTTAACCCACGGTGCCACCTGTGTCCTGCCTCATGAGATACTACTGCCCAATTTGGCATAAAAGTTCCTGAGGTGGAGGAGCTGGTTTTCATTTATGTTTGGATGTCAGATACCATTTTGAATCAAGACTGTGGACCAAAATGTGGCTTCGCCCAGTTTGCTGTGACAGTTCTAAACTGTTTTGATTTGGATGCCTTTGAAGTTATGGTTGCCCAATTTGGCATGATGTTTCCTAAGAGCAAGGACTGGGTTTTGTTCTATATTTGGATACTACTGGGTGCCCATCGTCTCAATTGATTATGGTCTGTATCCAGGTCTTGTGTTCTCTAGGTCGGGTCAGGGACCGGAGGTGGAGGCCGTAAAACTAACAAGTTACACTATATCCATTTATAAATCTCAACGTGTTTTGGTTTCTTAGAATTCCAGGTCAATGCCATGTACTTTCAGCCTATCTACTACATATTTTGTAATTGTGTGCCCATCTGCTTTCTATGCACACAATACTTCTTAAGATATTGTAACCAAATTTTGCATGATAGTTCCTGATATCAAGGAGCATGTCTATGTTTGGATACAATGGGATGCTATTTTGAATCAAGATGTCAGAGGACACCTTTAAAAATGGAAGGTTTTTTTTAGTTTCTCAGAATTCCTGAGCAACACCAGGTACTAGGCTGCTAGTGAAACAATTATAATAGCATGGTTCCTCGCTATATTTCTCTTTAAATTATAATAATTTTAAAATGTCCACCTATGCATATGAATTTGCATACTAACGTTTTCTGAAGATCTGCATTTTTATTTTGTCATCTTTTTTTGGCAATGCAGAAGTGGCCACCCCTGGATTATTTCAGAAACAAAGAAGATGGAAAGAGAACCATTTCTAACTTATTAGTTATTGCAAAACTGCTCATGGCACAATATTGAAGAACTATAATGCACCATCAATTGATATACGGCCAAATAAAGTCCTGAATATTATAGAAATGTCAGTGTTGACTTATTAAATTCAGAGAAGGAAGAATAAATTAACTCAAGAAATGAGAAAAGATATATCTTCTGCTTTGGGGAAAACATGTAAAAATAAAGATAATTGAAGAAATATTGCAAGTTTAATGGTGTTTGCTGTCAGTTTATGTCATGGATGCTCAGACTGTGACCACAGTTTAAATTTAATTTTGCAACAATGGTGAATAAAAATTAAATGTAAAAGTCATTTACTAAATAAAATTAACACTGATAAAACATAGCAGTATGAATTCCTATTGTATTAAGATGATAACTGCACCATTTCAAAAGAAAATGTTAGAAGGGGTGTCAATGGATGTTCTAATCCAATCCAAATCTTTATTACAGTCATAGACCAGCATAAGATAAAAAGCACCTCCATAGTTACATAAATGGATGTTGTTGTGGTTGCTAATATTTTGCATCGCTTTCGACAAAGCTTCTCAAAGCAGCTTACAAAATATCAAAATACAGTCATACCTTGGATCTCAAACGCCTTGGCTCCTGGAGGATCGAAACCCAGAAGTGAGTGTTCTGGTTTTCAAACTATTTTTGGAAGCCGAATGTCCAACAGGGGTTCTGCAGCTTCCAATTGGCCGCAGGAGCTTCCTGCAGCCAATCAGAAACCACGCTTTGGTTTGCAAACATTTTGGAAGTCGAACTTCCAAGGTACAACTGTACAGAATATCAAATAATTAAAATACCAGAAAAACCTAAGAATAATAAAAGTGTTAATGTCCAGACTGATGTTTGCTCCAATTTAGAGCCAAAGAGCATATTTTTCCTGGGAAAGGAGAAGGGCAAGGGTACCTAGAAAGTACAGGTCAAATGGAAAACTGCTTTCTAAGTGCAGGACAAGCATAAGTATGAACGAGCCCAAAGTGATACGTCTCCCTTTTTAAAGCAAATTTGAAACACATTTCCACCCTCAAGGAATTTTGGACACTGTAGTTTGTTAAAGGCTGCTAAGAACTCTGTGTGGGATAAACTACAGGGCCCAGAATTCTTTTTGGGGAAAGGGTGTGCTTTGAATGTGCCTAGCGTATAAGTAGCCTATATCCTTTTAGAATTGGCAGCAAGCTGCTGCTGATGTAGAAGAAGCTTTGTATCAATTTACTGCAAATTGGCTCGAAAGGGAAACAGATCAGTTGTTGTGCCCACGCTTTAAGAAAATATTGCTGTGAAATAGGTGGCAAATTATGCATTTATTAACCTCAACATATCCAAAGGGACTTGATGGAAACCCCAAATATTTGGATAATTGGGTATTTGGCAAAAAAATTCACCTCCTGACAGCAGCAGATGAAGTGTTTTGCTGATGATATTTTCATAGGTGGGTGGGTGTTCCAGGATCCAAATTTCCTTCACTTACATTCACTTTCTTGCTCTCTGACACTCATCAAAAGCCACTCCGAAAGGTGAAGAGATTTCCCCCAAGAGCCATGCCTGAAGCAGCATGGTGTTTAAAAATTCAAATGTACACATTATACTCCATTTGTTCAATTTACAGAATGCGGGTTTAAGAATGATAAAAATGTCCTCCATAGATGACAGAATGGAAACTGCCAGAATGACAGTTATCATAAGCATTTTGTGTGACAGACTCTTCAGCTCCAGGCACTTTATGGGCAGAGTTTTAATTGCTTTCATTGACCACGCAAAAGACAACTTCCAATGCAAGTGAATGCCCAGGAGGTTATCGCCCATCAGAGGCTGCAATATAATTTCATGGATGCTTATTACTGGCTCAGACTATGCCCCCCCCCCCCGTTGCCTAGTTAAGTTGAAAGGTGCGAACGGCTGTCGTGGTGTTTAATAGCAACTGTACTGGGCAAAGTACACCGTTCTTGAGAATTGCTTTCATTCTCAGAAAGCCAGAATGTCTAGCCTGCCATTCTCATATTCTCTCCAATACTGTCCTTTTGGGGAAAGGAGTTTTGCAGCTCTTCAGGCTTCTTCCTTTCAACAAAAGCTGTTAAGGGAAACTCCCTTGCGGTTTGCCTTGGAGCTCTCTCTTCCTCTCAGTCAGCCGCTGCCGTCACCTCTGACTCCTTTCTCTAGTGTAGCACAAACAGTGTCTGAAACAGTTGAGCAGCCTCAGTAATAGAAAAGCAAAATGCCTTTAGATCAGTTTACTGCGTACAGGCTTGGTAAATTCAGAGCTGGGAGACATGGGTCCAGGCCTCATTTTTGCGATGGGTAGCCATTGGGTGAGGAACGCAGGTGGCACTGTGGGTTAAAGCCTCAGCGCCTAGGACTTGCCGATCGAAAGGTCGGCGGTTCGAATCCCTGCGGCGGGGTGCGCTCCCGCTGCTCGGTCCCAGCGCCTGCCAACCTAGCAGTTCGAAAGCACCTCCGGGTGCAAGTAGATAAATAGGGACCGCTTACCAGTGGGAAGGTAAACGGCGTTTCCGTGTGCGGCTCTGGCTCGCCAGAGCAGCGATGTCACACTGGCCACGTGACCCGGAAGTGTCTCCGGACAGCGCTGGCCCCTGGCCTCTTAAGTGAGATGGGCGCACAACCCCAGAGTCTGTCAAGACTGGCCCGTACGGGCAGGGGTACCTTTACCTTTACCTAGCCATTGGGTGGCCTAGTTCACAACAGCATTGATCAAGCTTAGTAACTTACTCGTAAAATGGGAACTGGAAGTAACCCACATTGTTAATAGTGACTGAGGCAGAGGTGTCCTAACTCAGAGCCTGGGACCCAGAAGTGGCCTTCCAAGCCACTGGAATCTGACCCAGAGATAAAGTGCAGTGCTTGGTATTTAGAGTGTGGTCTAAAGAGCAAACAGAATTCTGCTGATCTCAGGGCTGTGATCAGGGGGGTGGGGGAATAATGCCTCTGTCTGCTTTTTAAGAGATCCACTCTCAACAGCAGGCAGGGGGATCTTGTTGTCAGGAGCTTGGCCTACACTCAAGTAGGACCTTGGTAGAGACACATGCCAGACTGGCATGTTCCCTCCCTCCTGGTCGATCATTTGGGAGCTTCAAAAGCTTTCTTCTGCCCGAACATCACAGCGACCAATGCCAACAGACATCGGCACACTTAGGGATCCGCAGAGTCTTCGCAGCTTGCGTGACAGACCTCAGCAACTCAGCATTTTGGCTAATTTACTTTATTTACATAAAAACACACACGGAACACTGCAACATGGCTCCCTCCCTTCTAGCATCAGACAGCAAAGAGGAAAAGAACAAAGGACAATAGTCCCACTTCACAGAACACAGTAACACAAACATCCTGTCTCCGTCACTTCCCACTCTGCGGAGTCAAAATGTACACCGTCATGTGATAGACAGAAATCCCATGACTGCAGTCACAGAGCAGGAATTCTAACACTTTTATCTCTGGCCTCAGTGCTAAGCACCACAGCACTGAGAACAAGGAGAAGCCTTGGTCTGCTCTTTGAGAGTAAAAGGAGTGGTGTGTGTTTGTAAATGTTGCCCTTTCCTTTGCACAAATCCTCCAATGCAAACTAAAAGACAGGGCTTCCAGCCCTCTCCACCCAGCACTTGGATCAGGGGGAGGGGAGAAATGCTGCCTTTTACTCTCACAGAAGGAGTTGTGCAACGTCAAATGGCCCATTCCAAGCCACCCTATCTTTCTAACACAAGGAACTCTCTTCTGCTGCAATGTCTCCCAATTACTAGTGCATGCATATGTTACACACTAGTATATAATCACACCTGAGCCCTCATAGGTTGTCACCTTGGAAACCACAGCAGAATATCAGTGCAACCACTGGACTCATTCTTTGTGGTTAAAATATTTGTGCAGTATTGACTTTCCAGAAGCTAGGCTGAGTAATAAATTGTGAGTCTCCATGGCTAAGAACCCAGTACCAGTTTTTTTCCATCATGCTATTAACCGCAATGCTGTATACAGCACTGATGTGATAGATTCCACCTGTCAAATCCAGCAAACATAGTTGCGTGGGTTCAGTGTCATATTGTATCAGGCTTAAATTCCGATGTGCTTGAGAGACCAGTCCAAAGGGGGTTAAATCCTGTATCGCAAAAAGGACATACACAGATTTCATTTTCTGCCTTGGGAATGAAACCGGTAAATGTGATGACTTTATATAACTCCGTCGATGAAAAATGACCAACCTGTGATGAGCAAACAACGCTGGCAGAAAACACAAGAGCAGACACATAATTCACAAGCCAGACAGTGAGAGATAAGACGCAGAATGAAAATAAGTGTGTGCCTGCATGTGTCGCTGTAAAGGAGAGAGGGAGGGAGGTTGGGAGTTGAATGGAGGTGGGGAAGAACGGAAAGGCTTTACTAGAAGAGCACATTGCATGCTTGGCATTTAAAATTGCCGTTCATCTATAGCTACTACTAGGGTAGCATAAGTGTGCCGAAATTCTTTATCAAAGTGACAGGTCCTGCTTCCAGGCAAAAA
Organism: Podarcis melisellensis; assembly: GCF_964234715.1. NCBI lineage: Eukaryota > Metazoa > Chordata > Lepidosauria > Squamata > Lacertidae > Podarcis > Podarcis melisellensis. The sequence goes on along the minus strand of NC_138539.1, from coordinate 29,952,771 downwards.
ATAAATAACAGGAGCGATTAAAAGCATTGATACAGAACATCAGCCTTTAAAACCAATTACCTTTGTTTCATGTCACAGAATGCAAGACACGCACACACATGGAACAGAGCTTTTCTAGGTATGCACAGACCGCATCACAGTCCTGAGGAAATTGCTCATAATTGGATTGCAGTGTAATATCAGTTCCCTTTAAATAAGAATAAAATACCGCGAGTCACCATGCCACATAAAAATGGATATGCTTTAGTCAATGCTGCCTTCTGTCATCAGGCCATTTGGACATCCAGCTCAGTATTGTCTGCACTGATTGGTAAACGCTTTCCAGGTTTTCCATAGAATCATACAGTTGGAAGGGATGCTGAGGGTCATCCAGGTGCAATGCAGGGATCTCAACTAAAGCACCCATAACAGATGATCATCTGACCTCTGCTTAAAAACCTCCAAAGGAAGGAGAGTCCAAAGGGTCTTTTCTGGGTCTATTTGGAAAGACCCAAGGGCCTTCTGCTTATGCTCTGACGTATAACACATTCCCCACTTCAAAACAGACTTAGTATTTAAACTGGAATGTTAAGCATGTGGTTAACACTCTTCAATTGAAATATTGTTGTATTGTTGATCCAAAAAAAAAAAAAAGGTTTGAAAACAGTTTCTCCATGTGAACCAGGTAGTGACCTCCCCAGATAGTGGAACGACTCTTCTTTTTTAAAGCTCTGCAGCTGCAATCTCCTGGGTGACAAGGATGCTGTTGGGCAGCTGAATGTGCATGCTTACTCCATCTACTTCCTTCCCTTCCATCCCCCCCTGTGTGGTCCCAGGCACTGGCAACCCACGCTACACCACTGTGTCTCACCACCATTGTTGAGAAGAGCCTTTACCAAAGGTGTCATGGGCTTTGAAGACACTCAAACAAAGGATGCAAGGGAGAAACATGCTAAGAGGAAGGCACACTTGGCAAATCCACACCGTGATCAACTCCTGCCCGGAAACCTCTGTCCCCACTGTGGAAGGACGTGTGGATCCAGAATTGGCTTCTATAGTCACTTATGGACTCATTGTTAAAACCGTGTTTATGGAAGACAATCTTACTCAGCTACGAGTGATCACCAAAGAAGAAGAAGAAGAAGAAAGAAAGAAAGAAGACGACGCAATCAGCTTAGGAAAATACATGGGAAGCTACTGTTCATCCATCGACTCTAGTATTGCCCACACTCACTGGTTGCACGTCTCCAGGCCTCCAAGCAGGTCTCTCTCCCAGCCCTGTCTGGAAATGCCAGCGACTGAACCTGAGATCTTCTGCATGCAAGCAGACACTATACCACTGAGCTCTGGCCCTAACTTCTGCACAGGGAAGAGAGAGCACCATCGTATGCTTCACCTGAGGCAGCGTCAGCTGCTGAGAACTACTTTGGATTTCCTATTGATCTCCTTAACTGTCCCCTGATGACCCAAAGGTTCATTCCTTATAGTGTGAGATAGAATCAGCCATCCAGATCAGGGTTCAGTTCCTGCCCTGAGTTTGCCTTAGCTTTAACGAAGCTTGCCAGAGAGATTTCTGCAAGAGCCGCAAGGTGTTTCATTGCTGTCAATTCAGCCTGAAACCCTTTCTGCTTCAGCGCCTGCCTTCCTCCACTCTGCTTCGGGTGTTACTGTGGTGCTTCTGCAAACAATTCTACAAATCAAGAGCTGTAGGGAAGAGTTTTCAAAGACAAACAACGTAAAACAATACTCCAAACAGACTTCTTGAATGAATGCTTCATATAGCAAAGAGGGGGAACTCAACAAAAAGCCCAGCATGTAAGAACAAAACAAAACGATGGTGTTCTTTTCAATTGGTTCAGAATGTGATTGACAAGAGTCCTGTTAAGGGCAAGGCAGTCGGCATTTGTAATACATTTATTACATCAGTGGTTGCTGGTGCCTTTCTGGACCCAATCCAAAGGGCTGGTTTTAAAGCCATTGAAAGCCCTAAACTTCTCAGGACCAGGCTGTTGAGCTACTTTCACCCATACTTTCCTGCCCTCATCTTAAGATCAGCTTTCCCACTCCCTAGGTCAGTAAAGTGAGAGGCCAGGAAGGAGAGGTAGTGGTGGTTGATAGGTTTGTAAGAAGGCGGGCAGGAGGGGGTTGGCTGAGGGCAGAGTGAGACTGGTTGGGCCGTGCTCCATTTGCCCTAGTGGACTAGCCTCCACTGGGAAGAAGTCCTTCTCTAGGGTGACTGTGCAGCTCCCTTCCACTGGACCAGCATCAAATCTTTACATTTCAGGCTCTGCAGAACAGCCTGAGGACACACCTTTCTTTCAACTAGCCTCTCAGGCATGATGTTCGTTAGTTGGATGACAGCCGGTTATGTTCTCTCTCCGCTTCTGTACTGTTTTGCATCAAGTGTTGATCTGGAGTTGTTTTAATGTTTTACATTTTGCAGTGTTGCGCTGCCCTTAAATCTGTCGTCTTGTTTGTAGGCCACTTGGGATGGCCCTTTGCCCAGAAAGGCAGCCTAAAACTATTTAAAACAAATTATTTGTGTTCATTAGAGCCACAAATGCGCTTTGTGCTTGTGTGTATGAAGTGTGCACCAGCTGCCCTAAACGTGGCAATTGCTAGGTTTATAGGACTTTGAAAAACTTCAGAGAACTTCAGTGGAGAATCCCACAACACACGGGGTAATGCTGACCAGTGGCGTAGCGTGGGGGGTGCAGGGGGGGCCGGCCGCACCAGGCGCAACATCTGGGGGGTAGGTTTAGGGGGCGCAAATCCACGGGTTAGGGGGCGCAAATTACTTGCCTTGCCCCGGGTGCTGACAACCCACGCTACGCCACTGATGCTGACTACCAACTTAGTAGAGTATTAGACAAATTCGTGGAGGATCATCAATGACTACTAGTCACAATGGCTGTGCTCTGCCTCTGTTTATATTCATGCCTCTGAACACCCGTTGCTGGGAATCGCAAGAGGGAAGAATGCTGTTGAACTCAGATCCTGCTTCCATAGGCATTTGGTTGGCCACAGTGAGAACAGGATGCTGGACTAGATGGGCCATTGGCCTGATCCTGCAGGGCCCACACACACATGGAGAGCAAATATCACCGGATGAGGACCAAAAGTAGCAATCAAAACTAATCTGCTCTCAGTAATGGAAATATTGCTTTTAATTCCTCCACATACAAACGAAGAGGATGATGCCAGTGAATCTACAGCAAATCATCCTACAGTTCTGTGGGTGGATTCAGCTGTAGGAGAGCCGCAGAAATGTCTTTAAGGCAGATTATTTACTTCTTGAGGCTCACATTGACTATACAGTGTGGGCCTGTGGGTTTAGTTTCATAAACAGTGTAGGTTTAGTGTCTACTCTCATACAGAAGTCCTAAGCTGGGCATGGGTGGATAGATTGGGGGAGGGGGTTGAGCAAGATTGAATAATTGTATGTGTTTATTATACTAAGTGTATCAGTCTATGCTAGCAATATTTGATACTCAACCACACTTTGAAAAAATCAGATCCCATTAGTAGACTGAATAATTTATCAGGTTATACAACAGAGTTTAATTGATGGTTGCATTGCTTCCCTAGATGTTACAATTATTTAGTGCTTTTGTACCATGCCGATGTGGAGAATATTCTTACAGTTGGGGTTCGATTTCAAAAGCCAGCTCCACGAGAATTAAATATGCATCCTGGAATGGAGACAGTCTCACCATTGTCCACCACATCAAAGATCCTTCAGTACCAAATACCTTTACTTTTGGAGACCTGGGCAAAAAAGCAAAACACAGATGCTATGCATAAATGCCTGCATGAAAATAAATGCAGATGCAAGAAAAATCCTAGCATACAAAATAACTAGCCACACAATCCTATGTACATCTCATCAGAAGAAAACTCCTTTGTATCCAGTGAGGTTTTTCCATCAGGTAAGTGAGCGCAGACTTGCAGACAGTGTTGAATCCCCCCCACTAGCTACTACTTGGCAATTATCTGAGACGTGCTTTGAACAGGATACTTAAGAAGCGCTTAAATCTCTCTCCTTTGGTAACAGTGGGTCTTAAACTGTTCTTAATTTTGGCTGGTTTGTGGCTGGCATGTTCTAATAGATGCTGGGCAGGGGAGGGGGGGAAATACTTTATTTTAAAATATGCAATCAATCCTCTTTTATACTCCATGCTTTTTTTTAACAATATCCTTGTTAGCTGAAGAGGCAGCTAGAGCTGGAGTCAGACCACATCCAGAAGGCCATTGGTTATTTCTTGCTGCAATAGAACCATAAGTTTCAGCACTGCATTCAAATTCTTGAATTAAAGACCAAGACTGAAACAGTCCCATTCACACTCTGTCACTCATACACACTTTTTTTTGGTAGTTCTCATAACTCATCCTGCAGAGATAATCCTTACTAATCCCTAAATTAGTTTGGTATTAGCAATATTTGGTACACTTTTGCTTATGTCAGGCCTTAAAATTAATAGCATAACAAGTAAAATCTATGTAATTTAGGTATCCTCAGGCTTTTCAGATGCAAATCATTTTTAAACATTTACCATACATTTGCATGGTGGGTAGTGCTCCTGTTGTGACCTACTTTGGATCAAGCCATGACCCCCTAGTGGGTCCAGACCCACCAGCTTAAGATCGCTAATGTAGTTGACGTATGTCACAGGTAGATCAACGTAATTTGCAACAAAATACTGGCCCGCAAGCGGAAGATTTCCCGCTGCTACATTGAAAGAGATGGTCAAACACATTCAATTAGTTGTAAATCTAAAGCAGCTCTATACTAACATCACACCAGGGCTGGAAATACACCACAGGTATTCTGTCAGAAAATCTGCCATGCCCAATGTCTACACAGCCAGGGAAGGGAAGATAAAGGCACAAATGCAGAAAATAAAAAAATGGCAGAAAATGAAGGACACACTCACAGCTTCTTGGGAAATGGTGCCAATGCCCACCAATCTGAGATTCTGTTGGTAATGGTGCCCTCAACTCACAGACATGAGCATGTAAGGCCAATGCCCTTGTTTGCATCACCCCCTCACACACAGCTCCCAACGTTTCAGCTTAGAATTGTTGCTGTCTGTGGATCTCTCTGCTGTGCTTGTTGTTGTCTGAGGTTTTTATGTACCTCTGTAAACCACCCTGGATTTTTTATTTTATTTTAAAATTATCTTTATTGAGTTTATAAACAAAGAAAATAATAAGAAGAAAGAAAATACAAATAGCCAAGAATTTCTCATAAAGGAAAAAAGGTGGCATTTAAGTTTACAAACAGCTCATATCTGTGTTCCAATTCAATTAATTGTTGCTACCTACATATACAGTGGTACCTCGGGTTAAGTACTTATTTCGTTCTGGAGGTCCGTTCTTAACCTGAAACTGTTCTTAACCTGAAGCACCATTTTACCTAATGGGGCCTCCCACTGCCGCCGCGCCACCGGAGCACGATTTCTGTTCTCATCCTGAAGCAAAGTTCTTAACCCGAAGTACTATTTCTGGGTTAGTGGAGTCTGTAACCTGAAGCATATGTAATCTGAAGCGTATGTAACCCGAGGTACCACTGTAATTTAATATGCCTATATATAATGTAACAAACAGTAATCAAAAGAAATGTGAATACTTCCGATTAAGTCCATAACACTCTTCCTGCTGTAACCATTAGATCCATACACTGTCTTCCTACTTATATCTATTATTTAATTTCATCATTATTGTTTTTTGTATTAATACCATATGTTGTTACTCATTCCTCTAATGTCAGAAAGCCTCTACTATTGCAGTATCCCTGGAGATATTCTCTCACCATTTTCCATTCCTTGTCCACCTCCTTTTCTGAGGCTCCTCTCACTGGTTCCATTTTTTTCGCTATTCTACCAGTTTAGCTTGCCATTCTATCTTGGCTGGAATTTTAACTGATGGAAGAGAGTTTTGAAATGAAATGAAATGAAATGAAGAAACATGCTCCTTCACGGTGCTTTTCACTTTCCATCAACAGTTCTGCCCTATTTGGATTGTTCTGCTGGACTATATTCATGGGTGGATCTGGTCCCCATGAGCATTTTCCTCCTGCTGGCGTATCAGGGAGCACCATTGGCCTATGTGCCTGGCATTCTGCTTGCATAATAGGGATTCTTCAAAATCCTGAACCCTTCAGCCTACATAACTCTAGAACAGGATTGCTCCTTTAATCTAACTTCATTAGGCACAACAGTTGCCATAAAAAATGGTAATACTCCCAAGGCTTTTCCCCCTCCCAATATATTTTTTGAAGATTTTTTTTTAATGGTAAACACTCACTGAATTTTTTATACATCCAGGGAAAGAGTCGAGATTGAATAAAACTGCTTTGTAAAGACACAGTAAAAGTGGAGCTTTGGGACTTTCTAGATGGCAATTTCACTTTAATGCTTTTCAGTCAAACCAGCCAATTTATTTGCATCAGAACTCTAAACGTCTGTAGTGGGTACCCACAGAAATACACTTTCCATCTTTGGGAGCTGTCCCTCTCTTCTTTTGTCATCAGCTTTATGCAACTTAGACGCAATGACTGATCTGCACAATCTAACATCCTGTGGTCTCCAGGAGAGCATCCCTGGAACCACTGGAAGCACCAGATAAGCACCTTATGCCAATGCTAGACCAATGGTCCATCTTGCTCAATATTGTCAGTACTGTCCAGTCAGTACTGAAAGTGGCTCTCCAGGGTTTCAGGCAGGGGACAATCCCAGCCCTACCTGAAGTTATCAGGGATTGAACCTAGGCCCTTCTACATGCACAGCAAATGGTCTGCTAAATGGGAAGCAGAAGGTGTCTATAGGTCTGCTTGCCGCAGACACTCTGGGTGGCTTCCAGCACATATAAAAACATAACAAAACATTAAACATTTAAAACATCTCTCTACAGGGCTGCCTTCCGATCTCTTCTAAAAGTCTTATAGTAGTTTATCTGTTTGACATCTGGCTGGCAGGCATTCCACAGGGCAGGCTTCACTACTGAGAAGGCCCTCTGCCTGGCTCCCTGTGACCTCACTTCTCACAGTGAGGGAACTGTCAGGAGGCCCTTGGTGCTGGATCTCTGTGTCCAGGCTGAATGCTGCAGGTGGAGATGCTCCTTCAGGTATACAGCACTGAGGCCATTTAAGGCTTTAAAGGTCAGTACCAGGACTTTGTATTGTGCTTGGAAACATATTGGGAGCCAAAGTAGGACTTTCAGGACCAGTGTTATAGATGGTCCCAGCGGCCACTCCAAGTCACCAGTCTGGCTGCCACATTCTGGATTAGTTGTAGTCACCTTCAAAAGTAGCCCCACACAGTAGTAGCCCAAGTGGGAGATAACCAAGGCAAATTCATCAGCCCCCCCCCCCAGTTCTATTTTGAATTCCATAACTCACCTTCAACTGGGTGGGGTTCTTTTTCTTGTTTACATTTTATACTTGCTACTGCTGATTTCTATCTATTTATGGTTTGTATAGTTGCTGTTGTGTTGTTTTTCTTGTACGAGTTTATCGTTCATTTTATATGTATCTTTATATTTATTTTATATTTTGCCTTGGGCCATATTTAATTGGAAAAGGCAGCTGATAAATGCCTATGTTGAAATTCCCTCCACTGCACAGTTATTAAAGGGAAGAATCTCTTTCCTTGGCTGCACCCAGTGACCCTCCATAAAATGCTTCCACTTGTTTACCCCCCAAGGTATTAATATATTGATTTCACCTACCTGTAAAAAAACATTATGGATCTCCAGTTCTCCAATCACTTCAGCGCATGTTATTTCCTGTGCTGACAAGGATTTATTGAAATACCAGTTTGACTGCTCTTTCTGTTACAGAAGGAATGCTTCACTCCAGATGCTATTCACTATTTTTAGACACACCAGTGTGGGTGGGTTGGGGTGGCAGGAGATTTTTCAGTGCTGAGCCATTTCTTAATAATATATTGGGGTGGGCACAGAGAGTTAAATAATTAATATTGAATGATATTGTTCTCCTTTGTAAATTTTAGGAAACAGAGTAGAAAAAATAATAAAGAGTGTAACTAAAACCTACTGGGACTAATATCTTGTTTAATCTCAATCTTTGTGTTGCGTTTATTTCATTTATTTCAATTGGTACATTTATTTCATATGATTTACTCAGATACTACCCACAGCAGGGCAGAATTCACCTAATGAGTCCCATCACTGGAAACCCGCAAAACAATTTCTGCTTGTGCCATGGTGTTTCCCCTCCTCCTGCAGTGGGCTTCCCCACCCCTTTAAATTGCTTTGTGTATGAGGGAAGCAAGAGGGAGGATGGTTCCATCTGGCAAGCTGAAATGCTTGTGCTGACAAAATGATTGGCATATTGCACTGTTAGATTCTTCCCACACTTTCAAGCAAAGCTTATGTATAGAAATTAAGGACATGTCCTTTCTATATAAATAATCTACTAGCTGATGGGATACAGCAAGGGAAGGGAACGTCAGGCCCAGGAGTCAAATTCAGCTTCCCTATCCAGCCATTGGGACACACTCTGCACCAGCTCTGCTCTGTACCCTTCTCAAATGCTTTTGCCTGACTAAAATGTGACTAGAATGCCTCTTGTATGCCTGGGTAGAGGTGTGCGCACAGAAACCTATGAATTTTGTGTGATTGGAATGTAGTCTACTAAGCAAAGTAAAAAAATTATTGCCCCACCCACCTTTGCATTTGGCCCCACCCATGCATGCATGCAGCTCCCAGAAAGTTCCTTTTGGCCTGAAAAAGGTTTCAATTATTATTATTAGTAGTAGTAGTAGTAGTAGTAGTAGTAGTATTTCTCCCAAAGGAGTCAAGAGTGGCAAATGTCTTAAAACAATTCCACTACAGATACAGATTGGGAAAGAGCTATACTCAAAAGGTTTGCTAGAAGAGAAAGGTCATCAGTAAGTGCCAAAAATACAGTGGTACCTTGGGTTAAGAAGTTAATTCGTTCCGGAGGTCAGTTCTTAACCTGAAACTGTTCTTAACCTGAAGCACCACTTTAGCTAATGGGGCCTCCAGCTGCTACCACGCCCCACCACACGATTTCTGTTTTCATCCTGAAGCAAAGTTCTTAACCCAAAGTACTATTTCTGGGTTAGTGGTGTCTGTAACCTGAACATAGCTGTCAACATTTTCCTTTTTTTTAAGGGAAATTCCCTTATTCTGAATAGGATTCCTCTCAAGAAAAGGGAAAAGTTGACAGCTATGAACCTGAAGCGTCTGTAACCCGAGGTACCACTGTACATGTGCTAATATTTAACAGGAGTGAACTCCAAATGGAAGGTGTCACAACACCAGAGGCCTGATTCCTATATTGTGTGGAATGGTTCTCGTAATAAGATGGTGCCTGCAGGCAGTCCTCAGTGATTGAGCAGGTATAGAAGGGGTGAGACACTCTATTTCAGGTATAGGATTTGGCAGAAGCCAGGCACACCGCTGCCATGACAGATACATCCCTGGAAATCTCCCCTTCTCCAATCTGCCCACATCCAACCCACAGATGAATCGCTTTTTCATCGTACTGCAGGCAATGCAGCTCCACTGGCAGAGTATTACACCAGCCAAACTTTGGAGAGAGGGCCCTACATCTAGCATGCCAGTACCTGCCTCAAGTTCTGCTGGCATAGCAGAGCTTTAACTGCTCTCGAAACCACCTCAGCCAGCAGAACTTGAGCAGAGGATTGCGCCCTTGATGAAGCAAATAATTTCTCATAATTATGCTGCATATTTTGAAAGGGAATGATATGGGGATTTGATATGCTGCACTTTACCCAATTGCGCGCACCCCCCCCTAATAATGAAGTAGAGTCACAGTGGTACAAATGCAATCAATCAGTTGCAAGTGTAAGAAATGCAATTAATTACTTTGATAATAACAACCAAAATTTTACTGAGTCTGCTGGGCTTCATTTCCAGCTCTATAAATCACTAGGACATCTCACACACATGCTGAATAAAAGAGATTAATCTATTTTGATAAATGTGCTAAAAGCAGGCCCCCCAGTTTTAAACAACGAATGTGTCAAAGAATTAGCAGGCTTTGGGAAACCACTGGGATCCATAGATTTTTGTTCAGATCTATCTCTGCAATCAGAGCTTTTACTTTCTCTATTTCGTTCTATATAAAGAAGTTTGAATTTTCAGGATTCCAAAAATACTTACACCTTGTGTGGTGCTGAAGCTTTTTGCAGGATCAATACCTCTGAAAATGGATTTGATACCTTGCAGGTGAGTGCCTTAGAGGACATAGAGCATAAGTTAAGCTATAGTACTTATATAGGATTCAAAGGGCAAGATGGGCAGGCTGAAGTACTAGAGAGGTTTGTGGCGGACTAGCAGGTGAAAGTCAGTGCCATAGGAGCAGATCATGAGAAAAAGACAAGGGTAACCAAGACATTTTGGCAACTGAGGCAAACAAAAAAATGGTGCCAGGGAAAAAGGGATGCATGAAGATCTACATCAGGAACAGGCAGGGAATAAAAATCTACACTGAAAACAGCCTTCTCTACTTGACCAGAAGAAAAGACCTAAAGCATGGTGAGGACTCTATATATGCAATTATTTGCCCTGGAATCACACCACCTTATATTTTGGAGTTAAGTTGTAGCATTGTTGGAAAGTCTGCATTTGTCTGGAGGGTTTACGAAATGAACAACTGTTGTTACTTGTGGGTTCCAGATAAGGACTTGCTGAAACACAATCTGTGTTTCACAAAGAACATCACTCACTTCTTGCAACCTCCCTTTCAATTATTGGGAGGAGGCTGCAAAAAGGGGCAAAATGATCATTCAGAGTGAGGGCAGGATGTGTTGCTGTCCTTCTGCTCTAGCTTTGTAATGCTATCACATATGCTTATCCTGGTTTCCTGGTTTCATGATGTTACAAAATTCAATCTCATTGGCTGTTTGTAGTGATACTACCATGAGCCCTCAGATTGCCTCTAGAAGAAGCACTTTTTTGCTTTGTTTCAAAAGAAAAAAATGGTACTAAAGCTGCAGTTCAGCTGCAGGTAGGAACATGTAAAGAAAAGAAAAGAAAGAAAAGAAAGAAAAGAAAGAAAGAAAGAAAGAAAGAAAGAAAGAAAGAAAGAAAGAAAGAAAGAAAGAAAGAAAGAAAGAAAGCAGCAGGAGTAGATCTACTTAACTTCCCAAATTCTTACTGGTGAAAAATTTAGCCCAGCCATTTTTCAAAAAAAAGCTGTATCTAGGTGACCCATTTTTCCATCACTACAAAAATACTTTAAAAGGTTTTTCTGGGAGCCCACGCAAAGGAGAAAAACTGTGTCTTTTTAATTTCCTGGTGGATAGAATGCCATTGGTAGAATCCCTTGCTGAACTGTTTGCAAATGCCACTGCTTTATAGAGAAGTATCAAAGCAGAGTCGTGCAGAGATGAGTTATGTGACTCATTCAGCCTTTTTTAAATGAAAGAAAAGAAACCAAGTGAAAGCCATTTCCTTCCCCATTTCCTTCCCAAGTCTGTCCCCTTGTCAAACAGTACACATATTATTCCCCCCCCCCCCCCCGTCCTGAAATATTTCTCTACTCTCTTGACACAATGCATTTCAAATGTGAGGAGGAGCTACATCGATGTTCTAACGCCCTGACTATTCCATCTTATCTATGGGGTGAGCAGTATGATTGTCGTGTGAAGGTTCTAACAAGTGCAGTTTTAAATTGCAACCTTTTCTTCTACTTGCCACAATGCTTGTCAGTGGATTAGATTAATGTGAAGTCATTTCCTGTTCTCATTACTGCCTTTGTTAGGGGAACGAAGTACCTGAATCTTAATTCCCCCAAGCATTGTCAGAAATGGACTGGTGGTCTCGCTTTTTTCATATTTCAAAGCTTGATTGAAATAACCCCATCATTCTTTTTCTTTCTTTGACAAGGAGCAGAGTGGCTACCGTGTTAAAATCATTTACTTCAACAGTCTCTCTTACTGCAGTACATTTGTTATGCTAAGTGTGAGGCCTTTCCAGTTGATTGGCTTATTGTAAGGTGAATGTACAGTCCTTACATGATTATTTCAGGGGATCCAAACCATGTTATATTCTGATACAGTGAATTCATGTGTGCTATGCTGGAAATTGACCTCTTTCTTCAGCAGGGTGAGGGATGGCTGGGTGAGAATCGCACAACCTGACTGAAGTGGTAACAAAGGGGACTTTTCTTGACATCAGGTGATCCTTAGGAGTCAAGCCTTAAATTCTCCTTCATGGCAGATGGGTTAAAAGGGTGGTGCAAAGAGGCCCTGTGAGCTGGCTAAATTCTTACACAGTTTGGAGTCAGGGGATATCTATTTGTAACAGCAGAGGATTCTCTTTCAACTTTTTCATTCCTTTTAAAAACTGATTTTGCTGCTGTGGTAAAGCAATGGAAGCAATTTACCTCCTATCCACGGCCATTTCCAATTGAAATCAATGGGATAAGTCAGCCTTTTATTATTACTCCATCCTATGCTCAAGTTGTAGATATGTGTGAATAAAACCATATACAGTTGTACCTTGGAAGTCGAACAGAATCCGTTCGACTTCTAAAACGTTCAAAAACTAAAGCGCAGGAAGTTTGGGTTCCAAAGAACGTTTGCAAACCAGAACACTCACTTCCGGGTTTGCGACGTTCAGGAACTAAGCTGTTTGACTTCCAAGGTATGAATGTATCCGAAAGATACCACAGACTCCATTTCCCTTCATTCCAAGGAAACTGAATGCTGAGCCAGTGCTGGAAGTCCTGGGGTCTCTTGCTACTCAGAGATTCGGGTGTGCACAACAATTTTAACATATCCTTAGCAATGCTGGATATTGCATTATGAACAATAATTTTAGGAAGTTTCAGCATTAAGTAAAGAAGAATGGATAGGCATCACACATCTTCCAGACAGCCTTTAGGTTTGCTTTATGTAACTGGAAAAATGAGTGGTGGCAGTCACATAGAATTGTGCCATTGTGAAAGCTGTATATTATTCTTTCTCTGTCCTTGTGCATGACATGTCACTCCAAGACAAAATCATGTTTCATAAGTCACTTGGCTGAGTTAGATCAGTGCCCAGACCACTGACACATAGAGGCAGTGAGATTTTTAACTCATCCGAAACAGCTGCAGTTTGCAAGAATCACAAAATTCTGAGGTGATGCCATGTTTATTAAGCACATCCTTGTTATCTCATTATACCAAATAAGCTGCTAAGTACTTACAAGCTGCTTCCCTTTTAGATACACAGCAAGTAAGAAGATGTAATCGGAGGTGTAGGCATATCGATCCGTTTCCGTTACTCTACAGAAAATTGCTTTAGGCTAAATGCCAGCGTAGTTTAACCAGCTGCTCTTTTTCCTCATACAGATTGATCTGAGATCTTTCCTCTCACAGTAATGCTGTCAATATGGAATTGATTCAGAACTCTCGCAATCCAATCTAAATTGGAGGAAGGATTATAAAGGGGACAAAAAGAGATTTTGTTCAAGACTCCAAATTAAAGTTATGCAAATGAACCCTTCACAAATGTGCTAATGACTTACATGCAAGCTTTAATAAAGCCGGAAGCCAATTTTAAACTCATTTTGTCTCCCCCCCCCCGCGACGTTCACTAAATTCTGTGCCTAATTATTAATGAACTAAGGTGTTCAGTCTTCACTAGGCCTGATATTATGAATTATTTTCAATTCATGTTATTCATGAAATGGCTTAAAACCTGAACTTTAGAATGTTTAGTGAGAATTAAGCCCATGTTGCTTTTGGGTGTTTGTAAGATTACAGTAGAGTCCTGTGCATGCTTACCTAGGGCCAAACTGAATGAGGTGGAATCCACACAATTAGTAACAATATGAATCCCTTTTTAAAAAAGCAAATAGCAGGCATGGTGAGGGTAATCTGAATCAGGATTCTGACATTGGCGTAGACTGCAGTGGTGTCCAAACTTTTTTCAAAGAGGGCCAGATTTGATGCAGTGAACCAAAGTTGTTGACCTTTTTTTAGGATTGAAGTTGTTGAGGTTTTTACCCCAGGAAATAAACTGCCACAGGGGCCCAATTAGACCGACCGGCGTGCCAGATTAGGCCCCCGAAACAGACTTTGGACATGCCTGGTGTAGAGAGCTTTAACTCTTTCCCTCCACTGGGATCCCAATCCAGTTCTCCTCTACCTCCCCACTATTTACATTGTTAAAAACACTTCCATTTGCATGGTAACACTTGATTAAATGTAAGGAGATTTATTTTAGAATCAATCAAAATGCATTTTAGTGTGCACACACTCCCTCTCTCTCCAGTGTTCACCATCAATCATGTCAAGACAGACAAGCTTGGAATATACAAGGCATGAATGTACAATGCACAATGATCACTGATAACAAAGGTAGCAGCTAATGGAATAGCGTTTCTCCAGGAAGCATATTAGCTATTGGTAAATTGGTCCCATTATCAATATATGGGTGAATGGCTTGATGTGTTTTGTAAAACATTATAAAAAGAACACTTTTACCTTCTTCTTAGGGCTTCTCAGTAGTCCCTTTGTCAATAACAAGCACTTATTGATGCTAAACCCCATCCCAGTTAATTTACTTTAAGAACATCACTGCCCAACATTGCTACAGTATTATAACCAGGACTGTAGGTATTCTACATGTCTCCCATTTTCACTGACCAAGTGTAGACACTTGTATCTACCATGGCATTTGGGTTTTTTTCTTTCATGCTCTGCATTAATTATTAGAAATATGCTGTTTCTAGCCATCTAAGAAATGAGCTTGGAAACATAAAGGAAAAGCATAGGTCAATCCAGAAATCATGCATGTAAATTTTGACATGCTTTTGGATATATCCAGTATTCAAGTCCAAAACAGCGCTTTGTTAGTATTGCTTTATAATATTTCAGAGTAACAACCGTAGCCATGATCAGGAATTATGACTGAGCAGGAAATACTAATCCATGCTGGGGACATGAGGCCATGAATGCTGGTCCCAACCCCACCTGATCAGTACCAGAGCTCCCTGTGCCCCAAATCTTTGAGCGACGTTCCCCTGGAGTAATAATTTATTATCCATTTCCACTAGTGGGTACGTTTGTGTAGTTTTCTCTGCAGAGAACACCAGCCCACGTGGTTGTCTCGAAATAGGTGATGATCAGAGGGAGGTGAAACTGAGAGTGATGTAGTAATGGGGAGATGAATCAGTTAAGCAATTAAAAAGATAATTAGGATTGCAGCCTAGTGTTTTATGAGAGAAAGATGTCAAGCTGACAAGCTGCAGTGCAGAATGCCCCCAAATAAATAGCTGGAATCAACCAGACAAGCGTTTCCAAAATTAGATCTAGCCCTTCCTTAGAGGTGGCTGACCCTCTTGGTAATTGTACATGGAATTATTGAGGTTGCTACTACCCATCGTTTTCAGGCTTAATAGGGCATTTCATGATGTATCTGCAGCTGTGCCATGCTTGCTTACTCTGTACAATCAGACAATTTCTCATCACATGCTGTAAATTCCTTGTTACGTTTCATAAGCAGCTTCTCTGCCCTCTCCCCCTGATGATGTGGTCTCCTGCATCTGGCACAGACCGGTCGCATACCAGCAAATTCAGGTTGCACAATTGATTGGGAGGTAGTGTGCAGCAAACACGCCTCCCCAGAAGATCAGACTTTTTGCAATAAGGAAAGTGGCTCTACGTCATCTAATCTCCCTGCCAACAAATCAGGATGAATAAACAGGTCATCTGGAAGCAACCTGGGTTGCTTTTCCTTTCTCTCTCTCATCTGATATGATTGTGTCATCCTTTAAGTGAATGAGAAAGGCTGCTGTCAAGAGACACCTTGATAGGCTTTTAGAATGGTCAGATACACATCCCACTGATGGATGCCACTCCTAAGAATGGACTGCTGTTAGCCACTTCCTTTCCCTTTAGGAAAAACAAATAATATATGAGCTGGCTGGCTATCAAGCGGGTCTCACATATTGTTGTGTAAGTTTCATACATAAGCAATGGCTTCAAATTTAAAAGAATCGATCTGGCCACAGTGATGCATAGATTACATGAGAACTGGAGCAGCATGTCACAGGAGAGCTGCAATTGGATCATTGAATACAGAACTCCAGCATGAAAAGATCTTCACAAGTTTCCAGTTTGCTTTTGGTCCCAATTAAGAGTGCCGGTTTCGATCTTTTAAATCACTAAGTGGCTGGGAAACTCAGTTTACGAAGGGCCAGCTTCTGCCCTATGGACATGCCTATTCATTGAGATCATTTCCTGAGACCCTTTTTCAAATACCCCCACATGCAGGAGGAAGGCAGGTGGGCTTTCTGGGGTGCCATTCTGGTTATGGAACTCTTAGTCTCTAGACGTAATTGTTTCTAAACCTGATGGAGTCTTTAGTAGATGGCTTGGGCCATGAAAAACAGGCAAAAGCCAACTTCTTGACCTGGATCAATCCTTTATCAGCCTCTCTTCCACACCCTCCTGGAGGGTCTTAGATGAGTCACTTTTCCTCAATTTATTTTACCAATGATCTTCAGGTGTTTCTTAGTGGCCTTAACACACTGCAACATACCAAGGTGCTTTTCTCCAAAATTTATTTTATTTAATATTTATTACATTAGCTGTGATTCCTGCATTGCGGGGGTGGGGTAGCCAAATCACCCTTTGGGTTCCTTCCAGCTCTCTGATTCTATTTATATCCCACTTTTCCACCAATGAGTTCAGGATGGCTCTCTGTTTTCCAATTTTACCCTCACAACAACCCTGTGAGGTTGGTTAGGCTGAGAGGCACTGACTGGCCTGAGGTCATCTAGTGGGGACTAGAACCCCAGCTAGAACCCCTGGTCTTAGTCCAGCAATCTAACCACTATGCTACACTGCTTCAATGTCCTGCAGCATTTTCACTTACCAAGTGGCTCTCATGACCCTAAGTATCCAACAAGGAAAGGTTCTCCTCCTCTGCAGGAGAAGGATGAATCCTCAACCTGTTTTCTAGGCTTCCATCGCTGGGACCTTCATAGTGCTGTGTTCCTCTCATCACTGATGATGCTTCAAACATGTCATTGATTGCTTGTGTTTCAGGTCTAAACCTCCACTGCAGCCATCTCTCACTAAATCCTTGGGACCCCCTAAAGCCTTTTCCTGGAATCATATTAACTATTGGAGCTAGCCTGGAGAAACCATTTAACTCTCCCACTCTTTTAGATGTTCTGCTGAGTGCAATAATGAGGGTATTATTACTCCATCACTCAAGAACTCAAGGATAGTAGTTCTGGTTCAGACCAATGGCCTCATCTATCTTAATGATCAGTCCAAGCAGTTTTAGAAGGAGTGTGCAGTGGCTCCTTGAGTTTGTTGTTAAGAGTGTCCCTAAATGTCAGAGTTAACTTCCTCCCTCCTGACATTTTTCTTGAGCAATTTCATCTATTATTATCCCCTGCTAACATTCCCTATAGTCCACCCACACCATTCCACTGTATCCTCTGTGAATTTTATTTGGAACTTGGGGCCAACAGTAATTGACCTACCCAGTTATATAATTTCTTTAATACCGGCAACAATGTGCAGGATGTTTACAGTTGCGAGTTAGCAGCTGTACTCTTAATGAACTCAAATCATTTCAATATAAATCTCGACTGTCTTGAGACAGTGGGCTGGAAAGCCCTGCTGCAACAGATAAATGGATAATCCAGCCTTAGCTCTGAGGCTTGATTGGATCCTGCTGCTTTTAAGAGATGACAACATGCTTGCTTCATGCTGAGGTTCATACAAAACATTCTCAAGCAAACCACAATGTATAATTGATGGAGACCAAGAACATTTTTCTTCCAGAACGTTCAAACCACAGTCTTTCTCTTTCAGCCATGGGGAGGGAAAACCCTGTCAGTAGCTAAACAGCAACTCCAAAAGTTCCAGACACATCACTAATGGTGGAAGAGGCCCTTTATCAGTGGGGTACCTCCTGCAGGTGCCCCACTCCGATTAGACATGAGGCAGGTGGCTATCCCCAGACAAGGGCTACTTGGTGGAGATGTCCCACTTATGGTACGCTCTCCCTAAATAGGGTTTTCTGCTGCCTTCCTTGTTATTTACAGTGGTACCTCGGGTTAAGTACTTAATTCGTTCCGGAGGTCCGTTCTTAACCTGAAACTGTTCTTAACCTGAAGCACCACTTTAGCTGCTGCCGCGCCACCGGAGCACGATTTCTGTTCTCATCCTGAAGCAAAGTTCTTAACCTGAAGCACTATTTCTGGGTTAGCGGAGTCTGTAACCTGAAGCGTATGTAACCTGAAGTGTATGTAACCCGAGGTACCACTGTATTCCCTTCATTTATATCCATTCCCATTTCCTCTAGGGAGCTTACAAAGGTGTACATGGCTCTTCCCCTCCCCATATTATCGTCATAACTCTGTAAGCGACTTAAAGCAACACAAGTGAGCTTCATAGCTGAGGGGGGATTTGAACCCTGGTCTCCCGGGTCCTAGTCCAGCACTCTAACCACTACACCTCACTGGCTGTTATTATCCTTTTGGTGCCCAACAAACACTTCATTAGTTTCCTGGGTATTTCTGCTGACCATGTTGTTGTACTACTTTAATGATTTTGTGGCTTTTAGTTTATTAGCATGGTGTTGTTGGTCCCCCCCTTTAATTTGCATTTTAATTGTTCCGTTCTTTTTGTAAAGTGCCCTGGGAATGTGATTGGAGGGTGTTGAGAGCCAGTGTGGTGTAGTGGTTAAGAGAGGTAGTCTAGTAATCTGGGGAACCAGGTTCGCGTCTCCGCTCCTCCACATGCAGCTGCTGGGTGAAGTCTCTCAGCCCCACTCACCTCACAGAGTGTTTGTTGTGGGGGAGGAAGGGAAAGGAGAATGTTAGCCACTTTAGACTCCTGAAGGGGAGTGAAAGGCGGGATATCAAATCCAAACTCTTCTTCTTCTCTTCTTATAAAAATGCTTTTAATGACTGTCACAAGAATCCCTTAATACAGGGCTGGGAAGCCCAGTGCTATGCCCTCCTGAGTGCTTTTGCCTAGTGGGAAGGATTTGAGATAGTCCTTAGCTTGCCTGGATGGAGGTGTGTGTGTGTGTGTGTGTGTGTGTGAGAGAGAGAGAGAGAGAGAGAGAGAGAGAGAGAGAGAGAGGGGTGGGGGGTGGGAAGAAACTGGAGTTCTGCATGCCCCCGATCTAATTCAGGTCCCAATTTGGAGTTGTCCAATCTGATCCGGAATGATCTGGGGCTAAATTGAAATGGGGAACACATTTTAATTAGGGTTTTAAATTCCAATTAAACATTGTGGGGGGAGAAGATTTATATCTCCTACTCCCTCCCCCCACACCACATGTTTAATCAGGGTTTAAACTCTAATTTCAGGTGCAGTTTTGTTGTTGTTCTTTGCTTGCTTGCTTATATCCTACCTTTCTCCCTGTACATAACCCAAACTGGCTCACAACATGCATTAGAAATGGATAAAAAAAATGCACCAACCAGTTATAAGTATATTTTTTTAATTTAATAAGTTACAATATTGAAACAGCATGGAATCAAAGCAACTTAAAACCACTTAAAAGCCCATGAGGTGAAGAAAATGTACTACACCTTTCCACATAAGACCCTACCGCAATAGCCAGTGAGTGGCCGGATGGGTGTCTGAACAAAAAAGTATTTGCCTAGTTCAGTACGCTCTCTACTTTCTGGTGTCATAGGAGAGGTGATAAAGTGCCAGCAAAACAGCAAATATTGCAAGGCTTGGGAGGCATTCAACCGAGTTACTCATTTAGTTCAGTTCTTCCCAGAAAACGTCTCAAGAATCTAGAGCTTCAGAGAGGCAAGTTCTGCTGCCCTGCCAATGACAGTAGAAGTTGTTTGACTGCTTGCTTACTTCTTCAAGTCTCTCCCTTGTTCCGCTTCATACTACTACATGCCCATTCTTCCTGCCTTCTGGCACATCATTCATTCTTCACACGTCAATCGCTAATGCAGTCAGTTAATGTAGCTGGGACTTGTTCTATCTCTTTCCAAAGAACAACACAGCAAGCTGAATTTCACACGCCTGATAACAGCACAAGAAAAACTGACTCAAATTTCAATGTCTTCAACTACTGATCATGTTTATTTCATTTTTATTCTTCCAAGTATTTATTGATCTATCTGTTTGATATTGCCGGGGGCAAAATATAAGGACAAAACCTCCTGAACTGAAGAAAAGACAAAAAGCATTCTTACTTGTGCTTATCCTACAATTATTTCAATAATTTCTATGTAAATGAGACATTTCTAATCTTAAGAGAAATGATCATATTTACATGCATATCAAAACTGCATTTTGAAACTGGTGTGCCTTTACAGTTGTCACACATGTGACAACATTAACTCAACGACAGAACAAAAATATGAATTAGTGGCTTAAGAACAAAGTCAGCTTAATTAAAATTGTGTCAGCGTGTCGGAAAGATATTAACTTTGCATTCCCTGATCAGAACAAAGAAATTGATATTCCTTTTGCTTTTTAAAACTTGTTTTAAGTTTCACTCTAGATTTTCTTCACCCCCTCCCCCCAAAAAATTATAAACTAATCCAGTTTGCATTCATATGCATTATTTTCTGGGTAATTAATTCACTGAATCAGACCATTGGCCATTCAGGGTATATATCCTTGTTCTAATCTTTGAGATTACTCTGTTCTAAAAGTCAGAGGGGTATAGCATTATTTTTTGTGTTTCACTTATGAACTGTTTCCCAAGAAATATTCCAAAGTGATTTACAATATAACATATATAAAAGTTATCTCTATGAAAACAGTTGCATATATTAAAATTATTTTTCAAACACACACACACACAATTAAAACAGTAACAGGACTAAACAAAAGCAATAGGGATGCCAACTGGGATAAGGATAGCAGACCAGGAATTGATGGGGCAGCTGAACCTGTTACAAAGCAGCTCCATTGGTTCCTAAATAGTGCTGAAACAGTACAGTACCTGAGCCAGCTTTCTGTGGTTTCTTGCTGGACAGCTCCCCATGTCTCCTGAACAACCTTATCTCTGACCTACTGGACAGCTCCTTGGCTTCTCCGGTAAAGCAAACTTTAAGCCACATGGCAGGGTAAGTAGGAATGGGGCATCTAATGTGCCCTACCTAGATTCACCTATGGGTCCTCACCATAATAACCTCTTGGACCTTCACAGCAGAGACAGAAAAGAACCCAACCCAAAGCCCAGACTGGAAGACACAGGAACCAGTTAGAGGGTTCTAAGGAGGGAACAGCCAGACACATAGGACAGTGTCCATTTCTCTGACCAACCCTACTTCGCACATTATGATTCTTCAAAGAGCTTTGAATAAGCAGGGTATATTGGCTAGAGGTATCCAAGGTAAATTTAATTATAGAGTGGTTTTAAGCAGGGATGCAAAGTCCCAGTATCCAAGAGGAATCTGGTTATATCATCTTTGTGATTAAAGGGATTTAAATTTTAAGTGATGTAGGAAGTGAGAGAGGAGAGACAATGAGTGTTGTAATAATACTTCATATCACCGCCAGAGTATTTTCAAATTTAATATCTAGTATCAGGCATTAAAAGAACTTTAATTATATGCCCCATAGGCTTACTACTGCACAGATACATGAGAATTCCCAACAAAGGACACAGAGCTATGTACACACAATTTTGCAAATGGACACACAATTTTGCAAATGGATATACAACATCTTTTGCAAAATAAAAGAAAACCATCACTTGGCCCCTAGTCTCTCTCTCTCTCTCTCTCTCTATATATATATAAATATATATATATAGAGTGAGTGTGTGTGTGTGTGTGTGAGAGAGAGAGAGAGAGAGAGATTTAAAGATCACTTCCCATCCAAGGTATCCAAAGTGCTTTGCAGAGTGAAATTCCAACATTAAATGTTAACCACGCATAAATGAAATAAGTATTAAACGTACACAAAATTCATATCAACTCAACCACAAGCAGAAAGCAAATGCCAGGAATACATTTGTTCATTTTAAATAGATTTCTCTCCCACCCTTCATCTGTAGATCTCAGGGCAGTTCACAACATAAAAATACAAGATAAAAACAAGAACAAACCAAACCAATAACCCCTCCCCCCACCCCTCCAACAAACACATTTAGAAGGTATATAAGCTATTAATCAGCCCAAGACCTGGTTGAACAGGAACATTTTTGCCTGGCACCTAAAGGTGTATAACGAAGGTGCCAGCCAAACCTCCCTGGGGAGAGCATTCCACAAACAGGGAGCCACATGCAATACAGTATCTAAAATGTGCCAATCACCTAGTTGTGAAATATCTGAAGTGTGCCAATAATCTAGCTGTGAAATATTTAAAATATACCAATAACCTAGTCAGGAGGAGGCAAACATAGTTTTAACAGTCTTGGGAAGCACCTCACTGTTGGAGCCCCCTGTATAGCAAGGGCAAAGTGTGTTTACAGAGTGGGCAGGCCACACTCCATGGAAGGCCCAGTTCCATGCGTCTCAGCTGTGACAGATTTGGAAATATTGTTCCTTCAGATCCAAGATCCAGGATAGAAAACAGTCCAGCGAGCACAGTTCTGGTTGGTTCAGTTACTTCAAGTGACTTTTTGAAATATCAAGCAATGGCCTTTCTGCCACAGGAAAACTTTTACTTAGGATTAAATGTGAGACCTTACACACACAAAGCTCTGTCAGTGAGGTATGGCCTTTTTCCAAGTGAGCAGCTGGAAGAGGACACTGAACCGAAGAATGGAGGGGGATGAAAATGACACAGACGGAGAGAGACAGAGATCTTATAGTATTATTCCTGTTTTCTACAGTTGTTACGCAAATGTTTACCATTTAATATGCATATGAATGTCAGATTACGGGAAGACCACATGGTTCATTTCAACCACAGTGGGAACTACTGTAAATGAATACAGGGCTAAGATTCTCTCCAGTTTGAGACTTCTGCTCTGAGTCTCAAGATCTCACTGTGTGTGTGTGTAAAATATCGTTTTTATTAAGAATAACATAAAATACCACAAACAGCAATAGGTATCGGTCATTAGGTACAAAGCAAAATGCAGTCATCACATGTATAAGGCAGGAAATAATAGCAGCATGTTAAGTTAACTAACCAAAAGGATGTATGAGGTACTGGGGGTCTAGGCTCTTCTGTGTGAGAATTAATAATAGAAATAAATATAAACTGACCAGCATCAAAAGTATATTTTTCATTGCTCCACACATCACTCTACTTCACTGTGTGAGTTTGTCAGTCAAAGCCAAGTACCATACACTGTTATACCAGTTGTAGATAGTAAACTCCTCTGCACTTTTCCAGTTGAACCCCACCTCCATGTGCACTGCCACAAGAAGGTGACTTATCAGATTCTTACAAGGGAGGTCCTTGTTGCAACCTCTAAATAAGGAAAGCAAAGCTAATGCTGTTTCCATTTCAATATCTCTGCCAAGAAGATCTGTATATTTTAAATTTTGCATAGATGTTATTTCATGCCAGAGAACATATGCATACAGAATAAACCCAATATTGATATGAATTGGTTACTCATGACTTATCCTAGATAATTGGAGGGTCATCGTTATCTTTAATAGGTTATATTTAATAAGTAAATATTTTATACGGAGATTATTTGGGTTTTGCACAAAGTGATTATACAGAAAGCATAACAATATTTATAAAAAAATTACACCCCTAAGAATGAACTGTAAACATTTCACCAGGATGCAACAATTAATAACAAGCAGGTGGAAATGATAAAAACTTAACAGTGGAATCCTGAGATGGTGGAGGGGGATACACAGGTGGTTCACAGAAGTGAGGCAGAGACACTATAATAGATTCCTGCCAGGTGGGTCACTTCTGCTTACACAGATGAAGAAGGAAAGGAGGAACTGAGGCGGAGGCTGGTGCAGTGAAGGAGCCAATCCAGTTCCCCTGCTGGTGTGTCTGCACCAAACCAACATCACTGCTGCGTCATGCCTCCTGGTAAGCAACTGCAACCCACCAACATGGAAGCTAGCATTGTGGTTCCACCCCACTCAGCAAGCTGCTTTGGGTTCTTCCACCTTATCTAGTGTCCTGCTTGTCTCAAGCTGTCTGAGTGGCAGCCTTCCTCTGTCCTCCCCCCCTACATAGTGAGTTTGTATGCTTACGATCCCACTTAGAGACAATCAGGAAAGGAATAAAAAATAAAGCTACCAATATTGCACTGCTTGAGTACAAAACAAGGGGAAACAATGTAAGCCATATTTTTGAAAAGGGGATAGCAGGGGAAAGTGCAGAAAAAAGCAACCAACGTTACTATGGGGCTGGGGACTTTTCCCTCTTATGTGGCATGTCTAGTTTAGGGTGGGGGAGAATGGCGAGTTAGGCAGAATATGATAGAGTAAAAAGGTAAAGGACCTCTGACAGTTAAGTCCAGTCGCGAACGACTCTGGGGTTGTCTGCAGACAGTTTTTCTGGGTCATGTGGCCAGCATGACTAAGCCGCTTCTGGTGAAACCAGAGCAGCGAACGGAAATGCCATTTACCTTCCTGCCAGAGTGGTACCTATTTATCTATTTGCACTTTGATGTGCTTTCAAAGTGCTGGGTTGGCAGGAGCTGGGACAGAGCAACGGGAGCTCACCCCCTCGTGGGGATTCAAACCGCTGACCTTCCGATCGGCAAGCCCAGGCTCAGTGATTTAGACCACAGCGCCACCCATATAAATAGAGTACATGTTGGCAAAGTTGGACATGGCAAGTGGATGGAGGGTAGATTTTCTGTTTCTATCATCAAAGTATTATTACTACGCTTGATCTTAGCCAAAAGGCTGAGAAGCAAGGTGGCAACATTAGCAGCAGCTTTTCACATAAGCTCCATGGTTTAAGTCTAAATTTTATTGTTTTTTTAAATGTTTTAAATTGTTTTAAGTCCACAATTTATCATTTGCTGACCTCAAGGCAAAAGGCTTATGCATGCCAACTTTCTGCCTTGCCTCTTGCGCTTTAAAGCATCCGAAGGTCCTTGCTAAATTTGGAGACTTTGCATGCAAATGCTTTTGCTGAATTTTTCACATATACAGATTGTAGATCTTTGTGAACTACTCTTATTGAATTTGCTGACCCTAACTCAGATGTACCATCAGAAATTTACTGATTGAGAAAGAAGAAGCACCTCAGTAAAAAGCCACCAAATGAAAGAGACTCCTGAGCATAGGGTGTGAGAAAGACAGACATATAAGTCAGTTGAGTGAACTAATTGAAAACTGAAGGCTTAACTGCAGTATTATAGTATTATATTAACTGAAGTACTATAGGACTAATTGAACTAAAACAGCTTTGCTAAGGTAGAGGAGGTAGTGTTGAGCAGAACCCTTCAAAACTATAATACTTCACATTGGATGATCATGTATTAGCTATGCTATATGAAAAAGAGATCTAAAGGACAATTGAAATCTCCAGCCCACCCAAATTCCAAGCAACCTAAGACTGATAGTTTCTTGTTTGGCAGTTATGGAAACTCTGGTCCCTCTGGGTTTTCCCTTCCCACATCTAAGCGTTATTCAGTTCCAGCAACTGCTCTGGTGGAGGAAGCCAACGAGGACAGCCAAGAATGGACTAATAGAAGTCATGAGTATTTTGGATCTCAGCCTGGAGGTGAGAATGCTTCACTCACTGATGTTATGGGAGAACAGTTCCTATCAATTGTAAAGACTCTAAACAATATTTTTGGGACTCCATGAGTTATAAATGACAAATTAATTCCCATTGCTGGATGTGGAGATCAGCTTGATAAATTTATAGAGCTTCTTAAGTGGTTCAGAGCTAGAGTGAATTAAAAAGACAAGCTATCCACAGGCCCTCAATTTACTCTTTCTGTCGAGGCCCATTTCCCAAAGTCACTGACATTTATGGACCCTGGAGAAATGGTGGAGTCAAAGGATCTGGATTTTTAAAGGGAACCTAGCTCTTATTCCAGACCACGTGGCCTTGATCACCATTGCCAAGTTGGTGGAGAGGAAACAGAATGAATTATTGAAATCAAGAATCTATTCAAGAAATCTCATCACTACTCATACCCTCCCAATCCTACCATATTTAAAACAGATGTGTAATAACACTCTAGCTTTGCTAAATAAATATATGCAGCCAAGCCACAATTAGGCAAATACAAAATTAGGGTTCAAGGGCTTTTTAGGACTTTGTTAGTGGACCACAAATTATTAAGGAAGCCATAGGCCAGCATTCCCCAACACCAAACAATTTGGAATGTTCAAATGCTCCAAGCACTGAAATGCTTATAGATCTTGAATCTCAGGATGCTGAAGGTAGGACGATAAATATTGGAATTCCTAACTCAGCCTTATGGAGAACTGGCTTTAGGTCTCCAATGAAGCATGTTTCTAGCCTCCCACTCATACAAGAGTCCTCTTCAGATTTCCCTTATATGCCACTAAATGATAATTTAAGAAATTCTAATCTTGATTGCTTTCAGTCAAAATTACAAAAAAAATATAAAAATTTAGAAAATAGTGTTGGCTTAAATTAACCTTTCCCTGTTTCCACCACCTGGTGCCTGTAGAATTGGTATTCTAGTTTAGAGTTCTATCCCACACTTAAATGGTGAGGGGTGCTTGGATCCTTTGATAGATCAAATTGCTCCAGGCAGTCCAGGCAACTAGATAAACAGCCTTTTGCAGAAATAGTTAGGTGTGACATTCAAGAGCTCAGGACCTTGATCCACTCATCTTTCAACTACAACTCTAATAGCTAAGGTAATGATTAATGCTACCTCTCACTTTGGGCTGGTCCAAGTGGGAAGATGGTGGTTCCCATGATAGAACTGCATATGGGCAAATTACGGTACTTTCCTAGATGTTATGTGGAGCACCAGTTTGGGCCCATTCAGTTGCCATAATACTAAAATCAGTATTGCACAAGTAGTTAAGCAATGTGTAGTTAAGCAATGATATTTGCTGCCTCAGGAGGTGGTACTGGTTACCCATCTGGAAGAATGGCAGACGAAGGTGATAGACTATATGGGACTGACAGAAATGACCAGCAGAATCCGAGACCCAGGGGAAAGAGCCGGCGGAAGAAGATTGGAAGAAGTTTAAAGATTATCTTCAGAAATATTGCAAAATTAAGGAATGCTAGAATGATGCTGGATAGAAATTAAGCAGTTTCCAGCTGTAATGTTTTAAGATATATGAAAAATTAAGATTTTGAAATAAGCAAAATTAATGGTGAGAACTAATAATTTGCTGAGTTAATAATTGGAACTGGAATATAAGAAAGGGACGTATGAGGAGGTCTGGAAAACAAGTTAAAAGAAAATAAGTAAATGGAAATTTTATGTGTTTTTATTGTTTCTGTTTTTGTATCTTTTTTGTATTTTGTACTTTTGTTGTTTTTTCTTTTTGTTTTTTAATGTATTTCTTTTGAAAAAGTTTAATAAATATTTATATATAAAAAAGGAGGTGGTACTGGTAATCATTTTAGATGGTTTTAATGAGGATTAGACAAGTAGATGGATCATAGTCTGTTATCACTAGCAATGACCACTAGTCATGGCAACTATATATAGAGAAGCAGCATGCCTCTGAATCCCAGTAACTGAGGGACAAAAGTGAGAAAGAGCTTTATCCCCTTATGTCCTGCTTATAAGCTTCCTCTAGGCACCTGTTTCCTTTAACTGTTTCCTGTGAGATGCTGGCTTGTAGACTTCATAGGTCTTTGGTCTGATTCAGCAGGGCTCTTCTTATGAAACAATTGAATAGCACTACTCCCAGTATATATCCTTGAGGAGTTACTTCTTCCTTTCTTCCACTATGAGAATTCTTTATTTCCTTTCTTATTCTTATTTTTTAGCTGGTCACCCATCCATAAGATGACCAACTCTTCCATCTCAAGGCCGCTAAATTTATTGAGGACTGTTTCATGAGGGACTCTGTCAATAGTTTTTTGGAAGTCAAGTGAATTATCTTTTCTAGATCTCTCCTTAATCACAGCCTTGCCATAGCCAGCATTATTTGTGTGTGAACTTTGCCTATGAACTCATCCTATGATACATGGATTCTTTGTTGCTTCCTTCCTTTTGAGATAACTACGTTCTCGTGTGTTTATGAATTAATGTACATGGCATGAACAGCTGTTGCATTCCCAGACAGAATCAGAAGCCACATCATACTGGAAATGCAGTGAATGAGTCTCATGTAGTTGGGAAGGGATGTTTTCTGTTTATCTTCTCTTGCCAAAGATTCTGACTGAAGGGCTGCCAGAGATTCTGTTTGAGAAAAAGGGTGGATCCCATTACCAGAGTGGACAGGAATAAATTATTGTTACAATAACTAAATCATTTGTTATTAATTAATTCTGACTAAATTCTCATATCTGATGTATAATACCTAGCATGTTTTTTGATTGCCAAACCAAAGATTTCCTGTCTTGCTTTTGAGGACACAATCAGTCTTCTGCTCATCCCTCTGTGTCGCTCCGACTGTCACTCTATCCTTCTAGATATCCTCCCAAGAGTAAATAGTGATCAATGTTTGGCTTTCCTCAGGGACTGTAATTGTGACACATGACATCACTGCCATTTCAGTGAACTTATCCCAGTTTGAATGAACATTTACCATATATATGAGGTTTGTCTGTCTGTTTATGCATTCAGACACCTCTTGAAATATTCTCACCCAATTTGCATCATGATTCCTGCGGTCAAGGAGCTGGTTTTCATCTGTGTTTGGATGCCAGATGCCATTTTGGATCAAGATGATGGACTAAAGCATGACTTTGGCATAACTTAGCCCAATTTGGTGTGGCAGTTCCAAACTATGCTGATTCGGATGCCTCTTAAGCTATCATCATCCACTTTGCTATGGTGGTTCCAAAATGTTCTGATTGTGATGGTTCTGAAGATATTGCCACTTATTTTGGTGTGACAGTTCCCAAGAGCGAGCTTGGGTTTTGGTCTGTTCTGAATGCAAATGATGGACGGAACCATTCCAAACTGCAGTTTTCATTGCCTCTGAATATATTATCACTCAATTTGTCATGATCAGCATAAGAATAGCCTGTTGGATCGGACCGGTGGCCCATCTAATCCAACATCCTGTTCTCACAGTGGCCAACCAGTACACCTGAAGGAGCGTCTCCACCCCCATCGTTCTGCCCAGACACTGAGGTCTAGCGCCGATGGCCTTCTGGCGGTTGCCTTGCTGTGAGAAGCCAAGTTACAGGGAACCAGGCAGAGCCCTCCTCGGTAGTGGCACCTGCCCTGTGGAATGCCTTCCCACCAGATGTCAAAGAGAACAATAACTACCAGACTTTAGGAAGACATCTGAAGGCATCCCTGTTTAGGGAAGCTTTTAATGTTTAACAGACCACTGTATTTTAATATTTTGTTGGAAGATGTCCAGAGTGGCTGGGGAAACCCAGTCAGATTGGTGGGGTATAAATAAATAAATTATTATTATTATTATTATTATTATTATTATTATTATTATTATTAGGTATTGAAGCAAAAGAAGGAGAAACAGGTGGCGTCTGCAAATGGCAGCCCTGAGCTGTTTGCAAGAGGGAGTCCAAGCACTGTACTTTGTGTACTGGCTCCCAACAGCAGACGACCCATGGGAAGAGAAGACTTGATCCCATCAATGGAAGCAAAGGAAGCGAGAAGAACCAGCTACCACCCCCATGCTGGTCCAGTGCCTGTGGTTAGGGCACCAGGTAATGGTGATAGCTGATTCAGAAGTCAGTTTTTTGGGGGGTGGGCAGTGAAGTGAGTCCAGCTCAGATGGCTGCTTCCCATAATGTAATAACAACAACACCTAGGTAGATGGTGGCCATGGAGAAGGAGGAGGAGGAGGAGGAAGCATTGGTTGTAGTTGTGGTGGGGACAGCTGGGCTCTGAATGGCACTGTGTCAAGGCACATTGGAGACAACAATGTTGGAGGGGGCAGGGCAGAATGGGCCCAAGCAGGCCTGACACAGCAACCAAGCATGTCCAGCAATACCAGGGGAACCATGCACCAAGAGTGCAGTCCTGTATGTTGCAGAGGTCTGCTTCATCCACATGTTTCCCACAGGGAATGCATTGGCAAAGCAGCACCCAGTGTCGTTGACCCCATGGAGCTGTCATGGAAGGGGTGTGAAGTGGGGGAGATCAGCCTGGAGGTGGGCGTAGGGGAGAAGGTGTCAGTGCCTCAAGAAGAGTCAGATCTTGTGGAAGGGACCCGTAATCAGGAAGGCCAAAAGTTGGGTTCTGGGGAATATTCAAGTGGGTTAGAGAGGTGCTTCTAAGGAAGATAGAAACACACAATTCCCATGTTATTTAGCCTGTCTCAATCTTTTCTGCCATGATCAAATCCCTATGGAGCAAAGGGCTTCCAACAGACATGGACCCATCCCTTTCCCTTAGAGAGTCTTGTCATTCTTCTGAAGCAGGACTAAGATATTTAACATGTGCTTAATATTTAAACATTACTTTGATCAATAGCCCTAGTGGATCTAATTCTCCAAAGGCAGAAAATCCTTTGATCATAATTCTCACGTAGTGTTAAGTCTCCCAAATTAAACTCCACCTTTGGCCAGATGTATCTGATCCCCTTGAGCACAGTTTGTCACAGCGAACATTAAACAAGTAAAGCTATGTTCAGTGGGAAAGGGCCAACTAATTGAGCTGACTACTGGGTGCTTTATGCCTTGTTGCTGATGCTTGGCCACAGTTTTATCTTTAATTACTTAATGCATCATCAGGAAAAGTAGGGCTAGAGCTGCATTTCCACTGGCAGAGCCCTACTGAAGTCAATGGCGTTTCACTGATCCAGGAGCATTTATAATCATGACCTTCATCCATGCAGGACTGATTACATTTTAATTATCTTTAAATATCTACTTGAAGTAGGTATTAAAGCCAGCAATCAAATGAGTTGAACCAAGAAAGTGTATATGAAAAAGGAATGCTGGTATGGGAAATATCAGGGATATAAATCTGTTTTTAATAATGATTTTATTTTATTTGCAAATTGCTTCAGGGTTATTATTATTTTTAAGTAGGAAGCAAAGGAAAATTTAACAAGCCTAATGAAAAACCTAACCTACTAGAGTCCACTTTAGTAATGGCATTTTTTCCAAAAAAAACAAAACGAAAGAGTAGATGTTCAGGCTAGATCTAGGACTGAGGGCAAACTCATCTTGGGGTAAGGGCTGTAGCTGGGAAGGGCCATAGCTCGGGGATAGAGTACCTGCCACATCTGGAAGTCAGCTGCCACATCTGGAAGTCATTTGTTAGCCACACACACACACACATATGCATATACGCACACAGACTGTGCAGTAAATCTATAATAAACATATTTGAATTATGACTGCAATATGATAAGAATATATGCATGAATAAAAATCAGCTTATATTTTAAATCACTGTTATTAGTGGCTTCTAAAGGATTAACCTGACAACAAAGATAAATGTTGTAGCCTTAACTTTCTCTTTTATGCCAACCCCTCTTCACGCCTAGCTTCAACTACACTGGGGACGCTGACATTATTAGTTGCTCAGCTCTATCAAACTGGAAATTTCACATTATTAAATTACAGTTGCTATGGAAACTACACCATTCTATGATTTTTGTTTTCTATTGTTTGGTGGCGGCATATGAGTAACTCAGCACCGGTTCATACACAAGAGCATATTGCTTGACTGAATGTCTGATGAGGTACTATATAGTTAGAGTAACCTATAGTGCTTTAACTAAACTTATAATAATCCTGCTACAGCACAAGACAGCAGAGAGACATCTCAACTGTTGGTTAAAATATAATCTGTAGCTCAAAGAGGGCTGAAGGGGGAAAATGGGTCCTATTTATTTGATTTATATTTCACCTTGAGACCAAGGATGTGGAATCTGTGGATTCAGATGTTGCTGGATTTCAGCTTCCATTATCTGTGACCATTGTCCACAATGGCTGAGGTTGGCTGGCTGTGGTTGATGGGAGTCCAACAACATCTCAGAGGGCAGCAAGTTCCCCATCCCTACCACAGAGGGAGTGTTGTGAGTAAAATGCACATGCTCCCTCCCATTTCCTGGAAATAAAAAACCAAACAAACCAAAACCAGTAGATTGGAGGACTCCTAATGCATCATTTCCACTTTGTAAAGCAGATGAGACAATCTGGAATTGCATATGCAAGGAGAACTTCAGATGGAGACAAGTTCTGCAACATCCCAAGATCAATGATTGTGTCTAGCTGTCAATTCAAGACCGTGGTTGCGGGTTGGGGTGAGTTGTGGGAATCCATGTACCGTGCCAGTAACTTGACATGTTTTGGCATGCGATCTAAAACTCTGAACTTCCATGTAAGATTTTATTTTCCAGTCATTTAATAGCACACTGTGCTATGAAGATGGTATCTCATTTGTGACGCAGATTTATGAACTTGGAACGTTTTGAGTTTGCCTGTGTCAGGATGTCACTTGATCAAGTTTTAAAAGTTGTCAGAAGCATTGGATGCACTCAAGGCAACAAGCAAAACAACAGAAGCAGCTGCGAGCTCAGTATGGGAGCAAGGCAAGCTGGTGCTCAAATAGTATCAGGTGCCTTGGGGGTTTCCGTGGGAAGGAGTCAGCTCACAGCGGGAGAACTGAGTTGTGGAAAGAGATGCTAAAGGAAGCCAGCCTACAGCTATGGTAGTTAGATCTGGCTGGTGGATTTGACAATGGAGGTTAAAAACAACTGACAAATTCAGCTTATATTAGTGGAAATAGTGTATAATGCATTATGTTTTATGTTATGTTATGTATGTTATCTTATGTTATATCTATCCTGCCATTCCTCCAAAAGGATCCCAGGGTGGCAAACAACTAAGTAGCAACAATATAAATAATTTTAATCTCCCCCCCTTTTTTTTAGAGCAGCTAAAAACCTTTTTACTCACAGCTAAAAATTTCAACAATGCCAGGAACAGTATATTTCAGCTATCAAATGCTTGGGCAAAACGGAATGCTTTTAAATTCCTACTGAATGTTCATTAAGAGGGCGAAAGGCACACTTCACCAGGATGGGTGTTCCACAAGCAGGGAACCGCCACCAAGAATGTTCTGTCATGAATCAGTGTCAAGGGTTGATATTGGGGGAGATGTCCTTTTAGGACCAGGCTTGCATGCAAATTTATATACAGTCGTACCTTGGAAGTTGAATGGAATCTGTTCTGGAAGTCCGTTTGACTTCCAAAACGTTCAAAAACACAAGCGCAGCTTCTTATTGGCTGCAAGAAGCTGTGGAAGCCCCGTCGGACATTGAGCTTCCAAAAATAGTTTGCAAACCGGAACAGTCCCTTCCGGGATTGTGATGATCAGGAGCCAAAGCATTCAGGAACTAAGCTGTTCGACTTCCAAGGTATGACTGTATTTCTTAAGATTTATATACCGCTTGGTTGTAAAAAGCACACACATATAAAAGCAGTTTACAAAAAGATAGAAACAATGAAACCCAGGAAAAAATTACAATACTTTGAAACTTAGAAAAAGCTAAAAACACTAAAGGAGATTAGAATTCACACCAGCATTTTGAAGCACCTGGGTAGGCTTGCCTAAACAAGATAGCTTGTGTGTGCATAAACTGCGGGGAATGTTTGGATGGAAATGTAGAAATTGGACACAAATGGCATCAGGTGGAATCCAGATCCCTTGTCTCCCTTTCACATGTTCATTCCCCCTGAGCTTGTAAAGGGCCAGTGCCTCTAGTTGATCTGTGATTGTTGTAAAGATCACCTTGATCCTACGCTATGTACATAAAGTAAAATATAATGCAATGCAAGGGGCATTCCTTTAGAAGCAAAGTTTATTTCCTTGTTGACATTGTCTTATTATTGAGTCATGCCACACAATGGCATGCAAAGGCTCAGTTATTGTGCAATGAACCCAGGATTTTTGCTCACTCCAGAGCTTTCCTTAAACAAATATTTCGCTAATATATCAAGAGCGATGCATGTAATTATGTTATAGCAAATAGAGACTCATCTGTTTAGGCACGGAAGGTTAAGTACTGGGAATGAGATCAGTAGAGGCCGCTGGAAAGAGAAGACAGCATAAGCAGAAGACAATTATATGCCATGAACCAAGGAAGGGCCAGCAGAACAACTAATGGAGCACATTCAACAACATAAATACAGTACATCACTTCCCATAAATCACCATCACTAAGAATATTTCACACACCATAGCCTCAAGGATAGTTCCAGTGGACTGAAAGGGAATGAGGAAGCAACATTTGCAAATCATTGCTATAAATTCTAGACACATAAACCCAAAGCCTTCTAGTTGGGCATCCACATAGAGCTTTTATGGTTACTGTCCATCCGTTAAAATAATCAAAGCAAGAGGCTCCAGGGAAGAATCTCTCCATCGCGTTGGACTTGCAAGTCTGCAAAAATTCAGAAAGCAGGGGAGAATTAGGAACTACAGTGGTACCTCGGGTTAAGAACTTAATTCGTTCTGGAGGTCTGTTCTTAACCTGAAGCACCACTTTAGCTAATGGGGCCTCCTGCTGCCACCACGCCACCGTGTGATTTCTGTTCTTATCCTAAAGCAAAGTTCTTAACCCAAGGTACTATTTCTGGGTTAGTGGAGTCAAATCCAGCTTTCAGTAAAATTATTCCAGCTTCTTGCAATTCTATGATTATGTGAAATAGTCTTCTATATCCACCCACTGTCTAGGTGCAAATGAGATCAAAGTGTGATCAGGGTATTTCTTGTAATTACAATTAAATCAAGGGAGCTGGGTGGAAATACAACATTCTTTGCATGCTGACATAAGTGTGGCCCTCCTGAGCTAACCAGCCTGAAGTCTAGGAATAATTCTGGCCCATGTTTTATAACTTTTACAGATGTCCTCAAGAGATTCACATCGCCTACCTGGAAAGAAATGTCTGCCTGTATATTGCTTTGAGGCCATCACTACAGTACAGTGTTGTTTTAATCCCATTGGAGCAAAGACGTTCTTTCATTATTGCTGTCCAATGGACATCCAAAACACAAGCATAGACAATGGTGCAGCTAGACCTGGCCCTCAGGGCTGAAGTCCACAGCCAGGAGGAGACCCAATGACAGGTGATGAGGCAGCAGCAAACAAGCAGCACCTGGACTGGCCAGTTCCTGCAGCATCCATCCATCCATCCATCCATCCATCCACCCTATTTTGTATCTTAACTATTTTATAGTTAGGGAGGGACCAGATGGGCATGAGTATGGTTCATACACCGCATCTTTTGGGCTCCATGATCACATGCATGTCACATGACTCGTGTGAGAGAATAGGCGGGAAGACACATGTCCTGGTTTTGGGACTCAGTATGTTGGAGGGTATCGGGACGTGGGTGGCACTGTGGGTTAAACCACTGAGCCTAGGACTTGCCGATCAGAAGGTTGGCGGTTCGAATCCCCGCGATGGAGTGAGCTCCCGTTGCTCAGTCCCTGCTCCTGCCAACCTAGCAGTTCAAAAGCACAAAGTGCAAGTAGATAAATAGGTACCACTCCGGTGGGAAGGTAAATGGCGTTTCCGTGCGCTGCTCTGGTTCGCCAGAAGCGGCTTAGTCATGCTGGCCACATGACCCAGCCGCAAGATGAGCACTGCAACCCCAGAGTCAGTCACGACTGGACCTAATGGCCAGGGGTCCCTTTACCTTTACTATGTTGGAGGGTATGATATACAGTGGTATCTCTGGTTATGAACGCTTCATGTTATGAGCTCTGCTAACCCGGAAGTAGCTTCTCCTGGTTCCAAACTTTGCCCCAGAATGTGAACGGAAATTGCATGCCAGAGGCGTGCGTGCAGCAGGAAACCCCATTAGCGAAAGCGAGCCTCAGGATAAGAACTGTTTCAGCTTAAGAACGGACCTCTGGAACGAATGAAGTTCGTAACCAGAGGTACCACTGTAGTGTTTCTCAGATTTAATTGGGGCGGAAAACTTGCTTGCATGCTTGTTTTCCTCTGATGTATCAGGAATATAATATAGTTGTAGTTTTAGAACATGGAGTGACAGTGTGGGCAGGCAGGGGGAGAGAAGAGAAATGTTAATGTTGTGCTTCACAACTAAAATAAAGCATATGGTTGGCTTAGAGGGTGTGCCCTTAAAATTATAAAGGCATCCTTTTTTTTTTTTACTGTGCGTACATGATGATTTGTGCTAATGTTGTGCTTCACAACTAAAATAAAGCATATGGTTGGCTTAGAGGGTGTGCCCTTAAAATTATAAAGGCATCCTTTTTTTTTTTTACTGTGCGTACATGATGATTTGTGCTCCTCATGGTCTGAGGGCAGCTGTATGTGATCCCACTTTCAGGTTTTGAGATGCTCATACTATTTTGTTTCCATTTGGTTCATGTTCCATAGCTTCCTACTTTAATTCTACAGCTTTTCATACATCCAGTGTTCTCTTTTTTTGATACTGCTTTTGTTGTGCTATGAGAATGCCTTCCACGTGGCATCAAAGCAGTAACAAAGCATTGCAGAACAATGAATAAACTGGAATAGTGTAAGGGCGGTCTGGTCGAAATCCACCTTGCATACACTATTTGTCAATGACATGTTGCGGAATACACCCAAAAAAACTCTCCAGCAGCCTAGAGGAGCCCTAAGTCCAGAATCTCACATTACTGAAACCATTTAGCACATTCTTCAGTTCCTTTTTCATACAGCTAGTTTTGTGTGGGAAGAGCTTTGATATTGGTAAAATCATAGTTATCAACCAGTTCTGGAAAATATATTTGGGTGAGTACAGATGCAAGTGACTTCTATCATGTGTACTCCAAGGGTTACAGAGCCTTGAAGAGTAGTCTTGTAGGCAGAAATCCAACGGGTAAAGCCTTCTCAGACTTCCCTTTGCCCTCTGAGTGTCCTCCCCTGTCTTATGAATTATGGATGATAGTGGACAACCCAGGCATTTATCCCAATGATTTTATTCCTCACCCATTCTCATAAAAGGACGCTGCTAAACATGGGCAAATGTATTAGTTACCCACTGTAGGAAAGTGTCTCTGCTCCAGGCTAATGTGAAAGATGCCCAGATTCCGCTGCATTAAAAAGTCAGTGTGCTGAAGCATGTTAATGGTGGTTATATACTTTCTTTTTTATGCAGCGCCTTCACTTGCAACTTGCAAACTCCTTGTCTGACTGCAGTGAAAAATGGTCCACGGCTCAGTGACTTCAGTTCTGCTTCAAAGTGATTCATTGCTGCAAATAAGGTATTTTCTCCCCTCGCCCTCCTTTCATTTCCTCCGTGTTGCCATTTGGCAGATGATAGTTTTAGCTGTGCTCCTCAGGCCCCCGACCTGTTTCTTTTTTTTTGCAGTTATCTCACATATAGATCCCGCTTTAGTTGTCCTGGGTTTAAACGGCACACAAAGAAAACATGCACATTAAAAATCTGTAGCACATCATGACTCTGTGGTATGTTTACAGGCAACCAGAATGATATGTTTGCATACCAAGAAACTCAGCAGTGGAGAGCCTGTGGATCTTCAGATGCAGCTGGACTCCCACCAGTCGTGGCCACCATGGGAAATGGTCAAGGATGATGGGAGCTGTAGTCCAGCAACATCTAGTGGAGCACAGGTCACCTACTACTGTTTTAATGTGTGCCTTGAGCTGTTCCTACCAGAAAATGCCTCTGCCTCTGTAAGATTTACAGTGCAGTTTTAAACATAGATAAAGACTGACATGTAGAATTCTCCAGTGTCGAGGATTCCTGCAACTGTCATCTATGCTATTAATTGTGACAATCAAACTCAGTCCGATGGAAACAAAAGAAAGACTGGAGGCTGGGTTTCATTTTATTTATTACATTATTTATTTATGATGAAAATCTATTATAACAAATCACTTTAAGGTTTGCTTGTATGGTTTTTCATGGTTTTAATATTTTCCAGTTGTGCACACCCACCCTAATATTTTATGATGAGGCAGTATAGAAATACTTTTTTAAATAAATAATATTTAAAATCTTTCTAGCTGCCCTATAAGACAACATCCTCATTGTTGGGCAGCTTTCAATTATTATTGTTGTCATTGTCATTCAATAAATACACACACAGTTGGACAGACATGAGAACTAAGGAGTGATTACTCACAAATGGAAACTATATACAACCCATCATAAAATAAACAAACTGTCTAAAAACAGGAAATGAAAACTAATATCCTAAAACCGCAGAGACCAGGACATGATTTACAAAAACACATGTTCTTAGCTAATTCCAGCACTTTTCACACAACAGTCATTAGGAACTAATTTAAAGCAGATATGAGGCTTTTAACATGATTAACATGAGTCAACAGGGTGATGCAGCAGCAATGAAAGCTCATGCTATTCTAGGCTGCATCAGCAGAAGTATAGAGTCCAGAACAAGGAAAGTCATAGTACTGCTCTATTCTGACTTGGTCAGACCACACCTGGAAAGCTGTGTCCAGTTCTGGGTTCCACAATTTAAAAAGGATATTGGCAAGCTGCAAAGTGTGCAGAAGATGGCTGGCCCGGACATCAAGTTTTATCTGCAGAGAATCATAGAATTGTAGATTGGGAAGGGACCACGAAGGTCATCTAGTGTGACCCCCTGGAATGCAGGAATCCTTTGCTCAACATGAGTCTTGAACCCACATCCCTGATATTAAGAGTCATGCTCTACCAATATATGAACCAGCGAGAGCTCTTGCTCTTGTGTCCTCTTTGTGGACTTCCCATAGGCATCTAGGTGGCCACAGTAAGAAAATAATGTTTTACTGATTTACTCAATAGGCTTTTGGTCTGATCCAGCCATAATCTCCAGAAGTGAAGAAGAGGTGAATCAAGACTTGGCAGAGAGCATCTGAACATCACATCATTTGGTTCGTCATACCAAATGACAGGCCTGACCTGTGATCTTAAATAGATGTCAAAGCCTTTCACTTGACCTGTTCCGGCCTTTTAATACTCAGTAAACGCCGGAGTGTCATTGCACTGGTCCTCATGAAGTTCCACTCACTGTACACTGGCTGAACCCTTGCCTTTCTCTGCAGCAGTATTTATAATAATATGCCCTGAAAATAATGACGAATAGTGAAGCTTTCAGCAGTAGAAAATCAGAACCTTTTCAAGCGTTTCAGGGCTGAGATTCGTGTGGCAGCCGAAGGATGAAATGTTGAAACTAAAACCTGTCAGGCATTCCTTCTCAATTACAAGCTAGCTCTTGTTAAAATACACTAAAATTGAGTCTGGTTCCTCTCACTAAATATTATCTTCTCAATTAAAATAGGTTCTTTCTCCTTACAGTGTCGGGAAGGTCTGCTATTCAGAACATTTAGGAAGGCAACAAGGCCTGATTTGTGGGTAACGGCGACAGGGTGCATGTGGCGTCCTGTCGTGAAAAGCAATTTAAAAATGACTTTCATGCAATGGAAAGGTGAATGAATGCAAATTAAATAGCAAAAACCCATAGCTATTTCATCAAGACTCACAGCTGGTAAAAACAAAGATATTCTCGATGACTGCAATGATGGAAATGGACTAGTAGGTTTATGTGTGTTGATTTGGGTATAGGACTCCCAAACTGTTATTCCCATCCCAGGGACATGGGCTAAATCAGTCTTCATCAGCCTAGGGCCTCCTGTTGTTTTGGACTACATCTCCCATCAGCCCCAGCCAGCACAGCCATGTCCAAAACATATTTTATGTATTTATTTTTAAAACCCTAATTGTCAGCACTGGAGTCAGGCATAGGTCCGCAGCAAAAATAATAAATCACTCAAGGTCATTAAATCTAAATATTTATTCAAGGAAACATAGCACAGCTCAGACCTAGTGGTCTCAGCAACTCATTTGCTCTTCATATCAGCCCTCATCATATTATCATGTGATTACATATAATCATTTTTCAGTACCTTTCTT
Source organism: Podarcis melisellensis (assembly GCF_964234715.1). Lineage (NCBI taxonomy): Eukaryota > Metazoa > Chordata > Lepidosauria > Squamata > Lacertidae > Podarcis > Podarcis melisellensis. Next base: position 29,912,906 of record NC_138539.1, on the reverse strand, counting down.
CATTAAGACTTTGACTAATTTTCCTATTCATTAAATGTCTCCCAATATCCTCTTTTATTTGTCTACAAAACAATTGAAGATTAATCACAATTGCCATGCCTACCAAATTCTCTTTCCGTGCATACAAAATGGCCACCATAAATCCTAATGGCTTGTTCTTTTCAGTGTTCCAGAGCGACCATTCACTACATACAGTACCTAAAAGCAGCTAGTTCTGTACTATAAAAAGTAGGCAGGCACAGCAAGGCCATAGTCTCAAAAAATAAATAAATGGAATAATCAAAATGATAGTTTTATGAAATTATTTTCTTCTTCATCACTCTGCCACAACTTCCAGACTAGCAGAGAGTAGTATTGTTGCTGTCCGCTCAGTGAAGTAGGAAGTCAATTGTTTTCCACTTGGTTTTTATCCATCCTGTCACTAATACATATATTTTTGTTATGAACAGTAAAACTAGAAGCATCCTGAACCTTATATTGTCTACTCTTGCTGAGTGGGGCCTTTATAACTCTGGGAAAATCTGAATCTGCCGTATTCTAGCACAAAGGCTTCTTATTCATCTTGAATTTAAGACCCTTGACACTGGGCCTGACACTAGGGTTGCCATATTTCAGAAAGTGAGAATCCATACATTTGGGTTTTCCTGGACATTTCAGCGATTTCCACTCGAACACTGCTTCCAACTGCAGTATTCTGGCAGTTCTACCTGACAGAAGTTGGAAGGGATGCCTGTTTTGTGATGGAGGAAAAAGTGCCACAAATCAATCAAAATTCCTGATGCTGTTTCAGTAGTCTATGCGGTATATAAAAAGAAGTCTGCTGTAACAAGCAACCTGATTTTTCAGGTTCTATAATGAGAGAGACTGAACAGTATCTCTAATTGCCCTATTAACATTCTGCAGCATTAATTGTATAGTTTGCATATGCATCTTGAATGATTCCAGATGCAGCCTCACGACTGAAGGATACAGGTGTGATTTTGAAGAAGTGAGGAAACCATTTCAGTACAGAAGTATGTCTCAAAAGTCCTGTGCCTGCAAATCTGCATGCAGGTAATCTTCCTTATATGTTGAGATTTAAATGTAATCTGCTTCTAGATTAAAGGCAGTTTCAACAACACAAAAGGAAAGCAACTGCAGAGAATGAATTTCTGAACATTCATCATGCCTGTTGCTGCCTTTTCTTGGATTGTGAAACTGTAAATGTTTGCAAAATAAACTCTAAGCTTCTTGCTAAAAAGCAGGTCTGATTGATATACCCTGGATATTTTCCCCATAGTCCTAATTCCTTTAGGGGGCTGGGAACAAAATGTTAGAAGTTCATTAACCTCTTATGCACAAACCGGATTCTGTAGACTCCTCACAGATTTCATAATGCCCCTTTGATAATTGTAATCAGCCGACAATAAAGCAGCTGCCCAGGGGGCCTTAGATAACAAAGTGTGCTCATCAGGTACTCTCCTCCTTGCATTAGAGGGGCTGCTTTCTTAGGACATATTAAGATGCTTTCATAGAATTGTAGAGTTGGAAGGGATCATGAGGATCATCTAGTCCAATGCCTTACAATGCAGCTATCCCATACGGGGATCAAACCTGCAACCTTGGTGTTATCAGCACTATGCTGTAACCAGCTGAGCTATCCAGGCTTGCAGTCCCAGCAAGAACACTCACATAACAGCCCAGAAACCTTTAGTGGCAGGGAATCAAATGGCACCAAAAGAACAATCATGTGCCACTGTATGATATAAAATTCACTGGGGATGCGGGTAGCTCTGTGGTCTAAACCACTGAGCCTCTTGGGCTTGCCGATCAGAAGGTCAGTGGTTCGGATCCCCACGATGGGGTGAGCTCCCGTTGCTCTGTCCCAGCTCCTGCCAGCCTAGCAGTTTGAAACCATGCCAGTGCAAGTAGATAAATAGGTACCACTGCGGTAGGAAGGTAAATGGTGTTTCTGTGCACTCTGGTTTCCGTCACAGAGTTCCATTGTGCCAGAAGTGGTTTAGTCATGCTGGCCACATGACCCGGCAAGCTGTCTGTGGACAAACGCTGGCTCCCTCGGCCTGAAAGCGAGATGAGCGCTGCAACCCCATAGTCACCTTTGACTGGACTTAACCATCCAGGGGTCCTTTGTCTTTTTACCTATAAAATTCACATTTCCAAAATACTGGGAGAATTTTTTCTCAGAAAGAATGTATTGATATCCACAAGTTTAATCTTCTCTGCGCATGCTTGGAATTTAAGCTGCCTGATGTCTGGCTGACTCCCTGGCTGATTTGAATACCAGACTGCTGCCTTCCTGCCTAGCCTAAGGTACCTGGATGAGTGCCTGGCAAATCTGACTATGCAGACAACTCTTGTGCAGAGTAGCATGCAATTTCATGGCAGGATTCCATGCCCACTTATGAATAAAACAGACAAATGGAAACTTGGCATTCATTTCTGTGGCTACAAGACAAGCTGCATGGTTTGTTGGAGGGTGCCTAATGCTGTATCCCTAGGATGCTTCTGTGGAAGTCAATCATGTTTACAGGAATGAGATGGGCAGTGGAATCCTGTGCATTCTTCCTAAATTGTTCGTCCTACCCAATACAGTGGGGTTTACCCACTAGCAAGGCCACTTAGGATTGGAGCTTTACTTCTTGCAAGTACATCTGCTTGGGACTGGGATGTAAAGCTGACATATGAAGAAGAGGCTTAAATAATATAGAGGAGGAGAAAGAGAGAAAATGAATAATGAATGCATCTGTTTGATATCAGACACTGGGTACTTCATGGCACACTGAAATGAAATGTAATAATAATAATAATAAATTTAAAAAAAATTATTTATACCCCACCCATCTGGCTGTGTTTCCCCAGCCACTCTGGGCAGCTTCCAACAAAATATTAAAATACAGTAGTCCATCAAACATTAAAAACTTCCTAAAACAGGGCTGCCTTCAGACGTCTTCTAAAAGCCTGGTAGTTGTTGTTCTCTTTGACATCTGGTGGGAGGGCATTCCACAGGGCAGGTCTTCTGCCTGGTTCCCTGTAACTTGGCTTCTCGCAGAGAGGGAACAGCCAGAAGGCCATCAGAGCTGGACCTCAGTGTCCGGGTAGAATGGTGGGGGTGGAGACGCTCCTTCAGCTATACTGGACTGAGGCCGTTTAAGGCTTTAAAGGTCAGCTTGGAAACGTACTGGGAGCCAATGTAGGTCTTTCAAGACTGGTGTTATGTGGTCTCAGTGGCCACTCCCAGTCACCAGTCTAGCTGCCACATTCTAGATTAGTTGTAGTTTCTGGGTCACCTTCAAAGGTAGCCCCACATAGAGCACATTGTAGTAGTCCAAGCAAGAGATAACCAGAGCATGCACCACTCTGGCGAGACAGTCCACGGGCAGATAGGGTCTCAGCCTGGTAAACAGCTGCCCTGGACATAGAATTGACCTGCACCTCCATGGACAGTTGCGTGTCCAGAATGACTCCCAGGCTGTGAACCTGGTCCTTCAGGGGCACAGTTACCCCATTCAGGACCAGGGAGTCCTTCACACCTGCCTGCCTCCTGTCCCCCCAAAACAGTACTCCTGTCTTGTCAGGATTCAACCTCAATCTGTTAGCAGCCATCCATCCTCCAACCGCCTCCAGACACTCACACAGGACCTTTACTGCCTTCACTGTTTCTGATTTGAAAGAGAGGTAGAGCTGGGTATCATCTGCATATTGATGAACACCCAGCCCAAAGCCCCTGATGATCTTTCCCAGCGGCTGCATGTAGATGTTGAAAAGCATGGGGGAGAGGACGGAACCCTGAGGCACCCCACAAGTGAGAACCCAGGGGTCTGAACACTCATCCCACCACCACCACTTTCTGAACACGGCCCAGGAGGAAGGAGCGGAAACACTGAATAACAGTGCCCCCAGCTCCCAGCCCCTCTAGACGGTCCAGAAGGATGTTATGGTCGATGGTATCAAAAACTGCTGAGAGATCCAGCAAAAGTAGGAAACAGCTCTCACCTTTGTCCCTAGCCCACCGGAGATCATCGACCAGTGTGACCAAGGCAGTTTCAGTCCCATGATGAGGCCTGAATCCCAACTGGAAGGGATCCAAATGGTCCGCTTCTTCCAGGCATGCCTGGAGTTGTTCAGCAACCACCCACTCAATCACCTTGCCCAAGAATGGAAGAATTGAGACTGGGTGTTAATTGGCCATATTGTCTGCATCTAATGATGGTTTTTTAAGAAGTGGTTTGATAGCCACCTCTTTCAGCAGGTCTGGGAAGGCTCCCTCACAGAGAGAAGCATTCACCACCCTGCGAAGCCCATCGCCCAGCCCTTCCTGGCTAGCTTTTATAAGCTAGGATGGGCAAGGATCAAGGAGACAGGTGGTTGGTTTCGCTCATCCAAGCAGCCTGTTCACATCCTCGGAGGTAACAGATTGGAATTGATTCCACGCAACTTGACTAGACAGGACTCCAGCACTCTCCTGCCCCAGCCCTGCCCCCACAGTGGAGTCCCGAATCTGAGTGACTTTGTCTGCAAAAAACTTTGCAAAATCATTGCAGGAGATCATGTGGCCTGTACAGGGCCCTGATGGAGCAGGTGGTTCTGCTAAATTGCAAACCACCTGAAAGAGTCTCCTCCTGCTGTTTTCTGCAGATGCAATAGAGGGGGTGAAGAAGGTCCTCTTTGCTGTCACTATCGCCACTTGGTAGGCTCGACATTGAGCTCTAACCTGTGTCTGGTCGGATTCAGAATGAGTTATTCGCCACCGGCACTCTAGCCGTCTCAACGATTGTTTCATTGGCCTCACATCCATGGAAAACCACGGGGCTGTCCAGGTTCCATGCAATCAGAGAGGGTGCTTCAGAGCCAAACAGTCAAGAACCCTGGTTAACTCCACATTCCAGTAGGCCACCAGGGAATCAGCTGAAAGGCCATCAACATGGGATAGATAGATTAGATAGATGATAGATAGATGATAGATGATAGATGATAGATGATAGATGATAGATAGATAGATAGATAGATAGATAGATAGATAGATAGATAGATGATAGATAGATAGATAGATAGATGATAGAGATAGATAGATAGATGGATAGATAGATAGATAGATAGATAGATAGATAGATAGATAGATGATAGATAGATAGATAGATAGATAGATAGATAGATAGATAGATGATAGATAGATAGATGATAGATAGATAGATAGATAGATAGATAGATAGATGATAGATAGATAGATGATAGATAGATAGATAGATGATATAGATAGATAGATAGATAGATAGATAGATAGATATAGATAGATAGATATAGATAGATAGATGATAGATAGATAAGAGAGAGAGAGAGAGAGAGAGAGAGAGAGATGATAGATAGATGATAGATGATGATAGATAGATAGATGATAGATGATGATAGATAGATAGATAGATAGATAGATAGATAGATAGATGATGATAGATAGATAGATAGATAGATAGATAGATAGATAGATAGATAGATAGATTACAGAGACCAGCTTATAAAACACATTTGGGGGTACAATCCCAGAAGGAAAGCAAACATTTAAAACAATGTACAACAATAAATTTAAAATTTTCAACATGGGGTAAAACATCCCCTACCACTCTCTGGAAACCATTTGGATCCATTAAGTGGCAGGGGCAGACCATCCGAATCGGTCCCAACTCCCTGCAAAGGGGAAGGGTTGTGTACAGGCTTGCACAGGAAAATAATATTTCCAGTGAATTGTTTGTATACTTTGGCTGGAATGTAAGACTGAGCTGGCATTAGTAGTTTTGCTTTCAGCCAAGGTTTTGCCAAAAGCACAAAGCTGAGCTGATGTTCTTTTTGGAACATGATAGAACTGACAAAACTGCCTGCAACAGCAGTATTTAGCAATAAGATAGTGCACATTATATACAGCAGCAAGTTAATGCTTCTCACAGAGCTTGTGCAATCAAGAAATGAAAGCCAATTTACATAATCAGTGTTATAATCCATACAAGCAGAAAGTAAGATGCATTGATTTAAATAGTCTCTGGGAATCTGAAAGAAAGTTCCGTGTGCTTTATGGGACCAAGAATAGAATTAATTCTAATAATAAGTAGTAATAATAAAGGATTACATTTAGTAGCCTGGCAGATCTATTTCCGTACTGTACTCAAAAGCTACATATCAGTGCGATTCTTTAGTCCCTGTTTAGTACCACCCACAAGAGAGAGAGAGAGAGAGAGAGATTGTTTTTGTATGCTTTTTGAATAATTTCTATTGAATTTTATGGCATATCTGCAAATATCAACACTGAATACATAGATCACAGTATTGCTTATAGCAAATAAAGAAATGAAAAAGGAATAAACAAATAAAGGTGACTGATGGAATAATTGATCATACATATCAGAAGGCTGATCTAATATAAAACAACAGAATACAATAGATGATTTGTGAATGAAGAACCTTTGTTTTTACTTGTTTCTTCAGTGCTAGCTCCATGAACAACAATGCTCAAAGGCTTTCAGAGGGTGGCAAATATGATACTGGTGTTATTGGACTTTAACATCTAAATGGCATCTGTCCAAGGTACTTAAAGGCAGGCTCTTACAAGATTTCTTGTGTTTGTATTCTGATTGGAATATACAAAATGTGTCTTTGTGTCTGTGGTTTTGGTTATGTTCCTCCTAAAACTGTACACATATGTAAGTTTTATCACCCTTTGGTGTGCATTTAAGGAAGAGCAGAACCGAAATACATTCATATTGCACTTCAGTGTTGCTGCTTGCGTATTTTGTATGCGCATATTCAAACAGGAATATAAAAAGTCAGAAAACATACTCTCTGTACATTAACGCAGCATGGGTTTCTGTGTACAATGTGATTTTCTGACGTGGCTTTCTACTGTGGATGGCTTCCTTGTTTGCAGTGGTGTCGTGGAATGCAAAGGAGTGTAGTTCCAGGACTTTTTTTTCACTCTGCTGGAGTGCCAGGGTAATTGTGGAAAGTGATGGCTGATATGGTGGAACAGAGACATGGAGCTCGACTTCCATCAGTAGCATCACTGCAGCTTTCCCATATGGTGGTGGTGCAGGGCAGCAATGCCATCGGGGCTGTGTGGATGGACTGGATTGGCTCCACTGCTGTGGATGCACAGCTTCAACCTCATCATCCCCCCCATCCTACTGCAGTCTAGGTAAGTTACAATGATGCTGGTGAAAGGGGAAAGCTCCACCCTACCATATAAGACACTACTGGCTGAGGGACCTTCCTGGCTCTGGCAAGTGGATGAGATGATAATGAGGCTTGCAGGCTTGCTTGTGACTAATCAGCAAAGAGAAAGTCAGAGATGAGGAAAATAACCAGTAACTGGATACTTCTTTTGCTTTCTTTGCTGTGGTTCCTGATCTTTACTAGTTGTTTAATTGGTAACAGTTCTTTGTATGGGAGACTGGCTCCATGCCAACACCCTACTATTCTACTTCCTCCTGAGCTGAAATTCAGTCAGATGCATGTATTTACAATCCCTGGCTGTTGAATTTTTCTCATTGCTCCCTCACTTTAGAGGTAACGGTCTATCAAAGCAGTAGTAGCCGTACATTGTATCTGAGAGCCAGATTTGAATCTCAGGCAATCTAAATGTGTGTTGTAGCATTAAAATGTATGTTAGATCTTCCCTTGTTCAGTTTTAAATATTAATCTTAAAACTCTGAAGTTGCTCCTAAAGCTTCTGTGCAATGAATGAAAATCAGAAACCTTTTTAATTGGGAGTATTGTGAAATAAATGTGGAGAATAAACCCATCTTGAAGGGGAAAGCAGGTAGAGAGACCTCTGCCACACTGGTTCTTAGCAAGGCAAGCATTGGCAGATGTTTACAGACAGAATTTCTTATCATCTTTCAATAGACAACCTTAAGGAATAGCTCCAGCAGAGACTGGTTTCAGAGAGTTATCCAGAGGGCAAGAGAGAGCTTGGATGTGGCTGTGCTTATCCCTTCACTAGGCAACAAATGAATTTGAGACTATTTATGTGTTTATTTGAAGAATTACACCACTACAAATGATAAAAATCTCTAACTGGTTTGCAAGAAAGTGATGAAAATATAACAACATGCAATAAAATCTCTTCAAAAGTGAGATAAGATGAGATAAAAACATAATGCAACTGTGTGTCTCAAATAAAACTGAGCAGTGTACAAAACAAAACAAAATTAAAACGTTTAGGGTGTGGTGCTCAATCTCTTGTTCCCTCTGTGCAAGGAACATACACCCTAAATTTCTCCTACCCTCCAGAGCAGATTTGGGGAGGTGTGGGCCAGAAAGGAGAAAAGAAAAGTCCCATTGCACAAGCAGAAATGTTTGCACTGACAGGATGTGGTAGCTGAATACCATCGTTAGAGTCAGAGTCTAGGAAAGCTTGGACTGACACATTCAATTAACAATTCAGGTGAGCACAATGTGCAGACCACATGGCTGGACATAGCTAGTGGACTTGTTATAATACCAGCAGAATCCCTATCCTGTACCTTGTCCCCATCACCGGGTGCAAACATTCAAAAGCAGGCCTCAGCTTGTGGCGTTAAGACCACTTTATTTTATGTGTTGATAAACTACAGTTATAAAACAGGAGTTCTTTGGGCAACCCAGAAAGCCTACTTAAAAGGCCTGAATGAATAGATGAGCATCTCTGAGAACAATATTCCACCACTAGAATTCCACTTCCCCAAAGACCCCATTCGTAGTGGGGGGGGAGGCAGCAGGTGGACCGTTTGGGCAGGGCTGAGCCTGCGCGCACCCAAGCCGCATGGCTCGGGTACACTGCAGGCCCCGCGGTGAGTGCCACTCGGCATTTTGTCACCCCCCTCAGTGGTGACACCCAGGGTGAACCATTCCCACCGCACTCCCCTTCCTCCTCACCTGTGCCCATCTCGCTTCATTTGAATGGCACATTCAAGACAGGGCCTCTGAAGAGGACCTTAAGGTCCAGGTGGTACATAAGAAGAGAATGCATCCTCTCAAAATACCTTGGTACCAAACCATTTAGCACTTTAAATTGGACACAGAATTATAGAACATGTGTGGGGAACCTCAGGCCAAATATAGCCCTTCAATCCTCTCTATCTGGCCCTTGGGACTCTGTCAAAACACTTTTCTGCCGCCACACTCCTCCAGTTCTTGGCTGGAATGTGTCTTGCTTGCCTGTATAGAGAGAGGAACATACAGAAACTGTTTGTTGTCATGTGGTTGGGCTGTACAAAGATAAAAGTCGCATCCACTGGCATGTGGCCCTTGCAAGGCTGCCCACTTGGGAATGAGTCCCTCAGGCTGAACAAGATCCCTACCCCTGATATTGGCAGGGGCTTCTAATATTCTTACTAGACATCATTTTCTGAGATGAAGGGAATTTAAAGTAGTTCACTAAAAAGAAAAAGGGGAAAGACCAATCCTCACTGGGTTAGATGGCCTTTGAAAAGGCAGGACTTAATGGAACTACACGCAACTCAGCTCATACACCTCAATGGATTGGAATATATTGGAGTGATAGCAATTGTAAGTATTGCCTCTCTAAACATTTCACATATTTTTCCAATCCATTTTGTACTGGACTTTCTGATATGGAACATGTGTTGAGGGACTCCTCTAGCAACCATCCTACTAGTTTAATATGAAAGCAAAGGGTTTAATAGCTGGATGAAGTGCACACTGTTACTATTGGTTTCTCAAGTAGAAGTATAGGTAGACAAATACATCATGTTTTACCAAGATGAATTTTTTTCTGACAGAAAAAAAGTTACCTGAAGGAAGTTAATATACGAACCTAATTACCTTCTTCCCAAGTTAATCACAATGCGATATAGGCTTTATGGTTTCAATAATTAATCTGGAAGAATCTGTCACAATGACTTTTCTGTTTGGAAGAAATAGAGGTAACAAAATGGATTGCTAAATCATTACATTTATAGAATTCCTAGTCTAGATTGGCTCATTTGACTTCCCTTCTATTCCCCACCCTTTTCATCTGTATAAACTTAATTCTCTGAATAATGGCCACTTCTGAACAGGCCACAGAGACCCATGCTCAAGTAACTTCCCAGCTGGATTACAGTAATGCATGGTGCATGGGGCTGCCCTTGAAGACATCACAGAAACTTCAATTAATGCAGAATGTGGCTGCCAGATTTTTTCCCTATACAGTCAGATAAACATAAGAACACAGGAAGAGCCCTCCTGCTACATCAAACCAAGGCCCCTCTAGTCCAAGACTTGCTTCTCACCCGATGCCCATGGGAAGCCCACAAACAGAACTGGAACACAACAGCACCCTTTCCACACCAATTTCTAAAAGAGTTCATTTCTGAGCCCAATCCAAACAGCTGGCTTTTGATAGATTGAGATCCAAATACCTGAAAGAGCACCTCTCCCCAAACCAGCCTGCATCTTGAGATCTTCACAGGAGGCTCTTCTGATCTCACTTTGTGGTGATGTGGGGCAGAGGCTTCTCTACGGCAGTGTCCCAACAGTGAAACATCCTTCCATAGAGGAACAATTGGCAGCAGCGTTATCACCCATGCAGTGTCAGATTAAGATTTATTGCTTTGCCCTGGAGCATCAAGTTTTGTAACTTGATGGATATTCAGCCTCCTCTGTTGTTTCCAGATGCTTTGTTTAATGGTGGGTTTTAATATGTAATGCTATTTATTTTATGATATGCTTGGTCTTTTTTATTATATGTTTTGTACTCCTCCCCGGTATCTGAACTGATGAAGGGTGGGTTGTAAATATTTTTAAAATGAATGAATGAAATGTTTGTCTCATACCCTTTGTCTTTTCTGCTCTTTTAAACTTTAATTTCCCCCAGTCTCCCTTCGCGTTGAATAGCTAATGTGTCGTCTGCTTTCAGCTGATATTCTCTGCAAGGTTCCTACACAGCTGTTGTATATTATTGGGGAAGAAAAGCTTTTCTCTATGAAAAACAACATCGATCATTAATTTAAATGCATTTTGATGTAGCAGTGTGCTTTACAATCACCCTATCCCCATGTCAGCATAGCTAGGTCATTCTCCTCATATTTCAAATAGAAATCTGAGGATTTATAAATATATATAAATATTTTCCTAACAACTCACCAGTCTGCTGATGAGCTGACATTGAAAATTTAGTTTTTCAGCTCCATATCTAACATCCTACCCATGACAAAAATGAAATCTCTCTCTCTCTCTCTCTCTCTCTCTCTCTCTCTCTCTCTCTCTCTCTCTCTCTCTCTCTCTCTCTCTTACACACACACACGCACGCACGCACACACACACACAAAGGCTGTGTACACATTACCATCTTAAAACAACCTGGGCCCCTTCAGAAGGAAGGGCAGACTATTAATTCAATAAATAAACAAAGAAAGCAGCTAGGCCATTCTTTTTCTCAATTTGGATCAAAAATAGGTTTTTTTGGGTGGGGACTCATCAAAATGCAGTATTTCATAAGAAATGACAAGATGGAGATGGATTGTGGCTGATGTTGTGTGCACACTGCTTCCCAAACTGACAATGGGAGTGCCCTGACTGGATCCAGAGCTAAAGCTCATGAACAGCAATAATCACTTGGGTCTATCCAGAAAAGTTATGGACGAAGAGATGTTAGATGTTCATCTAACATGCCCCAACAACAGACGCCCTGAGCAACGACTTCTGCTTTCATGGTGAGAGTTTTCCTTCCCACCCCCACCGGGCCTCTGCACCCCCTAAAATTACGGCTAGCCAGTGTCAACAATACTGAACTAGATGGACGACATAGGCAGCTTCCTATGTTACCATGTCTGAATAGTCAAAATGCCAGCCATATTTTACAGAGTTTGATGTGCTTACACCCATTGCTCTCAACGCATTTAAGCACACCTATTTGCTTGAATTGTAGCCAGGGGCTTATAATCTATAAAATATATATATGTGGAATCTACAATAAATAAACCTTGTCTTTTATCCAGCACATCTGTTGGCTAGGTTTCAGCTCTGTCTTGTAGGATATACTGCATCAGAAAAGCATCAGATGCTATCCATCACCACTACCTGCAGCTGATAGGGTTTATTGAGGGTAGAGAAAGAAAATTAACTCTGACCCTGAGAAATAGCTCAGGCAACGGTTTTCGAAAAGAGCAAAACAGCGAAGCTCTTGCTATGGCAGAGCACCAAATATACAACCGACATACAATGTAAAGAGACTGTTTACAGCTATCTCCACTCATCACGGAACATGTTATCTCAGTTTAAAATCCAAATGCCTAATATGAATGTGTGTCAGTGGCAGCCAAGTATGGGAAATAGGTCATGATGTGACTAGAGCAACTCCACGATATTTCAGCGAACCTGGCACACTGCCTCTCTCAAATGTAACTACATTCCAATACTGACATGCCACTACATATTTGCTATTACATGTGGGGAATTTTGTTGCAGACAAGACTCTTTTAGAAAAGTATGGGCTTGATCAGCATCAGGCAAGTGCATCTGATCAGGGTAAAACCAAGAGTCCTGGATTTACAGAAGCTGTCCCTGGTTCTGATTTGATCCTGGGATGTCCTGCTTTCCCATAGGACGTCCCTATTTTCTTCAGAGAAATGTTATGGTAGGATGGTAGGATGTCCCTATTTTCATTGGAGAAATGTTAGAAAATATGGAACTATCTGACCCCCCCCCCTCCCCTGAGCCATCTGAAGGGAGCCCTGTATAGAGAGGGAAGTTTTTAAATGTTTAGTGTTTTATTATGTTTATATATATATTGGAAGCTGCCCAGAGTGGCTGGGGCAACCCAGCTGGATGAGTGGGGTATAAACAGTGAAATTATTATTATGGAATAGGACGTCCCTATATAAAAACTTTCCCACCCTGAGGGTATGGGTGCTACCCCCACTAAGAACAATTCCTTTCAAATCAGTGGCCTTAAGATGGGTCTACTCTGAGGAGGAGTTAATGGAATGCAACCCTTAATTTGGGCCTAGGTAGTTTTTACACTTCTCAGGTAAAGCCAGTCCTATCTGTGGATGCTGTGATTCGCCGCCGCCTCCCCCTCCATTTTACAACTCACATCATTTGTCTAATACTTTAAAAGTGTAAGTCACCTTCAGTGCCCTGGCAGAAAAACAGTGTAGAAAGGCAATGGATAAAATAAAGAAATGGATTGAACCTGAGATCTTCTGCTTGCAAAGCAGATTCTCTACCACTGAGCTTCAGCCCTTGTCTCCTAGGAACAAACTGCCGTATGCCATCCCATAATATAATGTTTTCTGGGCACCTTCAATAAATCAGTATAAAAACAATTTAGATATAAAATAAGGCACAGGATTGCTGTGCTCACTTTGAGAATTACATGTATTGCATGTTTAACCCAACTTTCCTACAAGGAGCTCAGGGTGGGGCCCATGGCTCATTTCACTCTCAAAGCATCCCTGCTTAGTATAGGCTGAGCTGGGATGGTGGAGAATTTTGCAATAACTGCACATGAACGTGACCTCTGCAGCTATCTGCAGCTGTTCTTTTTATGCTTTCAGTCATGTTTCTGTTGGCTTCTACTGCAGCATTAATCCATGCCGTAGTGGCCAAAGTGAGTTATTTCATCCCCGCCCAAGGGAAAGTAAATAAAGTGAGTTTTGCAAACTCTGTTTGCAAATGTTTCTTCTGCATGTGGCTGTTCACAGAAGGAGAGCTTTCCACAGCCCACCACTGTTAGCAAGCATCTCTGGGTGGGGGCAACTGCACAAATGCTTCCCCTTATCTCAGGTTATTGACCTGTCTATAGATAACTTGTTTCCACAGTGTCTTTTAAAGTTGTGTGTGTTTCTTTCTCCACAACTTATTTTGAAGCATTACTTGCTGGACTGTGGAGCTACTACTGAGAGGGAGCATTTGAGCTGTACACTTGTCGGTGAACATGTTGATTCATTTAAGCTTTGTTAATTTCAGTTTCATTTCTACAATTAGGTAACAGCTGCTGTTATTGTTAACAAAGAGGCTTCTATTTAGAATGGACCCAGAATGAAATTTGTGGAATGTGGATGATCAAAGGAGAATGTTTGAAATTGAACTAATAACTTTCTAGCCATGAGGGGTTGATCTTGGAGCAGAAAATATGGCCCACGGTGGCCCAGTAGTCAGCCATGATGACCACTGGATGACCTTGAGCCAGTCAACATTTGTCAGGCAAGAGGAAAACAGAAAAGCTGATTGGCTGAAGTAAGGCTGGGATGTGCAAGGAACAAATATATACAGAGGCTTTTAGTTTATGAAAAGATGACCATTTCCATTCACATTATATTTAAATTCATTACATTCTTTTCATTGGCCTCTGGGTTTTCATTTTTTCAATGTGGTACTACATGAGGAATTACTCAGCCCTGAGTGTTCACTTAAAGGACAGATCGTGAAGCTGAGGCTCCAATACTTTGGCCACCTCATGAGAAGAGAAGACACCCTGGAAAAGACCCTGATGTTGGGAAAGATGGAGGGCACAAGGAGAAGGGGACGACAGAGGATGAGATGGCTGGATAGTGTTCTCAAAGCTACCAGCATGAGTTTGACCAAACTGCGGGAGGCAGTGGAAGACAGGAGTGCCTGGCGTGCTCTGGTCCATGGGGTCACAAAGAGTCGGACACGACTAAATGACTAAACAACAACAACAACAACACACACACACACACACACACCAGGACACACTGCACATCATACAGGGTTAGAGATCTGCAATGCACTCTGAGTGGGACTACCCACTGGGCCACTGCCATCAGAATATAACACCCTGCTTTCAGGATTCGCCCTGGCTGCCAAGCTGGTGCCTGGCCAAGTTCAAGGTATTGCTACTAACATATAAAACTGCTATATGGCTCAGGACCAAGTTGCTTGAGAAGCTGCCTTAGACTCAAAGAGTTTGAAGGGGCCATGAGGATCATGTAGTCCAACCTCCTGCAATGCAGGAATCTTTCGCTCAATGTGGGGCCCAAGACTCCTGTAATTAAGAGTCTCATGATTCACTGACTGAGCTATCTCTTATCCCCTAAATACCCAGCAAATTACTGCAGTCTGAAGGAGAGTTTGTCCTGAAGGTTCCAATAATCTCAGAAGCCTCTTCCACAGTTACTGAGAGCAGCACTGAGTTTTAGTGAGGCTGCCCCTGTTCTGTGGAATATTATTCCATTTGAGATGCAACAGGTGCCCGCTTTCCACACTTTCTGGAAACAATTGAAGATCCCCCCCCATGCTTTCTCAGCTGGATAAATGGGTGTTTGCCACAACTGTCTATTTTGTAAGGTTTTAATATTTTAAATGTATCTGCTTTTTGTCTTTTTTACATTATTTTTTTTGCTGGTTCTCCTGTGCATCTCACTGAGACAACTGTATAGAAGCTGATTAATACAACAACAATAAAAATTGTATGTTGCTTTAAACTGTTTTTAATATAGTATTTTGATGTTGTGTTTTTAATGTTGTAACTTGCCCTGGGAACTTAGGATGAAGGGCAGGTAAAAGATAATGATGATGATGATTAGAAATCACAGTTGTCTTTTGTTTTTTGAATGTTCATGGCAGCATTTGCCCTTCAATTTCTACATTAAGCTATGCTTAAATAGCTAACAAATATATTCACACATCATGTCAGGACTTTCCACATCATGCCACTTAATCTTTTGCCCTGTTTCCTCTTTATCTTTAGTCCCACACTCAGCATGTTGAGCATGTCTGGAGTTAAAAAGGATGACCTATTTCATGATCCTTAATTTAAAAAAACAAACAATTCTGTTTTCCAACTGGGTCTTTGTTTGCAAAATGAAAGGGCCAGACATTGGGTCAAACCATTTAGCTGAGGCTCTCTTTGCACAAATTACAATTATTGCAATCGGTCAAAGGCAGAGAAGGAGAAGTAGGGCACTGACAAGGGGCAAATATCTGAGGAAGAATTTTCCATTTAACGGTAAGTGCTAAGCAGAACTGGGGAGGATATTTACTATTTCATTTCAAGCCCTCTGTTTCTGTTCTTCAGGCTGCAAGTATTGTTTACGCAGCCAGAACACTACCACCCATGTGCAGGAGGGAGATATCAGCAAGCTTGGGTAAAACCCAAGATTTGCAGAAATACAAAACAACAACAACAAAAACCCAATGCTCCCCCCCTTATATAGCCCAGTGAGGACTTTGCATGCTCAGTGGCTATTGAATGCTGATTGATTGTTGCAGGTGTGTGGAAATCTGTGGTGTGAAGGGGCAATGGAGTGGCTGGAATCCTAAAGAGCATCACTCTACCCCACAACATTTGGATGCAGATCCCACTTGTGTGTGTTGTTTTATTTTATACATTTATACTTTGCCTTCCAGTTAATTGTCCATGGCAGCTTACACGGGTGCTGCTGTGGTCTAAACCACTGAGCCTCTTGGGCTTGCCAATCAGAGGGTTGGTGGTTTGAATCCCCGTGATGGTGTGAGCTCCCGTTGCTCTGTCCCAGCTCCTGCCAGCCTAGCAGTTCAAAACCATGCCTGTGCAAGTAGATAAATAGGTACCATTGCAGCAAGAAGGTAAATGGTGTTTCCATGCACTCTGGTTTCTGTCACTGTGTTCCATTGAGCCAGAAGCAGTTTAGTCATGCTGGCCACATGACCGGAAAGCTGTCTTTGGACAAATGCCGGCTCCCTTGACCTGAAAGCGAGATGAGCGCTGCAACCCCATAATCACCTTTGACTGAATTTAACCGCCCAGAGGTCCTTTTCCTTTTACCTCACATAAACCATAATATTTAAAAATCCATCCAAGTTTCATACAGGAAAACTTCAACTAGGAAATGCAGGGCGCAAATAATATGGCTTTTGTTTGGTGCCAGTTGTACTTTTGGAGTGCACCACAATAAGGGCATCACAAGTGAAAATGCCCTGCCTCCAGTGGCTAACTTGTGATGATGGGGGCACCTAGAACAGAACCCCTGGTGATAATCCCAGCATTTGCAGACAGAACACAAATGTTAGAAAGACTGGGGAACCTTCATACATCCAGTCTTTCACACTCTCAGGAACGGCTCCACTAAACAGATGGCGCTCAAAGCAGCTTGGATGTGTTTTGTTTTCATTTTAATCCAAGTATAATAAATCAATAACAAGAAAACCAAGAAAAAGAAAACCAAGGTGATAGGGCAACAGAGTCAGCCAAAAACTACACAGGCTTTTAAATTTAAAAAATCTACAAACAAAACTGTCTTAAGCAGCTGATGTGAGCTTAAAAATGCAGGTACCAAATGGATAGCTAATGGAGGGCAAGTACCAAATGGATAGCTAATGGAGGACAAGAAGGAAAGACCTTTGCAAGAACTTGCCTAGCTGCAACAAATGTTGAAATGCCCGGATGTTCCTCTCCATCAGATGCCAGGATATAGGCAGGATGGTATGGAAGGAGTTGCTCTATCGGCTATCCTGGACGCAGGCCATTTCAGGCTTTATAGGTAACAACTGGCTTTTTAATTTGCACCTGGAAAGTGTTAGTAACCCATACAGCTGTTATAGATGGGTACAATATGGGCACATATTTGATGCATGTATAAGGTTTGAGTCTCAGGTAGATGTGCTTAGAAATAAAACCATGGAGAGACCTGGTCTGAATAGACATTGGATTCTTATCTCATTATACATGATAAAGCTATTTTTGGCCATCTCATCCCTTGCTCTTTCCTGTAAGACCAATTGCAGTCATTAACAGTCGTCAACAGGTTTACCACACCTACCAGCCAATCACCCATTCCCACCACCCTTCTGAGTAATACCCCCCCACTATATAGAAGGGTCTGGTAACTTCTGTTTCAGTGTATCTGAAGAAGTGTGCATGCACACGAAAGCTCGTACCAAGAACAAACTTAGTTGGTCTCTAAGATGCTACTGGACAATTTTTTTAATTTTTATATATATATAAAAGTCAGAACACAAACCCAAACTTTGGCTCAGATATGTTGACGACACCTTTGTAATTTGGCCACACGGGAAGGAAAAACTGGATAGCTTCCTCACACATCTCAACAGCCTACACCCCAAAATACAATTCACTATGGAAATAGAAGCCAACAACCAACTTCCCTTCCTTGACGTCCTAATCTACAAAAAACCTGATGGCTCCCTAGGACACACTATCTACCGGAAAAAAACACACACCAACCGCTACTTACATGCACAATCACACCACCACCCTGCACAAATAAACTCCGTAGCCAAGACTCTCATCTCCAGAACCAAACGCCTGGCTGACAAAGACCACTTGACAACTGAGTTACAGAATCTCTCAAATGTGTTAATTGCCAATGGATACCAGCAAAACAGGGTTACGAAGCTAATCCAAAAAGAAACACCCCCCAAAAACCAAGACACAGAAGAAAACAATGGCATGGCCCTCCTTCCTTATATCAAGGGCACTACAGATAAAATTAGCAAAATCCTCCATAAACACAATATCAAAACAGCCTTTTGCACCAACCAAAAAAATAGCCAATATCCTCAGAAACCCCAAGGATAAAATCCAGTTGGAAAACCAAGGGGTCTATGAAATACCCTGCAAAGTCTGCCCAGCCACGTACATTGGACAAACAAACAGACGAATAAATGCACGTATCGCAGAACACAAGAATGCCGTCAAAAAAGAAGAAAAAACTTCCTCTCTTTTCCAACACATGAAAGAAACAGGACACGAAATTAATTTTGCAGATTCCAAATTGCTCTTTAACATGGAACATCACCACAAGAGAATAATCATGGAAGCCATCGAGATAGAGAAACACCCTCACAACATGAACAAGCGTGACGACACATCCCGCTTGCCAGACATCTGGAAATTAGCCCTCCCCACAAAAACTGACACCAGATCCAGAGGCACACAGAACGCCATCACCAATCAACCACACCAGACCCAAACCCAGACCCTCTCCACAGATAAATTACAGACACCATCCAGTAGCCAAACCATGGTGGCACCTCCGGATGCTGCACCCCCCTGCAATCCCTACACAGATCTGGCTGACACAGGCCACAAAACCACAGCTCGCCCCTATACACGAAGCCAAGCCAGAGCACAACTAAGTGCAGTACAGCCATCTTCTCAGAAAAACTCTTCACAAAGTTCAAGAGGTCAAGACACAAAGACTTTAGCAACTAATCCACACCTAATGACCCACCTAAGTGGTACTCAGGATATCACTCAAGAAATCACTCAAGATATCCCTCAAGTAATTAAGGAACAAAAGAAGAAAAGGCACACTAGCCTGGGAACTTCCTCTCTGCCCAGAACATTGGAGGCTATACACCACACCCCCTCAACAGTATTTATAGGAACTCAAACACTGAGATCCTGCTCTGTTCCAGTAACAAGAAGCCGAAAGCACCAGCCTGAAGATGACGAGTGAGACCTCGTCGAAACGTCGCCTAGACACCCCAACTTTTACACGGGAAGACACCCGAGGACACCAAAACCTGCATATATATATATATATATATATATATATATATATATATATATACACACACACATAAAAATAATGAATATGGTCATGATTCTGGTTTTCTCTGTATCTTGGACCGGGTTTCTGTCACCCCTGAGGTTACTCCCATGCCCCTGGGATCTTGTGAGAACTTTTCTCCTGTGTGATTATGGGTGGAATGTGTGGTACATAACTATCAGACAATGCTGACTGCATTACAAGCCTTCTATAGAAGCTACTTTTCCATGGATGATCTCACAGCATGGCTGTAATGGCTGCTATTTTTCTAGATAAAGAACTCACCAGGAACACCTCCCTTGTTCTCTTATAATGGCAATGAGGCTTACATGAGGGGAGATGGAACTGAGTTCTGGTGAGTTCCAGCTGAAAGAAAAAGCTCTGGGGCCAGGTTTATCTGGATGTAGATGCAATTAAACTGGTTCCAGATCATTCAAACCTGGTTCCAGGTAATCTAAAGGTCAGTAATGACACTTTAAACTGAGCTGTGAAACCAGTGTGTAACGTGGAACTGCCAAGCCTTTTGAGCCCAGGGGCACACACTGCACACACACACACACACACACACACACCACAACCTATTCTATTGGCTATAGCAGAACACCTCTTTCAAGTCTAATGTCAGTGGGGCCCCTGTGGGCACTAGGGAGGGTCTCTGTAGGGGGCATGTGCACTCATGGGCTCTGGCATAACCTACGCAACTGGTGCAAAATTGGTGTACAAATACAAGTTAGCAAGTTCTCCTCCAAGTCAGCCAAATTCAATTATACTTGCAGTCAGGCATAATTGTACCTATTGCCTTTTGGTACATCACAGATACACAACATCTCGCCATTTGTGTAATGTGAAAATGGTAGGAAACCTTAACAAATCCTGCCATTTTACAATAAGAGTTCACGTACTGCAGTGTGGTGAACAGAGAATGAGACTTGGACCTGGGAGAGCTAATCTTATGTATAAACATCATAGAATCACAGAATTGTAGAGTTCGAAGGGACCATGTGGCTCATCTTAGTCCACCATGGATATGTAAAGCAGCACATGAAACGAATCCCCCACACCATATGGACAGTTCAGAAGCTGCCACCAGATACTATTGTTGGAACATGGCAGGAAAAGTCTCTATATGATTGAGGAGATCCATGTGGCAACCATCTCTATTGCATCACTGGTATGAGTGCTCACGGCATATAAGCTGATTCAAGTCAAGTGGCCTCCATATGGCTTGAACAACATGTACTGTAATGCTAGAAGCAGAAAAAAATTAATCAAAACAATAACAACAACATCTGGAGGGTGTTGTGTTGGCTACCCCTAATCTAGATAATGAAAGTAGCCCATCTTTGTTGCTGAACAAAGAGCTACATTCCACCAATAGCCATCATTTTACAAGTTGTTTCCCATGAGCATTACATCTTTGAACAATATGTCCTATCTGCAGAGGCCAACAATGTTCCTGTTAATTAGCCGTTGTAAATACACTGGGTTACAAGACAAAGCCAAAGACAAAAGAACCAATTAACCCAGTCCTGTGGGGAAAATATTAGCGCCCACCAATGACACTTGAAGTCTGGGGTGATATCATAAAATCGTAACTGGCTTAAATAGTGCAATGACTCTTGTCTTGTTATTTTGCAATATTCGCCACATGTGTGGAATTGAATTTGCACTTGTTTTAATAATTCAGCTCTTGATTTACGGCAACCCATTCTTTCCTGACCATTAATTTTTATGGGCCTTCATTTTCTGAATTACTAACACATGGTATATCTCAATTAGATTCTATTAGCATTTTACCATTTAAAACATGTAGATGGGGCACAGTCCTGAATTATCCCCATGGACACTTTAAAATGCCATATAATGAAAATATTTAATATGGAAGGCTTTTCTGTTTGCGCAATGTTATATATAACACCATGATCTCTCTGTCCCCTAGTGACTACTATCGTGGAACTGAATCTGATCACTTTGCAGTTCAATTTGTTCTTCATTTGGTTTCATTGATCTCTAAGGAGCATGGACTTAGCCATCCTAGGAATGTCACATTAGATATGTGGCTAATATTAATTAAATAATATTATTGCTTCATACCCCTTTATGTGGGCAGGTTACTTTGAAGAAGGAACCTGTATATTCATTAAGAGCATTGGCAGTTCTGTTGGTCCTAAAGGACAACAATCCTCTGGAAACAGCAGTAAAAACTATCCAATCAGTGCAAAGATTTCTCCTTGTGCTATAGAGCTCTCCCACTCTTTCCCTCCACACGCATGCAAGGGAAAATACTTTCATCCCAATGCCCTCCTTTGTCGCCCACCACTAAGGATAATCATGATTTGGGAGTACCAGGGACAGGGCGTTTTCAGCTGTGGCTTCACACTTGTGGAATTCTCTCCCCCAGTAACACCACATGACTCCCTCTCTTGTATTTCAAAATATCTTAAAAAGGTGTTTTTAAACCTGCTAAGCTATTTATTGTTGTGGTGAGTTTTTCTCCTCCCCCCTGCCCTATTTTGTATGATTTCCCTGAATGCTGTTTTTATTTTGTCAATTGTTTTGTTTTTTGTTTATTGTGAACCACCTTGTGAGGGGAGGAAGACTGATCTCAAATAAGTAAATCCGTGTATACAGTAGTGTCCCAAAATTGCATTAGTGGAAGACAGCAAATGACCTTTTCCCCCTTCCTCCCTTCTGTGACTCTTGAAAAGCCTTTTCAGAGGGATGGGGGACATTTCTGAACAACAAGAGCTGTGCTGTATGGGGCTGCGGTGGAGAGAGGACTCAATCTGAGAGCCAGCATAGTGTAGTGCTGTCACTGGACTAGGACCTGGGAGACCAGGGTTCAAATTCCCACTCAAACATGAAACTCTCACTGGGTGACTTTAGGCAAATCACTGCCTCATCCTTCCCTACCTCACAAGATTGTTGTGGGAATTAAATGAGGACAGAGAGAAGTGTTCACTAGCTTGAGCTCCTTAGAAGGTGGGATATATATGCCATAAATAAATAAAATAAACAATAAGTCTGAAATTGGATAGAGGAATGTTGAACCACTGGATGGCCACTTGTGCAATATTTTTCTGCACAGTTTCAGATCATCCTCTTCCCTCGTGCCCCCACAACTCTCTGGAAATGATTATTTGATGGGTAATGGGCTTCAGAAGGAATGCAACCTGTTTCCTTGAACATGTGGGTTTGAAAAGCCTTTCAACTCTATGAACTTTAGCAAGAAAATTAAACCTCAGCAAAAAGCAATGTTGCGGAGGTTGATTTTAAAAAATATTTTATTTCCCATACACACACACACACCCTACACCTAAGTGGTTCACATAAAATATGCATTAAAATTATCAGTGAGAAAGCTGAAAACTAAACACAAATCAAAATATAAATAAAACACATTATATATATATATGCATATGCATTTGAATTTTGCATATGAGTAGGCTTACCTAAACAAAAAAGTTGTGAGCAGGCACTGAAAACAGTACAGGGAAGACATCTGCCTAATGCCAATGGGCAGATAGTTCCAGGATGTAGATGCTGCCATGCTGAAAGATCGATTTTGCAAAAATATCCCTTCAGCCAGCTATTCTGCTGCCCGCCCACAGCTCCATGCATGTACCGCGTTCTGCTAAATCCCTGTGCCTAACTGTCAAATGTATTTACGGAGCAGGTGGCCGATTAAAAGGCCATAGCTTAGCCCTCTGTGCATAAAAAGTTAAGCTTCCTTTGAACTTTTTAATGACATTTTCAGCTTGCTTCTGCGGTGCCTAAGATACTTTCCCTTATCTGAGAGGAATTCTTTGATATAACCTTGGCGGTAGCCGTGCAACTGTTCAGTTGTAATTATGTGACTGCGGTGCTGAAGGATAGAAGGAAACTGTGGTAATGGATATACTCAGAAAGGATGGAGGGTCACATGTCAAATTGCCTTGGCTGGGAGACACTCTGTGACCCTGAGGGCATAGTAATGATGATTACTATGGGAACCAATAATTCAGCACCACAATATATCATAATATATATCAAGTGAACCCTCCATAAAGCAGGATATTCTCCAGTAATGCATGTCTAATTTTAGTATAATACAATGACTGAGAGAATTTTTTTTTCTTTAAATGAGGTTTTTCCCTTTTAAACGAGCTTGAAATAATCCCAAGGCTGCATATTCTTTTGATAAAACTATTTTAGCAAATTTAATCCTGATGCAGAATGAGTTTTCTGCAAATTGCTATTTCCATTGATAATATAATTTGGCAAACCTGCCCTCTGTTACACATTTCTCTCTAGGTTTTTATTTTTATAGCCATAGGGTTTAGTATCTATAGACAAATGTTCTCCCTCCTTCCAAGGCTTTTGTATATAGAGAGCACTTCTCTATAGAAGAACACTTCTCTCCATGTATGCGTACTGTATCTTTATATACAATGATAATTGGCTTCCTGGTTACCTCTCATTTTGATATGGTGTCTGCTGCAAATATTGGAAGATTAGTTGCTTTTTATTATGAACACAGTTTAAAAGAGCGGTGTGTGTGTGTGGAGTAAGCTACACCTTGGAGACCTCTTGCTGATGTGCAGGCAAAGCAGATTTGGGAATGGCTATCATGGGGAACAAAAGGGAAGAGTCAGCCCACAGTAAAGAGGCAAATAAGGAAAGTTAGAGGGACTCAGGAAAGAGTTGGGAGAGCAGAAAGCATTTGTCTGAAGACTTGGGAGTGAGTATGGGCGGGCAGAAGGCTAATTTTGTTTTCCCATTTTTCCTATCTTCAATTCAGTTCTCCAGATTTCTATAGCAATTTGCATAATCTTCATGAAAATTTGTCAGCGTTTTCACACAAATCTTTCCCGATGAACATATTTTCGACATATGCAGTTTTGACTAACACACACATTTTCTGCGAGCGAACACCTTTTCGTATGCTATTTTTCATGTATGCATGCATTTTTATGTCCCGTTTCACTTGATATCCATTTGTGTACACGTTGGTTGGTTGGAGAATAGCATCTCAATATTTGGAGAAGTGTAAATTTTTGAAAGATAATTGAGATTCAGTTCATGTATAGGTTCAAGAAGTGCAGTTTCTCATTAAGATGCAAACAGAATAGAATTTCTCTGACATCTCTAGGAGAGAGTGGCTTTGGTGTGCAGAAAACAAAACAAAAATGTTGTGAAAGGAGACAAAAGACACAACTGCAGCCTTGGACTCCTCCCATTCATTTCACTGGATCTTCCTGCTAGATTGTGATGCTACTGAACTGCTAACATAGCTAAAATGACTTATATCTGTAGAGTCTAGAATAATTGCTAAAAAGCCTTGGGGGTATCCAACTAAACAGTTGGGCTAGAACAACAACTTGTAGCTGTACAATGTAACTTTGCTGCCTTTCTTTCTCCCCACATGCCCTTGAGCTTCCTGAATCTGCTCTGGGGGTTTCCACAACCTTTCCCCTAAGCCAGATGGGAAATGATAGGGGCAGATGGGGAGCAGAGAGGGAAGCAAAGTTCTACTGTGCAGCTAAAAGTTGTTGTGCTAGCATAACTGTCTGCATTAAGGCGAGGGTTTAAGACAAAGATTGGGAACATGAGTTCCCCCAGATGTTGCTGGACTGCAGCTCTGTCTATTGGCCACACAACTTTATTCTGAAAGTGTCTTGCAAATTTGTCACAAAAGACCACCGAGGGTTCAAATATTCTTTCAGAAAGACAGTCCAGTCACCCCCCAGAAAAGTGCAACTGGGTGACTTCTTGAGGATACAATGGAGGAAGCCAAACACTCTTTCTGCTCACTACCATGTAGCACATAAGAGCAGAAGAAGACCTCTGTTGGATCAGGCCAAAGGTCCATCTATACTCATAGCAAGCATGTTCTCAATGTGGCCAATGAGACGCCTATGGGAAGCATACAAGCAGGACTTGAGTGTGTAGGCATGATAATATGCTCTAACTGCGTTTGGTCACATAGTGTTGTTCTCCAGCTTCTTTAATCTCATTTTGCAATCAAATATGAAATACTAGCATGGTCAAAACGGCCAAAGCACATTTAATTTTCATGGTTCTTGCTTCCTCCTGTTCTCAACAAAGAAGCAAATTAACAACCAGTCCTTCATCTTACATATATTTATGAAGACAGGATTATGGCAACATGAGTCAAAATTTTAATGGAAACAATATTCTGCCCCTGGAAAGATTTATATCAATAGCTATGTAAACAGTAATAACTAGTAGGAAATTGCAAATAATTACAAGGATTACAATCTGTGTTTGCCCATTATTCATGTCTAGACTCATAGATAACCCCCTGGTTTTATTTATCTCACCTGTTGTCCCTTTCTTTGTGCTCATTACTTTGCTAATTACAGGTAATCGGGTGACTTATGTGACTGCTACATACAGCCATGCTAATGAAGGATGTTGTGCAGGAAGATGGAATCAAAAATATATCTAGATAAATATTTTGCCAAAGGAAATATTGGAGCCATACTTGACACATTCGACCTTTCCCCCTCCATTTATCATACCCTTGTATTCTTGCCTTTTCTTCTTTTTAGCTTGTCTGAGGGTCAAACTAGGCATGATGTAAAATGTGTTTTTGTATTTAATGTGCTTCCTCTCTCCCCCCATGGCTCCTTTAACCAAAGAAAAGTATGCTGGAAGCACTGATTGCAGATCTCCCATGTCACATCTAGTATGGCCTTGATACAACACTTCTGTAGACGTCTGTATTTTGTAGACTGTATGTTTGCTTCCTTAAATCAAACTTCTTTACCTGTTTTATACACTGGCCTGGTCCATGTACTTAAAGGGAAGCTTTATAGCTGGGACAGAGCCATTAAGAAACCATCTAAATCTGCACAAGCATAGATCTGTTGATGGGTATAATATACTAACTCCATTAATAAGGATAAAGCAAATTTTAGAATGACTGAAGATTGATCCATGGTAATTATAAAAGGGACTGGTCAATTTTAACTGCTAGGCTTTTTGCCGTGCAGTGCTTTATGTGTATTTGAAATCACATATGCAAATATAAAATGACAAGAAATGGCATAATCAATGAACAAAATGCTGAGATAATCAACGTAGCTTTACAGAATGCAATGTACAGCATTCGTGATTCTTTTTGTCGGGTGAATGGCATACACCGCGTTCTAAAGCTTCGATCTTCTGAAAAAAATTCCATCACAATCCAAAATTCACAGTTATCCAGATTACTCACTAGTCATGCTAAAGACCCTAATGTTATATATTTGCAGGGACATATTAGAAGGTAACCAGATCTGCCATGGTTTTAGAAAGATAAAGTTTGCAATATACAAAATGATAACTCACAAATGTAACTTTCTACATTTTTAAATTGGGGGGGGGGGAGGTTTGTGAAATGTGTAGCTTCCACATTATTTCTCCACTCTGACCAATTAGTTGAGTTGAGTGTTTGAATATTCTCTATTATGTATTATAATCACATCAGAAGCACTACATATTTCTCACTACCAGTGAAATAATTCAAAATAATATTATTTATCACTGTTAACAATGTAATTGACACCCATAAGTTAATAAGTATTCTGATCTGCGAATGAAAAAGGTCAAATGCACAATTAAGATGGCTGTCAGATTTCTGGTTGGATTAAAAAATGATAAGTGTAAAATTTGACTTGAGTCTGTGTCACAGGTTTAAGTTATCCTGAACTGATGCCTTTTGATAACCTGATGGTGATATTATTATTATGTATTAAATTTGTATACCGCCTTCATCCACAGAACTCAGGGTGGTTTACAGCATAAAAATAAAAACACAAATACATAATTAAACAAGAACAAGAAGGGGGGAACCCATAACACACCCCCAACACATTTAAAAGGACACAGAGTGTTAATTAGCCAAAGGCCTGGTTGAAGAGAAACGTTTTCTCTTGGCACCTAAAGATATATAATGAAGGCATCAGCCAAACGTCACTGGTGAGGGTATTCCACAAATGGGGAGCTATTGCGGAAAAGGCCTGTTCTCGTGTTGCTGCCCTCTGGACCTCCTGTGAAGGAGGCACATGAAAAAGGGGGGCCTCCAATTATGATTGAAGGGTCCAGATTGGTTCATATGGGGAGAGGCAGTTCCTGAGGTACTGATACCCTCCAGCATTTTTCCGATGAAAATAGGGACATCTCATTCTATAATGAAAAATTTATGATTTATACCCTACACATCTTACTGGGTTGACCCAGCCCCTCTGGGCAGCTTCCAACATATATAAAAACATAATAAAATATTAAATTTTTTTTTTTAAAAAAAACAACCTTCCCTATACAGGATTGCCTTCAGACAGCTTGGGGATCGGATAACTCCATACCCTCCAACATTTCTCCAATAAAAATAGAGGCATCTTAAGGAAAACTGGGACATTCCAGGATCAAATCAGAAACCGGGACAGCTTCTCTAAATCAGGGACATCACTGAAAAATAGAGGCACTTGGAAGGTCTGGTATTGCGGTCCTGAACTGTTTTGCACTTTAGAGGTCAAAGCCAGCACTTTGAATAGGGCCTGTGAACTAATTGGCAGCCAGTTCAGTCAGACCAGGATCAGTGTAATAGGCTCAAACCGTCTTGCCCCTGTGAGCAACCTGGCACTCAGCTATACAGCTGCAAATAAAATATTTCAAGTGTGTTTTAAGTGCATTATACAATGTGACACTAGATGGCAATGGTGAGCCTTATGGAAAATTCAATGTATTTTTAAAAACACTTCTTCTTTTTTTTAAAAAAAGAAAGCTTTTCCTGAACATTTTTTTAATGTGTGTAGATTCCACCCAGGATGCCAAATTCTGCGCCCTGAGCAGTAATCTGAAAGCCTCAGGCTTTTCATTTTTTAAAAAAACACAGTTGTGTTTTCCTTCGATTGGATCACATTCTGCAGCATGCACAATCTTTCTAGAAATGGAGTGCTGACATTTCACAGCGGTGATTTCTTCCTAATGGAATGGCTTTAAATATAATGTGTTGGTATCTCACTGCTTCTTCTCTTGGTTCCATTTCTTTTTTTAAAAATCCGGGTATGCCTACACTCAGTAGGAACATGACAGCCGTGGCAAGTGCTAACCAGTCCTCAAGTGTGCATAATTGCTCGCTGATGCTTAGTGGCTTTTAAGTAAAGGTAGAAGGTGTCATTTACTGGCATTATCTTCCATTTCACTGCCAATGGGGAGCACAAGGATGATTTCAGAGGTAAACCTTCCCCTGCAGAAGGAAAGTAATAATTAATGACAGAGCTTCACGCAAAGGAGCACCAGGAATCACAATGGGCTTTAACAAACAATTGATGTTGGAAGAAAGAGCATTTTATTCTCCACTGCCAGGCAGTTGTTTTAGCCCTTTTAAGACAGAGCAGCAGGGTTCTTTTTAGAATTACACATTGAACATTTTGAGGATGCTGTGGGTAACCAGGGGACCTGATGTTGCAGAAGAGTTGAAAGATATTATTTGTCTTACTTACAGAGGTTGGGGATTCTGCTGAATCCTTAGCCAACTTTATTCAGTGCAGGAATAGTCAGCCTTGGTGATTTAAAGCAGCTAAAAATAAACACATTGAGTAAAACTAAAGGTCCTTTCCCCCTTGCATGCTGGCTTGCATTTCCTGTTTCCAGTTATAGGTTTGAAAACCGAGCAGGTTAAATTGATGTTTGTGACACATTGAGTCTTTAAATAGTTTAAATGGTTCTGGGACCCTGGCTTGGCTGCAGGTCCATGACTTATATTGAATAATGTGCATTCTGTTGTCCAGCTTTATGTCTATGCTTCAAGAAATCCTAGTGCAATGCCTGTGTCTCCACAGCAAATATGATTGAAGCGCAAAGTGTGGAAGATGCTATTCTCACCAGACTCTGATCTTCTGCTCTGTTTAGCAGAGCAACATTTGAATCTTCAGGTCAACGGTGCCTTTGATGGATACCCTCATGAATCCTAAATATGCCAGTGCATTCATGGTTGTATTTGAACATGCTATGTGTTCTCGTCTGTGAAAGCTTATACTACGTGAACATTGTTGAGGTGACACAGAACTCTTCCTTGGCTTTGCCACAACAAAGTTTATTCGTGGAGGGGACGCAGGGCCACATGCACCAGCCCAAATCCCTCCTGTCCCCAAACCTCCAGTGATAAGCAGGAAGGTCTGAAGGGTGACTTACAACCCTCTCCATGATTGGGAACACTGTGTGGTCAAGGATCTTGTAGATGCTCAGCCAAACATGCTTTCAGCCTCTTTTTAGACCTTCTTGCACACGTAAGAGAGGTGGAGGGGGCAGGGGAAGAGCATGTGAGCCGTCCATGGATAGAGTTTAAGAATGGCTGAAGAGAACTAGATACTTTTATCCCTCTGTGATTTATTCCCATAGAGTTAGTGTCAGTGAGTGTCAGGAGTCCAGGTTCCCAACTTGATAACACAGTAAGCGTAGCTAATTAAAAAGGTGGATTTATTTAAAAAAAACAACTAGATAGCACTGGACGGCTCTAACAAAGCCACCGGCACCATTACTCAAGATGGCCCTTCTGAAGACTCCTGGCGTCTCTTGTTTTGCTTCCTATCTAGTAGCCCTCCCATTCGCCAACTCTTTGGACTTAGTGGATCTGCTCCTACCTCTTCCTTCTCTGAGAGGCTGTCTCTGAGTCCATTCGCGCCTGTTTGTGCTTCTGGTGAGCTTTGACTGTGTTCTAGCCTCCTCTCAGCTATTGCCTTAACAGCCTGCCCGTCAAGGTCAGGAAGAGCTGAAGTCTGCAGCTGCTGGCTTTCCCTGCCTGAGTAACATCAAAGCCTCTCTGTTCCTGGCTGCTTTCTGCAGTTGGCTGCAAACCTTCGCTTGGAGCTGGCTCATTCCTGACAGTGCGGATGTTCTTTACTCTTTGTAAGTAAGGCCAGTTGGAGCCAGATCAGAGGAGACTATAGATGGTGCAGGATGTGTGTAGTCACTCCGTGATGGTGCCAAACAATGGTGTGGATAGGGGTGATTCAGGGTGATTTTACCCTACCCAAGATGCACCAAGTTGGATCAGAGCCCCCAAAAGCCTCATGTTGATCTGCTTCTGTACTCTCATCTGTTCTGTGCATTCTTTACTTAAAGCAGCTTGGAAACAGGTTGGAATTATATTTTTAAGCACGTATACACAACAAATCTTGGGACTAAGGCACACCCCACGCATGTGGTTTCTGCAGTGGGATTCGGTGAGTGCTGGAGCTACAGGAGTGGGCAAACCCAGGAACACCTGCACCAGTCAAAAGTTTCTAGGAACAATCCAGGTGTCTCATTCTTTTATAAACTGTATTAACATCTCCAGATTGTTGTGGGAGTTAAAAATCCACTTGGCTGCTCAGCTTCGTATATACTCAAATGGAATCACGGTGCTACCCTGAGCGTTGAGAGACTATAAAGTAGAGTGAAGCCTACTAAAACAAAAGGCGTTGCTTAAGAAGTTGTCGCCCATTGCAGAATGGCAGCATAACTCTCCTGCTATGTCGCCACACTTCAATGAACCCAATTTTTCCCCAATTAATTCTTGAAGCGTGGGAGTTCTGCTGCTTAGCAGAGGCTCCTTGGATAGCTCAGCCAACTCGTGTTTTAAACTATCATTCATTTCCCTTTTTTAAAAAAGGAGTGCTGAATGAAGGTTACATTTTAACTATCTACGGACGTCTGCATCCTGGGTGTGGAAAGTGGGTCCTGCAGGTTCAAAAGAAGTGTCCACTTGGCTGCTGGTGTGTTATATTAAATGAGTGTACAATCTGTGTGCCTGGATACACCTAAATAGTATCTGTGAACCCAATAGTTGAGCTGTACAAATCAACAAGTGCACCCACTTTCACACAAACATTTGTGTAGGGACAGTTTGTACCTGTGTTCAATCTACTATGTGAATAAGTCTCATTTGATCTAACATCATCCTTTAAACTGTGACCAGAAAGGCACAAGTAAGAAAAGGGGCATTCTTCCAGTCTTTGTTCCCCAGAAACTGGTATTCAGAATACTTTGCTTTGGCTCCCTGTACCTACTTCTGATAAATTTCAGATTCAGGTAGGTAGCCGTATTGGTCTGACACAATCGAAATATAGAAAAAAAAATTTAAAAAATTGTCCAGAATAACAATAACAAAACCATGAAGCAAAATATACTCTTTCATTGATCCTGGTTACATGCAGAAATTGGTTCTTGGGTCCTTGAGAATTAAATTATAAAGTTCAGCCCCACGTTAGAAAGAGGAGATCAAGAAGGATGATAAGCACATGCATTTTTTAAAGGTTATATTTTACATCAGGATTTTATAATGGCGACCCTGCAGAAGCCTTGCTAAGTTAACCTCTGCTCAAATTGTTATGATTTGGTGATAAAAAAGAAATCTTAATTCTATATTCCGCCTAACCTTAGAATTCACCTTGTAAAATGCATTCCTTAGGAACCTCCATTTCAACTTCAGTAATATCCTTTTTGGTGAAATCATCATCTTTAAAGGGAATAAATTAGTTAGCACCATCTCTTTCCCTTATTTGGTCATCAATTAAATCTGAGAGATATGCTATCCACGGAAATGTCTGCTCAAGCAGTATGGAAATAGAGGAGAAGATGCTGCCTTGATTAGTGGGTCAGATCAGGGAATGGATGGTCCCTGTGGACACAAGAACCCCAGGCATGCAGGTCTGTTGCTAGGCAACTATATTGATCCTCTCCAGCATCTTCTCAGACAGTCTCATCTGCTCTTGAACACCACCGTTTACAGCAAGGCAGCAGTTAAATACTTGGCTTTAATATTTATGAAGTAAACATTTAACTGTTTGAGATTGAATGCAGAATGCAATTTGCTATTCTCTTTCTTTCTTTTATACATGAATAGCACATCTTAGTAGGTTTCCTTGTTGGGTTGCCACTGCCAGGGGGTAGAATGTATCTCTTTGAACCACTGATCATCTGATCTGGTCTTGAAGCCCTCTGAAAAGAGACTGAGGAGTGGTAGGTCAAAACCTCAATCACATCTGTCATTGCGTGGACAGGCGGAGACCCCCCCCCAAGCCCCGGGCGACCCCCGGGAGGAATAATGACACCTGACAACATGCTTTGGGGATTAAAATTGGCCATAACTTTATTAAATTCTCAGATGTAGGAAGACCTTGACTTAGACATTAGGCGTTTATCCCTCCCAGTTCCCAGCCAAGGATCTGGGGAACATCAGGGTTATCTAAAGTGGGTGGGGATTGGACTGACTCTGGAGAATGTCTTTTCAAGCAGAGAGCCCATATCTCTCTGAATCATTGAGGATGGAGGAGAGAGGAAAACGTCCAGTTGCATAAGGAGAAGTCATTCTGCGCCCACATTTATTTAATTGAATCCCACCCTCTGTCTATTTCTCCTCTTTTATTTCATTTTTTAAATAAAATAAACATTATAATTGTTTCATCAGCAAGGAATTCTAATTATGTGTTGCTCCAGTTACGAGTACAATTAATTATTATTATTATTTTATATTCATTTCTATGACTTTGAAACATATACCATTGTGGCAAGAATGCTTGGGCTCATTGCGATTAATTTTTAATGCATGCTCTTCTTCACACCAGGAAGCGAGTGTAAAAGAAATGTCTTCTTGCTCAATCTGGTTTTCAGATATAGTTGTTTGTTTCAATCGAAACTAAATCACACTTCATTCTCGTTGAAATCTATGGGGTTCAGAGTATAGTCCTGCACATGTGTCCTGAGAGGGAGGTCCCATTGAGTTTAGTGGAACTGAATTCTAGGCAAGTGGGGACAGGATTGCAGTGTTAGTTAGCCTAGGCCATCTTTTCACATCAATTTCAGTGGGATCTAACAGTGTGGACAGTGAATCCAGCCCACCAATGTGGGTTGAAATCCAGAATGTTTTTACCCCTAATGCTCATTGTTCCTCATGGATAGGATTGCAGAGGGAGAGGAAGTTTAAATTTCACCACCCCTTGGCTGCAGTGCAGATGATGACATACCCTGACAACACACAGAGAGAAGAAGAAGAAGAGTTTGGATTTGATATCCCGCTTTATCACTACCCGAAGGAGTGTCTAAGCAGCTAACAATCTCCTTTCACTTCCTCCCCCACAACAAACACTCTGT
Organism: Podarcis melisellensis; assembly: GCF_964234715.1. Lineage (NCBI taxonomy): Eukaryota > Metazoa > Chordata > Lepidosauria > Squamata > Lacertidae > Podarcis > Podarcis melisellensis. The sequence continues at coordinate 29,879,301 of NC_138539.1, read as the reverse complement.
GAGGTGAGTGGGGCTGAGAGACTTCAGAGAAGTGTGACTGGCCCAAGGTCACCCAGCAGCTGCATGTGGAGGAGCGGGGAAGCGAACCCGGTTCCCCAGATTACGAGTCCACCGCTCTTAACCACTACACTACACTAGCTCTGGGACTGAGACTGGGTATTTAATTTTGAAAAATGAAAGACATGGTTGCCATTTATGTTGTTATCATCATGTGTAGTTAGGCTTCAATATGCTTTTTTTTTCATTCCCTGAGAACTTCACGGTCAACCCCTTTGAAGGTCATAAGGTCAGTGCTTTTTTGTTTTTAAAAAATGTTCAGGGGTACTCTCATTTCCTACTCATATTGAAATACTGCCCCTCAATGAGGCCAAACTTAGATTCACAAAATGTTTAGGGGTTTGCCTTCCCCTGCATCCCTCCAGAAAAAAGCACTGCATAGGCTTATTTTTACACTACAAGCAATGCCCCTAATTTACTTGGTACATTTCAGTCACTATGATACAGATTTTCACAATGATTTCATCCTTTCTATTCATTACAGCTTATTGATCAACTTTCTATTTAGTAACATGTCAGGATGTCTTCTTTTAAAATATTTAAATCTAGCACTTGGGACCCCATCACAAAATACTGGTCTAGACTTTTTATTCTTATTAATATGGTTTTTATTTCTTTTCCCCACTTTATGAATAGCAATGGTGTCATAATACTTTTTTTTATTTCTGTTTCACCCGGCATTAATGATCTTTGTAGAAGCTGCTCCTGCTAAATTGCTTCCAGCTCTCAGACCAGCATTATCACAATTGCACAGTGATGACATGATAATTTTATACCCCACACCATTAAGTCGGTTGGAAATAAATTACAGCCATCAGCCATGATAAAACAGAGTCAAATGCATTAACAGCATCAGAGTCTCTCATTACGATGGTACTATAAATGCATACTGCCACTTCAGTCACACAAAACATTTGTTATCCACTTCCACATGGTGTAGATTGATGCCTTGACAGAGGAAATGGATCTGGACTATGAAATCATACAGAGCATTTCCCAAAGCACCCATGGCCAGCCCTATCATTAGATGGAGTGAGGCAACTGCCTCTGGCAGCAGATGCTTGGGAAGGCATAGAAGTGTTGGAGGAGGGAGCTATGTGTGGTTTTGAAACCTGCTCTGCCCCCTGTAAAGCCTCAGGGGTAGTGGAGGGTGCTGACCTGTCCCCAGTGTGGAAACAAGGTTCAACTACAGAAGGTCAGAAGCATGCTAAGGCCTTGGTGTTTTTTACTGCAGAAGCTTTTGATCCCTGGCATCTCCACGTAGGGCTGGGAGAGAACCCTGTCCAAAATCCTGGAGTGCCATGACAATCAGTGTATAATATTGAGCTAGGTGGACCAAGGGACTGATTTTGTATATGGCACTGGTATTCAACTGGTGGGTCAGCACCCACTACTGGTCTATGGCCTGGTGTAAAATGGGTAAAAGTGCAGCATTATCACCATATAAAGATTCTGTGAAGAGAAGAGAAGAGAAGAGAAGAGAAGAGAAGAGAAGAGAAGAGAAGAGAAGACAAGAGAAGCATGATTGGGTCAAAAAGGGGTCACAAATCTCAAAAAGTTGAAGACTGCTGGTATAAAGTCAATTTCTATGTCCCGAACTGCCCACTTGGCAGGTTATTGTATGTGGAATGGGAAGAGGGAGGCACCAGCTTGTCTCAGGCTGAAAAATGCCTGAGCCAGCTCTGACTCTGGACTAGGTTTTGTGTGATTTTACTATACAGTGGTACCTCAGGTTACATACGCTTCAGGTTACAGACTCCGCTAACGCAGAAATAGTACCTCAGGTTAAGAACTTTGCCCCAGAATGAGAACAGAAATTATGCGGTGGCGGTGCAGCGGCAGCAGGAGGCCCCATTAGCTAAAGTGGTACCTCAAGTTAAGAACGGTTTCAAGTTAAGAAATTACCTCCAGAACGAATTAAGTTCTTAACCTGAGGTACCACTGTATTAGTAACGGCAGATGTCGGAGAGCGGTCTGAACTTTTCAGCCACCACTATGAAGTGGCAATCAGAGTGGAAGAGCCAGGTTTGTTTGTTTTTTTTAAAAAAACTCTTTTTAGTTGTGTTTATGATCTGTTTGTACATCAACTTGAGATGCATGTAAAATAAATAATAATCATAGTACCTGTATAGTTCAAAACTGCAAGAGAGCTTTGCTTCCAGTTTGGGCCAGAATTTGATCAGCCAGCAAAAACCTGTGAGACCAAAACCAATCAAAGAATCAAAAAGAAAAATGTGACATTTTGTGATATGGCGTTTTTGAGTATGATGTGCCTTTGCATTGGAATTGGAACTAAGAGAGTGAAAGAATGAATGTGGGCTGTGCATGGTTATGAATAAAATAAATGATGGAGGAGCCTGCATGATAACTCTAACTTCTAATACAGATCACATTACTAGGCCACATTTCATACTCATTGCCTTCTTATTAATGCAAATAAATGTGAATAATTCCCATGGTGATTCTTATGACATCCTGATGAATGCTGGAGGGGGTGTATTTGGTACTGTTCCAATAAAATCCCAATGAATTCAAAGAATTCAGACACTTTGAAGAAAATGTGAGCACTTGGCACTGTAGACTGACCCCATTCTGGAAACATCTATGAGCACAGCAAAGCCTCAGGGACTTGTAAATATGTGTCAGAAAATGAGGACAGCAAGACTTAAAGAAAAGTATGCTGAAGGCCATGCATAAACGCTGTCACAAATAAGCCTTGTGACCAGAGCCGGCACTATCATTAGGCAGTGTGAGGCAGCAGTCTTGGGTGGCAGGTGCTGAAGGAAGGTAGCAACAGCCCCACAACTATTCCCCTCAGAGTCACCTTGACTAGCCTGCTCTGCACCTCCTAACTTACCATGCTGCTTCAGCTGGGATAGAAGATGCAGTCTCATCATCACCAGTGTTAAAATAAGACTCAGAAGCTGGTCAGGCCAGGTCTGTGTGTAGAATGGTGGGGGCTACTTTGTCCTTGTCTTAGGCAGCAAATTGTCTCGGACCAGCCTTGCCCATGACCCAGTTTCATGAGCTGTTGCACCAGTAAACCATGAATGTCTTTTGCAGTTGGCTCCAGCTGGTGGATTCTGGGGCTCCAGCAAAAACCTAAGTAGATCTCGCAAACCTAACGTCTAACCACCCCTGAGTAGGCACAATTATTATACCCATATTGCAGATTCAGATGAGGCTGAGAGAACAATGGCTTACCTATCTAGTAAGATTATGGTCAGAGAGAGGCTTTCACCAGGGATGACATGGTGCACATTCTCATCCACCATTTTACACCAGCTTTTTGACACCCAGTGGTAAAATCAATATTACCAGATGGGTTTAAGGCAGGATGCAACAGCTCCACTCCCTGGGGTGACTTACCATTAATCCTATGGAAATGCATGGATATTAATCAGCTTAAATGGACATGCTCCTGCATAATGACCTTGTGGATCAGATTTATATGGGACATGAAAGAAAAGAGCCACAAATGCAAGCAGTACTGAGATAAGTCTTCCTCAAAGCGGGGAGGGGGGGAGCATGGTTAGAAATCAGTGCATAAACAAATTAGGGTATAAGGCATGAAGATTAATTTCTCATGTGTTGGGGAATATTGGAAAGATTGCTACTAACTCCCACATACAGAACAATTGGCATGGATAAAGAAAAGAAAAAGCTTAGTTTCTGGATAATCTAAGAATAGCTAATGTAAGAGGAAGAAATTGTGTCCTCCCTTAAAGAGGGCACGTGTTGCAGTAAGACCTGGAAACCAAAACCCTGTGTTGTGGGTGGGTAAGATTGGTCAGCCACAACACCCGATTGGTAGGTCCCTCGATGCTGGGTTCAATCTGGCCAATGGGCGCAGTCCATCGAGGGACCTTTATATACCCATGCACGTGACCCAGAGCTTCCTCTTTCGGCGTGTGCATTTAGAACACCCGCCCACCTCTCCCTACTTTTAGGGCTTTTGCGCTTGACCTTGCTATGCCATCGTGTATCATCTATCGTTGGGATAGGGGCACGGCAGGAATTTTCCCCACTTGGCTGATTGGCTGTTGCCATTTGGGTTTCGCCTGCCGCGTAGCAAATCGTCACAACTAGTAAGGCTGCGGATAGGCTCTGGTTCAGGTGATAGGGATGGGAGAACGCTCTCGCCATCCCTATGTGAAGGGTATTCTGTTAAAGGAATCCAGGGACTCAAATGGTTTGGTCAACCCTTGAGAGGGGGTTATGCCTGTGCCTGAGTCCAGGGGGACATCTGGGTGGCGGACATAGTCTGTTCCCGCCTTTCCACCTATCCAGGTGTTCATCATTGATTGACTGACCTATGCTGGAACCCTGGGTCAGCACTACCTGCATGGCAGAGAGCTAGTCGAACCAGACCCTACACTTTCTGTAATCAATAAAGTTGTGGCCTAAATTCTGCCAAAAACCAAAACCAAAATTAGAGTCAAGTGTGAATTTATTTAGGGGAGAGGTTTCTGGATCTGAACACGCAAAATAGTAGCAGAAAAGCAGGGCAGGGGAGCAGATGCCAGAAATATATTCTGTGCTTCTTTAAGCAGCCAAATGCACAGCAAAGGAAAAAGAGTTTACATTTTCATCCTGGACATCCATGTGTGTCATCTCAACCCCCTGAGAACCTGAATGCATATAAAGCCAAAATGAAAAAGCAACCCATGAGCACCATAAACACAAAGCAAATAGGCAAGCTTGTGTTTACTGCTATTTTCCTGGCATTTCTTTTATCCTACACAAATAAATAATGTATACAAAAGCACCAGTTATGCTTTATATAGCTGCCCACAAAATAGTGTACTTTTTTTCCCCATTTGATCAAAGTAATCTATAGCTTTTATAGGACTCATGATGACTTTTATTGGAGTCTTTATATTTCTTCAGTTTTCCGTCCTACTGTAAGGTAGCCTGCTGGGTTTTCTTTCTGTCTTCTCATAATCTTGACTTGATTTTCAGAGGTTATATTATCGGCTCCAACAAAAAATAAACGAGGAAAGAGACTTTAGGGTTGTAATGGAAAGCAAAATGAAGCTGTGGACTCAGGGTGGGGCAGTGTAAAATAGAGATCATTAAAAAAGGTAGCTGGCAATATTGTAACACAGTGATACATATCTATGATGAGACCATACTTGAAATACTGTACATTTATCTATAACAAAGAATATTTGCAAATAACAATGAATACTCTGCACCTGCAAAAGGTGCAGAAAAGGGAAAACAGTGGTTGGAGGGGCTGGAGAAATTTCCACTAAAATGAAAGGTATAAAGTCTGGGATTTTTTTACTTTAGGGGAAAAGTGAGTAGGAGAGGACAGGGCAAGAGTTTATACAATTATGCATGGTGTGAAAGAATTTGACTTTGTTTTCCAGGACTGTTTGTATGGAGTGGTGCATGTTTTTCTATCTGTTACATATCCTTGTTCATTGGGGACTATGCAGTTAACTTAGACACCTAGCAAACACCCTGAGGCTGAAGTATCAAGGTAGCAAAAACCCCACTGTTTATGTAAGAGAAGACAGATCTCTCAGCTAAAGGGCTTTATGACTTCCTGAGGTAAACTGGTCCAGTTTTAATGACATTCACTTGGGTCTTCACAGTGCCAAGCAGTGATGCTTGAGGAATCTGGGGCACCATTCAGGCCTCCTTTGAGAGAAAGGGCATGATATCAATTTAGGTTGTCATTGCATTATGGTGGTGATTAGTACTATTAGTTTTACTACTGAGATTTTGCGCTGTCCATGCCACACCTAGAGTTGGTACAGTGGTACCTTGGTTGTCGAACAGAAGTGAGTGTTCAAGTTTGTGAACGCTTTTTGGAAGCCGAATGTCCGACTTGGCTTCCACAGCTTCCAATTGACTGCAGGAAATTCCTGCAGCCAATCGGAAGCCACGCCTTGTTTTCAAATGGTTCCAGTAGTCGAACGGACTCCCGGAACAGATTATATTTGACAACCAAGGTATATACTTTTGAGTAAGCACAAGGGCACTAAGGTACCAACACTAAACTGACTTACCTGAGAGTAAGTTCTGTTAATTTAGTGCTACTTACTCTGAGCAGCAATATTTAGGCTTGCGCTATAAGGTGACCCTATGAGTACTGTATGTACACTGAACGCACATGGGGTAAGGACATCGCCGCCCCATCAATGCCCCTTGGTGTGAACACAGCTAGAAACAAATCTGAACACCAGTGAAGCTGTGCTGATGTGAACATGGGGGTGGAAACACAGTGAGACATGCAGGGGAGAGGAACAACTTCATGGTGCTTTAATGTGAACACAACTGTTGTGTGCATTGACTAAGCAATCATGAGTAAGTCAGATGATTGCAGTTAGTCAGTCAACCAGCTATTGATTGTCAACAGGTATTGGCTAGCATTAACTTCCATTGCCTTAAAAGCCAGATTAGTCTCTCCCAGATCACAGTAGTTGCTGCCATTCAGAAAACATAATCTTTATACTCACGCATCACATTTGCTTCAGTGGGTAAGCAGTGGCAAAAATTATTCATATGAAAGGGGAAATAGCAATCTCTAAACCAGCCTTGAAAAATATTGACCTTCAAGCAGAGAAGAAGGTGACAGCTCTTTTTTCTTGTAGGCCCCATTTCTAAAAGGAAGGTAAAATAGAACAAAGGAAGGCAAAACATTCTATTTCCATCTCCTAACCATTTCTGAAATTGGCCTTGTTGCATTGTGTGTTTGCAGCGATATGAGTCCATTGTTCCTCATTTGCGTGTTGAGTTCCACAGTACCACCCCCCAAAAATTCACACATCACACGTTAATTTTTGTTTAAGGTTTTTGGCATAATTTTGGCCACAACTTTATTCAAATACAGCAAATGTGAGTGGTTGCTTAGGCATTGGTTATGACTATCTGTCCTTGCCCCCAAGGACAGAGCTGGTCCCTTCCGGACACCACCGGAAGCCAGCGTGGGAAACAAGTATTGGGGAGAAATGAGGCTGGGAACCAGTCCAACACCTCTCACCCTCATGTTCCGGTGGGGCTTGCACGGCCCAAGCCTGGCACCACGGACAAGGACAAAAGAATGGCAAGCCCCTGGATTCCTTTAACGGAATTCCCTTTCGCATCATTTGGAGGGATAGGCACCTTACCCCTCCAAGCACCAATTTAACCAATGCCTAACCGCCAACCTTACAAGTTGTGACGATTTGCTACGCAGTAGGCAAAAACCAAATGGCAACAGCCAATCAGCCAAATGGCAAAATTCCTACCAGGCCCCCGCTCAAAGGCGAACGACCCCATGACAGGCATAGCAAGGTCAATTGAACCCAAGAACCACCCTATAAAAGGGAGGGGGGCGGGCGATCCGATGCAAAACGGCCAAGAGGATGTCCTTTCGTCTATCTCCTCTACTTATAGACTCTGACCCCTCCTCCGAATTGGCAACACTCAAAAATCCCCAGCAACCCATTTAACCCTTTACAGGCTTGGGTTCCCACCAAATTTGCCTAGTCATGATGGTGGTCTGTTCCCCAACCGCAACACGTGCTCTCTGCTAGTGAGAACACGCTTTATAGTTTACTTTAATTAATAGCTTTGACACTGTTGTAAGAATTATCATTCATCTGGCTTTTGCTTCAGTTTTAAGTAATAGCTATTATTGCTGTCATGTTTTTACTGGCTTATGTATTTAAGATGTGCTGAAACAAATTTTGTGTGAAAAACCTAAAAGATATTCCAAAAAAGATTTTTTTAAAAAACGATTGGCTCATAAGGAATTAATATGGATTCTAATGTACAAATATGAACCTCATGAAAACCTTATTTCTCCTTTCTACCCACTCCCCACAAAAAAGCCCCAGCAGGGCAGCTAACCACTTTCAATAGCATCTTAACACCAAAACATACCGTGAAATCCTGTGTCACTGAATTTCACTCACTGACTCAAAACAAAAACACCCACCAATATCACCTGGGTTGAATATTGGCCCTGAAATTTATTTTGAAGTTTCCAAACACATATATGAGCAAATAAATAAATACATACTGCTTTAAATTTAATCAAGCAGTTGCCAATATTGAAAAAATGGCACTACAAATGGAACATCAAAAGTCTCATCAGAAGATAAGATTTTCAGTAATTAACCACTTAGTACTTGGAAAATGGAATGCTTCCTGCCAGCTTTACAAATAACTATCAATATGTGATTGATGAATCTATCGATCAGCTCTGTACTTTTGTGGGATCGATATTTTTCTGCATAGAAGTTGCAATTCATTGCAGTGAGTGTGAGACGGGGTGGGGAGGTGGGACGAGAAATGGGGAGGGGGGAGAGATGCTGGTAGATCCTTTTGCTTCCATACAGCATATGGTTCACCAGATGTTTTCATAAAATGGTGATCATGCTTATGAAAACAGATTGCCCTGTGAACAAAATTTTGATGGGCTGATTTAGACTTTTAGTTCAATCTTGGGAGGAATAGATTCTATTACTCTCTTGGTAGAGTGTTTTCAAATTTGATTTTCAGCATGTGCAAGATGTGTCCGCAGCAGTCAATGTTTCTGAGTAGTGTGCACATAAAGGCTAATGCACGCTTTTAAGAATTGCCATTAATCGTCAATTAAAGATGTAACAGAAAGCACTGCACTGGCATTAGTTCACATTACAAAATAGAAATCACAGTGAAGCTTTAACCAATTTGGTGGAAAACAGCAAAACCTTCTTTAGAAATCTTGCAAAATGTTTGCCATTGGCTGTGAATTGTTTGAGTTTTGTTTTTTGAAATTTTAATTGGCAGCAGAAAAAAGAGCTATCAACCCACTTTGGGAACTAGTCGGTGAAAAGCAAAGTATAAATTCTAAAAACAAAAAAAGCATGACTTTTGGCTCAGACATTACAATGAAACAGGATGAAGAAAAGGAGTGTATGCATATAAAATTAGGAAGTAATAATAATTTATTATTTATACCCTGCCCATCTGGCTGGGTTTCCCCAAACACTCTGGACAGCTTCCAACAAAATATTAAAATACAATAGTCCTTCAGATATTAAAAGCTTTCCTAAACAGGAGCAGCTGGAAGCAGCAAAGAGGGAGATCCCAGGCTGCCCCTGCATTAAATGGAGCAGGCCACGCCCCCCAGGCCAGCCGATTGGCTGGCCAGGGGATGACGCGATCAGGGATTCCCTCAATCGTGGGGAGGCTGAGAGCCAGCCCCCACATGCATGGTGGGAGGGTGAAGCCCACAACCCCACCTCCTTTCTACGTCGGAAGTGGCTTTCCTAAACAGGGCTGCCTTTAAATGTCTTCTAAAAGTCTGGTAGTTGTTTTTTCCTTTGACATCTGATGGGAGGGTGTTCCACAGGGCAGGCGCCACTACTGAGAAGGCCCTCTGCCTGGTTCCCTGTAACTTGGCTTCTCGCAGTGATGAGAAAACCAGAAGGCCCTCGGTGCTGGACATCAGTGTCCGGGCTGAATGATGGGGGTGGAGATACAGGGATACAGAGCCGAGGCCATTTAGGGCTTTAAAGGTCAGCACCAACACTTTGAATTGTGCTCAGAAACGTACTGGGAGCCAATGTAGGTCTTTCAAGACCGGTGTCATCTGGTCTTGACGTACCATAGTAAGATGCTCTTAATTTTCTGCTCTGGTGTTTCCTTTTTTCTTTGATTCCTGCGCTCATTATTCTTGTCTACTGGTCAGTGAGAGATACAATTTCTCACATTGAGAATAAACATTTTTCACATCACTTTTGCTCTTGAGGAACAGTTTGCTATTCAGAAGAACACAGAAGACTCGTGCTCTGTGCAGGGTATCTAATGCTAGGCTGTGACATAGGAAAAATCCAAACATGTGATTTTCAAAGAATCATAGAACTGTAGAGTTGGAAGAGACCCCAAGAGTCATTTAGTCCAACTAAAGCATCCATGACAGATGGCCAACCAACCTCTGCTGAAAAATCTCCAAGGAAGGAGAGTGATTTTCTTGAATGGACTAGATTTGTGAAGGAAATTGTAGGTGCAGAGGGGAAAGAACCTTAAATTAGTGCCACTTACTTTGAACATATCCTCCCACCTTTTTAATTCCCTACTGAATAGCAATGAAGTTGTTGCAGTAATGAAATAAACTGCATTTTTTTAAAAAAAAAAATCAGAACAACAGTTCCTAGAAATGTCACTTCCCAGTGATCTTGAGAATGATGCTTCCCCCAACCCCTTTCTCTGCAAATAGATACCAATTTCCATTTTACGTCGCTCTTCATAATTATAGAGAAAAATAACTCTTTTGTCTGGAGTCATGGCCCTCCCCACACTGCAAATGATGGATGTGGCATTTTAAGAGGTGCAAAAACCTTCTCCAAACATGCAGAACGGTCAGGGTGATATTGTGCAGATGTGAGAAGTGAAAAAACAAACAAACAAACCCATAACGATTTAAATGGCTCTTGTGAAAATGGCCTCCTGTTTTTCATTTCTGCAGCCATATGCTTTTAGCACAGTGAATGAAAGATGTTGCAGGATCCATCTAAAAATAATAGAAACAAATCAGTAATTGTTCCTAATGGCTTCAAAAGAGTATCAGAATCCACAACTATCATCGCTAATCTAGCAGAAGAAGTGTCGGGCGGAGGGGGATGAAATTGCTTCTCCTATGGAAACAAATTGTAATTAATTGCTTAATTTGCCAAAGCATTCGCAGTATATATTTAATAGCTCCAGCATTCAAAGGAGCCTTGCCAAACAGCTTTATGAAGAAACATGATCTATGTGTAGCCTCAAGCAGATACGATCTAGTAACTCACTATGCTGTACAAAAGAACTGCGCACAACAGGAGTCTCATGTTTCAGATTCTGACGCCTCAGGATGCTCGATCTTCAAGGATAATTTTTTATATATTCTGTATCACCTGCACATCAGTTTTTATAAACAGAAGATTCAGAACAAGCTCAGTATCCACATATTTTGCTTATATTGGTTAACCCATTTAATGTTAACATAAGCAAACAATGCAGTTATATAAAATGTCATCCAAAGTTGGCTATGACTTGCTTTGCACTGGTCAGGGGCGGCTCAAGGCATTTTGGTATCCAAGGCAAAATGCCCAGCTGCTACCTCCATGATGAATGGGGGCAAATTCTGTTAGGGCTTCTCCTCAAGAACCTCTTGAGGTGCTTCCTTTCCTGACACCCCCCCCCCCGGGGCTTTGCATCAGCTTCTTCTTCATTAAAAGCCGGCACAAAGCCCTGGCTGCAAAGCTAGGCGGTGGAACACCTCCCCTCTCACCATCTTGGACGGAAGGAAGGCATTCCTCAGAGCTTTGCTGCTGGTCTCTTTCTGCCCTAGAGGCTGGGGAGACCAGCAGCAAATCAGTTCTGATTATGGTATATCATTGTGAGGATGAGACTCAGGCTTGCACACTCTTCTTCCATACAATTGGGAGTGCTTGTCTTAGAGCCGCATTCTGAGTAGTTTAATTGGCTCTTAGGCTGAGCAAAAAAAGGTGAAGGGACCCCTGACCATTAGGTCCAGTCGTGGCCGACTCTGGGGCTGCGGTGCTCATCTCCCTTTATTAGCCGAGGGAGCCGGCGTACAGCTTCCGGGTCATGTGGCCAGCATGACTAAGCTGCTTCTGGCGAACCAGAGCAGCGCATGGAAACACTATTTACCTTCGCGCCGGAGCGATACCTGTTTATCTACTTGCACTTTGACCTGCTTTCGAACTGCAAGGTTGGCATGAGCTGGGACCGAGCAAAGGGAGCTCATTCCGTTGCGGGGATTCAAACTGCCGACCTTCTGATCGGCAAGTCCTAGGCTCTGTGGTTTAACCCACAGTGATTAACAAGTGTTTGGGCTTTTATCTGTCATATTATTGGGTTGGGGGCACTCTTGGCTTTGGGGCCCTGGGGGGGTGCCCCTTTAAGCACGGCCTGCACATCTGGGTGAACTCCAAACCAGCGGGGCCACAGTGAGCTGGTCAAGTGACAAACCCAAGTTTTTCATTGCAAGGAGGAAGAATTCCTTCCCATCCTTTGTGGTGGAACCTCAGGAGGGGCCTTTATATGAGCCCAGAAGCAGGGAGGGAGTCAGAGGTGCCAGCTTCTCTGGAGGAGTGAGGGGGCTAGACATGATATTCTGAAGTCATGCAATGTCCTAACATCACACCGGGTGCCCTCTGAACATTGTGTGCCTGTCCTCCTCAAAAAAAGATTGGGGGGGGCATAGTGCTCCAGCCCCCAGGAGCCAGCAATCTTGGAAGGAGTTGACCCCTCCTACCTTAGGGAAGTTCCTTCATGGACTATGTTTTGTTTCTGTTGATCTAATTGGTTCAACTGCAGACCCTCCAATATTTTATAGTTAATATAACCTCCCCACCCCCCATCTCTTGTCCTGAGTCTTCTGTGAGGTGTGAACTTTATGCATAGTGATGTGACGACAGAGACTTAGACTTTCATTCCTTAATGAAACAGCAGGATTTTCGTGTGGTCTCTACATAACTGGTCCTCTATAAGAAGGGAAAAACAGAAGGGAGAAGACAGTATTGGAAGACAATGTCATTTAAGGGATACAGCCTTGCCTGGCGTTATTTTAAAAGAACAGAAAGAGCACCAGTTCACTGATGGCGTACTTTCCTCCTGAACCAGCAGAAGCAGCAACTAGCCTCTTTGATCTGTGTTAACCTAAAGACCTAATTGAAACTAACCCAGAACTAAGCCTGGGGTATGCAGAGACCAAAAGATGTTGAATATTTATTTATTTTAAAAGCTGTAAAATAATCTCGGGGGGGAGGGGGAAATATTTTGCTTCAAAGGATTTTCCAGCAGTGACAAAGTCAGGGTTTCTGTTGAAATTTCAAAAGAGAGGAATTGGTCGTAGATGCAGATTCTGAAATATTAATCACCAAGGAGAGTTTAATGTTCACTGCAGTTTGATAGGGCTGAACAGCTGGTGATAAAGACAGATCAGAAATCTGTACTTCCTTTTTTTTTTCAAGGACCAAGGGGGGGGGGGGGAATTGTCTAACACTATTGCTGTAAGACTGGGACCCTAAATATTTACTTGCATCACAGTCTTTACAGAACCTAGTCTTCAGTGATTCACCAAAAGATCTTAGGAAAGGCTTCTGAACCAAGACGCAGAGCAAAATGCTTAAAAAATCACACTTTTCTCAATGTTGTGTAGCAGTAGTTCATTATCTAGACCCAAATGCTATAATTACGGATAAATTGCATATTATGGTCACAGGCTAATAAAATTAGATACATTAAGACTCTTAAAAACAAATATATAAAAACATTCACCACCCCAAAAGAAGCCAACATAAAATTTCTTGTGATTTGCATTGCTGTTAGAAAAGATTTTGCAACTTTTCCCGTGCCCCTCAGCGGACACCCCCCGGTCTGCTCCTCCTGCTCTGCCCCTGTTCTTCCCTCTTCCAGGTCCAAAAGGACCCACACATTGGCGGGTATCATTTGGACGCGCCTAAAATGGTCTCTGCTTGTATTGGCCTTTTATGAAACTGAATTCTATCAATGGTGCTTAGTAAAAATCCTATAGGAAAAAGGCTCTATATTCTGATGGCATGAGTATCATGACGACCAGTAGATTCTTATCTGCTGCAGCCTTCATCCACTTTCACAGCCGTCGTAACATACTGCATGTTATCTTCTGCCTGTTCTGTCATTGAGGACTTCTTGGGTCATTCTTTGTCTATCTCTTCTCCCTTGACCTTACTGCCCTGAGTGACCCTACTGGAAATATGAGATGCTGAACGGCTTCGCTCACAAGGATCATAGGAACGTGCAAGCCCACTCACCACAACAAGGTGATTCATCGGGTGGGGGATATATATATATATATATATATATACACACACACACACACACACACACACACACACACACACACATATACACATCCATCCATTAGGGAATCCCTAGAACAGATTTAGGGGATGTGCTGGAAGATGGGGGAGGGGCACAGTGGCTGTTCCATTGCACAAGCAGAAATCCTTGCACTTATGAAATTACTTAGTGCTACGCTATAGTATTGAATTACAATTTTAACCATTAATATGTTTCCATGTTAATTAGACAACATCAAGACTTAAGTAAGAGTCCATGAAATAAGCTTTTTAAAAGATAGTGTGGTTTTTAATGGCATTCTCTTTTCTACATCGAAAACTGTGCTTTTAGTCTTCAGAATAATCATCGTCCCTATTTACCTCAGTTTCTGTAACCTATTAGGAAATCATTTCCTGTAGTCTGTAATTATATTGAACAATTTACCTCATCATATTTCCATATGAATTAAGAAGTAAATAGGAAGGTTAAACAACAGAATAATCAGAGAGTAAGCGGGTAGGGGTTATTTTATTTTTATGTTATTAATTCTAATAGCATGATTTACTATAATGCTGTGAAGTCTCATTTAATGTAAGCATGTTTAATAGCCTATACAAGAGCTGTCAAGAAGGGTTTTGTTTTTTGATGGTTTTTTTGCTTTCCTATTGAGTGATCTAGTTTCCACTGAAATTAATGACAAATAACCCTTTATTATAATTAGGGCCATCACTCAATTAAAAATATTGTAACCAATCAATGCAATGGGTTTTGCTCAATTAATTAATTAATTAATTAAGGCTGCAATCTAAATCCACGTACTTGGGAGTGAGCCCTAATGAATTGAATAAGGCTTACTGTTTAGGATTGCACTGCAAATATGCGTAAAGCTGTAGGTAACTGATCTCTAATTCTGCTGAAAATGCATACTTTCCTTTAGATAATAACTGCAGCAGCTGTAGCAAGTTACCATCTTAAAAGAGGTATTCCCTCCTGTGTGAGATGACACCTGCAATCCACAGTTCCTGTGTTCCATTAACTTCCATATTAACTTCCATTTTTTAAAAAAGTAAGAAAATTTGGGACATCTTTTTTAAAACTGGATTTTGCAATTGTACAAAGAAGTGAGAAAAACAAAAGTGCACAACAAAGGGAAGAAAACAACAGAGTACATCCCAAACAGGGGGAACATGAGGTCAAGCACACTTTACAACAAAATTGAATATAACTTAAAGGAGATCATGGGAGTCCATCTGTTACACAGATGGAAGAGTGTGTTATGCAGAGCACATCATAGAATCATAGATGTCCTTTGATGTGTCTGACAAGTGGCCCTGTCTATCCAACTCAG
Source organism: Podarcis melisellensis (assembly GCF_964234715.1). Lineage (NCBI taxonomy): Eukaryota > Metazoa > Chordata > Lepidosauria > Squamata > Lacertidae > Podarcis > Podarcis melisellensis. The sequence goes on along the minus strand of NC_138539.1, from coordinate 29,864,084 downwards.
GCAAGTTGAATAAAATACCACCATACAGCACTAAACCACTGTGGTTTTTATTTATCCTTTATTAAACATAGTTTATGGGTAATTTTTTCCCCAATATTGCAAGAGGCCAGATGTTCTTATACTAAATTGGTAAAGACAAATTGTTCAAGGAATTTCATTGTTGAACCACAGTTTGATGAGCAGAGGTTAATTAAAGCCACATAATTTGTTCAGATTGTACATCTTTGTTCAAGCAATGAAAAAATAACAATAAAAATATGTCAGGAACATAGGCAGTAGCTTCTTCCCATCCCCCCCCCCCCGTAGGAATAGCAGCTGTTCAAATTTTGTCAATAATCAGGGTGCATGGAAGTGAATATTTAGGATAATTAAGAAAATACTGATGTTTCTGAAACCAAGCAAGTGGCAATTTGTTCTAAGGTCACTGGTCCTTCATTCAGTAGAAATCTTTCAATCTGAAATACAGGCGTACCTTGGAAGTCAAACAGAATCCATTCCAGAGGTCCATTCAACTTCCAAAATGTTCAAAAATCAAATCCTGGCTTCTGATTGGCTGCAGGAAGCGCCTGCAGCCAAACAGAAACCACGGAAGCCCCATTGGACGTTCGGGTTACAAAGGAACGTTGGCAAACCAGAACAATCATTTCCGGGTTTGTGGCATTCAGGAGTCAAAGCATTTGAGTTCCAGGGCGTTCGGGATCCAAGGTACGACTGTACCACTTCAACTTCAAACTCTCATCTAACAACCCTAGATAGCTCTGCAGAGAGGTTAAGAGAGAACAACAACAAGAAGAAGAGTTTGGATTTGATATCCCGCCTTTCACTCCCTTTAAGGAGTCTCAAAGCGGCTAACATTCTCATTTCCCCTCCTCCCCCACAACAAACACTCTGTGAGGTGAGTGGGGCTGAGAGATTTCAAAGAAGTGTGACTGGCCCAAGGTCACCCAGCAGCTGCATGTGGAGGAGCAGAGACGCGAACCCGGTTCCCCAGATTACGAGACTACCACTCCTAACCACTACACCACACTGGCTCTCCAAACAAATTGGAGAAAGCCAAGGTGGCCATATTAAGAAAGTAGTTTTGAAATAGGGATTACTCAGATCTTTAAGCATTTTTAGCTTGACCAGACCAAACTAAAGGGCAAAGCCCAGAGAGAACCAAGTCCCAACTATTTGATCAGATCCAGCCCCTTCTTTGCTCTCATGATTGCAAAAGTTAATTGGCGCTTTTGGAACATCTCAATGCAAGGTTTAGAAATCTGCACCTCCCTCCATTCATTTTAGTATAATGTAATTTCATAAGCAGACAAAGGTGATTTATCTTGATATTATCTTTTTAACAGCTCAAATATTTTAATTGTTCAATCTAACTAAACAATTGCATGCTACAGTCCTAATCATACTGTATTGGGATTGAATGTGTCCTTTATTAATCACACATATGGGTAACTTGGGAAAGACCCAAAAACCCAAGATCAATGTATGGCATTTAAGGCAGAATTCCTACAATTTAATAGAAAGGGACTACAAATGTCATTACTAGGAAAGACATCTTGCCTGTGGGCAGGTTGTAGCTCACTGGGTTTGTCAATCCAACTCCCTAGGATTCTCCCCAGGCAATATCCTTCACCAGCACAGCTCCACACGCTCCTCAAATGATTTTTCCTGGCTGCAATATATCCTTGGACTTTTATGTGTGTCTTTTGGTTGCCTGGACAAAGGGTGGGGGGAGGTGTGTGAAAACTTCATGTTTTTGCATGGCTGCCATGTAACCTACTAAAAGGGAAGAGTCACATCCATGGTCCCACCCACTTTTGCTTCTGTTCCTTTAAGAATTCCTCCCTCATATAACACAAGCTCGACCCTTAAATGCAGGGTTGCTTTTAATATCACAAACTAGCTTTCCTCTTTTATGTTGACTCGCTGGGTAATATAAGCCTCTTTTGTATTTTGCTGCTGTTCCTTATTTAATACAACAACCTCAAAAGTGATCTACAGAATAACGAACCAGACATAATAAGTTTCCCCTGGGATTGGAGAACCATTAATTATCAAAATGAATCCTCTCGGAATGCCTCCTAGACCAGTGGTCTGCCTCTATCTAGTTTGTGGTTGCCGACATTGCCTCCATTATGAAGGAATTTAAGATTACCCAGGTGGAAGGTGCATTTGGGGGGAAAGCAAAATATTTCTGCACTGCAGTGCAGAGATAAAATATCACCCTTTATTAAGCAGCGAGAGGCAAGTGCACTGACTGAATGCTTTAATCTTTGCACAAAACATTGAAAACAATCTTCTTGGCACGCAGAGTAAATATTAAAGCAGTGTGCTGGTTAACGTTATTCCTGGGAGTGGGACTAATGTCTAAAGAATGAGGAAAGATGTAAATAATGGCGAGGGACGGCTATGAAAAGGCAGTCTCAGAAGGGCATCTGCAACATAGAACCAGCACAAATAAAAGTGGCCATTGGTCCATCTAGCATAGCTTGCCGAGATACTTGTGTGTCAGAAATATTTTGCTCATTGTAATTATTATGCAAATAATAAGCTCTAAAAATTTTGTTTCCAGCATCCTGCGCCAAATTCCTCTCCCCCTCTCAGAGTGCTGCTGGCGTTTCAGGATTCATGTATCTATTAGAGATGTGCACAAGCCCTTTGTATCTGTGCTTTTTTTAAAAAAAAAATCCAATCTGCTTCTTGGCTGTTCTGTGAGTGTAACCAATTCCCTTCAACAAAGATCTCCCATCTACATGTTTTACACATGCAGAGATGGGATATCCCATGTCTCAGGGGGTGGTCTGAAAGCACACAATGCAAGAACCTTGTTGAAGCTAAGCAGGTCAAGATTTAGTGAATGCCAGGTTAAAAGTAAAGGTAAAGGGACCCCTGACCATTAGGTCCAGTTGTGGCCGACTCTGGGGTTGCGGCGCTCATCTCGCTTTATTGGCTTAGGGAGCCGGCATACAGCTTCTGAGTCATGTGGCCAGCATGATTAAGCCGCTTCTGGTGAACCAGAGCAGCGCACGGAAATCCGTTTACCTTCCCGCAGGAGCGGTACCTATTTATCTACTTGCACTTTGACATACCGTACTTTCGAACTGCTAGGTTGACAGGAGCAGGGGCTGAGCAACGGGAGCTCACCCTGTCGTGGGGATTCAAACTGCCGACCTTCTGATCGGCAAGTCCTAGGCTCTGTGGTTTGACCCACAGTGCCACCCGTGTCCCTGAATGCCAGGTTAGAAGTACCTGAAAGGGAAATGTCATGCCTCAGAATCCAAGACTGGCTGTCTTGAATGCCAAGGAGGAAAAGTACCATTTCAATGCAACAAACAAACTGTATCACATCACTGACACTGGGCTGGGTTATCATGTGTCATTAACTTCAATGGGCCTGTTTCCAGGTACAGCATAAGAGGACAAAATCTAATTTTGAATATTCTGGGAAGTTTGAGTTACTGTGCAAATTGATCAAGACCTAAAATAGATCCAACTGTGATCCTTCAACCACTCTGAGGATCAGGATACTGATCAGTGAAGGGCTCTGCAAACATTAAATGCAATTAACAGAGAACAGCAGTGATGTTACTATACAGGTAACTCACATCTTATGCAGGGGTTATATTCCTGGTCATCATGCATATAAGTAAAATCATGCAAAGCTGTTTAATAATCACTGCACTTATCAGCACTTATCAGAGTGCACTTATCACTCTTCCACTTAGTCTTCCTTCTTGTCTCTTTTGCTGGATGCTGTTGCAGATGGTATGAATACCAGGTGGGGTTGACTGGTAGGCAGATGAAGTGCTTAACTGCCTATCTCTTGAACTCATCAACGTTTTCCATGGATGGTCTCAGAATGTCTGTAAACCCACGAATGATCTTGCGACTGCATTCCATGGAATGGTCAAAGTTTGCAATCAGATCGTTTGTGTGCTTTATGACTTGGAAGAGTTGAGAAAATTGCTGCAGCTTCCAGCTTGCTGGCTCATGTTCACCATTCTCACCCTCACATTCTAAACTTGATTTGACCAATTCCTCCAGCAATTCCACAGACAATACCTGTTGGCCCTCAATTAGCTCTTCCACTTCTTCCTGGATGAGGTCCACAAAGCTATCACCATCCACTTGCCTGGCCATCTGCACAATGTCTTCCACCCCTGTAGCAATGCTTGGAAATCCCTTGAAATGGTGCAGACATTCCTTCCACAACTTCCACCAGCCACAATTCACTGTTTCAGGCTTGATTGCATCCCCTGCCTGCTTGCCCACTGCATCACCTGTGTCAATGCTGAAGGACATCCGGAATGCCGTGCATCATTTTTTAATTTCGAAAAATATTTTTCGGCAACACGCATAATGCTGCAAGTGCATATGTTAAATAAGTATAAAATGTGAGTTACCTGCAAGAGCTTTCTACATATTTTTCTTTTGCTTTCTGGAAGGAAATGCATTTTTTCTGTTTTCAAAGTAACTAAAAAGTAAATAATACACGTTTTCATAATATGTTAGGTACAATCTGCTCTTGAGAACCCTTCACTGTTCTTATGGTGTTTCATAACAAGCGTGCCCAACCCTTTTCAAGGACAATTTTACATTTGTAAGGAAAGGAAATGTACCCTACCCTGGGTTACCATAGGGGAGTCAAAAAGACTTGGAAAAGTTGCATCAAATCTAAGATATATTTTTTAAAAAAAAATATTTACAGCACCTTTGGAGAGGTACTCTATCTGGGAGGGGTTCCCCCCCAAAAAATAAATTTCAGTGAAGGGGCTGGGCCCCCTCAAAATTCCATGGTGGCTGTCACATGCACAAGCCATAGAGTGTCCACATGACACGTCAGCATGGCCAGCGGTATTCGCAAGTGATATCAGCATGCCATAGGGCCTGCACACATGGTGTGAGCGAGCCACAGGGTGTGCTGATGTCTTGCACACATGGCATGCGGGTGCATAGCATGCTGACGTCGCTGGGCCCTGACACCCTCAGTCACGGCGGTGAACATGCCTTTGGATATTTTGTTTCATACTTGTTGTTGACCCATACAACTCTATTGCTTCTGGGTCAGTGATGACAGATCTGGATTTCCATCACAGCTAATTGAGGGCATGGCCTAGTCAAATTAAAGCACTAGTGGAATGAAGGAGAGCTACACAAGCCATTCTTGTGTAGGCTTGCTGGAATGCTTATTGCCAATGGGGGATCAGGGGGAAATTTAATTCAAATTCACACAGTCTGAAACAATATGAGCACCAAAACACAACCATGCTTTGAAATTCACACTTCTCCCAAGTTTGCAGTGCAGTACTCCAACCAACCAATGTTTACAAAAATGCATATATTAGGAGAAAGTGTGTCTTAAAATTAATATACTAGTGGAAATAATATACGAAATGCATTATAGTGAGGAAAATTGCTTCCAAAAATGTGCTTTCAGTAGAAATTTGCTCTAAAATGACGAATTTTTGTAAATATTAAAAAAAAAACAAGCCCACAAAAATTTGCTGTAAAAATGTGGGGAACAAAATTTAAGATTGGAAAAATGAGAAACTGAGCAAACCAAAATCGACAGATTCATCCATCTCTGTTATTACTAAGATCAATAAAACAATACTTTATTTAAAGGAAGGCACTAATCATGAAGCTGTATAAAAGCTTCTTAACAGCATGCCGCTATTCATATTTTCATCTATTATTCATGTGGATTCCTTTTTAATACTGAGATAAAATTATTATTTTTTAAAAAACCAATAACTTATTCCAGGAAGATGCTCAAAGTTCTATCAATACAAAAAAAATTCTGATTTATTATTTTTCTTCTTCGTGTGCCTTAAAATATAAATTGTGTCCCCTTTTTTAAGTTAATGGTGGGAAAACATCATTAATAAGAAGGAAGGAAAAGATACAATGTATATAGGCCTAGAAGGACTTTACAAAGCAGGTCACAGAGCCATCATAAAGCAACAAAAATAGCATCATCCATTGCAGTTAATTGAAATTTGAAAGGATATGTGTTATTTATTTATTTATTTTTACCAAATGCCTTTCACAGACTAACAAAACATCAGACCAAAATGCCTCAGAAATGATAGCAGGATCTCACATATGTATCCATTGTCAGTGGGGTTTGGTGTATTTTCTTAAATAAGCTTAAAGTGGAGAATTGCCTAGCCGATAACAACATGAAACAAGTGTGGCAGGCACTGCAGCAACTACAAGGGCAATACGAGGAACACAGTTAATGCTGATGATGTGTTAGCAAAGGAGCTGAACATCTTCTTTGCCCATGTGTCAATCTTATCATCTGGCCCAGATACTGAAATGCGGTGGCCACCTCCAGACATCTTTATCTCCTTTTAAACCAGAAATGTTGTTAAATTACCAGCTGCTGATTCCTGAAATAATAATCCACACAGACGGTATTACACAAAGAACTCATGCATCTGGAGAAGGTATGTTTTCAGATTATGTACACCTGTCATTGCCACCTTTGATGTTACCTGTCACCCCACAGTTGTGCTCCCAAGTCCGGTTTCTTGCTCCCTGAAATCAGCATCACATGAGTGATGGAAGAGTAAGCAGTGGCAGAGCTTCATGCTCTGGCACTGGGGGGCAGAGAGCAGGTGGGGGCAGGGCTGGCGCGCACCCTGGGAACATGGTGTGCTGCCCACAGGGGTGTGGTGTGTGTCCTGGGGGCGTGGTGCCCAATGCAGGTGGGGGGCAGCCACGATGGTACCCCACTGGGATCGCGCTGCCGGGGCAGTGCACTCCCCCCACACTCCTCTTCCTCCGCCAGTGATAGTAAGTTGAAAGCACAAACATGAACAGCCAAACCAGTCACTTACTAAGGAAAGAGAAAGCAAAACGAGTAGCTTAGGAATATCTGCACTGCCAAATGCCACATTCAGGAACATCAGACCAGAAGTATGGTACCCTGAAGATGTTATTGATCAACAGTTCCCATCTCCACTAACTTTGGGCTGGGGCTGAGTTCAAATACATCAGAGGGCACTGCATTGACTAACCCTGCATCAGACTTGCAATACAGTCTTATGTATTCGGAAGTAGGTCCCATTGATTTAAATGAGGTTTACTCTCAGGTACGTAAGTGGAATAGGATTTCAATCTTATACAGCCTAACCAGGGGTAGGTGAGGATGTCATGGAATTCTGATGCAGAAATTGCCAGTGTTTGCTTATTCATCCCATGTCCAGAATGGAAACCAACCCAGTAAATATTGGTATTCAGTGCTGTTGTTTTCTGTCTGCAAACAAAACAGTAATTGATCATCTATTATGGGGGTTCTATGGGGGATGACAGAAACACACAAAAAAAATGTATAGTCACACCCTTGGAACTGCCTCATGAGGCCTGCTCAGAGCATTGGCTATGGTAACCTCTTGGGTGCTCTTTCGAGTTCTGATTGGACAATCCTCCTTCCAGCTTGCACCTCTAGAATATTGTTAAAGAACATGCACATCAATCAAATTAGCAAAACTCCTAATTCAATAACAATAGATTTTCCTACTAGTGTCTAGTAGAGACATCTTTTTAAAAAGCTTTATTATTATTTCCTTAGAAAAGCAATCAACTGATCTATAAGCTTCTTGAGATATTGTATACTCGTTTAGGAGGGAAAACATACTTTAGTTCTCCTTCAATCAATCACAAATGCCGGTAATCTTATTTTTTTCTTCTTATTTTGCATTTATGTCTTTTAAGTGCAACAAATTAAATATTTCAAAAATTGCATGTAATGTACAGTGTGATAAATGCAGTCTAGGCTACTTGGCTAATCACATTTTGCTTGTTGATCCAAAATGTTAATTCACACTGACCTAATTTAAAATGAAACACATTAGGAATCTGAAATGGAATAACATTACTGCTCTCCCAGCTGTTACGTTTACAGACTTTAACATTCTTCCGTGTTGTTTTCCACTGCTAGTTGACATTGATTAAAACATTATTGTTTTGTAGAGAAATAAATTTGCTAAATTAGAACACTTGCAAATTGTGTGTTGAATACAACATGCTAAAAGAGTTCCTAACCTTAATGGTCCTTAATGGGGGTGGGAAGACACATGATACTGCCTTAAAGACTTCTCAGCAAGGGCTTTAAGAATACAATATCCAAAGATGCACGTCCTTAGAATATTTCATTAACTATTGATTTTTTTTTCTCCATTGGCAGGATAACAACATACCACATGGTTAGCTAGGGATTTGTCCTTTCATTTTGTCCACAGTGGACAAAATATGTAGCAGTTTTACAGAACAATGAAAGCTAGGGGCTCTCTGATCTAGCATTCTGTACTGAGCACAGATGTTTCAAGTACAAAACAGAGCTTCCATTCCATTCATTTTAGTGAAGGAAGGTAATCCGGGCACACAATCCAGAGAGTTACTATAGTTGTCCTCAATGACTTGCTTTAGTTTTTATGTTGCTTACTAAATCAGCAAGCCATATTGCTTGTGCCACTTATGGCTGTTGCTCAAGAAATGCAACTCCTAAAATGTGCTAGGTATAAAGAGCTAGTTACTCTAATCTCTGGGAATGTGGCCAAACTACAGTGGTATCCATTAATGGATACATTTTGTAGTCAAACATGCATGTTTATAGCCATTGTGACAAAAGCACTAATATGTATTGGCAGAGTAATGGAAGGAATAAAGGAAGATTCCTGTCCAGAAGAATGGCTATGGCCAATTTCTAATGTCTATGTTCTGCCTCCATTGTAGGAAGCAGTATGCAATTTATTGAACATTCAATAAATATTCACCTTAAAGAATTCCCTGGGTGCATACCCTAAGGAAACGTTTTCTGAATTCCTGGATTCCAGGACAAGCCACAGCTCGAATAGACACATGTAGTTCTTCTTGTCTAACCGCTTTTCATCTAATCCCCAAGAAGATTAGAATACTAGGCATTACACACACACACACACCCCACAAAAGTGTTGTTCCTATGCATATGTTCAATATCCAGAGACAGACACATTCCCCACTCCTGATTTAAAGCCAGAGCATGCATAACATTAGTTAGTGGGAAATGACAAAAGAAGCTTCTCCTTTATCTGTAATTCATAAACAATATTTTACATTTGAAACTCCAGTCAAAATATGAGCCTTTGAGACTCTTTTCTGTGTTGGAGGAAACATGGAGATTCATAATGTGATAGTGGGACTCCATGCAAGAAGCTATTCTATGGATTACACCTAAAAAGTAGGCCACATCCACACCATACATTTAAAGCACTATGATACCACTTTAAACAGCAGTGGCTTCCTCCATAAAGAAATCTGGGGGCTGTAGTTTGTTAAGGGTGTTGAGATTTATTCAAAGACCCCTATTTTACTCACCGAGTTACAATTCCCAGAGTCCCATTTGAAGAGAATAAATTGTTAAGCCACTCTAGGAATTGTAGTTCTGTGACCAGAATTGGGATTTCCTAACAACTTTTACCCAAAGAATTCTTTCCCAGAATTCTTTGGGCAAAGGCATGACTGTTAAAAGTGGTATTGCAGTACTTTCAGTGTATGGTGTGAATATGGCCTGAGCAAGGAGAAGATTGTTTTGAAAGAAAAAGAAGACGTTCCATATTGAATATAATGCTGACAGAAATACCAGCTAATAGGACATGCCAGTTTGGGCATGGAGGGAAGCTCAGCTATTAAATCTTACTTAACATTGCTTGCAGACAGAAGCCTTGCACCCTCTCACTACAGGAATTTATTTCTGTCCCGACCGAATATTGTTTTCAGAGATATTTTTCTATCACTCAGCAAGATCTTTATAATATTTTGCCCATTTATTTCAGGTGATATCTGTCATGATTGGAGACCAGTATCGTCTGTCACTGTCACACTAATCTGAATTTCAGACCATCTGGATCCTCAACTATCTCATTCTCACATATACTGACTAATGAAGGAGTCCACTGAAAATAATGTATTGCCTCCCTCTCCAATCCTTCATATGATGTGGACTGCCTTTGTAATAGCTCCTGGGGCAACTGGCTATGTGCTGGCAAACATTCCCCCCCCCCTACTCCATAGCTTTTCTTCCAATAAATTAAAATAGACCATTGATCACTTTCAAGCCACTGTTCCTAAGACATAGGGGTTCCAGAAATCCACTTGGCACAATGCCAGCAGTGGTTACCCTCCTCACCCAATCCAAGTGACCTCTTCCTCATGCCCTCATGAGGTCTCAGAGTGGGCTCCAAGGTTGAGGGGGTCCTTAGCAATGTGGAGTCTTGATACACATCTCCTGCATCAGTAGGCCACACACACAAACATCTGGCATAGGCAAACTTGGCCCTCCAGATGTTTGGGGACTACAACTCCCATCACCCCAAGCTAACAGGATCAATGGTCAGGGATGATGGGAGTTGTAGTCCCAAAACATCTGGAGGGCCGAGTTTGCCTATGCCTGCACTAGAAGGAAGCCAGAAAGTCACTGTCTTAAAATATCCTGCAAAGACTCAGAGCAATGCATCATTGAGCACTCTGGGGCTTTGTGGTAAATTAAAAATGGAAGTTTCCCATACCTAGCTGGCACAGGGCACCCAAGGCAGGCATCAGCATCTGCTGGGACCTTGGCAGCTGCGCCCCATGTGATCTAATATTTGGTCAATCCAGATGAGTTCTCTGCATGCCTCAGTTGCAGCTAAGACTCTGTGAAAGACAAAGCTCCAAATCTTTGTTTCCAACTGGTCCAGAAGGCAGGACCATTTCCAAATATAAAGAGAAATCCACCTATTGATCTGTAACCCTTAGCATCTGGTTCTGCAGCCTTCTGCCACATTTACAGTCTCTGCTGAAAGAGTAGTCTCGTAGACACCATTAATCAAACATGTTTCAGCATACAATTTGCCTTCTTTGGTTACTTGGTCATGTTGCCATTCAGTTGTGGGCCGCATAGGATCTGATCCACATGATTTTCCTTCAACTGATGGCCTAGTTTGCCTAGTTTCCTGACCCTGTACCACTATTATTTATGGTGTCAACATTGGCAATATTTTCAATGCCTCCGAAGAAATCTTGATCAACAGCTGGGATAGCTCAACCAGTAGAGAATGAGACTCTTAATCTTAGGGTTGTGAGTTCAAGCTCCATGTTGGGCAAAAGATTCCCGCATTGGAATCTAGTTGGACTAGATGGCTTTCGTGGTTGATACTCACTCATCAGCCCCACCCAACATTGTTGATGGGATCATCATTAGGGATGATGGGAATTATAGTTCAATCATTGCTGCTGTGAATTAATCTGGATTTCTTCCCAGAAATTTTCTCATTTTCTTGCTGTAACTTACAGCTATCCATATATTTTAGCATGCCTGTCTTTTCTCAAGACTAGTTCTCCAAGTCCTGCCAAAAACTTTGTCACAGAAACAGAGTCAGTTTTTTAAAAACAACAACAATAACCATCATACAAGATTCTGAAAATTGTATAGGGTATCAATGATGTTGTGTAATGCAGGAATGGAGGTAAATCTATCCAACCAGAACCTGCCTACCAGTTGGGACACAGCATTTTCTAGAACATCAAAAATAATGTAACACATTCTGACAGATTCCAGGTCAGTCCTGGACATAGCAGGTGAGGTCTAGTGTATCCTAGGCATGCATTAAGCCCAGCAAGGATCTGATTACATCAATTCGTCACAGACAGTTTAACATCAATTTCTAGCAGAAAGCTGTTTCAAACAACCCTTGGGTGTTTACAGTTCCATTTGCTTTGTAACCATGTTGATCAATAATTCTTTTGCAGAATGATTCTCTGAGTGCTCCTTCACAGATTCAAAATGTAGGTCAATGTACAAAAAAATAAATTCTAAGCATTTCATGGATGAACTGGTGGTGCATTGAATGTGGCAATATCTTTGATGGGCTCTGCAGTTCAGTACCTGTGCACAGGTAGGCAGGGGCATAGGAAGGGAGGTGCGGGGGGTGCTGGCTGCCCCGAGTGTCATCCCTGAGAGGGTGACAAAATGGCACACCGCAGGGGGTGGCACTTACTGTGGGGCCTGGCCTGCAGCACGCCCAAGCCACGCATCTCTCTTGGGAGTCCCACGGTGACTCAGGGCCCCGTGCTGCCCAAACTTCACCAGGCGGATTCCCTGGGCGGATCGCCATGCTGCCACCCTGGGTGGATTGTCACAGTGCCCCATGGATGGATCACCCCATCCACGTGCACCGCTCTGGGTGCCAGAGCAGCTAGCTATACCCATGCAGGTAGGCCATTCAACCACATATAGATAAAAATATATGCAGATTGTTATGTATCCAAAGGTTATTAACTGTTAGCCCACAGTTGCTGGCAATACTACAAGAACAGAAACTCATGATGAATCGTTAATTTTGCAAAGATAATTAGGAAATAACTTAGTAAAAGTGACTTTTTTAAGCCTATCAACAAGTGATGTTGGAATGACATATTATATGAAGAAGCAGAACTGGTCTAGGAATTACACTGCTTGTATTTTTCCACTGCTTGCCACCTTATCATGTCATATCCACAAAAGTAGTCACGATAGTCCAATCTAAAGGAAAATATAAACAGTGTCTATGGTGTTGAGCCACACAATACCAATACACTGCAAGGTTTCCTAAATCAACTCCAATATGTTAGATTTACACTACAATAGCATAAATTTTGTGAAGCAGCAAATAAAAATAAATTACCATCTACCAGAAGATAAATCTCTAGCTTGCCTATGTAGCATGCAGCATGTGCAAATGCATATTTAGAGCCGGTACTGAGGAAAGGGAAAACAGAAAGCAATTCATTGCTATCACTTCAATAAGCTACAGAATGTTAAGTAGCTTATTGATTTGTTTAACAAACATGTGGAATGGGGACTAGAGAAGAAATAATTACGAACTCAGAATGAAACAAATGCACATTTATTTATTAATAAAATTAAGTTGTGTATGCTCCCTGCATGCAAATTAAAAGATCTGCAACAATGCCTTCATTATAACATTACTATGTTTCAGGACTAGAAAGCTTGCCATCTCACTGTGTTCACAGATACTCTCCCTTTCCTCCGGTGTGGATAACAACTGTGGATTGCAATATGTGTATCTTTCCCGCCCCACCCAAATGAGCAGGTTTCAAATGAGCTGCTTGAATTTGCTGCATATGGGCAACTCCATACATCCTTGGGCTTCTGCCAGGGCACCAGCACCTATGTGGGGTCCACTGACAATGCCTGAGCTGCTCTCCCTTTATTTTCATTTTTATTTTTGGCCTGGCATGCTGAGCAGCACTTGGCAGATACATTTGTGTGCCCAGGCGGAGACCCCCAACCCCTGGGAGACAGTCTGAGAGCAATGAGTCACACATGGCAATGTGCGACAGTCCACAAATGGTGCCCACCGTCGGACAGGTGAGCGGTTAATCTCTGAATCCAGCTTTATATATGATACTGAACTGTGAAGCAGGAAGTTCTCTGTTGAACTCTTGTCTCTTGCCAAGAATTCACTAGATGCTCTTCTTTACCAAAACACCACCTCGCTCCACTTGTAAAACATTGTTACCTTTGTAAAACTCAACCTCATCCCACCTGCAAAATAGCAATAAGAAGAAGAGTATTTTCAGAGTTGTTGCACAGATTATTGAGAGAATGTTTGAGAAGCATTTTGAATGCTTTAAGGTGCTCTACAAGGTAGAGCCAGCAAGTTTGGAAAACTCAGCAGTGGCCAGAAGATTGGAGAAGATCAGTCTACATCCCAATCCCAAAGAAGGGCAGTGCCAAAGAATGCTCCAACTACCGCACAATTGCACTCATTTCACACGCTAGCAAGGTTATGCTTAAAATTCTACAAGGAAGGCTCAAGCAGTATGTGGACCGAGAACTCCCAGAAGTGCAAGCTGGATTTAGAAGAGGCAGAGGAACCAGAGACCAAATTGCAAACATGCGCTGGATTATGGAGAAAGCTAGAGAGTTCCAGAAAGACATCTACTTCTGCTTCATTGACTATGCAAAAGCCTTTGACTGTGTCGACCACGGCAAACTATGGCAAGTTCTTAAAGAAATGGGAGTGCCAGATCACCTCATCTGTCTCCTGAGAAATCTCTATGCGGGACAAGAAGCTACAGTTAGAACTGGATATGGAACAACTGATTGGTTCAAAATTGGGAAAGGAGTACGACAAGGCTGTATTTTGTCTCCCTGCTTATTTAACTTATATGCAGAATTCATCATGCGAAAGGCTGGGCTGGATGAATCCCTAGCCGGAATTAAGATTGCCGGAAGAAATATCAACAACCTCAGATATGCAGATGACACAACCTTGATGGCAGAAAGTGAGGAGGAATTAAAGAACCTTTTAATGAGGGTGAAAGAGGTGAGCGCAAAATATGGTCTGAAGCTCAACATCAAAAAAACGAAGATCATGGCCACTGGTCCCATCACCTCCTGGCAAATAGAAGGGGAAGAAATGGAGGTAGTGAGAGATTTTACCTTCTTGGGCTCAATGATCACTGCAGATGGTGACAGCAGCCACGAAATTAAAAGACGCCTGCTTCTTGGGAGAAGGGCAATGACAGGCCTAGACAGCATCTTGAGAAGTAGAGACATCACCTTGCCAACAAAGGTTCGTATAGTTAAAGCTATGGTTTTCCCAGTCGTGATGTATGGAAGTGAGAGCTGGACCATCAAGAAGGCTGATCGCCGAAGAATTGATGCTTTTGAATTATGGTGCTGGAGGAGACTCTTGAGAGTCCCATGGACTGCAAGAAGATCAAACCTCTCCATACTGAAGGAAATCAACCCTGAGTGCTCACTGGAAGGACAGATTGTAAAGCTGAGGCTCCAGTACTTTGGCCACCTCATGAGAAGAGAAGACTCCCTGGAGAAGACCCTGATGTTGGGAAAGATGGAGGGCACAAGGAGAAGGGGACGGCAGAGGACGAGATGGTTGGATAGTGTTTTCGAGGTTACCAGCATGAGTTTGACCAAACTGCGGGAGGCAGTGGAGGACAGAGGTGCCTGGCGTTCTCTGGTTCATGGGGTCACGAAGAGTCGGACACGACTAAACGACTAAACAACAACAACAAGGTATATATGTTATTTATTTCCAGCAGAAACACCACAAAGTCTTCACGTGGTTCAAACAAAACTGATTTGCCCTTTTTGTAGGTGGTATCCCACTGCTGACAAATTAACTGCTGTACAGTATCACCATAGAACAGGACACAATTCTGTGTTGTGTACAATACTGAAGAACATCTGCAATAAAGGTTCAGTCAAGTTTAAAAGAATTCCTTTGGTAACATTGCCAATTACTCATATTATTTCCCCTAAGCAGTTCAACACATTGCCTAAGACAGCACAGGATAAAAGGAACACGTTGATTTTTTTTTGGGGGGGGGGGTTGTAGAATAATTTATTAGGACATTTTAAAAGACTGGCGAAAAAGCAAAGTGAACAAAGTAGACTTGTTTGCTTCTATGAACTCTCTATAAGTGATAGATCCCTATTCAAAACTTTTCAAAGAACTGTAGGTGTGTATGAGGGGGGGGAAACCCTTCATAGGTAGGAGTAGGAGACTATTTTGAATAGTAATATACATAAGATTGTATATGAGATCAATTTATGAGATGTGAAATGCTGCAATAAAGCACTGCTCTACTATTTTTTTAAAAAAAGAAAGGAAAAAAGAAAATCTGTATAGAAATGAAAACTGACAAATCTGAAAATAATTCTTGGAAATAAGAGAAAAACAGACAGGTTTGTAAACTGTATTTAATTTATCCCCCATTCCTATCCAGGGTCTCTGTCTGATGTTTAAAAAAATTCAATTTGCAATGAAGAAATAATAACAGTCCAAACACAAGCATCTTTATATTAGGTGTTCGCCATGAAATCACTGAGGACTAGTGACCAGTGAGGCTATACAAGCAGGGCTGCACTGCTCTCCGGTCTTCCTAATACTGTTTGTCACTGCAGGGAGCTGCAGGATGGGAATGGGAATATCGGTAATGTGAGATTCCTTGCATGTGTGTAACAATTGAATACAACCCAAGCATCTTTGTTTAAGCAGCAGACAATATGCCATACAATGTCTGGATGAAAATGTTAGCTGTTTATTCACAAACTGAGAATACATGTTCAGCTGGTTGATGTAAATAAAGAGTTCTATGGCCCCAAAATAACTATAGCAAGTCTGGATAAAAATAGAAACAGCCAACTGTGTAGCCAAGAACTTGTATAAGAACTCATCTAGCACATTTAGAGAAATAATAAAAATAAAGATCTGAAGAAAAATCAATTGTCCTCAGATTAAATCTCATTTGGTTTACAATGCTCCATGTTGTGGAGGGCAAAGACTCTGCTAGGATGCAGAAAAGATATACAGGGAAATAACACAGAACTTGTTCTGAGGTTTGTGGAATGCCCTCCCCTTTGAGATTCTCCTGAGCATTTGGCACCCAGTGAAATCATACCTGTTATCACAGCTGGAGGTTGTTTGAGCAACACCTCAATTGGGTTAAGATTTAGGTGGGTATCTATCTCTGAACATGATGGGCAATTTCTGTGCCTTGACAAAGGTACTTTATTAACCAGGACTGCAATCCCATAAAGGATGAAGAAGGTTAATATATTTCAACTGAACTGCAATAAGAGTTATTTCTGCATTGGAGCATCCATAAGAACGAAACAAAACTCATCAAGGATGCACTTTGTCTCCCTATTTTTAGATCTGTATTTGTATGATCTGGTGCTCAAGTTCAGTTCACCTGAGATTCACGCTTCCAAATTGGGAAGCAAGCATGGCAGTTTTCATATTGCTGTGTGCAGATTGTGCTGTATTTTTCTTTTTAACAAAGGTAAATTTTAGAAGGGGTTTTAAGTGATTTTCTTCATGCCAGAATAGTGAAAAGCTGGTTATAAATTATGATAAAACTAAGCTCTTGGTCTTCTTTAGAGACGATCTGTTTCTATGCGCTATATGCTAGATGGTCATCTGTTAGGAGTGAGAGTCTTTCAGTACTTACTGTAAGCCACTCTTTACTATGTTTAATACAGTATATGCTGTAAGCCACTCGGAGTGGTTGGGAAACCAGCCAGATGTGTAGGGTATAAATAATAAAATAATAAAAATAATAATAATTACTACTATCACTACTACAGGATTATCTCACTCTGCTTTAAAACCCATGTAAAAATTGCTATTGCCATGGCACCTCAGACCTCACAGGCTGTCCTAACAAATATGCTGCGCTTAGGCACTGATGTTCCACCAGATTTCGATACTCCTATTTACTCTTCAAGATTAAAGCAAACATCAAAGTGTAGTCATCATCATAAGGGTGGCAAAGGAACACTAAATCAAATATAATCAGATATCTTGGAAACAGGCACAAAATGGAATATTTTCCAGCATAGAAATTGATGATCATTTTGTTTTGAGGGCATATCCTTGAGAACACAACTGTTCAGGCACAGATGTGCAGGCTGCACAATAATTTCTTTGCCGCATTATTTGTTGTGTGCCCACAAAATACTGAACTAATAAACCAATGGTAGTCCCTTTGTTCCATTGCTACCTAGCCAGGTCCAGCCTATTGAGGGAATGTGTTTGGCTGATAAAACCTAGGCTGGAGGAATGTGTTGCCTGATTCAGTTCCCAGTGCTGACTCGCATCATGCCTCCTGTACTGCTTCACACCACAAATGTTTTTGCCTGACTAGAATGTTTCCTTGAACTCTGGCAGTGCCTCTCATTTGTCTGGATGGAGAACGGAGAGGGGTGTGTGAGCATGGGTACCAACTAGCCTACTGTGCAAAGGTAACATTTGCATTTATGGTTCCATTCATTTCTGCTTCTAGCCCTGTCCACTCCTGGTTTGTGGCCCTTGGAAGCTTGCCCAGAGGCTAATGTGGACCTCAGGCTGCAAATGTTTTCCTCATGGCAGATTCAGCCAAATACACTTAACTAGCTTGCTGTTTATTTTCCTCTGTTTTGTTTATCCATGTGACATTACACTACAAGCCTGACAGATATCTAACAAGTCGTGTACTGCCGAATGTTCTATCACTCAAAAAGACAGCCAAGTCAACCATTAAGATTTGCACCCATCAAAAACCTTCATTTATATTCAAGGCTTTCTTACTGTCAGCATAGTTCTCAGCGGAGCTCAGAGCCACACAGACTCCATTAGCAACCAATAATAAAGGGAAGTCGAAATGAACTCTGTTCCTTTTGCTCCCCCCCCCCATTTATTTTCTTTTCTGTTTTAGCCACATGCATGGCTTCCAGGTGACCTCTGAATGTAGACAGAAGCATCCAGAGTGCTCAAGGCAAGTATGTTGTCATGGTAACACTGAAGAAGAGGGCCCCAGCATTTAAAGACTTACAAACAGGTAATTAAATACACCCAGAAGCAGAGAACAAATGCTGGATGCTGCCCCTGATGTAAACCGTGAATGAAGATAGCTTCTTAACCTTTCACCTTCTGCTGATAATTTGCTGCTCGCAATTTTGCTCTTATTTACATGGATTCATTTTCTGATCGGCTTTCACCAAGGACAAATATAATATGTCGATATTAGGGCAGCAGAGAGATTATGATTGACAACATATGCTCCATGGCTGCTTTAATCAGCCTCTTACACAAAATCTAGTCATCTCTTTATAATGATGATGGCAGAAAAAGCAGAATAATAATCGTCTACAGCTGCCATGCAGCTAGTTTAAAGCAAATATATATATTCATTTATTCTCATCATTTCTGTGATGCCTATTCACACAACAGGACTTGGAAAGCACATTTTGTATGAGTAAATGAGTTGGTAGCTATATTCCCCACGGCCTTGAGGAATTATTATTTTTCTCTGGGATACAGAAGGCATGTGTTTGAATTTTCGTTTTTCATTGCCTGTGCTTCCTAAACACCTCTCTGCATGCTTTTCTGATATCTCATTTCACAAGTCAGCTAGCAAAAAAAAAGTATGAGGTTAAAATTATGAATCTAAACTGCTAACAGGACAGATCTAAATATCAATGCACCAATTCTAAAGCATTTCAGCATCAGGGAATTAATTGCACAGGTAGAATGAATGAATAGCATGTTTGCAAAGTTAAGACTTAAAACCTATATTTACCTGGGAGTAAGCCCCACAAAATTTAGTAAGACTTACTTTTGAATAGATATGTAAAGGATTGCAGTGTGATTCTCTGTGTTTTAAGGCTTTAAAGCATGGTGTGCTTTGTATCAATACTTAAATTGAGATGGCATTTGGGGAGCAGCCATCCCAGTACTAGTTGTATGGTGACAGCATGCAGACAGGGATGGAGCTACCTGTCCCAGCACCCGGAGTGGCGTGGGGCTGGGCTAGCTGGCCCATGGGGGCAGGGCTAGTGGCCCACATGGTGAGCGTCCCTAGCCGCTTGCTGCCCGTGCAGCGAGTGGGGGGGGGCACTGCTAGCAGCCAGTGCAGTGAGAGTCCCTAGCCGCCTGCCTGCTGCCCACGTGGCGAGCGTCGAGAGGGGCGCCGCTTGCCGCCTGCGGCAGCATCATCCCTAGCGGCCCACCACCCATGCAGCAAGTGTCCGCATGGCAAGGGGGGTCGGCAATGTCACCCACCCTCATGGCTGACACCCGGTGTGCACCACACACCCTGCACCTGCCTTCCTCCACCAGTGCACCCAGAGCCAGTTAGCTATAGGCAGTTGGACTTTCTGAGAACTGCATGGATTGCCTTGCTGCTTGAGACCATGAACCATACAGACTGGTCTTCTGTCTCCAACAGCAACCACCCAGGCAATGATCATCTCATGTGTTTGCTCCCCAGCATATAGCATTCAGAAATATACTTGCTCTGCACCTGAAGTTTCCATTTAGCTGCCATGCTTAAGAGAATATGGCAGACCTGTTTCCCATATCTACTGTTAGACCTAGGTTAGCAGGTACGGTATATAAAGCTAATCTTTTTTAGGGTGCTAACTAGTTTTCTGAGCATTTCTTGGTGTTTGCTTCAAAGTCATCCCCTTTCCAGTTCTATCCTGTCACAATTCTTGCATTCCATGTAGAAGCTTCTCCTACCTCATTGATCAAAGAATGATTTGTTTTGTAATATGATTGAACACAATATATGCATACCCATGGCATCCACTTTAAGAGTTAAATTACATGACTGTCCAGCAGAAAGCCAAACATTAACATATCAATAGTTGATCACTCAAAGCTGGATGCTTTCCGATTACTGATCTTCCAACCTAATACAAAATGCATTTTAGTAGCGACAGAAGGGATTGATCTTCATGTTTTATACAAGAGTATTTCTTGGCAGTGTCACATGGAAGATTTACGAACCCTGTAAATATTAGGAGTGCAGCTAGGCATATAGTGGATCTTTTAAATATTACAGAGGCTCGACTGCAATCTCTAACTCCACTCATCCTTTAATAAGCAATGTAGATTTCATGATTTTGCAACTCAATTTGCAACCTGTGCACTAAAAACAGAAAGGGCGGAAAGCTGTGGTCAAAGGAAGATGAGCTACATCTTCAGACGAATATACCACAGTCACCAACTGATAACCATGTAGAAAAATGTCTCTACACAAGAACAGGATCCTGGTCTAAGACGGGCCTTTGGCCTGATCCAGAAGGCTCTTCTTATGTTCTTATTTATGGTGGCACAGTGAAGACATGTTCAGCAACCTTCCCCTTCTCAGACAGTCCCATCTATGTTGTTAAATCTATGGTGGTAAATATCATCTGTGCTGCTAAATACAGTTTACTGATGCTAAATCTAAGGTGTCAAATATTAGGGCTCTGCATTGGATTCAGCCAAGGTCTGGGCCAAATTGGGCTTATTTGGATGGATCCAAGCATTGAGGGCCAGGCTGGGTGGCCCATAGAGGACATCAGGCAGAAAGCAGAAGCTAAAGCAATGGAACCCAACCCCTGACATGGGTTATTCCATCCCATCCCATCTGACCCTTTCTACCATCTGTTGGTGACCCAAGGAAGATGGATAAACCAAGAAATCTACAGCCAAATATCACTCAGCTATGTGTGTGTGTGTGACTCCCATTTGCCCTCTTGTTCTCTGCTACGGATACAATGGGCATCTTGTTTTCAAGGTGGTGGTTTCCCCCCCAAAGGGGATTTTATAGCAGAGATGAATTTGCCGTTTTAATAAGAATGTTCTAGAACAGGGTGAATCAGAGCTATGTTGCCTTGAAAGACAAAGTTTATGAGAAAAGAGGCTTGCCAGCTCATACAAAACAATATTCATGGGGTTTCAATATTTTCACACAGCTGGCTTGTACCTTCCGCCATGTGGCATAGGGAGAGTTAGGGGGTGTCAAACTTAAGTGGATATTTTCGTTTTGAAACCTGTGAAAAAATGTGAATAACTAAATTTTGAAAAAGAAGTGAGAGAGATATGATTAAAGTTTCTAGTTTGCACCACAAAGGAGAACAAAGGAAGCTTTAAGGGGGGGGGGTTAGCATCCTCTGGTACCCAAAGGGGAAAATCCAATAATGTGCTCCTATTCAGAGATCAAATGTCACTGAGGAAATTAATGGAGAATTTAAAAACTGAGCAGTCCTATGGGGGTGTTATCTGCTAATTGTCCATTTCATAATGTTAGCTGGATGATTTAAATGCAGTGGGGTGTATTATTCAAGGCTGTGTAGGTAACTGGTAATTTCTTAACTAAAAATAGTATACGTCCTTAACATTTGGAAAGCTAGAAAATCTTCTTCTTTTGATAACATGGTGAAAGTACATGTTATTTATTGTGTAACAGGCAGCTATATATTTCACATCATTTTATTTATTTTATTTTAAAATAGCATTTATTAAAGGTTTTCTTGGGTTACAAAAATTGTCTCTATTTTCAGGTCATAGAGTCTTTTCTACAGATCAGTTACATTCGATGTGAGACATTAATGTTATATACAGTAGAAGTTTGAGGGAGAAACGAGGTGAGGAGAGGGGGAAGAGGGGGGTGGCAAATTTGCATTCTTTTACTTAGCGTATGTGTGAGGCTTTGTGTCAGCATCACTTGCGTAGTTTCTCTATTAATTTGTTAGTTTTCATTGGCAATGGGGGGGGCAGGGAAAGCCCTGGGCATGGTTTGTTGCCTTCAGTTGACTGCAGGGAGTTTTTATAACTTTTTAATTCCATGCGAGTTAGGTTGTTAATCTATCATATGCTTTTAGCTTTTTGCATTTCATCTGTGTTGTTTTAATTTGTATGAGCCGTCCTGAGTCCTGGCCTAGAAAAAGGGCAGGCTATAAATCACTATCATAATATCTCTTCCTTTCCTTAAATGGATTACAGTAAGTGTGGAGGGCACCACACTGACTCCCCTCCCCCCCAGCTTTGAGCATCTATAGCAGCCCTTTCCTCTCTTGTGCCCCCGTAATGTGGTACCTCGGGTTACAGACACTTCAGGTTACAGACGTTTCAGGTTACAGACTCTGCTAACCCAGAAATAGTACCTTGGGTTAAGAAGAAGAAGAGTTTGGATTTTATATCCCGCTTTATCACTACCCTAGGGAGTCTCAAAGCGGCTAACATTCTCCTTTCCCTTCCTCCCCCACAACAAACACTCTGTGAGGTGAGTGGGGCTGAGAGACTTCAAAGAAGTGTGTGACTGGCCCAAGGTCACCCAGCAGCTGCATGTGGAGGAGCGGAGATGCGAACCCGGTTCACCAGATTACGAGTCTATCGCTCTTAACCACTACACCACACTGGCTCTCACGCTGGGTTAAGAACTTTGCTTTAGGATGAGAACAGAAATTGCATGACGGCAGCAGGAAGCCCCATTAGCTAAAGTGGTACCTCAGGTTAAGAACAGTTTCAGGTTAAGAACGGACCTCCGAAATGAATTAAGTTCTTAACCCAAGGTACCACTATATAGGGGTGCTGCCAGCAAACAGAAAACATAGGAAGCTGCCTTATACCCAATCAGGCCATTGGCCCATCTAGCTCAATACAGAAATCTCTCCTAGCCCCACATAGAGATATCAGATGGAACCAACGATCTTCTGCTTGCAAGACAGATGCTCTAGCACTGAGCCATGGCTCTTCCCCAAAGCTGTACATGGGGACTTGAGTAAGAACGGGCTTCTGAATGTTTCTGCCTAGAGGACGTGGAGAGATAAGAGGCAAGGCAATGGTGCACAAGCTCAGAAACGTCTTGATGGAAGAAACCTCCAAAGAAGGAGAGTCCACAACTGCCCGAAGAATTCCATTCCACTTTTCCATGAATCTTTTTTTAAAAAATGGAAAACCACATCGCCAAATATATAGGAGTGCAAATTTCGAAGGACAGCTGCTTTTCACTTCGTGTATAAGTTCTGGATGTGTGAATTAGGCAGGTTCTCATACAAATGCAAACAGAATACATTTCTCCCTCAACTCTACCTCGCATCAGGGGCCATGAGGAAGGATTGCTAAATCCGATTGATGTGCCTGTTTAGAGCTCCCATCAGCTCCAAGCAGAAAGAGGAGGAATGGATTTAAAGGGCCCCGACAGCTTCACCAGGACCCTTAGAGAAACTTTTCCTTGTTGCTTGGCAGTGATAAGAGTTCTGAGTGGCTACAGAGCCAAGGAACCACTGGTTTAATCCTTGCTCTCTGTCTCCAATATACCAGCGCTCCATGCTGGGGACGTTGAAGGGATTTAAAAATAACAACTTCCTCACAGCAGCTCCCTAACACTGCTCTCCACAGCACCTGAACTGCCACTGATCCATCTGCCCCCATCTCCCAGGAAATCCACAAGGGGCCAGGAATCTTTGGAGGGGGCCGTTTTGCCCCAGGTCCTCCCAAACCAGGAACCAGCTCGGGCTTACCATGAGCGGCCTTGAGCACACTTTGGTACAGAGTGCCAGGCAGAAATCGCGAGTGTAAATAAATAATTAATACAGATAAATAATTAATACAGATATTAATTCAGCATCTGCAGCTCAGTGTGCAAAATCAGGTATAAGCTATGCTTTCAGTATTTTACAAGAAGCAGAAAAATCCTACTAGTGTGCCTAACTATTTTCAAAGTGTATGACAAATATTTCAATTTATACTCTTCTTGAAGGTTTCACTGCTGAATATATATGTATATATTCAGGGTGGTATATACGTCACCCTGGACCAATAAAAGCATATTATTCTGGCCATTTAGATGCTCCCATTTACAAATTTAAATATTACTTTAATTTAAATTCAGCCAGGATGCTTCTAAGTGGAAGGGACCACAAAAGGTTACGAAGGTCTGATTTTAATTTGCACCACAAATCTATATATTGATCATGTTCTAAATAAAACATTTTGCTTTAATAATCTTAAAGGCATTTCCCTAGTAGCTTCTGCTGCTGAATGCTTCCAGCTAAACAGCAGACTTTATTGGCTCCTGTAGCAGAAGCACAAACAAAGTATAAACCTTTGAGG
Source organism: Podarcis melisellensis (assembly GCF_964234715.1). Lineage (NCBI taxonomy): Eukaryota > Metazoa > Chordata > Lepidosauria > Squamata > Lacertidae > Podarcis > Podarcis melisellensis. The sequence goes on along the minus strand of NC_138539.1, from coordinate 29,839,662 downwards.
CATGTGAAATTATACATTAATAATGAACGAATACCAAATAATAAACAGAACCTTTTGCTGTTCTGTTTTGGAATGCTGGAGCAAAACTGACGCAAGGAGGAACAAGGGGAGCTCTATTCGATGTGCAGATTTATGGGGACGTTGTTCTCTATGTGCACAAAAATCCAACTAATGTAACGATAAACTCAAAGCAATTTTAATAAACATGCATCAGAAGAAAATGAAAAATTAATGTGTTTATAAATAACATATTTTGTGCAAAATAAGCTGCTAAAGCCTTGGGTTTAATTGCACAAAGTCAGAAAATTTCAGCGTTATGAATCCAGAGAATTTATCACTTTACATAACTGCAGGGTTGCAGCTATAAAATGGTTTGCCCGCATGTGGTACAGAAATAAATAATGAGTGCATTAGGAAACGTGAATGCTCAAATTAAATTGTTTACATTCATGAATGCAAGAGCAGACTGCAAAGCTTGGGAATGTAGCAACATTGTAAGCTTCCTTAAGCTAAGACTACTGGTCCACCCAGCTTAGTACTGATCACAGTGATGCAGTGGCAATACAGGCAAAGGCTTACTTAGCCCTATCTAGAGATACTGGGAACTTAACACAGAACCTTCAGCATGCAAATCATAGTCCACATGCTTTTACAGCTGGAGCAGACCTTTCCAAAGATGGGCAGCTCCATGCATGGATATCAAAACATTTGGACGATCTGTGCACCACCAACTTTGACACGTAGAATATTTTCTCTGATCTCAGATTGAATTTCATGATGCACACATGTCTTCTGTAATCTCTAGGCTAGACTGTGCCTCTCACTTCACATCCACGTGACCTAGAAAGTGGGCGAAAAATTGCAACAGTAAGTTTGATCACATGGAGAAGCATGGCGGCTGGGGTCCATTGCGTCATGCTACTAGTTGTGTACGCTCAACAGAGCTTGGGAAATCTTAAGTCACAGCTTCCAGTGGATGGGAATTTTCAAAAAGTTTCTGATGCAACATGGGGGTTGGCTGCTTAATTATGAAAGTGAAAAATCCCAGGCTGTTGGTTGTGTACATGGGAGGTCCACGCTCTCGCTCTTCAGCCATTTCTGTTACCATAACAGCACTTTTTGAGGCAGATATAATCAGAGGGATGGCATTACATGGAGAAACAGGCTGCTTTTCAACAGTATGAACAGCTGCTGAGTTTACACATGTTAACTCTTTAAGAATGGAAGTTGATGCAGTGTCTTACACAGGTAAATAAAATCTGTTTCAGCATATATCAAAGCCAGAGTTGATCCTAAAAGGCCACTACTTACAACAGGGAGGAAGAACCTGTGGCCATCCATGTGTTGTTGGAGCAGGGCCGGCCCAGCCATTAGGCAGAGTGCAGCTGCTGCCTCAGGCGGCAGAAGCCCTGTGGCGGCGGCAGTGAAGAAGTGACACATGCATTGGTGCTGAATTGGGGTGAGATCATGTCCATTTTGGGTGAGATTTCACCCCAAATCAGCTAGATCTTGCTTGAGATCGACGTCGATGCTGGCAGTGCTTCTCCGCCAGTGACAGATGTGGCAGACTGTGAGGTGGCAGCAGTGGCAGTGGCAGCAGAGAGAGTGGTGCTGGCGGCTGCAGTAGCAGGTATGGTGTTGGCAGGAGCAGCCACTGCAGCAGGGTTAGACACGACCTGGCAACGGAGCTGCCGCGGCAGGGTGAGCCTCACCACGGCAGAGGAGGACTGCTCTCTGTCCCTGGGTCAGAAGAGCTGCTGCCATCAGGCGCGAGGTGTGCCGCCCACTCTTGAAGCTATATCAGTGACAAGAAAACTACCTTGCCAGTGTAGTGTAGTGGTTAAGAGCGATAGACCCGTAATCTGGTGAACCGGGTTCGCATCCCATCTCCTCCACATGCAGCTGCTGGGTGACCTTGGGCCAGTCACACTTCTTTGAAGTCTCTCAGCCCCACTCACCTCACAGAGTGTTTGTTGTGGGGGAGAAAGGGAAATGTTAGTCGCTTTGAGACTCCTTCGGGTAGTGATAAAGCGGGATATCAAATCCAAACTCTTCTTCATCTTCACCTTTAGCCCAGCCTTTGGGCAGGTTTGGCTAGGAAATTTAAAACAAGTCAAGCTGTGCATACATTTTTCTAAGGGTGACTGTAGATTTTTCTTTAAGAAATAAATCATATATTACTACCTTTCAATATTAATTATGGCAATTCTTTTTCCCATGGGTTGTGAATCAAATAACCCAAAATTGTATCGTGTAAGTGTGTAATTTTCATTCATATATATATATCTTCTTGGTTTCTTTATTTTTGTATGTCACTGAATTATATTTCTTTATTAAATAAATAAATATAAGTATATTTGTTAACAGTCGACAAGATTAGGCTAGATGGACCAATGCTCTAAACTGAAGCAAGAGAGCTTCCTTTGTTCACCATAATTTCTCCCCCACAAAACAATCTGATACTATGTGGTTCATAATGCTGGTGCCATCGTGGTTCAGCCATACTAATTTATGCATGTGCTGGGGTTGAAATGGAGCAGGTAGTGCTTGGAAGACTGTTTTGCAATATTGATTTTTAACCATGGCATTAAGAGAATGATTGATGTCCAATGCAAATGGGTATTTGGCATTGTCTTTTGATTCTTGGCTGAAAATTCAGACATATATCCATAGCAACAGAGGAGCAGATATCTTCGGGAATAGAGCGATCACGATACGTCTCCTTCTGTGCCTCAGTGACAAGCGTTTTGTATGTCCTCAAGGTGTTTCTTTGCCACAGTTTTATACTCCTACATGGTTTAAATGATCCACAACAACAAGGCAGGTAGTGTCCATCCTATTGTTTTGTAATCATGGTTTTAAAATGAAAAGCAGCTGCCACTGGTAATGTCAAAGCACATTTGCATAGTCAGGACCCATATTTAATGTTGTAATCGATTGCATTTATTATGTATTGTGTATTTTCTGTTTTTTATATTGTGATTTTATGTTGTGAACCACCCTGAGATCTACAGGTTTGGGGTGTATGCAAATTTTAACAACAACAACAACAAAATGAGAGCTAAAAACATCTGGCATGCTTACAAATGCCAAGCATTTGGGAGGATACCACTGAGTTGTGGTTTTTAAAATGACAACAACAAAAACAGCCTACTTTAACTGGAAAGTAGTTTTTAGACTATCAAATGTGTTTTATACTACTGAATAAATTCCAGAAAAATCAAGCTAAGGAAAACTAGTAATATCTAAGACACTAGTTTCACACAAAAGTATTGTCTCACACCCACAGCCACAAATCACATTTATCATTGCTTCTAGAGATAGTTCTTCGATAAAAAAAATGCACCTTTGTGGTGGTGGTGGTGGAGAATTCAATCTACATCCCAACAGAATAAATTTCTGTCTTTAATGAACAGATCTGATAGGCAGTCACAACATTAGTCACCTGTCTATCACACATATCCAAATTTGGTGTACAACTAATGTGCTGTGCATACCATTTTATCAGGATTTTGAAATATCATGCAAATGAGGTGCACCTCCACAGGCTTGGCTCAGAAGCTGTAAGCATAACCTCATACTAGATCTGCAGGAGACAAGTCTAGTTGCCTTTGTTTTGGAAGGGTATCTTTCAAAATGCCCCAAACAATGTCCAGGGATCAGATTCCTCCTTTAAAATGTAGACATGTTGGGATTTTACAGCTACAAGAACCTACAGTATAGTAGCCTCTACTTTAATTTGGTAAATTATTACGTTTCAGCAGCTCCAAGAGAAATATAAGCCATTAGCAGCATGCGGCGCTTCTCCAGGGATACAGCACAATAGCACTCTTTCAGAGATGCAATCAATTCTCAGGGAGGTTGTTTCCTGCATGATTCCAGGCTGCTCCTTTAGAGGAAAAGCTCCCCATAAAAGAAGCAGGAAATGCATGACATGTTTCAGCAACGGGCCATTATAATTTAATGGGGCATTATTAAAATACGAAAAAGAAAAAGTGCCACGCTTAAAAAGCCTTCACGTGAATTACCCTCCCTCCGTTTCAAACTGGAAGCATCTGTGGCACGTTTTTTTCATACGCTTAACCTTTTCCTCCCTCCGGTGGGAAAACAAGCATTCAGTGCAATAGATCAGCTGTGTTAGTCTTGTGGCCGGAGATAGACAGAAAAATAGGACACTGGGAATCTTAACTACATGCGATGTTAGCAGAGTGATTAGTAAATATGTTGTTTTTTAAAAATTAAGTACCAGGAGTGTGGAGTGGGAAGATAGTGTTAGTGCACACAGGGAAGGTAGGTTTAAGCCTTCCTAGTAATAATGGGGGCAACACATAGCAATTAGCATTAGGAAAAAAACTACTGTCCTCAATGGGAGCTTTCCCCTCTTAGTGTCAATTGTTGCAAGAAGAGGATGTTTTGCTAAGATCATGGCTGGGGAGGGAAGACTTAGACTGCCCCATGCACTGCAGATTTCATACCTAGCCTTCCACACACCCCCACAAGCCTGTTTTTTAAAGATGTGATTGCTAATCATGTCATTAATGTCACACATAGTTCAGCCTATGTGTAATGCAAGACAACAGTTAGCAATACACATACAGGCGTATACAGAGTCATTTTAATTTTCAATGTACAATTAAACCATTATACATAACAGCTTCCCACTGAGCTGTTATACTGTACTTTACAACCAAGGGACATTAGATGGCAAAAGAAGATGCATGTGTACTTCTTTATTATATTTTTAATAGTAAGGGGTTGGTTTTGTTAGCTGTTCCTATGGGCTTCCATGCTTTGGACTCTAATTAGAGCCATCAGCCAGCTGTCTAGGACCATCATAGTAAGTATCATAGCTAATTGTCCAGCTATGGGTTGGCCGTTCTTATTACAGTGGTACCTCAGATTAAGTACTTAATTCGTTCCAGAGGTCCGTTCTTAACCTGAAACTGTTCTTAACCTGAAGCACCACTTTAGCTGATGGGGCCTCCTGTTGCCGCCGCACCGCCGGAGCCCGATTTCTGTTCTCATCCTGAAGCAAAGTTCTTAACCCAATGTACTATTTCTGGGTTAGCAGAGTCTGTAACCTGAAGCGTATGTAACCCGAGTTACCACTGTACATGTAAAGTGTCTTAGACAAGCGTTTCACCCCTTTTATCACATACAAACAAATTACCAAAGTGGGTACAATGGGAAAGGATCAAACAACAGACCCAAACCATGTCCTTAACGAACTGCTTTGCTTTCTGGGCAATGGATATTGAAAGTATCTCTATTTGATAAGCATTTGTTGAAGCTTGGCTGCTGAAGTGTTTCTGTGACACATTTAGCAAGCTGGTGATAAAGTCATCCTTAACAACAGAGGGGCGGCAGGAAGTGGGAGAGAACAGCAGGGAAGAAATAAGCCTCCCTGAAGTCTGGTCTTTCCTAAATCATCCCCAGAATATTATCAAAGCTTTCTCTCTTTGGCACATGTGTAGGTGGTTGACAGCTGCACAATACTGATAACTAGTTACCAGCATGGAGCTATTTCCACTGTATTTATTCAAAGGCCCCTAATGACAAGTTATAATTGGCCTATCTCTAAAAAGCATGTTACATGCATGATCTAAACTTCTAGTAATTTCAGAAACTGCATTCAAAAATAGCTATTTTTATTTTTTTTTGGCCTTTTCTTCACTTGCTTCTGTTCCTTGATTGAAGAGACCAGTTCTGAATACACTTACTTGCTCTCAAGAAAACCGGAATAAGATTGCACTATAAATATGATTTGGCTAGATCTCTGGGTTTCAAACCTAGAATGCAGCCTTAAGGAATACTAAAGCTCTCTTGACTGCTGTGTCATTTTAAGTCCCCATTAACTCACTGCAGAGTCACTTTTGAGCCTAGTTATCTGGCATTATGAAGTCACTGTGGTGAGAATCTTCTTACAGGAATCCAAAGGCATTCCTTGGGAAGGAAATGCATCTTGTAGAGTCAGCAGATTCTATGAAATGTCGACTCATAAGGCTCGTGTCCATCTCGTTAATTATTTACCGTTATTGGCTTGTTTAGTCCCTTGGCTTCTGTAAATGTGGTTTTCTGCAGCCCTAATAATGCAAAAAGGGGGAAAGGGACAAAAAAGAGGGATCATAGGAGATATATTGGGCTTAGGCATTTTGGGTATAGTCAGTCCCTTGAAGCAAACTGGGAACCTATGAGAATGATAAAGAACTGGCTTAGAATGCTCATATCACTCAGTCTCATTTAGTACTATTGCCACCATATTCCGTATTAATTGCAGTTTGTGGACCCATTTTCAAAGGTTGCCCCAAACACAATGCATTGCAGTAATCTGGAGGGAAGACTATCAAGACATGAAACACTGCAGCAGCCAGACTATCACACTGTAGTTGGGTCATGGCTAGCATTTTGTTGGTGTTAGTACAGGGCAGGTAACAGGGCAGATTACAACAATTTAAAATTCAATCTGTGAATTGTAGAATTGAAAGGGGCCACAAGGGTCATCTAGTCCAACCCCGTGCAATGGAGGAATCCTTTGCCCAACATGGGGCTCAAACCCACAACCCAGCGATGAAGAGTTTCATGTTCTACTGAATGAGTTATGATAAAACAAATTATAATCACAGAAATAGGGTGAGACCTGAAAACACATCTCATGTGTCAAGCTCAAATTCCCTAACAATACCTTTGCCAGTTACCCTATCGCTCCCCTTGGCCTGTTAGCACACAACTCACTACCCCTAGAGGACTTCACATTCAATCTTCAAGTTGATCCTCACTTCCTTAACTCTGGAGTCCTTTGGGCTTATTTTGGGATTACAACTGTGGTCTTCAATCTACTTCAGCAACAACTGTTGCATCAGGTTTGAAAAGAAAACCTCTTGGATCCATGCCTAGAAATCAAAGGGCAAATGAAAGAAAACATGGAATAAAGAGAAGTCTGGATGAGTCCTTAGCTTCAGCACTTTCTTAAAGTCTACCATAGAGCCTTGCTCTCTTCTTAGTAGACCTCCTTGAGCTCTTCACTGGAATGATATCAGCATCTAGGTTGGAGCTTCAGTTTCTTTCAGACGCCAACTTCTGCCATTGGCCCTGGCTCCCGTCATGCTTTCCCAAGACTCTCCTGAACCTCATTTAAGGTCCCTTGCTATTCCACTCCACCCAACTTCAGCTAGAACTGCTACTTTCTCTGATCATTACTGAACCTTGCCTTTTATTTGTACCAGCCAGGCTATTCTACCCAAATGCCTCCATTGGTGCTAAACTCCACCCTCTTGTTGCATCTTGTCACAAGGAAAAAATAATTTGGTTTGCCATTGCTGTTTACCTGCCTAAGTCCCCTGGTAGCTCAAAATGGTAAAATGGATTGACTTACTGTCTACGAAGATCCAGGTACCTGTGGTTTATTATTGAGCAGCTGTCCAAACTCTGACTCACTGTCCCCATATTTTATAGACAGTATATAAAGGCTGCCTTAATTAAAAATCAGAGCCATTTCAGGCTCACATTCTTAGCAGAAAACATTAAACAATCAACAGGAGGCTTGCTTTGTTTAAATGGACTGGAGATAGCAGGAGAGAGAAGACTGAAACACAGCTACTGTACCTAGCTTCTTGCCTTAAAGGTCTTGGGATTTTGCCCCCCTTGCCAAAAAGTATTTCTTAATTCTTAAACCAAAGCGGTCATAAATACAGCAAGAAGACACTTAAGAAAATAAAAGAAATATCTGGAAAAGAAATCCTAATACTGAAATAACAGAAATAATACCGTTGCACCAGTAACAGCCTTGTAGCTCCTTAGCTCCTCCTGCCCACCTAGCAGTTTGAAAGCACGTCAAAGTGCAAGTAGATAAATAGGTACCACTCCGGCGGGAAGGTAAACGGTGTTTCCGTGCGCTGCTCTGGTTTGCCAGAAGTGGCTTAGTCATGCTGGCCACATGACCCGGAAGCTGTATGCCGGCTCCCTCGGCCAATAAAGCGAGATGAGCGCCGCAACCCCAGAGTTGGTCACAACTGGACCTAATGGTCAGGGGTCCCTTTACCTTTACCTAGCTCCTTAGAAGGCCAAGGACAAAATTACCACTTGATTTGGAGAGGCACAGCACAGAAACATTTTGTGAGAATTTTTCACCCAGTTACGTTTTGATGTCATAGAATCATAGAATTGTAGAGCTGCAAGGTACACTAGACCTCAGCGTCCTGGCAGAATGGTGGGAGTGGAGACACTCCATCAGGTATACTGGACCGAGGCCCTTTAGGGCTTTAAAGGTCAGCACCAACACTTTGAATTGTGCTCGGAAACGTGCTGGGAGCCAGTATAGGTCTTTCAAGATTGGTGTTATGTGGTCTCAGCGGCTGCTCCCAGTCACCAGTCTAACTGCCGCATTCTTGATTAGTTGTAGTTTCTGGGTCACCTTCAAAGGTAGCCCCACATAGAGCACATGGCATTAGTCCAAGCGCAAGATAACTAGAGCATGCACCACTCTGGTGAGACAGTCCACAGGCAGGTAGGGTCTCAGCCTGCGTACCAGATGGAGCTGATAAATAGCTGCCCTGGACACAAAATTGACCTGTGCCTCCATGGACAGCTGTGAGTCCAGAATTTTTTGAATTAAGACTATATATAAATATAAAAAATCTAGAAACAGAACAGCACCAGCACTTTAATTAAAAGCAGTCAGTTCCCAAAAGCCTGTCTTCATTTGCCAGAGCAAGGACAACAAGGAGGGAGCCACTCTGGGAGCAGCCACCGAAAAGGCCCTTGGTGGTGTACACAGGATTATAACCTTAGAGTTCCACAGAAGGACTAAAAAAATGCTTAACTGCATCTGGATTGAGATGATGTAAACCTATTTCTTTCTATCTTTTCCCCAATCCAAGTTATTCCATGTATATACATGTAAAATCGTAATAGGAGCAGCATCATTAGCATCTACCGCTAGCATATACCAGAAGAGCATTCTTTGCTTTAATATAAATATACTGATTTGCACAAAATAAAGATGTATTTGTCTTTAGCTGCAGATTCCTATGCTCTGAATACATCCTCTTTCATTATCTCTTCCATCTGTCAGCCAGTGCATTATTCCTTCCCCTGTATCTCTGAGTACCACATTTAGCCTCACAACACACCACTGCCTTCTTAAAAATAATAATAATGCTGGGTTGTTTCCAACTAAGTCATACTCAAAGTAGGCCCACTGAAATCAATCTGCTTAAGATAGTCATTTCCATTTATTTCAGTTGATATACTCTGAGCATGGCTTATGTGGAGGTACCCAATTCCTATCTGCTTGTTTTTCTGTTTTCTTAGTGTCCTGATCTGTTTAAAGTTTCAACACATCCATAACATTCATCATGAAGAGTGTTGCCACCTTGCAAAATGACTTCATCATTATTAATGGTCCGTAAGTTGTGGATGCGTGTATATTTTAATAAGCTCTTAAATGACCATTTTTTAAAAAAGAATCATTTCAACAAAAAGAATAAATATAAAAATCCGCAAGCCAGTTTCTAAAGCACTCTCTAGGTGCTAATGTTATTGATGGAGAAAGTGTTGTCAGTACCGGGAAAATATTTGAGAATGGAGCTCTAAGGCCTAATTCACACATTATTTAGGCAGTGTGATGGCTATTAAACAAATGATTCCACATGGTTGCGCTCCATAATACATACAGAGGGGAAATCGGGCTGGGATAGCTCAGTCGGTAGAGCATGAGACTCTTAATCTCATGGCCATGGGTTCCAGCCCCATGTTAGGCAAAAGATTCCTGCATTGCAGGGAGTTGGACTAGATGACTCTTGTGGTCCCTTCCAACTCAACAATTCTATGATTTTGTGGTTATCTCTTTGGCATCCCCCATTGGGGATGTGGTGGTGCTTAGGAGAGAAGGACCTGTGACCAGAGGTGGGCAAAGTTGTCAATTTCATTTTTTCATTTTTCCAATCTTAAATCCAGTCCTCCACATTTCTGCAGCAATTTGCTCATTAAAAAAAAAATCCACATGAAAATTCATCAACGGCTTCCGGTTCCGGACGCGAACAGTGAGGAAGCGCGGAAAGCTCGTTCTCGGCTTTCTGGGCGCTGTGGAGACGTGGGGAGGACGCAAGGGCGCAGCGAACCCCGAAACTCCAGGGGGGGAACCCTTGGGGTACAGGCCACCAGCGGCGTGGACGCGGTCGACCCACCTACTCTGGCTGAGCAGAGAGAGGACGAGAAAGCGGCGACCGCCAGCGCGAATTGGGGGAGTGCCGACTCCACAGCGAGACGCTCGGAGCTTCAACTGTAATTAGCGCCGAAACCCCTTGGAACTATAAATGGGGGTCTCCAGCGTTTGAAAGAGCGATTTTTTTTTGTCTGAAGTGCTTTCTATGTAAGCGCGCAGCCGATATAAAGCTAGGAGACGCCCAGTTATCTTTTCTTTTTTTTTCGGTGGGATTTCCCTCGGCAGCGGATGCAAGATGGCGCAGAAGGGAAGTCACAGGAGTGAGGAGGTTAGTGAATAGTCCGACTGAATGAGCGAGATCTGAACTGACCACAAATAAGGAACGCAGTTTATAGAACACGGAGTACTGGCGCTATTATAGTTAGCGGGACAAGAATATATATCTTAACTTAATGCCTTTACCAACAATTGCGACGCCAACTAATCTCCGGGGCACAAGCCATGATTAACGCATTTGCGACCCCTCCGGACTCCTCCAGAACCCCCTGGTCCTTCTGACTCTCCAAGATACCCCGCGCAGCCACACCAACAGTTGATCAGGCCTTTTGCCACAAGTAATAGACTAGCGGCAGTGGAGGTTGGACACGGAGCAGGTCAAGCCGTATACAAGACTCCGTTACAGCTGGGCTCGTCTGAAGTGGGGTAGACGAAGGAAGTGTAACTCTGAGCGGGACCCGAACTGTAACTGGAATTGCAACGGTGATTTGGCGGGAGGAGATCGCGAAGCGCTTAAAGTGCTCAAAGTGTCTGAAGTGCTGGAAGCAACTAGGACTGAATTGATTTCAAAGGACGAGGACTGGGACAGGATAATTTCACGCTCAAGAGCAACATTCCCCCTATTCTCTCTCCCTCCGACGCGACGAGGTTAGTTTAAAGGGGCGAAGGGAAGACAGAGAGAAGTGAAAGAAGACGCCAAGGCCCTAAATGGACAAATTAACCCCTTTGGACTGGTGCTTACCCTAGGGATTTTAAAGACCACACTGTGGAGCTGTTGCCCCCTGGTGTTTCTAAGGTATACTTGACTTAGCTTGCCTGGAAACAATATATATTTCTTCGGTGGGTGTTTGGGAGGGGATAAGAGGGATAAGAGGGAAGGTTAGGATTATAGGATAAAAGAGGGTCATAGGATAAAAGAGGATAATAAGCGGACAACAAGAAGAAACCAGAGATCAGAAAGGGGGAGCTCTAAAGATAAGGATGGGGAAGGAGGGGAAAGACCCGAGGAGAGTGGGTGGGACACCGGGGGAGAGAAAGACATCGCGTCAAGAGGAGATCAAAGACTTAGACTGTCTATGGGTCAAAATAAAGGAAGAATTTAAGCAAAATGAGACATACATGGAAAATAAATTAGGGGAAATGCATGAACTGATAGATAAAAAAATTGAAGAGGCAGTAGGAGAGCTCTCACTAAAAATTCAAGACCTATCAGCAAAGTCTAAGGTAATTGAGGAGTCCAATAAAAAATTACAGAAAGAGATGAGGGAACAGAAAAAAGAGACAGGGAGAATGAGGGAAGAACTGAGTGAGCTAAATAAAGCACAGGACAGGATTTGGGACAACCTCGCAATGGCTGACATGCGACAAAAGCAACTTCATTTAAAATTCAGAGGTGTAGCAGAAGAAAGAAATGAGGACGTCAGAAAGAAAATGACTAAGGAGTTATCTAAATGGTTGGGTCTGAGAGAAGAAGAGGTAGCATCTACGATAGATAATGTATTTAGAATCTCTAGACCACAACACCTAAGAACTAACAAATTTCTGGGTGACTGTCTGGTGATATTTAATTCTTTAGAAATGAGGAACTTAATTTTAAGGACAAGCTACCGTAATAAACTAAGAATTGAAGGCAGGCCTATCATTATCTACAAAGAAATTCCAATTAGATTGTTACGAAAAAGAGAGGGCTATAGACAAGTGGTAGCTGCCTTAAAGAGAAATGGAATACAATATAGGTGGGAGTTCCCTGAAGGGATTACTTTCTTCTATAAAGATAAGAAATTCAGACTGACCGATACACAGGAAACAGAGAAGTTTCTGAGAAGGTATGAAAGAGAGCTGGGAAAGACAGAGTATAGAGTAGGGGATAAGGAGGATTTGAAAAGGAATGGACAGGAAAAGGAGGAAGAGAGGGAGGGAAGAGGGATAGATCCAGGAGAGAGGGTGGTAAGCTCAGGAGATGAAGACGAAGAAGCCGCAGTGGGAGATAAAGCGGCGGAAGAGGAGGGGCTCCTAGGAGGTAAAGGCGCCAGTTTTTAAATCTGTTTTTTGACTTGAGTTATAGTAGCCGAATTTAAACAACACTGGACACTTTAAAATTTTTATCATGGAACGTGAATGGGTTGAATGAGAAAGTTAAAAGGAATAAAATTCAAAAAGCTTTGAAAAGTAAGAAATGTGATGTAATCAGCTTTCAGGAAACTCATATTGCGAAGAGACACAGACACATTTTGGTGAATAAAAAAATGGGAGTAGAATTTGTAAACTCGGATGTAAATAAAAAAAAAGGAGTGGTAATATACGCTAAGGAAAAGTGGGAGCCAACACAAATTTGTAATGATGAGGAAGGCAGAATATTAGGTATCCAACTAAATTTTCGAGGGGAAAGAATCAATGTAGTGTCGGTCTATGCCCCGAACACAAATGGAGCAAAGTTTTTTGAAAAACTAGAAAGTATGTTGCTGGAACTAGAACCCTATAAACTGATTTTGATGGGAGATTGGAATGGGGTGCCAACACCGAGTCTGGACAGAAGTGAAAATCAGAGGACTGCAAACAGGGGGAAACTCCCCAATTCTTTCAAAGAACTAGCGGAAAACTTAGATCTAATCGATATTTGGAGGCACCGAAACCCCACCACCAAACAGTTTACCCACTACTCAGAGCCCCACCAGAGTTGGGGCAGGATTGATCAGTTTTGGGTGACTAGGGCTTTAGCATGGAGAGTCAAGAGATGTGAGATACAACCTAGGACCCTCTCAGATCACTGCCCCTTGACTCTAGAAATTAAAAACGAATTGAAAGGACAGTTTAGGTGGAAGATGAACGAATATTTATTCGAAAATGAGGAAGTGCTGGAAAGGGCAAAAAAAACTCTGAGAGAGTATCTGGAGATAAATTCAAATACAGACACCCCAATAGAGACGGTATGGGATGCCGGTAAGGCAGTCCTGAGGGGACTCTTAATACAACAAAATAGCTATAGAAAGAAGCAAAGAGACGAAGAAGCCGCAGTGGGAGATAAAGCGGCGGAAGAGGAGGGGCTCCTAGGAGGTAAAGGCGCCAGTTTTTAAATCTGTTTTTTGACTTGAGTTATAGTAGCCGAATTTAAACAACACTGGACACTTTAAAATTTTTATCATGGAACGTGAATGGGTTGAATGAGAAAGTTAAAAGGAATAAAATTCAAAAAGCTTTGAAAAGTAAGAAATGTGATGTAATCAGCTTTCAGGAAACTCATATTGCGAAGAGACACAGACACATTTTGGTGAATAAAAAAATGGGAGTAGAATTTGTAAACTCGGATGTAAATAAAAAAAAAGGAGTGGTAATATACGCTAAGGAAAAGTGGGAGCCAACACAAATTTGTAATGATGAGGAAGGCAGAATATTAGGTATCCAACTAAATTTTCGAGGGGAAAGAATCAATGTAGTGTCAGTCTATGCCCCGAACACAAATGGAGCAAAGTTTTTTGAAAAACTAGAAAGTATGTTGCTGGAACTAGAACCCTATAAACTGATTTTGATGGGAGATTGGAATGGGGTGCCAACACCGAGTCTGGACAGAAGTGAAAATCAGAGGACTGCAAACAGGGGGAAACTCCCCAATTCTTTCAAAGAACTAGCGGAAAACTTAGATCTAATCGATATTTGGAGGCACCGAAACCCCACCACCAAACAGTTTACCCACTACTCAGAGCCCCACCAGAGTTGGGGCAGGATTGATCAGTTTTGGGTGACTAGGGCTTTAGCATGGAGAGTCAAGAGATGTGAGATACAACCTAGGACCCTCTCAGATCACTGCCCCTTGACTCTAGAAATTAAAAACGAATTGAAAGGACAGTTTAGGTGGAAGATGAACGAATATTTATTCGAAAATGAGGAAGTGCTGGAAAGGGCAAAAAAAACTCTGAGAGAGTATCTGGAGATAAATTCAAATACAGACACCCCAATAGAGACGGTATGGGATGCCGGTAAGGCAGTCCTGAGGGGACTCTTAATACAACAAAATAGCTATAGAAAGAAGCAAAGGGAGAAGAAGAAGGAAGGCATTTTAGCCCAATTGAGAGACTATGAAAGGAAACTGGCCTTAAACCCGACAGATGAAGGGATTAATCAAACGATGAAGGTGCTACAGTCTCAATACTCAGCCATTCTGAATCAAGAGGTAGAACAGAAAATTAAATTCACAAGACAGAAATATTTTGAGTCGGCAAATAAAATGGGGAAGTTACTTGCGTGGCAGCTTAGGAAAAGAAAGAAACAAAATACGATTAACAAACTAATTGTGGATGAGAGAGTGATAGAAGACCCAGATGAAATTGAAAATAGGTTTGTTGCGTTTTTTGAAAAGCTGTACGAAAAAGGAGAAGAAGGCAGTATAGAAATAGAGAACTATCTAGATCAAGAAGAAAGAAAATTTTTCACAGAAGAGGATTGTACACAACTAAACAAAGAGGTGTCAGTAAAGGAGGTCAGGGATGCTATTAGTAAGATGAAGAATGGAAAGTCCCCTGGACCGGATGGTCTGCCCGCAAAATACTATAAAAAATTGATAGATTTGTTAGCACCGGCACTAACGGAGGTAATAAATAATATCTTCAGCGAGGGGAGAATCCCCAGTTCTTGGAAGGAGGCGTATATTACGCTTATCCCTAAGAGTGAAAATGAAAAGGCAGATTTAAAAAACTACAGGCCAATTTCACTTTTAAACTGTGATTATAAGATCTTCACAGATATCATGGCAAGTAGG
The DNA here is from genome assembly GCF_964234715.1 of Podarcis melisellensis. Classification (NCBI taxonomy): domain Eukaryota; kingdom Metazoa; phylum Chordata; class Lepidosauria; order Squamata; family Lacertidae; genus Podarcis; species Podarcis melisellensis. The sequence goes on along the minus strand of NC_138539.1, from coordinate 29,824,471 downwards.
CTTAAAAAGCTCCTAAATAGATATATACATAGAGATCAAGCGGGATTCCTCCCCGGGAGGCAGTTGAGAGATAACGTCCGATATGCTTTAGATATTATTGAGTACTTAGAGGCAAGGCCAGACATACCAGCGGCTCTTATTTTTATAGATGCAGAAAAAGCATTTGATAGTGTCTCTTGGGAATTCTTGCTACAAAACCTTGAAAAGGTGGGCATAGGGGGCCCTTATTTGAAGGGCATAAAGGCGATATATACAGAACAACAAGCTAGGTTGATTATTAATAATAACTTGACTAAACGCTTTTCAATTATGAAAGGCACAAGACAGGGCTGCCCTTTGTCACCCTTGCTGTTCATCATGGTGTTAGAAACAGTAGCAAATAAAATAAGAGCGACCCCGGATATCAGGGGTTTAAGAATTGGAGAGAAAGAATACAAACTTAAGGCCTATGCTGACGATTTGGTCCTATTTCTAGAAAACCCAGTCGAGAGCACGAGCAGAGCGGTGGAACTTCTGGAAGAGTTTGGTAAACTGTCTGGATTTAAGTTAAATAGGAAAAAAACCAAAATATTAACAAAGAATTTGACAGAACAGGAGAAACGACAGTTGGAACAAAAGGTGGATATCAAAGTAGTAAATAAAGTGAAATATTTGGGAATTTGGTTATCCCCAAAGAATATAAATTTGGTAGAGGACAATTACAATAAGATGTGGAAAGAAATTAAGAAAGACATGGATACCTGGCGTAGACTCAACTTATCATGGACCGGGAGAATGGCATCGATTAAGATGTGTATTCTCCCGAGGTTGTTATTCCTATTCCAGAATTTTCCAGTTATAAAAGGCCCCGCCTGCTTTAAGATTTGGCAAAGGACTCTGACCAAATATATTTGGCAGGAGAAAAAACCCAGGGTGAAACTTAAATACCTGATGGACTCCAGGGAGAGAGGCGGTTTTGGTGTACCAAATTTAAGGCTGTATTATGAGGCGGCATGCCTTCTTTGGATAAAAGATTGGGCCACTTTGAAAGACACAGATTTATTAGACCTTGAAGGGTTTGATTTAAGATTCGGGTGGCATGCCTACCTTTGGCAGGAGAAGGATAAAGTGCATAGAGACTTCTATAATCATATAGTCAGAGGTTCTCTTTTAGAGGTTTGGAATAAGAAGAAAAAACTGATTGAACAAAGCACCCCCTGGTGGCTTTCACCCGTGGATATTATCAAAATAAAGAAATTAAATATGACAGGAGAAAGGTGGACGTATGAGGACCTTTTAATAAAATCAGAAGAAGGGTGGAAGTTAAGACCGCTTGAAGAGCTGAAAGAAAAAATTAAGGACTGGTTCCACCTGCACCAAATTAATGCATTATGGAGTGAACATAAGAGAATAGGTATGGGTAATAATAAATCTAGATTTCAAGTGGAGATACTAGAGAGCAATAATAAACTACTCTCCAAAATGTACAGGCAACTACTGGAACGCGAAAATAAGGAGGAGGTGGTTAAAGAGGTTATGATTAAATGGAATAAAGACCTAGGATACGAGATAGGATATAACAAATGGCAAACTCTCTGGAAGAAAGGCATGAGATTTACAGCGTGTGCTGCCTTACGTGAGAACCTAGATAAGATGGTGCACCGTTGGTACCTGACTCCGGCAAGAATAGGGAGGATGTATAGAACAGCAGATAATACTTGCTGGAGGTGTAAAAACAGAGTAGGGACCTTTTTCCATATTTGGTGGACCTGTGAGGAGGTGAAGGGTTTCTGGGGACAAATTTACGAAGAACTAAAAAAAATCCTGAAGTATAACTTCCCCAAGAAACCCGAAGCCTTCCTCTTAGGGATGATTGGGGAGGAAATAAAAAAGACGGACCAGACGTTTTTCCAATACGCCACTGCTGCAGCGAGGATACTAATAGCAAAAAAATGGAAATCCTCTGAAGTTCCCACAACGGGAGAGTGGCAGGTGAAACTCTTTCAATACTTGGAATTGGCGAGACTTACACAATATATTAGGCGGGATAACTCCGTTAAAAAGAAAGAGGATTGGACTAAATATGTAAGATATCTTGAGAATAATCTTGGAATTAATAATTTAACAGTAGACGATGTTTAACTCCTATGACATGTAAAGACAAATTGTAAATAACTGCAGAAGAATTGTACGGAATATTTAATCCAAAGCTGAGGTAAATGGAAGTTAATTGTTTTGCAAGGGTATGATTGGAAATCTTTTTTTTTTCTCACTACGTGTATTTGTATATAATTTCTTTTTTACTGTTTTCTTTTTTCTTATCGTGTGTCTTTCTTATTTTTTGTTAGGTAATCTTTTCTTTTTCTTTGTATGTTGTATTTTGTATGTTTGTAATAAAAAAAAAAAGATTAAAAAAAAAGAAAATTCATCAACATTTTGGTGCAAATTTCTCCTAATGAACACAGTTTTGTATACCGTTTTGGCTAATATAGATATTTTTGCAAAGCATATTTCCTCCTAGTATAGCACACCTCCAATTTTGTATGTTATTTTCATGAATATATGCATTTTTATGATCCCTTTTACCTAATAACAAAATTTAATGGAATAATTTGTACACAAAGAACAATGGTTCCAGCCGTTGACTTTTTTCACTTAGCCAATCACAAGATGTTTACAAAGAATATTTGTAAAATGCAGTACAAAGAATTCATAGCTCATTTCAGTGTTCCAATCACCAGTTAAGGGCTGTAGCTCAGTGGCAGAGTATCCGTGGCATCTCCAGGTAGAGCTGGGAGAGAATTCTGTTTGGAAATCTGGAGAGCCACTGACTGTCACAGAGCGAGTCAGCAGTAAATCACTAAAAAGGTAAAGGGACCTAAAATCGCTAAAGTTGGAGTTAACTCTTCATTAGCAAAAGCACGATCTTCACAGACTTGGCTGAGTGTCAGGTGTAATGAGCCCAGCAGCTCAATCCTGGTGGTCTTGCTCCATGGAATTAGTTGCCGAGACTGAAAGTCCCTGCCTCCCCACCACCATCTGCGTCCCCTCCTCTACAGGATTTCCCCCAATAATCAGAGACTGTGCCTCTGCTCTTTTCATGCCTCTTCTGGTTTTGGGAGACCGGGGGTGGGTGGGGACTTGTCACAGCAGGAGGCAGAGACCACTCTGACTCATCTCTGCCTCTTGGCCTCTTCCCCCCCCTCACTCACCTGTTTCAGCTTCTGCCTCTGATTCTGCACTTCTCTCTGCCACAGACTCTCCCAGCTCACTAAGCCCTGTTCCCTCTTCAGCTTCTGAAACTTCTTCCTCCCTCTACTCCCTCTGACCACTCATTGTAGTCTCACCACCTCTTGATGGATTCTGAGCCTTCTTTCTTTGGTGGTTCCCCAGCTGGTTCCTCCCACCATTCCTCTGCATCCAACCAGTCCATGATACTGACAGTGTGGACAATTGTGAGCTAGAAAGACCATCAGTGCTTCTCAAAATAAGGCAGCTTCCTATGTTCCACTAGTAAGGTGTGCTTGTGTCTTCTGTGCATCCCTATCAGGAGTCTAACTGCAATAGTGGGGGGAAGAGTCTGACTTGACAAGCTTGCTGATGATCATGAAAGCAACACAGAGGCTGGTAGTCAAACGATATATTTCACTGCAAATATTTCTGAGCAAACTGTCTGCAACTATAAACGACAATCAAGTTTCCAGAAATTCTGCATGCTGCAATTATCTCTTCTCTCAGACTCCTACTGTAAAAACACACACACACACACACACACACACACACACACAGCTTCAGAAGTGCAAGCTATAAATTTCAAATGAAATTAGTACTCAAAGAGAAGTGCCAGTTTGTCATTCCTAGCAACAGAAATCCTTTCTGTTTTGTATTCAGGCACCATAGATTAACTGTGTGCCATTCTTTTAAGTACATCCAGACTCCCTATCCCTCTAGGAATAGGAGACGTCTCAGAAAGTGTGGATTTTGTAGGTTCACCTTTAAATACAAACTCAGTTGACTTTCTTCCCCATCGCTATGACTGATGTCCTGTAAGCCTTCCATGACAATGTGCAAAGGCCCTTAAAACCACATAGATACTGTTTGCGACATCAGCAGTCTTGGTAGTCTATTGACTCCTTCATCTACCTCCCACTGAATAATATGTTCATGGTGTCTCAGAGCTGCTTAAAAGAACAGATTGAATCCCACTGGTGTCTGTCCACTGATGGAAGGCTTTTAGATCCAGTGGAGGTTTCTCTCAATGGAATGGTGATTTGCCTTTTCTACTGCAGTTCCCCATGCCACTTTCCATGCTGTCTGAAAGGCCCCAGCAACACTCCAGAACAGCTATGGCAGACATAAAGGGTGACTGCGGGGAAATGGCAGACTATCTTGAACTGTGTTCCGCTGGTGGAAGGCTCTGCTGGGTCACACTCTTCCATCAGCGGTGGGGTACCAACTCAATACAACCCACATGCACCAAGTCTCTCTAGGCAACACTTTGACAAAACAAGCTTCTGAAGATGAAGCTAAAAGGTCCTGGGCCTTGGTGTGAAATCTGAATAATTTGGAAATACAATTCCCCCATTTCCAGGATTCTGTGACTTCTAATATTAGAACTGAACATTATGCTGCAGCGTGGGAAAGATAGCATGAAAATCTTGATTTTAGAATAGTTCAATTCTGCTCTCACAGCATTCTTAGAGGGACTTTGGCCAAGGGGAACATGTTTCTTAAGCAAGGTTGCCAACTGCTAGTAAATTTGCTGACTGCCAGGAAGAAAAATAGTTGCACAAGCTTTTCCTGCCATGGAAACAACAATCCTGCCAGTAATTCTTTTCATTTCATTTCATTTCATGCCTTACCTATTTTTTGAGAATAGAAACCAAAGTACAGAAATCAATATAATTTGAACAGCAACTCAGTTGCTCTTCTGTTAGCTATTAATTTATAGTAGGTATCTTTATTTTAAAGAGCAAAGAACATGGGTTTCAGTTAGTGAATATGTGTACCCACTTAGGTCTCTGCCAGTGAGCAATTACTCTAGTTAGCCTGCTGCCCTGTGGTGTGGCGAACCTGTGGCCCTCTAGATGTGGCCAAAATATATCACTCCTACATCCTTGACCACTGGCCATGCAAGCTGGGGCTGCTGGGTATCAAATCCAGTGACATCTAGGAACACCAGATCCCTATCCCTGGTGTTTTGTTGCCATTTCCAAAGAGCATATAATGATGGCTCAGTCTGAGTCCTGAATCGCAGAAGGTCCCTCTCCTACCCATAGACACACCTGCATCAGACAACCTTGCTAATTACCAGAACTCTAACGATCAATCCCAGTCTACCTTCTGCCTGCCCCTGCACTAATCTGTCCCTTTCCTTTCCTTTCCCCTTTACTTTGACAAACCACAATTCCCTCCTGTATTCATTGGGGCAGCAGCAGCTCTTTTTGGAGAGAAGCTGAAGGTTTAAGGCCAAGACAGCTCTTTCATTTATTTCCTCTGTGGTGTGAACACCTTCTTTGTCCTTTGTTCTTTCAACTAGTATAGAGGTAGAAGACAGCAAAGGGCAAGATGGCATCTCTCTACCTGCCCTTCTAGAATATAAAAGACTGCTTCAAAACTAGCAAAAGGATAGTGTCTTCCCCAACTTCCAAAGGCAGCAAGCTAGTTATGGGGTGCAGGAGAGACCATGTGGAAGGTACAGCTATGTCCTTCAAAAGAAGGGTGTGACTATGGGGCTTGTGAGGATCAGCCAGGGCAGTTTCCTCCCTCTGCCTCACGGTAGGTCTGGTCCTGGGTGCTCCAGCAATAACGAAAGGAAATGAATAGCCTATTAAATAAGGTATTCCTGTGTAGGGACAATAGGGGACAACTGAGGCTCTTCACTGAAGCACTGGGAAAGGTAAAGAACAGAATCCCTACATTTTTAGTGGTGGGAGAGGTAGTTGCTAGGGTGGCCGCTGTCTTACTTTACAAAGAACAGTATGCTACTGAGATGCTGTCAGAGGATGGTCTTCCAGTTGAAGGGCTCTCTGCTTCAAGTTCTGTTTAAAGATAAAACAGCATAAGAAGAGAGAGCAGGGCCCTTGACATTTCCCATCAAGCTGCACAGCAGAGCAAGGCAACACACAGGTCTCTTGACCACCATCTTCCCCAGTCTAGTGAGGTGTCTTGTATTTTGAGTTAAATTATACTACTTATTTCTAAATCTGCATCTATGCAGTAATTTAACAAATTGCGTAATGCAAGCATTACGCAAATGTGTTGCCTTTAATGGTGATGGCTGTCCTCTTTTTTGACAATGTGGATCCTCATCTCCTTCTTGTCTCTGTCTCATGTATTAGGATTCTTGCCACGTGCAGAAAAATGCACAGAGATGGCGATGGATTGATTTTAATGGTTTTGTATGTTTACTGTGAAGTGCTTTGTGATATATAAATGAAAAGTGGTATGTATTTTTTTTCAAAAGAATACAATGAAATAGGACCCATTTCTATGCATTGCTTCACAGTTTAGTGTCCAGAGTCACAGAAATGTACAGTTCAGTTTAAATTCCTTGGAGTCTACACTGAGACAGTATGACAAACACCTTGCAATAAAATTAAATCAGGTAAGAAGACAACACAGCTTAAAGGGAGAATGGGTCCCCCCACCCTAATCCGGTCAGTTTTATCTAATCACTGGACCATGTATAGGCTAGCTAATTTCTACTTCCATTAACATAGGCCTAAGCCAAGTGCTCATTTTAATTTAAATTACATAGTAAATGGAATGCCATCCCAAGGGTCTTAGTGGAATCTGGAAGGAAGAAACCATGTCTGTATCATTTATATTTCTGTTCCGGCATTAGATGTACGAGGATGGGGACTGGGAGGAGGGAGTGGCAGGAAGAAAAGCACAAGACACAACATTGGGAAGAGTCTTTTTGGGTTTTGTGTCTAACATGATTCAGTTCTGATCCATTAATTCTGTACTCCTACAGTGGAACTCCTGTATGTTCCACTGAAATCAAGTTTAGTCATTGTGATCATTTATTTCTCAGTTACATTTTTATCCCGCCTTTCAGCCAAGGAGCTCAAGATGGCGGTCATGCTTCTCTTTCTCCCCATTTCATCCTCACAACAACCCTCTGGGGTAAGTTAGGCTTGGAGACAGTGACTGGCCCAGAGTCACCCTGTGAGTTTTGTGGTTGAGTGGCAATTTAAGCAGATGGCTGAGCCTGCATGTCCAGTGATGACTGGGATGGCGGCCAATAGCGAAGGCCTGCAATTGCCACCCACCCAAGAAAGAGGGTAAGCGGCCATTCTCTACTGTGGCCAGTGGCCATAACTGGTCACACCATGTCTCTGTATTTACACCCTCTAAAAATTTCCAATATATCACTGTTAGAATTCTTGCAACCATAAGTATCTTACTAGTTATTTATTGTTACTATGAAAACATTCTCAAACTCAGCATACATGGACAGTGACACTCTTTTACAACTCTAAATCCTGTCCTGGAGTCTGCTTCCCTCTCCTCTTTCCCCATAATCCCACTTGGCTTCTGTTAAAGGGGCAGTAGCATATTAACAATTAATAAGGGCAAAGCTGAAGGCACAAGCTTTTATGCTTTAATAAGCTTTCTTTTCCCCTTGCTAGCATCCTAATTCAGAACCCATTAATAAGGCATGATTTGCACAAGAAGCCAATTGCATAGGTGGATGCTCGCATAGCAACTGCTACGTACCAAGCGGTTTGTATGAAGCCACTCACCTTGTGGTTATGTCAATGTTAAGCAAATCATCATATATGTGGCAAGCTACATGAGTAAATTCAACCAAACACTCCTTAAATTAATCCTACACGCGAATTTTTTAGGATCAAGGTCTAGGGCATAAACCTTGAATGACAAGTTAATGTCTGGGCTGTAGAAAGCTCAACGGATTAAGAAGCTGCAGTCCTTTATATGTCATTTGGCATCCCCTGGGCAAACGTTCCACATACAGAGAAGTAGCAGGAATTGATCCAAGCAAGATTGACAGGAGCTAGCAAGTTTTCATTTCAGGCTCAGAAATGAGCTGTAGAAATAGTGGTAATCTAAAGCGAAGAATTTGATGTAATAGATTTTCCTGGGGGCTAATGTTTTGCTTTCTAAGACTTAGAAGTATGGAGATTTGGTGGGGAGAGGAAAATATTCAGTTACGCCATGGAGACTTGTGTTGTGTTGAATATTGGAGTGCCAAGATTCCATCACAATCATTTTGACACCGTCTGCTAATTTTCTGAGCTTGCCATTAAAAATTGCCATCTATGTGATGCCCTCTACTCAGCTCTCTCACCCACCATTATCCTTCTTGGGATATTTCATTCTGAGCTCCCTTCCAGTTCCTTTCTCTCTCTCCATTGTGTTTTTTTGTTCCTTCCATGGTGACAGACCACTCCTACCTCCACCTCTTCTGCAGCAGCTACCGGCAGTATTACGTACAAAGAAATCATCAAAAGAGGGGCACCAAACCATTTCCACAGAACAGAACAAAACACACACCTCAATCTGATTTGTTAATGAAAGGGACTGAATAATCCCCAAGGTATTTTAATTCACAATCTCACGATTTATGTAATGATGTGATTTGAAATTGGTAGCACAAGACACAACATTGGGAAGAGTCTTTTTGGGTAGCAAATGTTTGCAAGTCTGGAGCTATATCTTGGCATCATCTTTAGCTTTCAACTGGATTTTGGGCCGTGGGTCTTTTCCTGTTGAATGTTTCCTACAGAAAAATATGCCCTTATGTATGTATATATGTATGCATTGTTAAATTTCTATACTGCACTTCATCCAAAGATCACAGGGTGAAACACAAAAATATGTAACATAAAAACAAACAAAATGAAGCAATAACACACACACACACCACAGTTTAAAAGGATGTAGATTGCTTAATTAGTCAAAAGCCTGGGAGAAGCAGAATGTTTTTGCCTGGCAAAACAGGAAGTGGCAGAAGTGGGTGGAGTACAGGTCTTACTCTTACTTTTGTACCATACCATGCAAAAGCCAGAGTTTTGGACACCCACATCTCAATGCTGGTGAGAGGTGCTATCATAGTTCCAAGGACACATTCCACCAGGCAAAGTACTCAAGGAGGATGAAAACTGTGGCCTGAGGAGCAGGTGCAAACAGGGGAGATTCCAGGGAGGGCAGATACGGAAGCCTGGGATGCCATATTCTGACCCTGGTCACAAAGTTACCTACTACAGATTTAAGGCTAAATCACCATAGCAGCTCTTCGACCAATAAGAAGATTAGGTTCAGAAGTTATATCAACCTATCTTTCGCAGATCAGATTCTCAATGTCAGCATCAAATGTGGGCCGCCAGATCACTATAATCAATTCAGTTTAACGTTTTAATAAACTCATTTTCTTCTTCAAATACCAGTGTAGTTAGTTAGTTAGTTAGTAAATAAATAAATAAATAAAGTAGATAAATAGGTACTGCTGCGGCGGGAAGATAAATGGCGTTTCCATGTGCTCTGGTTGCGTCACAGTGTTCCCTTGCACCAGAAATGGTTTAGTCATGCTAGCCACATGACCCGGAAAGCTGTCGGTGGACAAACGCCGGCTCAGTTGGCCCAAAAGTGAGATAAGCACTGCAACCCCATAGTCACCTTTGACTGAACTTAACTGTCCAGGGGTCCTTTACCTTTTACCTTTAGTACTTTGAACTAACCCTGTACCAAATTCCTAGCTCTTTTTGCAGAGATGTCCTGTCAGATGTCTCCTCTTAACATATCCCAATGATAAGTTGCTGCAGAACTGCTCTGTCCCTGAGTTTAGGGTTAATCTTAACTGTTTCTATCTTAAAAACTATTTTTTTTAATAAATATTTATTGAAATTTTCCAAAAACATAAGTTTACAAAATGCATAAAAAAGGAGGGGGGAAAAGCATATGAAAAGAAATACAATAAAAGAAGAAGAAACATACAAAAATACATGTCAAAGAAAAAAAGAGAAAAATGGGGGGGGGGGGAATACATCCATCATTCTCAAATTTTTAACTTTCATTACCTTCTTTCTTTGACCTCCTCCTCCTCCTCCCCTTTCTTGTATCCTGGTTAATAATTATCACAGCAAATCCTTTCCATAGTTCACAATATTTTGTCCTTACATTTTCTTACATTATCTTAATCTAATTTCATCTTGTCTTATAGCAGGCCTTAGAACTTAAAACTTAAATCTTATTTTTATCAACTTCTCATAGCCATATCATTAACCTAATTCTTTAAAACATTTTTACTAGAGCCAGTAAGTTCCATTTCAACATTTTTCTAACATTCATCAATTATTTTTAAAACAGTCCTAATGACAAAAGAAAAAAAGAATGTAAAACAGTCCAATCTTCATCCAGCGTCCCTTCCTCCTGGTCCCGGATTTTGTCCGTCCTTTTTGCCCCATTAATCTAGCGCATTAACCTGGTGCCCTTATGTCCGAGGCCCTCAAGTCTCTTCCATGTCCCCCCCGCAATTCTTCTTCATGTTTTCCTTTCACTCATGGGAACTCCAGCTTAATAATGTTTTTGACCCTTTTCAGCAGATCAGCCCCATTTCCAAAGTCCGGACAAAACTCCATGTGATATTTAAACACCTGTTTCAGATTTCCTCCAAAATTAAGAGCCCCCACCACTCCAAACATCTGACGGCCCATTACCAGACTCAGAGAGTCCAAATATTCCTGCATGTGAGAGTCAATCCATCCCCCCATTTCCAAACCAAACTTTATCTTTCCAAATCTGTTTTTTTTCCAAATTCATTTATCAAATCCAAAGGCTCATATCCTGCAGAGCCGCAACTCCCTCCATTTCTGGCACCCAGGATTCAGCAATATCCTCTTCTCTCATCTGTGCTGTCGTAGCACACTCCTGTTTTAGTTCCTGGGTAGGCTCCATGTACTTTCCTATTGCCTGTTCAAAATTTCTGACCGCATTAGTCATCATATCCATCTTCTGACCTAGCTGGTCCAATAGGGCATTTATTTTACAGAGAGCGCCCAGCCGCGCTTCTGAAGACATTGTCCTACAAGGTCACAAGTCCTTTCCCACGATTGTAATCTGTAACAGCTGCAAGCTCCTGAAGATGGTTACAATTTCACAGTCTCCCTCTAGGGGGAAAACTTCTGTTTCTTCTTTCTTTTAAGAGCAATAACAACAAAGTTTCTTTTTTAAGATATTCAGTCAATATTTGTTCCTTTAAAATGCGAAAGGAAACAATGGAATCCCTATGTTACTTTTCTTTTAGCTGTCTGTCAAAAACATTTGTCTCTGGTCAATGAGCTTCAAACGTCAGTCCTGACACTCCGTTCCAGGATCAGGATGGTGGAAAGTTACTTTACTTTAAACTCACTTCTGCAGGTTTAAACAGTCCAAAAAGAGATCCCCCTTCTTCTCCTGCCACCGAAGGGGGGTTCCATGATTTTAAATGATGAAAGTCAATCCTTTAAAAGTAGTTTTCTAAGCTCTAGTTTACGTTGTCTTTGCTTTATTCTGACTACAAAGAAACGGAAGTCTGACTTCCTGTTTAGACCTTCCCGTTTCAGTACCAAATTGAAATAAATTTTGAGTCCAATTCTTCTCTACTGGCCAGTCCTTATTTAAAATCCAGTTGTTCGAGTTTTAAGTACTCACGGGTGATTCTTTAGATGCCAAATTGTCCCAGGAAAAAGGCAGCGCTCTCCAGCAACGGCAATGCGGCTTCACTCCACGGAAAAAGCAGTAGACTCACAGCACCGCGCCACATCCCCCTCTTCGCTTCGGAGCCCGTTAAGGGGTTCCTTTGCAGGTTGGGGGGCGCTAAAGGTGCCCGCCGAGTCCCATGGTCACAGGCTTCGTCCACCTGTGATTTTTTAAAGGGTTTCGCGCGGAGCAGGTCCCTCCAGTTCAGAGGGAGGCAGCCATTGCCGAAGGCGCCACCCCGGAAGTCCCAACTGCTTAAAAACTATTAACACTGTGGTTAAATAATTGAATTTAAAAAACAACACTGACATTTAAAAGTCTGTGGCCTTCAAGAAATTTTGTATCCCTCGTGCCATTCCAAAAGTTCAAGGTATCTCCATTAGATGATAACTCTATGTATGCACATCAGGCAGTGTTGTTTTTGAATGATTCTTCAATACATCATCAGAATATGAAACTAGCTAAATAGTTTGTGGTAGCTAGTCAGTCAAGGGAGGGAAATATGCCAAAGTGATGATTTGTCAAATGGACAAGTCAACTACATAGCTTACTTAAAAAACCCAACAAGACCTCATGGTCCCTTCCAAATCTATGATTCTAAGATTCTCCATGAGGAAAGGCTGGAGTATACTCAAACCATTGGACTCCCCACTTCTCACTCACCTCATCACAAAAAAAGTATATTGTGGAGTTGGAAAAGGTTCAGAAAAATGCAGCCAGATTATCAAGGGGGTGGAGTGACTCCCCTATGAGGAACGATTGCAGCAATTGGGACAGTTTAGTTCAGAGAAAAGGCAAGTAAGAGGTTGTAGAAATTTATAAAATTAAGAATGGCATGGAGAAACTGGATAAATAAATCTTTTTCTCTGTCTCATAACGTAACACTCATGGACTTACAATGAAGCTGAATACTGCAAAATTCAAGACAGACAAACAAAGGTCCTTCTTCATGCAGCACATAGTTAAACTACAGGCAGTGGCGTAACGTGGGTTGTCAGCACCCGGGGCAAGGCAAGTAATTTGCACCTCCTAACCCGTGGATTTGCGCCCCCTAACCCCCAGATGTTGCACCCGGTGCGGCCGGCCCCCATGCACCCCCCACGCTACGCCACTGACTACAGGACTTATTCCCACAGGAGGCAATGGTGGCCACCAACTTGGATGCCTTTAAAAGAGGTTTGGACAAATTCGTGGAAAATACCTAGAATTCTGGGCACGTTAATTTGCTAAGGGTTGCTGGGAATTATAACTTTGCAAGGGGTGAATTACAGTGCTCAGAATTCTTTGAGGGAGAGAATGTGCTTTGAATGAACTTTAGACTTGAAGTGCACTCACGGCCTTAACAAATGCTAAGAATTGCAAATGGAAATGTGCTAAGGTGCTCTTGTAGCCTGTGCAGCTATATGTCATTATCTGTAACCTCTCTCTTGTTCAAGAGAATAGCAGGAGGTCTATAAAATGTTCTGGTAATGAATTAAAATTCATCTTATTTGTATAATCTTCATGTGCTGGGACTGTCTCAATTTGTATACCATTTTTTTCTTCCACTTTGCATTTTCTTGACTTTGGGGGGGAGAAATAAGAAATTAATCAATTTCATTCTTTCTGCAATCTGTTACGTTTCCTAGTTCCCAACGGCTACCCCTCCATCTATGTATTTTGTTGATTTTGTTCCCTCCTTTCTCTCCCCAATCCGATTCTTGGGGCAGGGGGTGGGGGGAGAGAACAATTTAGATTGTATTTTGTTTCTTAAAAAACAGCAGCATAATTTTGAAAGAACTGCCTTGCTGCATTTGGAATTATTTGGCATTATTGCTGACTTCTAAGAGGAAAGAAAATTAGCTCCAATATAATCAAAAACAGAAAATCAATTTTTTATTCATCTATCAGTTTTATTCACACTGTTACAAAAGGCAACCATGCCAAGGTTCTGATTAAATCAAAAACTTTTCATTAAAAGAACAAAACTATGACCTTTGTTCTACTGTACCTACATTTTATTCCATTTTACACAACAATCTAACAATCAGAATCATATTATAAGATAATTGATATTATTGTTCTCCACATCCATTGACTGGTTAAAGTCAATGGCAACGCCCTAAAAGAGGGCTTGAGAACCTCCCATCATCGCTGACCATTGGCCACTGGGTAAGTAAGAGTGTGATGCAGACCTTTTGGGGTTAAGAATGGGGCTTTTTTTGGATCAGAATTTGACGATAAGCGAGATTAAGAGAATCAAAAATTTGTTGGAGAATTGTTACATTATATTTAAACCAGTGGTTATAAAATTGCAAATAAGATGATAATTTGCTTGAAAATTTTTTATTAACGATGTAAGTGGGAGCGGGAAACGTCAGGAAGTCTAAAGAAGTTATGAAATTTTGTTAAAACAAAGCAATGCTGTTTATTATCTTTGTGTTTCTTTTATAAAAAACCCTAATAAATATTTTTTAAAAAAATAATAAGAAGAATGGGGCTTTTTTCAGAGGAAACACACAGGAACTCAGTTCTGGTACCTCTTAGGTGGGTTCTGGAACCTCTCAGGTGTGTGCCATTGCCATTCTAAGAGAAACAGTGATGCGTTCATTGTGAATTCCGGCACCTCTTTTTCTAGAAAAATAGCACTGGTTAAGAAAGGCATGTGGATATATCTGCTGACTGGCCCTACTCTGCCAAAGCATAGCAGATATATTTGGACACTGAACCACACTGCGAAAGACAAATTAATACAGGCAGTTTCAGAAGAAAAGGAGGTTTGTTGCTGAACACAGTACTTATGCATTCTGCTCTGTGTTACTGTGCTCAGTGGTGTAGTGTGCTACACAAGGGTGCATAAAACAAGAATAAAATATGGGGGGGAGGTAAGCCCCGCCCTGCATAATCAATCACATGACACAGCTCGTGCACACCATTTGAATGGCAATGCCTATCAACTTTGGGGAGGATGTTGATCCCTGAAATATTGGGGGAGAGGGACATTGACCCCCTAGAAGTTGGCTCCACAATTATTTTCTGCAATGTATTTAAGAGTTCAATATTGTAAATGTTGGAAGGAGAAGGAAGGCCAGCCAGGGGCAAGAGAAAAGCACCTTTGCATATCAGCCTTTGTAAAAGGAGTCCATGAGATCAGCCTTAATGCTGCAAGACAAAAGGAGAAGCATGACTGCAATGTTAACAAGGGACCTTGTTTTTATACTGCCCATTTTTTTACATTCTAACAAGCCAGATTGTTCTGTCGGAACAACATCATTTTCTGGCTAATTAATCTATCAATTAATGTATAGAACCTTGTTCCTAAACAGTGACATCTGTGACATGTGGCATCTGTCAATGACCAAAGGCCATTGTGATGCAGAGCAGAGTCACAGACAGTTGTCATTGTGCTCTTGGCTGAATCACCGAGCGTTGACATTAGCAGAACTATATTCTCTCTTTGCTAACTGCCCTCCAGTCCTAGAGCGGAGAATGATTTCAGAAATGGAGTGAAATGAAGGGAACGAGATCATCACTGGGGAAACTGAGCCCTGGGGTATTTTTCCAGACCAACAAGACATTTCACACATCCAGTGGCATGGAAATTCTGCAGTCAGTTACAGTGCAGGCCAATCTGCACAGATGCAACAAGCAGTGGCTCAGGCACAGCACTGTTTAAAAAACTGCATGCTAATATTCATATAAAACCTCTCTCTTCAGAGGGTGAACATGTGGCCAAGCAGGGCATGGCTCAGTGGTCAACAGCTGCTGCTGCCACCACTACTGTCTAGGAGTAGCTTCCACCATCTTTCCCTTGTGTGGCAAGAAGAGGGTGAGGATGGGGGCTGCCTGTCACTGGGACATGCTGCTGCCATGTTCGACTCCACCCCCTGGCTCCATGTGACATCATGCACGTGATGTCAGAAACTTGTGTTGGGACCCCACAATGTTTTTGAGAAGTAGGCATCTCTGATGAGCACCAAAGAAAGTTAAAGGCTCACAACAGTCACATAATCCAGGTTCAGGGGCTGGGAGGTCAGCTGAGCTGAAGATACAACAAAATCAGGCAGAGAACACAGGGCAAAGTACAGCAGCCAAAGAACCAGGTCTATTGAACTCAAATGTTGAATTGTTCATTGTTTTCAGTTTTGCATTTCAGGAAGTTGTACATGTCCCTGAGGCATTTGTTTGCCTAAAGTGATGAATAAATGCAAAAAATAAAATAATTTTTAAAAGTGTACTGGAAGGCAGCGGACTCAAAATTTGGTGCAAGTTGCACCCTCTGTTCAGACAGGCAAGGAGCCAGGATATAGCCCTGTCATCCAAACAGCTCCAAGGCTCCTCTCCCCGTCCTTTGGCTGAAATAACTCCTCCAAGAGCCTCACGATACCTTCACAGATCAAGAAGGCATTCACATCTCACCAGAAAGGAGGGATCTTATCAGCAAAATGTCTTGCAAATGTGCCACACTAGGACACCAAGCTGTCACTTATTTCCACAGGGACATGTCCGATTGTCTCCCAAACTACTCTGCAGGTTGATATGTGGCAATGGGCACATTGGAATCCACAAAATTTGTGAACATACAATACCAGTTCTGAAAGAATGGCACCAGCTGCCAAAGTCAAGGTGATTGCTTTGACATATTAAGACCAACATGGGCATCTGATGGACCACCTGCTTCCCAAACATTAGGATCAGGTGAGGACAGCCTCTCAACGGTGCCACAGTTGTTGAGTGTCTGATTTGCGGCAACTCATGGAGTGTGTTCTCAGTAGCAGCACCTTTGCCTGGTCCTGCCCACTGTTGGCACACTGCTGCTAGGTTGCGCACAAGATTATAAATACTGGTCTAGATAGATGAACCATCTGACCCAGTATAAGATACTTCCTATGTCCCAACCAAAGGTGAAACCTGTGAATAGATTTCAGACTCCTCCTAGCAGAATGAGTTTATCTGTCAGGAACTCCCAAGGAAAGTAATCTTCAAACAGAACAGGCAGCAGCGGTATTTAGGAAATGAATCCAGTTAGTTAATGGATCACAGAGAAAAGCAGACAAGATTATCCTGCAAAGAGGATGCCGCTAAAGATGGATTATCTGTAATGAGATTACTCACACAGCAGAGTTCAGTTCCAAGAGAGGGGAAGAAGTCTTAGTGCTATAATGTAATTCTGTTTCTAAATGTATATTTTTTCCCCCAGAAGAAATATTAATGTTAATCTCACAGTCAGTTCCCTACTTCAGTTAATATTATGTACCATGATAGAGATATTATTATTGTTAATGAACAAATGCTGTGTTTTGTATTGCTTGTTGGAGTATTTCACATCCAACTATTCATGACACCTAAAAATGAGGTACATTCCAGTTATATTGTTGAGTTTCCTGGGTGCTGGAAAGCACAATCGGGGCAGGGTAAAATTATTTCCCCCTCCTGAGTACGATCTCTGCCATCTTCTTTGACTCATGATGCTTTGCAAAAATACTCCCCATTAATTTTCCCCAGCAGCTGCCATGTTACTACCCTTTGACCATATTTCTTTTTCAAACTCTGTGAAGGCTCTAAGGGCTTATTGAAACCTATAGGCAACAGAATGAAACAAAATTGATTGATTGATTAAAATAAAATAAAATAGCTGTTGGAGAGTTGAGTGCCAGAATTGGACTCGATAGACTCAAGTTCAAAATCCCACTCAGCCACTGACTCTCAGCCTAACCTACCCCATGGGGTTGTTGTAAGGATCAAGTGCCTTGGGCTCCAGGGAAAATATATACACACTAGCTGAACTGGTCTCCAAAACTCTGTCCCAGAACATGAATATAAAGATTACAAAGTTATAATTATTTTCTTCAAAAAAATATATGAAATGATAGTCGTTTTGCATGCCTGGCATATGGTAAATCTAAACTCAGGAAAAGGGAAGGACATCTTGGATAAAATTAATCCCTAGAATTAGACATCCTGTCCAAAAGCAAGGTTGTCACTTTGTCACCCAAAAATAACTTTGTGAATAAGTAGGATGCAGGTCTGGTTTATAGTAATTTGTTATAGCAAATCTATGCCAACATCTCCTCCTGGAATTTGTAGTGTGTGGCACTGCTGAAAATCCACTCTTA
Source organism: Podarcis melisellensis (assembly GCF_964234715.1). Taxonomy (NCBI): domain Eukaryota; kingdom Metazoa; phylum Chordata; class Lepidosauria; order Squamata; family Lacertidae; genus Podarcis; species Podarcis melisellensis. Next base: position 29,806,691 of record NC_138539.1, on the reverse strand, counting down.
ACCTAATTTTTTAAAGTGCAATATATTCCAATTGTATATTTTCTGAGTTTATTTTAAATCATTTGTAGTTACAGCTTTTATGTTTCATTTTTACTCCAAAGCCAAATGTGCTAGTAAATCAAAGCAATGAAGTGGTTAATTGGAGCCAAGGGAGGGAGAGGCAGGCTGGCAGGCAGGCAGAGAAACAATCACCTCCCCTCACACCTGCTTCTGCTTCAGTTAAACCAAATCTCCCCCCTCACACATGCCTGGTGGCCCTAGAAGAGTTTAAGGCTGAGTTGAAATTTTAGAGGCTGGGGATCAAAACAGAAGCTAAGACTATGGTAGGAATGGGAGAGAGGTTTGATTCAGTTTCATTTAAAGACAAGCCCACCTCCTTTCCATAACAAAATGCAAACCAAAATACAACCTTCAAAATATGCACTTCTCCAAATACTGTGATGCAGTTCTCCAGCTGAACAATGTGTACAAAATTGCTTGTGCTATGTTAAAATGTGCATAAAAAGGTACACATACTGATGTAAAGGGAAATTCAAAAATGCATTTCATTGGGAGAAATTCACATAAAAATGCTGGTGACTTTTCATAAGATATTTAAAAAAAAGAAAAAGAAAATGGAAAACGATGCAGAAATGTGAAGAAATGAACTTAGGATCTGAAAAATGGGGGGGGGGGGGGCGAGGACCAAAATAGAAAGACTTCATCCATCCCTAAGGCAGACTGTCTTTTCTTGCCAACATCTGCTATGCTGTGGCAGCACTGCTCCTGTGTGATGGAAGCGGCCATATTTGCCTGTAGGATCCCCCTTGGCATGACACTTTGACAATATGTTGCGTTCTTCTGAGGGTTGTTCTGAGGGGGGAAATGGTAGCCGTGGGCCAGAGGTGCCAAGAAGAATGGCACTGCTGGTTCTAAGCCCCCCTTCACCCACATTTTGCCTCACCCCCTGAATCGCTGCCCTCCCTCCAATTTCACCACCTATGAAGGGGGCGGCAGAATGATTAGCCAACTGCCTTGTGTTAGAGGAGGCAAGCAACTCACTATCTTGGGCCTGCTCTCATGTCAGAGTTTACCTCTTTGCTACTGCCGTCCTTCGTATTCAAAGAAGTTAGGCCTTTTTTGCTTGTAAGACTTTTCCTTGTTTAGCTTTGTTTTGGGATTGTTTTTTGAGCTCAGCAGTTTAACAGTATGCAACCTGGTTTCCCATTTGCTTCCCTTCCCTTCCCCCATCAGCCCATTTCTTTTATGGTTTCTAAATTTCTAAGATAGTGGTGTTATTTACTGGGGCCATTGCATTCTATACAAGTTTTCTCAGCCTCTTGGTGGCTTTGCTCAGGAGGTGGGATACAAATGAATGAAAATGTAGCCCTGCCTAGTGGCTAAGGCTGCAATCCTCAGCTGCTGCAATACCTGGGCACAAGCACCAGTGAATTCATTGGGACTTACTTCTAGGTATATGTGGTTAGGATTGCAGCCCAAGAGAGTTCAAGCCAGTCAGCTTCTAATTTGATCTCAGTTCAGCCACAGACTCAGCAAAGGGTTTTAGGCTAGCTACTGTTTCCTCAGCTTCAGCTAGAGATAACAAAATGCCCATTTGCTTTCCAGCAATAATGGATGAGAAAGTGCTTTCAGTGCTCAAACTGTGCTGTGTATATGATAAATATGATTAAATAAGTGTGATCATTACCTAAGCCTGACATCACAGTTAAAAGGCAGATTAGTCATGACATTTCACAAACAGGGAACATGACTTAACTGCCTGTAAATGGCCCTGATCTGAATTTGTGAGAGAGCAGTAGAGGTTATGGGCGCACTCCTTCACTTCAACAGATTGGCCATTTTTGGTGGGGATGCCTGGACTGACTCTAAGGCTCATCTCTTGCTTTCCTGCCCTACACAGGCCCTATTTAGGCATTTCCCCTCAAGTGTTTCCCATTGCATGAGGCAAAAGATAATGCACATTCTATGTGTCATCCCTACCTCCACTGTCAAGAGGTCATATGCCTCAGTCCAGTATACCTGAAGGAGCGTCTCCACCCCCATTGTTCAGCCCGGACACTGAGGTCCAGCACCGAGGGTCTTCTGGCGGTTCCATCACTGCGAGAAGCCAATTTACAGGGAACCAGGAAGGGGGCCTTTTTGGTAGTGGCACCCGCCCTGCCATCAGATGTCAAATAAATAAACAACTATCTCACATTTAGAAGTCATCTGAAGGCAGCCCTGTTTAGGGAAGATTTTTAATGACTGATGTCTAAATGTATTTTTAATCTTTTGTTGGAAGCTGCCCAGAGTGGCCGGGGAAACCCAACCAGATGGGCGGGGTGTAAATTTTATTATTATTATTATTATTAGTGCCAGTTGCTGGGAAACACACGTAGACAGAGTGCTGTTGCAGAGGAAAATCCATGCAGATCCATGCAGAAGAAGCCAGTCCCTAAGGCACGCTGGCAACTTCTGCATTACCAAAATAAGAAAATGCTTCACACACAAAAACATGGCAGTCACTAATTTACACACATAGATGTGAATTTAGAATAATGACTATAATTCAAATAAGAAGACAATACGTCTCAGCATCGGGGGAAAGAATGCAACCAGGAGACCTCTGTGCCTGGTCTTCTACTGCATCCATATTGGCAGGTTGGTGTTCCAGGTTGCAACGCATCAACACTACTGATAGGGATCAGTCTGCTGTCTAGGAGCTAGGTGAACTTCAAAGACCTCCACTCTTTCTTCTTAAGGAACATTAAATTGGATTTGAAGTAGGCAACCCTTCAAGGAAATGATTGTTCTGTTAAAGTAAGATGCATGGCAATGCTACACTCCTCCCAAGCCATTGACACCTTCCAAAATGAAAAGAAGCACACATGCAAGAAATGGACCAAGAGCTACTGTAGTAGGTGCTTGAAACCAGTGACTCCAGTCAGCAAGCTAGCTGCTGTGCTTTGAATCAGCTGCAGTTTCTGAACAGTGCTCAAAGTCAGCCCCATGTACAGTGCATTGCAGCAATCAGAATTTTTCAAAGCACTTCACATTTGGGGGTGTCTGCAATAGTTCATTTCAGCCTGGTGATTTGTCACCGCAAATTCCCATCTCCTGTGCAAGGAAGCAGTGTTGGAGGTGATTAATATTACCCTAGGGATCAGCGTGTGGAATCGTTTTTCATTTCCACTAAATCAACAAATTGGGAAGATGTTTAAATATTAAAATAAAAGCAAGGCCAACAGGTAAACGTCAACAGGAGAAAAATAATAATTAAAATGCTGATCTACTTTATCCTTCTATCGTTTTAGTAATTTTGCAAGTGTGTATTATTCAAATAAGATTTCACCATAAAATTATAGTTTTAAGTGGTGCCTTGGGTTTTGACATTTAATAAATGTATTTGTCTCATTATACATGTTCTTTATCAAGTGTTCATTTGAAAAGCCCAGGAATCCCATATAGTAAAATAACATTTTTGATAGGAGATATTAATGAGGTGATTAAGCTGTCTTGCAAGATTTGGTTTTCACTGGTAAACTGATGGCTCAATTCTAACAACTAGTAATTAGAGCCAATCATTTAATTTTAGCTGGTTACAACTGTGTTGTCTTGTCTGCTTACCATTTTCTCTTGATATTTGCTCTTTATAAAGTCTGCTTTTAAATAGTTTATGCTTTTAACATTTATGTGTAAACAAGTAGTTGCATGTCAATAAATTAGCTGCTGAAGACCAACTGTAGAAATGCTGTAGTAATTTGTTTTTTTTAAAAAAAATTGTAAAGCACGAATCACTAAAAATATGGAGCTGGCTTCAAATCCTGCTTAAGAGAGAAGCTAACTTGCCTTATATACAGCTTAGGTCAGCACTGAAGTAACACCCACAATAATAAAAGAGATGAGAGGTTCCGCAATATGGAAGGTGTGGACCTGTTAACTATCGTGAGTGATAAAAGCAACTTTACACCATAGCTGTCAACTTTCTCCTTTTCTTGCGAGGAATCCTATTCGGAATAAGGGAATTTCCCTTTAAAAAAGGGAAACGTTGACAGCTATGCTTTATACCTGCAGTGACCAAGTGAAGATAGAAGATAGCCAAAGACAACTTAGTTTCAATAGTGAAATGCTGTTTGCAACATTATGATGTTAATGGATAGCAACATACAATTGGTTGTCACTTCAAAGGAACGGCCCACAGGTGATCACCAAGACCTTCAGATGTATGATGTACAGAGCACATGGTTTTATTTTATTTTTTATTAAACAAATCTATTCATTGCCTTTCAGGTGTTCAAGGCCAGCATACAATGACAAGCATAACAAAACAGAGCAGATTCAATGAGCAGCGCAGAGACTCAGACACAAATAAGAAAGCAGCACCAATAAAAGGCAAGGAAAATCAGGGCTCATCCAGACTCCCTTTTCTGCTGTGTTTCTAGGCTTCAAAGCTCAGTGTCTGAGCATTTCTTTCCCGCCCCCACAGGAAAACCTACATTTTAGCACTAAATTGGGACAAATGGCAACCAGATTTTCTGTGGATTACCACTTGCTCTGATGCAGCAGTAAAAAACCCACTCAGACAAAAGACCCTGTGCCTGGAAAGTGTGGTGCAAAAGGAAGTCCAGATGAACCCTTAGATAGGACTTTTGTTTTGTAAACCTGGGTCTAGTTTGATGAAAGATGGCTTAGAAGTTGAATGAGTGAATAAATCCACGGTGGAGAACCTTTCTCAGCCTGAGGACTACATTTCCTTCTGGACCATCTGCCATTGGTGGGTGAGGCCAGAAGCAAATGGTAGTCCAACAACATCTGGGAGACGCAAAGTTGGGAAAGTCGCTCTGAAGACAAGGGCTGGATCTAGACACATAAAAAAAAGAAGTTTTAGAAAAATGCGTTGTAAACCTCATAATGAGAAATCACATTGCCAAAAAATGGAACTCCAATTGTTGCTGCCCTTTCAATTTAATATCCAGCTGCTGCTTTTCCCCTGGCAGAGACTCCAGGCATGAGCAACAACCTTCAGGGTCTGAAAAGCCTTGGTCCTAACCTATTAAGCTACTGTGGACTGCATTTCCTGAGACCTCAGTGCCCTCTTCAGATGCAGAAGGGGACAAATGTGTACCCAGGGAGCACTGCTCAGTACTGTCTACGCTGACAGGCAGTGTATCTCCAGAATTTCAAGCCAGGTTCTCCCCTAGTCCTATCTGGAGATGGTGGGTCTTGACCCTGAGGCTTTCAGTATGCAAAGCAGATGCTCCAATTCTGAGCTATTGCTTTCATGTTACATCTCCCCACATGACTGGAAGACAGCAGGAATATCTGGATTGATTAGGTCTAGAAGTAGTCTACTTGGAACCTGGGTGTGTTTCTTTGCCGGGTCAACAAAGCTATATATTTTGCTCTCTGCATCCTCCAAGTTCAAGACACTGACCTTAGAAGATCTGGATTGAGATACAGCCAGCCAACCACAGCCCAAGCCATACAACCCAAGAATAACAAGGAATGAGAAAAGAGAAGGCAAATTTATCCTTACCCGGCAATGTTCTGCTAACAAGCTACAGGGAAGTTCAAAGTTCTATCACTGTGTTGACTAAACACAAGAAAGTAAATAATTAAGAGAGACAGCCTTTTGACATTCTTTATTTTCACTCTGAAATGAGAATCTTAACATGACTGCAATGTAATTGTTTTTGCTGCATATAAACCCTGATGCTGGACAGGGGTTGATTCTCTCTCTTTTTTACCAGCAGTGAGCTACTGTTTTAATTGGCTTTTCTGAGCTGGTACATATTAATAACAGCTTGCAGTCTTTTTCAACTTTTGGTGTTTAATAAGGAGTCTCTTTTCTTATGATTTACAGCAGCAGTTTTATTCCTCCTGGCCATTATTATTAAATTCAAATTTAAGCCTTCAAATTCCAGTGCAGGAAGCAATATTCTCTATCATGTAGTGCTGGTAATTAATTAGGTTCTAATTTAGTATAATCCTTGTGCATTCTTTTTTCAACACAAAGTTGTATAGAAGAGTATCAGAATGGACTTATTATAGCCATTTTTTCCCCTTAAGGGTTTAAAATCATTAAGGAATTCAGCTTTCAGTTTTTACAAAGTAATCAAGCTTCTAGTCCTGAAAATTTATAAAATATGCATTCACAGTATTTGCAAAATGCTTTCTGACTTTTTCTTTTCACAGGGTTTCTCCTGTAAGGTTCCAACCAGGTCTGGATACAGTTCTGGTGTGTGTGTGTGTGTGTGTGTGTGTGTGTGTGTGTGTGTGTGTGTACGGCTTTACTGCACACACATAAAACATATTTTATGTTGTTTGCATGATTAGTATTTTATATTTCTTTATTGTTGGTTGCTGAATAATTTCAATGTGGGAATCCAGTTCAAAGCCTCTGTAGACAATAATCAAACCTAGGGGTCATCTTCCCCAATATTCTGGATGGAATATAAAGTAGCCTTAAGGAGATCAGTCCTGTTGTTGGTATGCAGAGGGTCGCAAGGCCAGCTGGCTAGCCCCAGCTAAGTCGTCTCCTTCCAGCTGGCCCACTGCAAAGACGCATCAGCCTCTGCTCCGACGTACATCAGTCACCCGGGCTTCAAAGCCAGGGCACACTATTTCAGCAGAGCGAACTGCACACACAGAATAGGCATGAGGTTTGTGGAAGCATACTACAACTACTGATTTATTAATCATAAATCAGGACAAAGAAACATGTCGTCTCTCTCTTTGTCTTCCCAGAGAGACAGAGAAAAGCAAAATCTATATTCACAATAGAAGTTCCCAGCAAGCTGTGCTGGTATGTAAACAGACATGTGACACGCAACAGTTCCATGTTTGCTCCTTAAGGTGGAATGGAAATCTCAGCAAGTCCATCAGCATAAGCATCTCTGCTTGCCAGATGTTGGGCTGTGGGGGCCCAGGCACCCACAATTTTTCAATGAAGGGGGCCACCCCTCAAACTTCTATACAGCAGGGCACACACAATATGGGGTGTCTGCATGTCACTCAACATGGCCCACAATGTGTGCAAGTCACCACCCCAGGCACCCTCTGTAGCAGGGGCAAGGCAGCGTGCCTGCCTGCCTGATGGAATACTCTTCCATCTCCTCCCAGCCCCCCATGCTGTTCTGGGGATTCTCCTGATTTCCCCAGCTGATGGGGGGCTACAGGGGGAGTAGAGGAGGAAAGGCTGCATTGTGCTAGTGGGACTAATAATCCAGCCAGACCTAACCCTGATCCAAACCTTCTGATCATCTGAACTGGCAACATAATCCCTAATATGTTCTGTGTCTATACAACCATGTATTCCTAATTATCTCAATTTCTTATTTTCCAGCGTACATAGAATCATCTAGCATGCTAAAATATTTACACCTGCAAGAGGTTTCTCAGCTCTCCATTTGCAAAATGCAATGTGTGAGATGCCATTTACAGTGTATTGACTAAGGATGTGGTATTTTAAAAGCTATTAGATATTACCCTGTTCAGGAACAAATGTTTGAGAGAGCTATATTTCCATGAATGACAATGTACGCAAAACTCAGGGGCACTCATATATGTACTTCAACTCAAGAAACGCTTCATATAGCCCCTCAGCTCTTGAAACATCTGAAGAGAATTACTAGAAGAGAACGTTTAAAAAGAGGCAAATTCTAATGTCAAATCCTGAAGGTCTAAACTCCCTCCCATCCCCCCAACTTTTCTCTACAATTTGTGTGAACTCAGTATAAAAAATTTGTAGCCCCGAGTGCTCCATCGACGGCCTGATAACTGCTCCCCATAAATAACTGATATGCCAAGGGTTTGACATGACATTGATTGTCATGTAATTTCTTGAGCCCAGATTTTGGTGATAGAAATCTCTACGGTACTCAAGACAGTCTCCTCCCTGTTCCCTCTGGGGGCAGGCAGATTTTTATGTGCCTGACAAGTTAATAATGTGGCCTGTTACTCTGCCACATTTTCTTTTCAAATATGGAAATGCTCGATCTGTGCAGCGAGCCACAATGAAAGAAACCCTTCCCCCTTTTGGCTCAAGTTGCCCTTTCTACTCCTCCCAGTGAAATCCCAGAGAACAAAGAAGCTGTCTATGGATCATCATGAAGTCTTACAGAATGACATTAGGCTTTGCAGATAGCAGTGGTCCTAGAGTGCTCTGCTTTACATACCTTAATAATGTTACATATTGTGTTCTTAGAATAAGGATGATTCAGGAAACATTAAATCAGGTACTTCTTCATACAATGTATCATTAACTTACGAGATTTACTGTGCAGTGATTGGCCACTAGCATTATCCGGGGTTAGACTCATCAGATAGACCAGTAAGGAAAAGAGGGAAATGAATGAGTCAAAAAGAGACTCATTTATGCTCTTCTGTAAATGTTCAGCCTCAAGCTGCTTCACAAATGTGCAATGGAGGGAATGTGCCAGCAAAGAAAATTACCTACTAGATTCTACAGTAACAGCCAAAAGGTTCCTAAATGTTTGGATGCCTTATGCAGAAAAATCAAGTGGCATAGACACATTGATTACCAACAGGAAAATTCCAACAGGAAGTTATCCTGTGGAAACATCATGATGTTCCCCACTCTACCAGCCCTAATGCTTAATAAATGCACCAGATGAAGTGACCATCACATATTGTCTCATTTCAGGAAAGTGTCTGACTAACAGGAAAGGATTGGCCTAGGGCTGGGTGGACTTCATGCTTGAAGGAAGAGTCCCTAGCAATGGTGTAGTGGAAGGGCAATGCATGTGCTTCTTCACAGTAGGAGCTATGATGTCATCTGCCAGAGTGGCATTTGTGGGGATTCAGAGACAGATCTCATCTGGCACATGAGCCTAGGGTAGACTCAGGCCTGAAGTCACCCAGTACACATCATGACTGATCAGGCACTATAGGGGTGTGTGTGGGTGTGTGGGTGTACCTGTCATGATGAGCTCCTACACCTCATAAATTACCACTAAACCACTGTTGCCTGCACTGGAAAAAAGACAATACCCTAATGCTCTTGTATCTCCTCTGAGTATGACTCAAGGAAGCCATTACCTTTCTCTCTCTTCTCTGTAAACACACACACACACACACACACAGAGAGAGAGAGAGAGAGAGAGAGAGAGACAGAGAGAGAGATCAACCCCTTCCCCACACACCCTCTCTACTGAGCTTTGCTTTTTAAATTGTTTCAGAAGAGATAATCTGCTTTTTAAGATAAAAAGTAAAGATTATTTTATGGCTGTATCTACAGAGGCCACATTGTGCTACACAAAGAGTTAACTGAAGTCAGTCATTTGCACCCATTCATCCTCTACATCCCATCTCCTATTCCTAATCCAGCTCAGATGGGAGGGAGGGGGGATTTAGCTTTCATGCTTTATAGCCAGACAAAAGGAACAGAGTGAGAATATAATGAAACATAATGTATAATGAAAGTGGCAAGGTACTGACAGAAACTACTGATTTCTTATGTTGGAGAAAATATCATATAAAGAAAGAAAGCAACAGATACACACAGGGGGGGGGTCCCCCAAGCTAGACCCTGATTCATTCCCACCCCACCCCCCAGTTCCAGTCATTGCTGTGGTTGAAGGAAGCTTTCTTATGATTCAGCTAAGTGATTCGATTGGCAATGTAACAGTCTGGAAAGCTGCAGAGTGTTTCAGTACCAAGGACAGCTCCAGTGCTGCTGCTCACTTGCGTTCTTGCTTGCCTGCTGAGCATTGAAGTCCTGGACAAAGCTTGTGTGCGAGGCAGCCACAAGCTGATAATTATGACTATTCTGATCTGCATCCTCATTGTGGGTTGGTTTCTGTTTCTTAGCCTAGATTTTAGAACCTTTTCATGGAAATCCAAAGAAAGTTACCAGTGTCTGGGGTTCTTGCTACAAGAGCTGTCCTTTTATTTCAACACATGAATCCCTTTTTTCACTTCAGTACAACTAACATTGTCTCATTCAAAGTCAAGTAGCACCTGTGCTCTCCCGAAAGACTTCGCAATGCATCAGCAACCCTTGTCTCTGGTCTGGAAAATATCAACCATCTGCCCTCTCAGCAAGACCATAATGGTTGTTTTAATATTTGTTTCAAATAACCTGGGACTTTCAACGTCTTAGTGGGGATATGATATGAGAATCATACCTGCTACATGGTGGTGGGGGGAGCTTTGGCCTGTGGGCTATTCTTGGCCCACCAGAGGGTCCAGTTTGGATCATGTGGCCATTGCCCCCCAAACCATGCATACACTGATATTAGTTGATGGGCAGGAGGACAGTGTTGGCTGTGCAATCCTTTCCCCACCAGGGAATACCACCAGCATGTGGCTCCCATATGGATGCCTAGATGGGAATGTGGCCTCGGGCTGAAAAGGGTTCTCCATCAGTGTTGTAGCTCAAGGCCTTGAAGAGAAATTCCAGGGTCCTCACATCATACTGTAAACTGCTGTCCCAGTCTGAACATTTGGGCAAGATTTAACCAATATACCAGTGACTACAATTTGGGGCTTCTGCTAGAATGCACAAACACCTTTTTTCAGTGTTGGCTGATATGCTGGCTGTGCCTTTTCCGGGAACATCTCACCTAGTCCTAGCTGTACATGCCCTGGCAACAGCCAGACCAGATTACTGTCTATGTGGGCCTGCTTGTAATAGCTGCTTAGAAATTTTAATTGGTTCAAAATGCACCTGAGAAGATCTTAACTGGGACTCATTGTATGGAGCCTATAACATCAATATGACACCATCTTTATTGCCTTACAATTTACTTCTGGCCCCAATTTAAAGTGCTGCTTTTGTGCTTTGGAGCCCATAATAAAAGAAGGACAGGGATTTTCAGTAATTGCATCCAGACTCTGGAACCCCCTTCCTGAGAAGGCTTTGCTCCTTCTTGGCTTTCAGAATATTGTGAAGGCACAGATGTTCTGGTGGGCTTTTTGGAGTATGACAAATGAAATCTGCCCTGATGCTTTAAAAAAAGTGTTTTAGTTCTCTACTGGATTTTCTGGGATGATGTTGTTTTAAATCATAATAATGTGATTTTAGCATTTTTGGCTTTTTGATATTCTTATAACCTGCCTTGGGTGTTCAAGTGAAACAAAGGTGAGATGTGTTTTAAAATTAGAGAGTGAAAATCCTAACATGACACACACACTCACACACACACAGTGGATGCCTGAAAAATCCCTCCCACCAATCATTTTCATCATAGTTACCTCACAATTATTTTCACTCACAAAGAAGTGTGTGTTGTGGTAAATCTCAGGGTACTACTTAATGCCATCGCTTTGACTATCAAATAGTACAAAAGAAAGAACATCACTGGTATTAGTTCTTAGCTCACCGAAGCTGTGTTCATAGTCCTTTCTAGCACAGCAACTTTGAGTCTGTATCTTACATGAATTTCAATTCTCTCCAACTCAAATTATCAGGTGAAAGCACAAATTGATGTTTTTGCTCTATTGGATCAGAAGGGAGGAGGGAAAGTCCTTCTCTCTCTCTCTCTCTCTCTCTCACACACACACACACACACACACACACCTTTTGGCAATCACATTAGTGCTTAGTTGTGACAAAGGAAGGGAAACATGGCAGCAGAAATTAAATCAGATAATTATCATCACCTGGATATATAATTGCATCAGAGAGAACAAGAGAGATGTGGAGCCACTTGAAACACATTTTCCCCCTCAGGATTATATTCTGATCATTTTGCAATTTCCCAGCTGCTTATATTTATATTTGCTAGTCTCAGGCCAAGCTCTGCCACTTTCTTATCCACGATTGTTGGCCCGTGTGAAACCTAACACCCACCACCCCCAGCAAAGATCCTATATTTTTTAGAGTACTAAATTACTAGAAGACAGTGGTGAATAGGCCATTTCCATTCTTCATTTTTAAAACCCTATGGTTTATGCACACTCCATCTAGCTAACAGTTCTTTTCACACTAATGGAATAGAGCACTGATCCCTCCCACATTCCAATAAAACATTATTTCTCCATTGCCACCACACCGCAGAAGAGGAAAGAACAGGTTCATTCTTGTCCCACACTGGGTTCACAATAGAATTTCCCCGGCTCCCAAATTTCAGACACATATTGTACATAAGCAAATGAAGCTGTACATTTACCATTAATGCATTTGGGAGTCATCACACTTTCTCTGCCTTATCATTCTATATTTCTTAACAATGTGGATGTCAAACTTCATATTTTCTATTCTTATTTTGTAAGCTTGCAGTGATGATCCCACACTTTGCTTTTTTCAGTTCTTGGCCACTTGCTATTTTTATGATATGCATGATAACAAGAAGAGTTTATAAGAGCAAACCAAAACACATTAAAAAGCAGTGAACTATTGGTGTTAACAATACACTCACAATGAAATCCGATGCATGTCTACTCAGAGGTAGGTCTCCCTGACCTCCATAGGCCTTACCCACAGGATAATGTACATAGGATTACAGCCAATATATATATAATTCCACTGCATGGGCGCAAAATCAGCTATAATACTAGGTAATTTTTGTTTAATGTTCTCCCCTGCTTCCTCCTATTAGTACCATAAAACGTGTTAAAGTGCATTTGTGCATGTTTTACAGGTAGCAACAGCCAGAGATTTCAAGACCAATAGGCTTTTCATGTAAGACATTAAGCATTTGACATGGAATGTACCACTGAAATGAAAGCGAAAGGGGGGTAGCAGCATTCAGGAGCCAATTTCCATTTCAAACTGCATTCTGGCACTTTATACTCCATCACCATTGGCAGATCAATATTTAATGCTTGGAGATTCTAGCTCTGCAGGAGTCATGTCAGGGGACCTCTCGAGCCAATCTGCTTGGGTAGAGGAGTGATAATTATTCATGGGCTCCTGCCTCTTGCTCTTTCTTTTGCACAGCCCCACTCTGCTGACTCAGTGCCTTAGTCTTCTCTCTCTCTCCCTCCACTGCTGTAGCTGGACCTCTTTGCCTTCACAACCTCTGAGCGTCTGTACACCTCACAATGGCTAAAACTGCAATGGGTAAGGAAATAGTACCATCTCTTTTGTCTTCATCCTGTATAATAGCTGCTCTATTCTAGAAACCTGCTGTCCGTGGTGCTGACGGAGCGCTGATAATCCTTATAATCAAAAATACTGTTTTTATTTCTATTATTCTCCTTGGGTTGTTTTGTTGTTGTTGTTTTTTACAGCCAAAACCTGGAAGCAGCTGGGAATTTGAGGGTTCCTTATAAGTCCCTGGTTTACTTTTTAAAAGAAAAATCCACTTCGATTGTTTTACACCCCTAGCCACAAATCAGTTCATCCGGAGTATTAACAGCGCAATCCGATTGCAATCCTAGCGGTCTGCTTTAGTGTTTTGGGTCAGGTAAACCCGAAGCTCCATTTCCAGAGCACTTTTCTGGGACTGGCGTGTGGCAAAAAGGAACAAGTTATTCTGTGTTTTATGCGGAGTTGTTTCCAGCCTCCTAAAATCACGCCCTGCTCATCGCCTGGTGTTTGCAACCGGAGGGGGTGCGAGTTTAGGAGAATGCATTGGGGGAAACTGACCAGTCCTTTTCGACTTGAAATTGGTCAGCCTTTTTGAATTAGATGGAGACGGCATTAAATCCAACTATCTTTATTGCGTAAAGAGGAAGTGAAGAAGGGGTTTAAGAATTAGGTTGCGCTGCCTTTGTGTTAAAGATGGACGGGTGGTGTACGTGTTTTTCCTCCCTTTTACCCCCGTTGTAGGGTGGGGTTTTAGGGTTGCGGTCGCCTTGGCTTTCTTTGTGTAAGGCTGTCATGAAGCCGTTGCTCCGGGCGTTCCCGGCGAGAGCGCACCTGCAGAGAGAGCGACGCCACAGACTCCAGCAGCCCGACACAATGCAGAGCGACCCCACCCATATCGTTGTTGCTGCTGCTGCTGCTGCTGCTGCCTAGTCACAGGCGCACTGGGGAATCCTCCCCCTCCCCTGCTTTTTTCTCTCCCACCCACTCCCAACGCTCAGCTAGCAAGGGAGAAAAAAGAAGGGGCTGGAGGACAGGAAAGAAAAGGCACTTCACCCTTTCCAAATTGCAGCTATTGCTTATCAGCCTCGGTTTTCCGCTCCCTTCCAGTTGTTTGCTTCTGCAGCAACCTCTCCGATCCCCTTGATCTCTAGAGGCTGGTTCTTTTAGTAGCCAGATTGTAGGGGGAGAGGGGGGAAAAGTAGGTCACTGGATTACAAACCTCTACCTCTTCCTTCTCCCCACCCCGCTAGAATTGCCCCACCTGCTGTAATGCCTCCAGCGACCTTGTTTTTATTTGGTCTCGTTGAAAGCAGAAGCAAACCCCCCTCTCCACGCACACACATGTAGACTCAGCAGCCCCCCAGCCACACCCCTGCACCGCACCCAACCTCCCTCCGCATCTGAAAAGAGGTTCATTGCAGTGCTCACCGAGAGCTCTCCAGCAGTCAGGACTGCAGGTCGGGGAAGAAAGATCATAGCTAGCTGTGTTTTCGGAATTTATACCAAGAAAGGTTATTGTTGAAGTCAGTAAAATCTCCTGATTTATTTATTTAGCATCGTTTGGAAGAGAGCCACGGGCTTTCCTGTCCTCTTGCCCCTCTGATCCCTCCTTCCTTCTCCCCTTCTCTCTCTTTCTCTGACTTTTTCGTCTCCATCCCAAAACTGAGTCTGCAATAAAACTGCTTTATGGTGGAGAAAACAGATATTGCAGTGAAGGGCGCGGTGGGTACTGGGGAAGTGAAGGGAGAGGGTTTGGCGACCAGCATCACACATCTTGAAATGGCTTTTTAAAATATCCAATTCTTTTCTCCACCTTTTGCAAAAATTGAAACCAATATATTATAAGGGGGTGCCGATTTCCCCCCTAAAAATACCAACTGACACACAGGCAACTTGGGGAGAGATCATATTTCTTTTTCCCCCTTCCCCCTGGTCCTCCCTCTTGCAAACAAAAGCCTTGTCACCTAGGAATCTTGCTCATTTGCTGCACTCTCACTTGTCCAAAATTAATACGGATGCTCACTGAGCCTCACTCCTTAAAGGCTGCTTTCTTTTGGGTTTGAGGTGCTCGTTGCTGCAGGAAGCCACTCCAGCCCACTGGCAGAGGGCTTTGTTATTCCTGAGGGATGGGCATGAGACAGCTGTTTATGCCAATGCAGCCAGACAGGAGTCTGGCCTCATCCCCTTCCCACTCCTCCCCAATGCTGCAATCGGGTAATCAGTATTGATAATTTGTAGTCAGTCAGAGACTGGTCACTGCAGAAGGCCCCTGTTCAGGATTCCATAGCCACAGCCAGCAAGGGATCTTCAGGGTTTGGCAAAGGAGGATTTCATGAATCCAATGCAGGTGAGATGGTGGCAGTCACTAGCGGCTGCCGATTAACCCTGATGGTTAATAGACCCTTCCTAGTCACTCCACTATTCAGGCCTGCCTTACTTACTTACCAAGGGTATTGTCTGCTAGCACAAATAAATGCAGTGCCTTATTCTTAAAACTCCCTCATGAGTAGCTGCATTGCCGCATAGACAATAACATCTTCATTTTCAGTTTTTTTAAAAAAATAAAAAAATGGAACTGAAGTCATGGAATCATACAGCTGAAAGAGACCTCTGAGATCATCCTGCCAATGCAGAGATTCATTGCTAAAGCATCATTGAAAGGAACATAGGAACTAGGAAGCTGCCTTAGACTGAGTTAGACCATTGGTCCATCTAATTCTGCATTGTCTACCCTGACGGGCCGTGGTTCTCAAGGTTTTCAAACAGGGTTCTCACCCAGCCCTACCTGGGGATGTCAGGAATTGTACACAATTGTACACTCCTTCTGCATGTAAAGGAGATGGTCTACCACTGAGCTGCAGCTCTTCCCCCAAAATATTTTGAATATTAGAACAGAGGAAGCTGTCTTATACTGAGTCCATTGGTCCATCAGACTCAGTATTGTCTACACTGACAAGCCTGGTTTCAGACAAGGGTCTTTCCCAGGCCCACCTGGAGATGCTTGGGATTGAATGTGGAACCTTCTGCATGGGGAGCAGATGTTCCACCACTGAGCCATGTCCCAAGGTGGCTGTCCAGCCTCTTCTTCAAAACCTTTGATGAAGGAGAGTCCATCACCTCCTGAGACAGTCTGTTCTGTTGCCAAACAGCTCAAACCATCAGGAGGCTCTTCCTGACGCTTAGTCTAAATCCTTTCTCTTGTAATTTGGACCCACTGGTTCAGGCCCCACCCTGGGGAGCAACAGAAAAAGTATTTGCTCCATTGTCTCTGTGGCAGCCCTTCAAATATTTGAAGATGGCTTTTGCATCTCCTCTAAATATCCCTAGTGAAAAACTGCTTATGCAAAATTATTTTCAGTTGTTTACACATGCAAATTTGAAAGAATGTTTTGGTAGCTAAAATATAATCCATCTGTTCCCCCTCCCACTGGGTATGGCTGTCATCTTGTTTCCTCACTGAGGCTCTTTGCCTTTTCTCACAAAAAAATGCAGTGATGGGAAAGCTGTATCTGTTGAACTTAAGCCTGTAACAGCACCTGAGTTCTGGGGGGGGGGGGTGACTCCTATATGAGTTGCAAAATTCTCTGATTAATGTCCTAGGGTAGGGAAGTAGAGTTGCTATTCCAGAGGGAACGCAGATATTCAGTCCTCATCTCAGTGTGGGAGAGAAACACTTGGTTCTCATTAAGCTGGAAGGCTGTCAATTATTTTTAAGACAAATAATTGCACTGCGGGACATATACTTCCATGGAAAATGGATCAATGAATAGATGAAGAACTAGACACTGATTTGACAACAGATGTATAGCATTATTTAATGGTTTAGGCTGACTTTCCATCATACATGGGTCCTGACATCAAGATACCAGCTTTCTAAGAACTCCATGAATTCTGGTCATTTCAGCTCAGCACAGAGGTCCTCACCAGTTACTGATTTTCAAAGAAATGTGCCAGGGGCAGATGTTCAGACCTAGAAGCCCTACTCCTACTAAAATATAGGTCAGAGTGAGCAATGGGTGTTTAGTTGGAAAGTTAAGAAACCTGTACATGTCAGAGGAATTCTCTTTCTATGTGAAATTACAATAAGGGGGCAGCTTGCTGGAATAAGCCCATCTAGTCTGGCATTCTGTAAATGCCTGCAAAACAGGGTGCTGGAATTTGTGGCACTCCAGATGTTGCTGGACTACAAGTCTCATTATTCTGACTATTGGCCATGCTGGCTGGGACTGATGGGAGTTTTGAGTTCAAACATGTGATCTGGAGGATGACTACTCCTACTGTAAAATCTTACCAGGAAGAGTTGGTGATGGCTATCACCAACTCTTTGTCCCACCATCTGTTGTTACCAAGCCTGTGAGCATGAAGGCTATAGTTAGCCAACAATTGAGCTGGTTTACTTCCAGTTAAATTGCACTTAGGGCTAAGGTGCTTACTGTTAATTATGAGCAAATACTCGTACTGGGGAAGGAGCCTTAAAAGTGGTGGCCCCTTTCTTAGAAAAGTTCATTATCTGCCATCTTGAGACCAGCTAAGCCATTCCTGTTCAATGCACCTTTTATTCTACCATAGAAGCTGGTTGTGATCTTCGATTTGTTAAATTACAGTGTTTTAATATCTCACTTTTATTAATGTATTTCACTTATCTTTTATGTATTTTTAAAGCTATTGGAAGCTGCCCAATTTTAAGATAAAGGTGGATGTAAAATGTTTAAGTAATAACATGTATAGTTCCCTATTTTCTAGGAATATTGATGCATATCTTAAGGGGGTTTTTGCATCTCCCATGACAATTTGTTGCTGCTTTGGTTATGTTTTTCCTGTCAAAACCTAACTATATCATTTCTTTGCAAACTGCCACAGCTTTTATTCTAAATACATCAAGAACAGCCAAATTTAAGCACTTTTTTTAGTGCCACTGATTTAAACGGGAGAGAGATTTAAGCACATACATAACACTCACACTGAAATCAATGGAATTTAAAAGAGCTAAATTCTGACAGGAGCATGTTCATTGCTTTCCAGTCTAAAAGCTTCACTAGGTTATGGCACATGGTGCTAGACAACCACATGCTTACGTGCCTAGACAGATACAGGCTAATGGATTGTGTCTCATCTACCAGCATCATTAATGTGAATTTATTAGAATATTGGGTTTAATGTGGGGAAATGTCTTAGGTCATAACCCTCAAACCATATCTTCAGCACTTCAGCTTTATTTCATGGTTTGATTTCTAAATCATAGCCAGTTTTACAAAAATGTGCTAATAACTGTAATAAATGTGTCGCTTGCACAAAATAGTAGGGCAGAATTTGGCCTAAAATGGAACAAGAATGCTAGTATTTTTCTCAGAATGTCTCAGAATTCTTTGGTATTCATGCTTATATTGTTCAACTTCATTTTTAAAGACTAGTAACTCAGTCTTCAGAAAGTGTCAAGGAGTTCCTGTTGCCAAATCTGTAGGAAGCTGCTCTCTCGATAAAAACATAAGAAAATAATGATCCAAAGCCAGTACACACTTCTGAATATAATTGTCTATATAATTAATAAAACAACAACAACATGTGTAACTGAGGATTAGAGAGTATGTATAGTCCTAAAGTCTCTTTTGGCTTGTTCTGGTCTCTGGAATCCAGAAGCTGTGTCATATGGCAAGGCCAGAGAAGTCTCAGATACCTAGTTCTTACTGGTTTCCAGTCATTTCCCCCCCAGCTTTATACAATTCTGTACTAAAATTTGAAATTCGTTTCTGTCTGAGTTATAAGCAGTTGCAAGTTGTGTTTGTAATGTTTCCTTACTATTTATATCAAGGTTGGGGAACCTGTGGCCCTACTAATGTTGCTGAACAACAGCTCCCATCATCCCTAGCCATTGGCCATGCTTGCTGGGACTGATGGGAGTTTGTGGTTCAGCAGCATCTAGTGGTCTACAGGTTCCCCACCCCTGATTTATACAGTACTTGGTTATTAGGTTTCTGCCTTGGCCTTCCTTCAAGCCACTCATGACAGAGAACAAGCCCTATTCGCATTTATCCTGGGCAGGGGCAGAGATCATCTATTTAAACATATATCTGCTCCATTTCCAGAGAAAATGAGATGGTCCACATTTAAAGGAGCATTATCAAGTGGTTCTCCAACTCTCCTCTTCATCAATGGTAGCCAATGTGATGTCCCTTGAGAGATTGTGGGACATCAGCTTCCATGAGCCCCAGCCAGCATAGCCCATAGTTTGGGGTGGTGGAGTCTAACAACATATGATGTACACATAATGTGGGGGGAATCTTCCTCTGTTGAGCTCAGATATTGGAAATGAGCTTGACTTTGAGGGGAAAGCACATTGAGAGAGGGGTTGTAGAAAGGTAGGTGGCAGTCAGAGTGAGGCTCCTACATTCCTTACCCAAGGAGATGTTTTGCTGTTAAAAATCACATCTACACAGCCATATTATTTTTCTAAATAAATTAAAAAATTGTCCAATAGCACCTTAAAGGTAAAAGTAAAGGTACCCCTGCCCGTACGGGCCAGTCTTGACAGACTCTAGGGTTGTGCGCTCATCTCACTCTATAGGCCGGGAGCCAGCGCTGCCGCAGACACTTCCAGGTCACGTGGCCAGCATGATGAAGCTGCTCTGGCGAACCAGCACAAGAGCAGCACACGGAAACGTCGTTTACCTTCCCGCTAGAAAGCGGTACCTATTTATCTACTTGCACTTAGGGGTGCTTTTGAACTGCTAGGTGGGCAGGAGCTGAGACCGAACGACAGGAGCTCACCCCGCCGCGGGGATTCGAACCGCCGACCATGCGATCGGCAAGTCCTAGGCGCTGAGGTTTTACCCACAGCGCCCCCCGCGTGTAGAATAGCACCTTAGAGACCAACTAAATTTGTTCTGGGTATAAGCATTTGTGTGCATGCACACTTCTTAATGCACACAAAAGCTTATACCCAGAACAAACTTAGTTGGTCTCTAAGGTTCTACTGGACAATTTTTTAATTTTTTTATTTATTTCAACTGCATCAGAACAACACAGCTACCTACCTGAATATTATTTTTCTGTGCAACTGGGACATGTGTCTGGTGCCATAACATCTGAAGGGAGTCATAATGGCAAGCCCATAGACACCCAATAATTATGTGGCAAAAAGTAGGAATTTGAACCAGAGTCCTACACTCTGTACACTACCCTAGCAGTGGCACACTAGGTCATCATCCATTTGATTATTTTTCTCCAAAATATTCTTCAAAGGTGCTAGCTAATGAAACAAAAACAGTGTGTCTCTATATAAAATCAAACCCATCCAAAAAAATATACATTTATAATATAAAACAAATTTCAGTAGTCGTATTTATTAAATTTGCTAGTCATTTTATCTTACCCAAGGCAACCCAAAGCAACTTACAACAGCAATAATAGTAATAAGCAAAGGGTTCAGCATTCTTCACTATAACTCAGACTTCCATTCTTTGCATGTGATTGGGGCAGACAGATGATTAAAGACACAGCTCTGTGACTATTCTTTTGGACCACCATATATCCCATAGGAATTATGTCAAACAAAAGCAAACTGGCAACAAATTAGTGAGGATGTTGGAATGACCCATGCTGAAATCTGGAGACAGGCTGATTTGATCTGTGAAGCCAAATATATTCTTGTTGTTGACTTTAACCAAAATGGCATCCAAGTTCTTTAGAAACACTACACTGAAAAGTTATGTATTCAAGGAAGAAAATACTTAGGCATCATAATACAATGTCCACAATCATAATCACAACCACATGTGGTCTTCCATGTGTTGTTGGACTACACAGGATAGTGGCCCCTAGTCAACATTAAGTGGTACCAGCTGTCCAGAGTTTCACACAAGTCTTTCTTTCTGTTGGTCAATGGCCCAAGGGACACCTCTGAAATTACAGATCAGGTCAACTAGCAGTTGGACTGATCTACACTTTCAAAGCTCTTCTCCCATGGTTGCCATATCTCTTGCTCTCCTCCCTGCACCCCTCCTGCCCACCTCTGCTAGAACGAGCTATGGCAGGCCACATCAGGCCCATGGCCTAGAGGTCATAAATAAAATATGAACATGCATACTTGACCTTTAAAGCCCTAACCCTGTGGAACACCCTCCCATCAGATGTCAAGGCAATAAACAATGATCTGACTTTTAGAAGACATCTGAAGGCAGCCCTGTTTAGGGAAGTGTTTAACATTTGATGTTTTATTATGTTTTATAATGCTTTTAATTCTGTTGGGAGCCGCCCAGAGTGGCTGGGGAAACCCAGCTAGATGGGCAGGGGTATAAATAATAAATGTAGTAGTAGTAGTAGTAGTAGTAGTAGTAGTAGTAGTAGGCAACAATACCTATACCAAAGCACCTGCATTTCTCAAAATATGCAAAACCTCTGAATACAGTTGACTGTGGGTATGAGTGTGCATACTGTGGAACATTTTGTGGAAAGCAAAATGTCTTATTGTATCACTTCCAACTCTGAAAGCAGTTAACGCCCATCTCCAGACACTACTTTAGAGCCAAGTCACATAGTTCTACTTACACAAGCTTAATGTTAAACACTCTCACTTTATACGCTGTGCATGTAAGGGCTAGTATACCCATTTCTGCCTTGCTGCTTCAGGCTGAACTATGGACCTTTCTGAAGAACCATATTTTGCCTCATGTAGGATTATGATGATAAGCTTTTATATCCTGCTCACATGACAGCCTGAAGTATATGCATGTTTCTAAGCCAGCCATTTTCAAAGCTGATAAGAATTTTTTTTTGTTAGGATATCTTAGGGCAATCCAAAAACAGAACCAGGATTTATTTTAATTTCACCCTGTGCCAATTCGTACATTTGATATTGATTGTGCAGCTGTGTCAGAACACAATAGAATTTGTGGGAGCAGAAAAGTGACATTAATAATTACTATTTTGAGTTTGGGAATAATATTTTCATGCAATATACTGAAAATGACATTTGAAGATTATGTCATATTATGAGGATTATTTTCTTAAAAATAAGTAGCTCTTTCAGTCATCTGGTTTTTTAATGGTACTATTAAATGCAAGTGTATTTTTACTTGATCTATTCAGATTAATTTGCAAAGACTGCTTTTAAAGGGTGTATTCCAATCAGCCATAACTAAAATGGATTTTTGAGATAATTGTCATGAGAAGAACAAAACTAAAAGCAGAAAATTGCTAGGAACATATCAAAGACTTTAATGTGACTCAGATAAAAATGGCAGTGCTGTCCATGCCACACACCCAATTTCAGTAATTGTATATATAACAATTATCAATTTATCTTTAGCTGGTTGCAGTGTAAGTTTCCTACTTTACCTAAAACACTCACATATATATTGTAATTGTCCTGAAGTATTTGAGTTAGGATGAGCACTTGAGATGGATGAATCTGACAAAGCACTATTTAAACATTAGGCTGCGTTAACAGGGTGATCCTATGTTCTCAGAAGTAAGGCCCACTTAATTAAATGTGACTAACTAGCCTATGTGTATCTACTGAGAAGGAAATATCACTAAATTCAGTGGGACATACTCTAGTGGAAAGGGTGCATTAGATTGCTCCCTATGCCTGCTAAGATATTTTCTTCCCCTCCTGCTTCCCTTCCTATTGGTGCTGCTTCAGTCTGTACCTTTCTTTTCCGCTCCTAGTGGTAACCAACCACTGTTTCCTTTGCTTAGGCTGAGCAAATCTTCTAAGTGTGGGTGTTTTAAGAGTCTGGTTCATTAGGGCAAATGGGGCACTTCCCCAACAGTCTGCCCTCAGCCAAATCCTACCTGCCTATCTTCTTGCTTACTACCAATCAGGGAGTTGGGGCATGGCCCGGCCTATCCGTTTCTTCCTCCTTACTGTTGTAGAACTCAACAGGGATTAGGATGGAGGAAAAGTTAGTTGGCTGTGTCTTGTCATTGTCTCTGGCTCCGCCTTCTCTGGGGCTCCTTGCCTTCTGCCTTACATGTTTTGTTTTGTTTATTCATTAAATGTGTACGCTGCCCTCCATCCACAGTTCTCAGGGTGGTTCACAACATAAAAACACAATATAAAAGCACAAAATACATGATAAAAAATAAGAACAAAAAAACCACAAACCAATAGTCACCGCTCTCTACCACCCTTACCTAATGGGCTCCAGCTACCAACAAATACCACTACAGTTTTGAAACATGGTGCCCAGTGCCCTGCTTACCACTTATGACTTTATTTATTGAAAAACATTTTACAAGTTCTTTTGAAGAGCTCAACGCAACTTCTACCAAAGGCAACGTTATTGTCCAAACACTAATAGCAATAACAAAGGATACCTCAACACCGCCCCCCAAACCCCCCACTAAAAATTCATTACAGTACAGCAGACACATAACTGTAACCAAGAAACATCAGCAGCAAGAGAAGACGACGTTTCTTTACATGCTTTATCTCAGAGGTGGCAAAAAAAACATGCAAGACAAAGTCAAAGCATTAGACATGCCCATTCTAGTATGGTCCTCATGTATCTGCCTAAGGATCTGTGGTACATGTAGCATCCATGCTACAGAATGGACCTCCATCTTCTAGGGGTCACCAACCTTTTGGGGCAAGTGAGCACATTTGGAATTTTGAGCAAGGGCCATGGGTGTCAGTCACAAAATGGCTGCTATGCGGTGTCTGGAATAACACAAAATGGCTGCCACATCTAAAAGAGCAGAAAAAGAGGCAGAAACACAAAAGGATACAGGCATGCCTCCCCTATGTCATGCACTATGGATTTTTGAGGGGATATTTACTGAGGCCTTTTGTAAGGGTCATAGGACATACTTGTAAATGCAGTGACTGCTTTCAATTTTTTACACTTCTCATGAGTGAGCATGTGAAGGATAATTACAAAACATGCAAGCTGGGACTTGGTATTCATATTATTATGGTATTCACAAAATATATTGTCTGTGTTACAAATAGAAGACCATACAAGCCTCCAGGAAATCACCAAAACAAATTAACCAGGTGAATAGAGGCTGTTAATAGCAGCAGCAGGAGATATGCAAGACTAATAAACATCCTAAAGCAGCAACTCAAAGATGTGGGTAGCCCAACTGAACATTCAACCAAATAGCCCTAATTTTAAGAAGTATTTAAAAATAGGTATCCAAAAATGTTTGCTTCATACAAAAGCAATTCTGGTTCTTCATTCACATTCTCTACAACACTATATCTCTATAGCATCATATCAATTTACATCAGAAGTACACCTAACTTTTAACATTGTGGGTTATATCCAGAGTTACCTTCCAAGAACAGAAAGACTTTGTCCATTTCCAGAAGGGACCTAAATCCAGTGGAGACCAGTAATGTAGTGGCAAAGTTTAAAATGCAGGGTCCCTTCTTGATAAGTCACAGCCATGTCTCCTCAGAACCACACACCCTCACAGCCATGCCCCTTTTAAGATTATACAATAATCTTTAAATTCTACAATAATAATAATTAGGGGTGCATCTCAGAGATCAGTGCTGGGATCTCCATGTGTTTCCTTTCAGCTAGATGCGCTATATGCGCATGCATATGTGGACAAATGATTTGGGAGCTCCAGTACCTTATTTTGGAATTACTTTAGCCATGTTTTCCTTGAAGTTCCATTGTACATAATAGCATTTGCACACCATTCTCTTGAAACCAAAGCACCCTGTGTTTTCAATGTTCCTTAATGCTTAGTTTGGAGGCATACAGAAATACTCCTCCTTGGTGTTGTTCCCACTTGCCTCCTATAGAGTGACCCTAGGAGCCAATCCTCTGGCTGACCCATCTCCTTTCACTCTGATTGGCTCCAATCAGTAGCTTTTAAAAAAAACTCCCATTTCATGATGAATGGACAGCTCTTGGACATTGGAGACAGGGTCTCCGCTGGGACCCTGCTGCAAATATAGTAATGGGTCTTTGACTCACCAACCCCTCATGATCCCAGACCACTACACCTCTTGCGGAAACTCCACCTGAAACAAGCGGAAGGAAGTAATTTTGGCTGGCTCATCCATCTCCCTCCAGCCAGCTTCCACATGGTTCCAGAAGGGCTCCTCCAATCCACTGAAACAGATATTTAGGGGCCGCAGGAGAGAAAAAATCCACAAAAATCAACTTCCCACCACTTCTTAACATGGGAGCAAATGAGACCTCAGGACTGAGTCCAGTAATAATATATAATAAGATTGTTGGTAATAGTTCAATCTCATGTTGACTAGACAGAGTGACTAGTTAGCAGTACATATTTTGGAGACAGTCTTATATTCGCAATGAATCAGCAAATTCCTGTTTTCACTGTTTAAATTTTAAAATATGAGATTTCCAAAGGAATATTTTGAATGGAGAATATTGCATCAGAATTTTGAGTGGTTTGGTATTGTTAGTACCTATTGGTTGTTTAGTTTTTGGAAGCTGTCAAATAGAAAAAGCTGCCAACTCTCTAATACTAAATTCATTGCATTCTATTCAGCAGCATTAAGTACTGTCAAAAACTATTCCATGGCAACTAGCAACTACTGCCAGGTGCTAGATATCCTTGCATATTACTAAACCATAGACTTGTGTTTTTAAAACTATTGTACACCAGTTCCAAGTTACTAAATATAATTGTGTGTCATCCATCAAGTACTCTCAAAAGATAAATTAAGCCTACACAGCTTGGGATCACTCCCTCCAAGCTAAATGCAGCCCTATAGCCCACCAGGGATTTGATCAACCCCCAGGTTCTGCTGCCTGCTTGGGAGTGTAAAAACACTGGGGTGGGGGTAGTGCTAAGCAACTGTCGAGCAGGCATATATTACATGGCAGGTGGGCTCCATTCAGCTTGCCTGGCCTCAAAATTGCACGCAGACTGTATTTTTACTATTTCCCATCAGCTATCAAATACCAGCAGGAGCTTGATAACACCTCTTTTGCAAATCTTGTAGGAGCAATTGAAGTTTTCTATACCTCTGGGGAAACAGCGTATCTAGATGGGTCACAAATTGTGTTGCCCTGATTTAGGAGCTCTTGCGTAGAATTTAGTCAACATATTTTCTGTCTTGGGGCACTATTTTTCGGGAGAACATAGGCTTTATTAAGCTGTTTTGGCACAGGCTGGAGAAAGGATGTGGAAAGTGTTTCAGCCAAGGTTGCATTTCCTTTGGCTAACTTCCTGGGAGGGTACCACATGCTAGGGGGAGGTGGAGCCCAAGGCAAAAGTAAGCAGGTCACTGAATGTGAATTTTACCTTCGCACAATAGGCTGGTTTCCACCCATGCATGCACACATCTTTATCCTCCATCCAGGCAGGTAAAAGGCCTTATCAGATTTCAGGGACACATTCCAGTCATGCAAAAACACTTGAGCAGAAGGTGCAGCAGGGCTGGTCGTGGAGAAGTGTGGGCTGGGAAGGGCAGACAGAGAGGCTAGTCCTCCCAGCCTGAGGTACCTGGTCTCTGGGTTAGAGTAAAGTAAGTTGAAGTATTAATTAACTCCAAAATGTGGCAAACGTCTACTGTGAATTCCTTTGTGATCCTTTGAATGGACATCTACCACCTTGGCTCTATTCAGAATTAGTTCAGTATTTATGAACATTCTCTGCAAATTCTTAGAAAGTCCTTTAATTCATACAGCTGACAAATGCAAGATGGTGCTTCTTTGAGAATCCACTGCCAAGCAGTGTAGACTCTGGCCCCAAATATCTGAAAGACCACCTCCTTCTCTAAAGACCCTCTTGGGTGTTGAGATTGGCAGATGGGGCCCTCTTGGTAGCTCCTCCACCCTCAGAGGTTTGGGATGGTGGCCTGGGAATGGGCATTCTTTGTGGTGGCCCCTAAGCTGTGGAATTCCCTCCCCACAGAACTGAGTCTGGCACCTTCATTATACAGCTTCTGGAGAATGCTGAAAACACACCTCTTTTCTCTGGTTTTTGAATCCTGAGGGTATATATTTTTAGGACCCATCTTATTTTTTGTGGTTGTAAATTGTTTAAAACTTTTTTAATATTGCGTTTTAATGTTGTAACAGAAGCCCTGGGGACATTACACTCTAGATAAATTTGTACCATGATGACCTAATTATGGGCACTGGTGATGTCTTTACCTCAAGCCAGGTTAAGAGTCTTTCCCTCTCTTCAGTGAACCCTGGGGGCTGTAGTCCTAAAGCAGGAACTAGGAATCTCTAACAGGGAATTATCAGCATCTTCACTAAACTACAATACCTAGGATTCTTTGAGAAAAGCCATGGAGACAGTTAAAGAGATAAGCTTGCAGCGTAAAAATGCCAGCTGTATTCCATGCTGATTGTCATCAAGATAACATATGCAAATTCATGCTGATATGCCAGCAAGAGGGTTTCAGCAAACAGTTGCTTTCATGTATTGCATTTGTTTGCTTCTAATTGATTCACTTGCAGTTGTTTTGTAATTGTATATGTTCTACGATTCTATGTACAGTATTTACCAATTTCTGATTAAAATGTAGCACACATTTGAAGTCAGCCTACCACAGGCTACAGTTAACATATCATAGCCTTAGGAGAACAGCACCCATGCTTCTCTGTTTAAATAACAGATGAGATCCTTAGTCTTAATAAGATGTAAATCACTTGCCTAGTCTGCAGCGAACACCTTTACATACAATTCTATCCCGTGTATCTTCAAGAAATTCAGGTATCGGTCGGTACCTGAGAGTGAAAAAAGGCATTGACAAGAATGAAGTTCTTTGAGAACTATGGATCCTTCTTCCAATTAGCACAGGGTGATACCTATCGTCACAACTCTATGATGTAGATTAGGCTGACAGGGTAACTGGACAAATGTAACCAAGTGAAAGCTTCTCAAGCAAAGTACAGTGGTACCTCGGGTTACATACGCTTCAGGTTACATACGCTTCAGGTTACAGACTCCGCTAACCCAGAAATAGTGCTCCAGGTTAAAAACTTTGCTTCAGAATAAGAACAGAAATCGTGATCCGGCGGCATGGCAGCAGCAGGAGGCCCCATTAGCTGAAGTGGTGCTTCAGGTTAAGAACAGTTTCAGGTTAAGTACTTAACCCGAGGTACCACTGTCATCAGTTTCCAGACTTGTAGAGCAGCCACCAAACAAGGCTCCTCTGTGCTCCCTTGTGTTGTTGTAGACTTGGATGTTGCATAAAGAGCTTGCCTGATGTCTGGGACTACAAGTATCAACTATCTTCTCCCATCTCTTGGACAGCTTTCATCCTGACATTTAGAAATGGATAATGAACAACAGTTTGTTTCCAGTATTCTCAAAATAGCCTAAGAAGAGTGCCTAGTCCAGTATTCTGGTTTCCAGAAATTTGCAGCCAGAATGCCTCAGGAGATTATGAAAATAAAGGCCATCAACTCAATATCCTTCCCCTGTTGTTCATTCCCACCATCAGAGGTTCACCACCTTGCTGCTTTTCAATCCTTGATTGCTGCATAGTTGCCTTGCTGATTTAAGAAGCAGCTTGAGTCCTTTGCTAGCATTCACTTCACTCACATAAGGACAACCATGCAAGGAAGGGGAGAGGCAGCCCTGCAAGCTCGGCCCCACTTATGCTGCATCACATCTGCATTGAAGGACATTCTTCCAAAGTGAGGAGGCTCTTTATCTTGTGGAAATTCCCTGCATGATGTAGAATCCTGTTTTAATCTCACTATGAATCCAAGTCACACCTATAACTCCATAGGCAGAGGAGGCGCCTGATTTCAGAAGAATGACCTTCAAGGGAAGGTCATGTGCTGGAGAACATGACATAGGATAAACCCTGCTGCTGGATCAGACCAAGGACCCATCTAGCTCAACACTCACTTCTCACAGTGGCCAACCAGATGCCATTGGAGAGCCCATAAGCAAAAGCTGAGCTGAAGAACACTCACCTCCCCACCTGCAATCTTCAGCAACTGATACTTAAGAACCATGCTATATCTGCCAGCACAGGGAGCAAGAAGGCTTGCCAAATGCATGATTTATTTATATATTTTATTTGTGAATCATTTCCCATGAGGCATCTTGAAGCAATTTGCAATATCATTGTAAAGCAATTTACAAGATAATTATATATTTGCCAACAGGATTCCTTGCTGGCCCTGCACCATAAGGTCCCAGGGCAGGTTATAAAAATACAATATTCATTGCATAAGTGAATTGAATGCCTGAACAGGCTTTTGGTGCCCCCGGGGCAAGGGCAGCTCAGAATTACAGTCGTTTTAGCTTTTTTTGCTCTTTAGGTGGCTTGACTGAAATGTAGGTAAATTCATTGTTTAAAGGATGCTTGCACACATTTGATCCCCCCTCCCTTTTTAAAAATTGATATCTATCTGGATGCAAATGCTAGGCGGCAGAGTCATACTCACTCTCAGTCACATCAAAAGCCAGTGCAAGAGCCCTTGCTTTCCTCTGGTGGAAAATAAAAGGCACAATTAAAATTTCATTTTGCATTAGTGTTTGCATTCGCTCAGCAAAACCGACACATTAACTCATGTTTGAGAAGTGAACATAACAATAATGAGTCTAGGAATGGATTCTCTGTAGCTTGTTCAAACAGAACTGCAGGAATGAAGATACTGTAAAATGGCAATTTCAAGCCTTCGGGGATATTATTACCTTTTGGCATCGGTAAGCAAGCAATATTAGTATTACCTTAATATATACCTCAGGATCAAATCCTGTAAGTGCAGGACAAATAATTCAGCTTGGCAAGGGGTCAACATGGAAATGACAGAATGGCATATCAATCAGATCTCTATCCAGTGGTTTTTTAGGCATCCAAAAGAAAAAGTACAATGCCCATATATCTGTGCTTATTTTTTGCAACCTTATAAGCATCATAAATCCAGTCCCTTAATTATCATTGTTAAGCACCCACCTGATCACTATGGCTTCTTTGGTCATTGTTTTCTCAACGGACACATACAAATTTCTGTTTTGAAGATTCATGCTGGGCAGTGCAAGAGAGCCATGGTGCAAGGATAAATTTCTGGCAGTAGTGATGATCTTCTGTCTGGCCCATGGACCAAATTAGGCTAGCCAGGCCTCCCCATTTGGCCTTCAAGACCATTTTGGCCAAGCCACACCCACATGCTTGACATGGGGCATATAAAGATGTGGTTCAGCTGAAAAAGGGCTTTGCCAGCACCACAAATCATCTGATAATCAGTGCCTGCAGAGCACCATTCCACTTCCCCACACGATTTGATTTCAAACCACACAAGCAAATAAAAACTGGTCACCTGGTTCCACTGTGATGTCAAGTCACTGACAGATGGGCAGCCCCACTCACCTGTCAAACTGGGCCCATGCGAGGTGGCGGAGTTAAGAGTCTAGCCTCTTGGCCAGATCCAGTTTCCCACCCCTAGCCTATGAAGAGTATTTGGAGTCCTGATGATAGCTATGTTTAGGTTGTCCAGCTAGCTGGGAGGTAACCAAACAGTCAGGATGTTTGGGCAGATGGACCTTGCAGCAAAGATATGTGCAGATTAGCATGTTGCTCAACAACTCGGCAGGAGCCTAAAGAGAGTTTATATGCTGCGGCATGCTCCTTGCTTCACCTTAATGGAAATGATTGACTACTAGTTGACTTCAGGACAGTACATCTTCACACAGTGCATAGTTAAACCATGGAACTCACTCCCACAGAAAGCAGTGATTGATGACAACCAACTTAGATGGCTTTAAGACTGGTATGACAGATGACACCTGTAGCATCAATTTCAGTTCTCCCAGATTCTCATATTCTCAAACGACAGCTCCCTCGGCCTGAAAAGCAAGATGAACTCTGCACCCCATAGTCGCCTTTGACTGGACTTAACCATCCAGGGGGCCTTTACATTTTACCTATTTTCAGTCAGCTCTCTGCATTTCTGCAGCAATCAGCATTAAAAAAATAATAATTCAATCCTTTTTGGATGCAGCTTTGACTAATATACATATTTTGCAAGTGGTTTTCCCTAATGGAGTGCATACTGTAAGAATGCACAGTCTGCAGCATGTAGATTGGTTGTGAGCCTGAATAATTCATCTTAGATTTATGTGAATCCACCTATAATAGTGAAAGTCAGTTGATTTTTAGCACTCACGTGGCTCTGGAGCCCAATCTACACTATACATTTAAGGCAGTATCATACCACTTTAAACAATCATGGCTTCCCCACCAAAAATCCTAGGCACTGTAGTTTGTTAAGAGTGCAGCAATCTGTTAGTAGAGCCCTATTTCCTTCACAGAGCTACAGCTGCCAGAGTGGTTTTACAATTAATCTCTCTTCCCTTCTTAAAGTACTATGATACTGCTTTAAATGTAGTGTACAGATGGGTCATTACATTCTTCTTTATCCCTGTTTTCTATGGTCAAAAGTATGGAAGACAAGTAGTAACTGAAGTGAAATATCCACCCCTGAATTACTGGGAAATGGTTACTCACATGTCTCCGGTACTCTGATTTTGTTCTTCTATATGGCAGAAAATTAACCTTGAGAAGAATGGCTATTCCATGTAGCTCTCTACTCCACCGTCTACTATATGTGCTAATTCCACATACCATTCTTTGAGATTACATGTGGTCCCAGGGTTAATGACTTGCCTTTGGATAATAGAATCATAGAAGAGTTGGAAGGGACCCTGAAGGCCACAGTGACATGAAGGTTCAAACCCCACTACTGTTATTAACTTATTATGCACCCATGAGCAAGTTGTGTCAAAAGGCCTAAGGCTGCAATCCGCAACAAAGCAGGACCCATTGAACTCCATGGGAACTGATTTCTTAGTATAAAAATGCATGGCCAGTCTCCTACTTGCGTTGTTGGGTGAATTGTGGCCTACTTCATGGTGTCGATCAGGGGTGGGGAACTGAAGGGCTGGATTTGAACAAGGCCAACCCTTCAAGAGTCCAATTCCCATAGTGGCAGGACCCAAGGTGGAAGTGGGTGTGGCTAAAGTACACAGGGCTGAAGACAAAGGGAGAATAACAATAAAAGAAGAAATGAAATGAAAAATTTAAATCACGTCTCTGAAAGAAGTGGGAGGGAGGGTCGCTAGCAACCAGGAAGTCTACTGACATCTACTGGAAGGAAATCAAGTCTCAGAAGAAGAAGAATAGAATATAGTAGTACAGGTTTGAACAACCAAGTTAGTCCATTCCCCTGCCAAAAGCAGCAGGGCATGGGTGGAGGAAAGGCCCCAAAACCAAACAGCACCTCAATTTCATCCAGATTCAAGGTGTTAAATGGACTGTCAAACCCCAGCTGCAATCAGGCGTGTTACATGAGCTGTGGGATGTTCCTTAATGCTCTAAGCGCAGGTGACATTAGGTGATGCTGGATGATTGACAGTTGTGGGAGGGCTGGAGGGTTTCCACTGCTGGTGCAGACAAATAAAAGAACATACATGTTGACTCCATCAGTTGTTAACAAAAGAAGAAGAAGAAACACAGTGCTTAACATCACTTCCCTTTGTGACCATTGCCTATTACTATTTTTTACAGTAGTTGTATTTTAACTGTCAGTCGAAGCAATCTAACCAAATAGTAGACATGGCAATGTTTTAAAAACTAGGGGAGGAAATATGAGGCTAATGCCTAGTTCTAGGATTTCTATTAATGTAATTTTTCCATAACCATTTATTCATTGTGGTTGATCAGAAGCGTGAAACTCCACATTGTGAATCACAAAGGGAACCAAATTAAGAAAGCTGCCCAGCAAATCTGTGTCGGCTTGACACTGAAAGAAAAATGCAGGCTTTACACCAGCAGCATATTTAGTACAAACCCAAAAGGCACACGGCATAGCTGAATCATTTAACCTTCAGGATTCGAGAAACTGCTTTTGCCAATGGAATGACCGAGGGATCAATGTAAATGCAGTTATGATGCACTAAAGGAAATACGACCCTCGCGTGGCCTGCATTTCATGCTCCATCTAATTTGAACCTCCTGCCTCTGCCTCTGCCTCTGCCTCTTGTGGCGTCTCTCCCAAAGCAGAAAATGAAATTGGATTCAGGGTCAGGAACTCAAATGCATCCTGAAAGCCTGCCTAAGCAGCAAAAGGCTCAGCAGCAGACAGCAAGGTGGGGCAGAGCCAGATTATGGTTTCCCCTTTGAGCCCGCTCACCACAAAGGAATCAGCTATGCCTGTATCTGTGTCAGCAGGTTCCAGGAACCCTCTTGGCTGAGAGATTTTGTGAGTGATCTGTGAGTTTGTTTGGGCCCTGGGTGAGAGGTGGGAGGCTGAGAGGTGCCGAGCGTGCCAAAATAAGGATTTTTATATCCATATTTATTCATTCATCATTTGTATTAATGGTTTTATTGTGCATTTTTGTAACGTGCTGCTGTTTCGTTTGCTGTACGCTGCTTAGATATATTTTATGAATTAAGTGGTACAGATGTCTAAATAAAATACATAAATAAGGCGGCCGAAAGGCGTTTTGTCTTTTGTCTCTAAATCATCCCTCCAGTGGTCTGCACTTTGTACCCTTCCTTAGATGTCTGTGCTTCCTGAAAACCCCACGACGTCCTCAGATGGGCTTTCTAGGAAGCTCAGAAAGATTGGGAGGCTGCCTACTCCTTGCCTGACAGCTGTCTAGTGTTTTCCTTTTAAAGAAATCTGCATGGAAAGACTTGGCTAAAAATTACAAGGAAGAAATTCCCTTAAAAATGAAATTGGTGAGTGCGCACTCACAGGTGCTCAGTAGACAGCTTCCCCATGTTCCAGTTAAAGCTCTGAATGAACCTCTCCCATGTGGCTCTGAGTGGTGATGTCTTTTATGAAATGGAGAGAGAATGTACAGTATTTTGAAGCAAAACAATGAAGCATAGAGGGGCCTTCTCACTCTGCTTTTATGATCACGGAATCCACAGCAAATTATGCTTTTCTTCCCTCCCTACATTAAAGTTGATCAGGCCATAGATGATAGATAGATGATAGATAGGATAAAATTTGTGCACAGGTATCCACAGTGTTTATTTTTACTGGGGCATCTGCAGGCATAGCAGTGTATGTCCATACATCCATCTCTGTAGGAAAAATTTAATCTGTAACCTCACAGAAAACATTTCAATTCTATTTTATAATCTCAAGTCCAAACTATGTTAAATATGTAGCTTGACATTGCATGATTCTTTTTAAAATTTTAAATAGCAACTGCTGGGAAGGGAGTTGAGCAAGATTGGACTGCAGTGAGTGAAACAAGCCAACTTCAAACAATGGATTATAAAGTCGGCTTGTTTCAACAATCCATAGTTCATATTAGCTGCAGTTTAGAAGCAAAGGTCTCTGAGCTTCTAGGTGCCATTCGAATGGAGAGAAAAGGAAGGGGTATGCAGAATCAAGGGTCACCACTGCCATAATAAACCGTAGTTTCTTGTAACATGCAGATGTAGCCACAGTACAGTTTTGCTGTGAGATTCTTCCAAAGTTACCTCCTACTGAGATTTCTCTGATGGGATTGTTTACATCCCATTCAGCTGCTACTTAGTTTTTAAAAGAATCACACAAACCCAGACTATACACATGCCATTTGGCCACCAGACCGTATGAAATAATACTAATAATACATTCAAAACCAAACAAGACAATCTCACTTGTTAGCTAAAATTTATATTTAGATCTACGGTGTATGTTTCATGCAGCATTATTTAAATGAAGTGCATTGTTATGCAGTTCATTCCTCAGATGTTTTGCATGCCACTCACAGCTTACTATATTTTACTTAAAGCCCTAGATTCAAAGAAATATGGACTTTGGACCTGCGTTTAGGCTCCCCATGTCATTTTGCAGAGCTCTTTTGACACTGACAGGAGTTTGTGACATGGCAGTGAGGTAGGGGATTGATGAGAATGCCACTTAGGGGGGTCTGAAGACACCTCAGCCATATGGATCCAGCACCACAGTGCCAACTATTCAAGTACTGAGACCTCCCCTCTTGTCTTTGTGAGTTTTCTTTGCATTTACATAAGCTGGACCTTGGAGGGGAGGTCTCAGTACTGTGGTGCTGGATCCTGGCTTCATAAATGCAGATTGGCATACATTATATGTTCCAATTTTTCTCCCCTCTCCACAGCAGAGAACTGGCCAATAAGAGCCATCAGAAAGACCTGTGCATAGATGCCAACTCCATATGGCTGAGGTGTCTTCAGACCCCCCCCTAAGTTTTTGGGATGGGGCTGAGCACCCCCCACCCCCATCTTGAAGGGCTGGGCTTCATGGTGGTGCACCTCACCTAGCCTCATTGCAGCAGTAGGCCTTGCTAGGCCTCATGTCGCACATCACATGTTTGCATGACAGCACACTGTGCATCATGTGTGTGACATCACACACGCATGACAGTCCCCCCCCCCAATGTTGGGCAGAATTTAGAACTTCTGGACCTACTTGAGAGCCTTGGGGAAGGAGAGGCTGAAGCAAGACTTCGTGGGGAGACTTTATTCTTTCACTTCTCATTGGAAATGAGAAGTTCTCAGTCTTTAACTGCCCATAAGCGAAAGACGATCCCTGATGGATGAGGAAAAAAGGCAGAAACTGCAGCCTTAGTCATATTTACTGCTACTGGAACGATGAGTGTGTGTGTTTATGTATGAGAGAGATCAAAGATTCTTCAATGCATAAGAAATTATTTTAAAAAGCCACCATTTATGAGAAATCTTTCATCTTCTTAGATATTTTTTACAAAGTTTTAGTTGAGCAATTCATTTTGCAGATCTACCAGCAACACTAATTGCCATTTAAATTAAACATTCTGTAAGACAGGAATCAGGAGAGGTGAAACAGATTAATACAGTCTCTTTCATTTCAGCCTACAAGGAAAAGATGAAGGA
Source organism: Podarcis melisellensis (assembly GCF_964234715.1). NCBI lineage: Eukaryota > Metazoa > Chordata > Lepidosauria > Squamata > Lacertidae > Podarcis > Podarcis melisellensis. The sequence goes on along the minus strand of NC_138539.1, from coordinate 29,770,917 downwards.
GCTGTCGATGCTTTCTTTGATCTGCTCCTGTTTTTACCCTGAACCTCGAAACCTGAACATATACACATATGATGGTAAGTAACTTTCAGTGGATATTCTTTGGTTTAGCAAAGGATTCCTTGGGCTGCCTTTTATAAGGGATGCTAACCCACCCTTATATAGTGTGTGTGTGTGTGTGTGTGTGTGTGTGTGTGTGTGTGTATTCTAATGTCTGTGGCAGCCCAAGAAGCCATGTGCATTATCTGTTGCCATTGATCTTTTATCAGCACAGATTACTAGCACAATATTGGATTGAAATGTTTAAACTTTTCCTTTACAGACATGGAAGTGAAACAGATCAATAAGCGTGCCTCTGGCCAAGCTTTTGAGCTGATCTTGAAGCCACCTTCTCCAGTCTCAGAAGCACCACGGACTTTAGCCTCTCCAAAGAAGAAAGATCTGTCCCTTGGAGAGATCCAGAAAAAGCTGGAAGCTGCAGAGGAGAGGAGAAAGGTATCTAGCCACTTACTTCACGGTCAAAACATGTAACTGGGAGGAAGAGAAGGGATCCATTCAAGTTAATCTACTTGCAATCCATGTAATTATTGACACCAAAAATGGTGCAGGAGCACTTACAAGTTATGCATTGCAAAAATGTTGTTGTTGTTGTTGTTGTTGTTGTTGTTGTTGTTGTTGTTGTTGTTCTTCTTCTTCTTCTTCTTCTTCTTCTTCTTCTTCTTCTTCTTCTTCTTCTTCTTCTTCTTCTTCTTCTGTGGCTCTCTCTGGGAATTGAAACTGTGAGGAAAGATGCAATTCTTCATTGCTTTCCTTAACACATAGTGCTCCACATTGAATCAATGAGCTGCTTCGTTTGCATAAATCTATGGTCTGTGTCTGAAAGCAGATGGAACTGTCACTTAAGAATAACCAAGCATATGACTCATTCAATGCTGAGCGGACAAGGCTCAGTGATACATGCTTTGCATGTAAAGTATCCCAGGTTCAAAACCCAGCATCTTCCAGGTTGAGCTAGGAAAAGACCCCACCCTAAAATCCCAGGCAATACTGAGCTAGATGGACCATAATCTGATATAGCATGACTGTTTAATGAGAACATTTCCAGTTGTTGCAGCATGAAAAGGGGCCTGAGCTGATGCTAACATGAATTTCTACTATGGCACATTCATTTCTGCAAACAGGCATCTTAAACCCCTCTTGATTTCTGTAACCTAGTTAAGATAAGGTCTTCAAAGGTCTCTTAAAAGTCTTGTGGCACTTTTAAGACTAGCAGATTTATTGTGGCATAAACTTTTTGTAGACCAGAGCCCACAGCGTCAGAAAACATATGTCATGGTAAATCTATTTGTGTCCAAGACTCCCATGGGATTCCTAGCTCTTTTGAGTTCTTACACTGTCCCCCAAAGGCAGGAGTGTGAAAGAACACTTCAAAATGAAGTTAGACACATAGGAGAGCCAATATTGTGTATGTGTGTGTACTATTGCTCTTACTGCTACTACTATGCTTTAAACAATTTAAATGTCGCCTAACTGCAATAGTCTCTAAGTGGTATACAGGAAATACAATTCAGAAAAGGTAAAAATCAGTCCCTACACATTCAAGAAATCAGTAGATCACTTGCTTTTTCACACATCCCAATCTTGTACCTAGTTTCTGATTCACATTCCTCCCCACTTAGATCAATAGCACTCACCTGTGTACAATTGGTATCAAGTTTACACCTGAAGAATACAGGCTTGCTTGCAGGTTACACTGAGCACAGGTGCAAGCCATCTCCACACAAGTACAAGTGGTTGTTTGGAAGACTCTCCGCTTGTTGATTTGTACGGCTCCACTGTTGGGTACACAGATTGCACACTCAGACACTACAAGTGAATAACTGTACAAGTGTACAGCTCAACTTTTTGTGTATACATATTGTTCACTTGCTTAATGTAGTGTGTGAACTCCCTGTCATGATACTCATGAACTATTTCAGATGTCAGGATAACCATGGCTTATTTCCCCTGCCATTTCCACCTCTGTCATAATTAGCTACAGTTTAGCTTGTCATCTAAACCCTGAATTGAAGCTTTAATGCATAGCTGTCAATGTTTCTCTTTTTTTAAGGGAAATTCCTTTATTCCAAATAGGATTCCTCGCAAAAAAAAGGGGAAAGTTGACAGCTGTGCTTTGGTGGTGCTATGTGGTTGGCTGTATCATTATTAGCCTCAGTGCCTGTAGTAGTATATTATTTCACATCCACCCCTCTCATTTTCAAGAACCACAAATAAAATCCATCCAAATATATGGTCCCCAATCCACTAAAAAAATGTATCTGAATATGAGTGAAAGGCAGAATTCATGCCATAGCATCTATTACCCAGTCCTTCCCCAACTGAGTGTCCTCCAAAAACTTTGGATAGCTGTGGCTGATGGGAGTTATAGTCCAAAAAATCTGGAGGGGATCACATTGGCGAAGGTTTCTATAACTGGGAGACTCAAAATACTTAGCTGTTAAACCAACTTCCAAGGTTTTAAAAGCAAAGATTGAGTTGTACAGTAGGATCTTCCTTAGCCAGAACATTAATATGAATTATATTCCAAAGGGATTCATATTCTTAGTAGCTTTTGGATTATGGTGCAGAAATTACATGTGATCCTATTAATGGATTTGCATTTATGTGAAAGGTAATTGGGAAGCCCCTGCTGTTTAACATTCCATAGAATTGGGGATACTGTTCACCCTTTTAAGTATTCATGCTGTCAGCTGCTCAGTGGCCATCGTCTGCTTGTTAATATCACTCACCATAATGACTATATGCAAAAGAATCTTCCACTTAATCATCAGCAAAATCTTCTCTGTTACAGCAGATGGGCAATGCCATCCCATTTCCTTTTCTAGTCTGTGAATGCAGAAGCTAAATAAACCTTTATTTTTAACCTTTATTTTAAAACAAGCCAGTGGGAAGGGGAGGTGTATGCCTCCTCCTTTGCTTCTTACTTAAATATACTAGAAGACTCTTCATGATCTCCTTTTCTGGTAGGTTCAGGGTTCTCAATGCAAAACAAGCATCTCTGCCCATGACCCGCTCTCTCAAAGTTTGTGTTTAATCTTAGAATTTATTGAGCTCAGATAGAGAATACAAACTTGCCCCACTATATAGTTACATGTACAGCTATGCTCAGATTCTTTTTGACTGTGGGGAAGAATACTTTGGGACTAGTTTAGGAGCTCATTCCTGACTCTGCAATTGATCAGCCTGGCCCAAGCCTCTAGTAAATTCAACAGTGTGGTGTGTTAGCTCAGTTCTGTGAGCAGCTCAGATCTTTCTGAGATCTTCTGAAGTGGAAATTGGCCCCTCGCAGTCTGAACCCATATTAAATCATTAATACAAGCAAGATAACACACACACACACACACACACACACAAACCAGTCTTAAAAACCACTAAGCATGCAGTAGTTGATGGAAATCACTGCACATATTAGTTCTCTCCTGGTGAGCTGACTGTATTCATTTCACATACCATGTGCAGGATTTTATTGTTTTCCTGCCATATTTAATGAGCAAACTAGACAAGACAGCAGGAGGTATAAAACTGGAGTTGGTAAGTGAGAGTAAATGCAATTATCATGGAGCAGGGAGATACAGTAACTGTATGCTTCCCCTGAAGGGCAAATAACAACTCTAGGGAGGATATGAATTGTAATAAGTGCATGAGGGAAAGGGTTAACTCTTCTCCCTCCAGTGCCATATTCCCATTATCTTTCTCCTTTTGAAAAACTGTAGGGGATTTAATCATGGACTTCTCACTGACTTATATCACTGGAACCCAATTCACATTCAGAGTAGTTAATGGCGATGTGTGTGTGTGTGTAAATACACAACTGAAGTGGTGTGTACACCAGGTGTGAGGAACCTTGGGCCTGCCAGATGTTGCTGAACTACACTTCCCATCAGTCCTAGCAAACATGGCCAATAATCAAGGCTGATGGGAATTGTAGTCCAGCGATTTCTGAGGAGCCAAAGGTTCCCAACCAGATGTCATCATCTGACACCAGTTCACAGGTTGTGTGAATCATCCCCCAGCTGACAGTAAAGGCCAGCTTCAGGACGGAAAATAACCTTGAGAATTTGGGTCATCCCCGTATGCTACCTTTAAATATTTAATCAATATTTAGATGAATAAAGTTAAATATGGAAAGTAAAAGAGATTTTTAAATGCAGATAGTTTTGTCCACCCGTTCAAAACAATCCAAACAGTAATGTAATAATACCTCTATTAAGGAGGAAAGCCAACAGTTAACTTCAATGGTGAAGGGATTGCCTTTTTGCTTAACAACATGCAGCAGTAAGAAGAGTCTTATAAAACTCAAAAGCTAGCTCTCAGTTTCTGTAACTTTTAGTGGGCAGTAATCAAGACAGTATGCTACCGCTAAAGTATCCAAGGGTTATAAACACATTCCAGCTCTTTAGTTAAGAAAAATTACTTTCGGTAACTCCTTGGGTTTGAAGCCAGATTAAACAACAAAACATTTGGGGCATTTTGAAATCGTGAATTCCGTAGGATATGGAGGAAATGTTAACTCCTGAGACAATCTTTAATCAAGTAAACAAATATGCTGTGAAATACATAACTTGAGTGAAATACAAAATGCACAGGCTGTGATCTAGCAGTGGCTCCCACCAGAGGAAGCCATTTCTGTTGATTTCTCTGCCTTCTGACAGCTCCCTTTGCCCCTTCCCAAAATAATGTACTCCAGAGGATAGGTGAACCCACTGAAACGATATAAGATGTGGTGCTAGACTGCAGAAGGAAGGGGGAGTTGGTGCATCAGAAGCATTACTCCCAATCAAAATGTAGTTTTTAAAGCAGCCCATAAAATTTGCCTACAATCCCATAGAACAACGAAAATAGAATGGCAGAATATTTGGAGGAGGTTCTGTTAGTAAGAGTGCTACTCAGGGATTCATGTTTGTCAGATGCTCTCAAAAATTTTCAGACATTTTTATTGGCATTTCAGACCAGAGGTGGGAGACCTCTGACCACATACCATTGGACTACAACTCCCATAATCCCTTATTACCCATGCCAGCTGTGGTTGATGGGAGTTGGAGTCCAACAGCATCTGGAAGGCCACACAGCTTCACCATCCTTGCTTTAGACAAACTGAAGTTCACACATTATCCTTCGAACCTTGGCTGAATGCTTTTCAAACAAACTATCCCTTTGGGTCTCTTTCTTTCCCCTTCCTTTCACAGTCCCAGGAGGCTGTGGTGCTGAAACAACTGGCGGAAAAGAGAGAACATGAACGAGAAGTCCTTCAGAAGGCTTTGGAGGAGAACAATAACTTCAGCAAAATGGCAGAGGAAAAACTGATACTGAAAATGGAACAGATCAAAGAAAACCGTGAAGCTAACTTAGCTGCTCTTATTGAACGCCTCCAGGAGAAGGTAACCAGGCTGAGATTATTTTAGGAGGGGGGAAGTGGTCATCTGTATTTCAATATGCATGATGGGCAATGCAGTCCAAAACATCTGGACTGAATTCATGTGACAGTTGACTCCATTTCCCCAGTGTTTCCCTAGCTATTAATTTCTGCATGGATTTGAGCGTTCACATGACGTAAAAGACACTTCTAGAAAACTAAAGGAATATAGTGCATGCTTAGTGCTGATTTCCATGTTATTTGATTCCAGAAAAAATCCATTTGCAGCCCTCTAAACCCAGAAAATCAGGGGAGTAAAGTGATGTAATTTGAGGTAGTTTGCCAGCATACAGTTCTTTCCTGCTGTATTCATGGGGGAATTATGCAGGAATAGAAGATGTATGTGCAAAAAGTGCAGGGTAGCATTTAGCACAACATGCCAGTTGTATCACTTAAAAAGCCACAGTTCCATAATGCATCAGGTACTGCAGTGCAAAAGGAGCGTCAGAAAATGGGACAGAAGTGCAGAGTATTATAATGAGAAAAACTAAACCAAGATGCCTTGTGTCTCAATGCAGCCTAGAGGGCACCAGGTTGGGAAAGGCTGCCCAGGTGCTAAAGGCGAAGAGAGAAACAGCCCAAGAAAGCTGTGCAGACATGGGGGAAATTCCCTCTGTTTTCCCCAGAAGGTGTAGGAAAGGGACCAAAGGCAGCAGACATGCTTTCAGCTTATTTCCTGCCTCAGTCTAAAGGTGATGTCTCAAAGATGTCATAACTTTTTTTCAGATGGATTCAGAGATAAGCGTGCAAAGATGGCATGTGGTGTGGAAGCACAATCATGTCTGCTTACCTCCTACCCTCTCAGGTGTGCCTAGCCTGACTCTAATGCAGGGCAGCCAGCTCCCACCAGGCAGCATGACCAATAATGAGGATGGGAGTCCAACAACCTCTGAAGGTGGCATCAGTATGGAGAAGGCTGCTCTAGACCAACTACCTGTCCACACACTGGACATCATATTTGTTAGTGTCTATACCCACTTAAGTACCATTTATGTTGACCCATGTTAATGACTCCAGAAATTCCATGTGGAAGTTCATTGAACCTGGGGGTTCAATGACTCTGCTCCCTATCAAGCACAGCTGCTTCACACTTAAAGGGTGGCCCAAACCCTCTTTCTGTCTCCATTCTCCAGTTCCCTCTCATCCAAAGAGGAATGGAAAGGACCATTAGTTATCCTAGCCAAGGAGCATGGGTTATATTCCTCCTCAGAGGTGATTTGAACAACATCTGAAGGACTCCCACAGGTTCCCTGCCTGTTCTACCTAGTTTAAAATGCTTCTAATATCCTTGCTTACTTTGCAGTACATGAAACCAAATAATGGTTGTCTTCTAAAATTCTTTCTGGAGAAGGAAGGTGGGGGTTAAATGTTTCCTGTTTTTATTTTTATTTTTATTTTCTTCCTCCTAGGAGAGGCATGCTGCAGAGGTCCGCAGAAACAAGGAGCTCCAGGTGGAACTGTCTGGCTGAGCCCAGCAGTGGAGAGGGTGGGATAAGTCCCCACCCCTCCTCAAACTCCCCTGCCTATATTATTACAGATCATGAGATATTAGTATGGGAAATGTATGACACGGTTTAAAAAAAGAAGAAGAAGAATCAAGAACTCAATAGAAAACAAAACAAAAAAATAAAACAATGCAGTTTTTGCAGAATGATTTGCTTGATGTTTAAAAATAAAACTTGGATCTTATTTTGTAAATACTTACATTTTTGTTAAAAAATACAAGTATTGCATTATGCAAGTTATTTCATAATCTTTACATGTCCTGTAACAGGCTTTTGATGTTGTCTATTTCCATTTGGTTGAATTTGTTAGATCTGTTCCTATGAAGTTCCCTGCAGCAACCTCCATTCATTCCAAGTGAACATCTAAGTCAGTGGAAGGTCTATGGTGCTAGAGTCTAGCCATTGCTTAATTACCTAGAAAGGTTTGCGATCAATACACTTCCTTAAAACAATAAGCAAATTACAGGCATTGGGACTTGACAGAGCAGTCCTGAAACACCCCCCTAAATCATTAAGCAGTCATGTTTTAATTACAGCCTCAGTGCTCCACTAAACAACAACAACAAAATTGCAGTGCACCACACATCTCTTGTTACATCTCTACACAGAAGTCAGACCCCATCAAATTCAATGGGACTTTACACCCATTGGAGAAGGTAAGAAAAGGCTGCAGGCATAAACACACTTACAAAGGAGTAGGCGCCACGGAACACAGTGAGACTTACTTCTGAGTAAACATGCACAGCGTTGTGCTGCAAATTAGTATTCACAGGAACAATTTCTTCTGCCTTTTGAAGAAAAATGCTTCTGTTTTTCAAAGGCAAGTGTCACTGACAAGGAGGCAACCAGAAGCAAGTTTTGACTTTTTAAAAAATAGGCATTGCGTGCAGCTGAGAATGACCAATCATATATCTGGCCAAAAGAAGCTTATGGGTTTTGGGGAAGCTGGATTTAAAAATAACTCAAAATCTGCCTCTTCACCAATGAAGAAATTATTTAACTTGAGTCAAGAAGCTTTTAAGTGTAGATGTTGTGACCTGTTCTATTTATCTTAGGCCACAGTCCTGCCCACCATTGCTAAAATCAGTGGGGCAACTAGGTGCACTTTTGTGGGAAGGATCCAAGCCTTAATCTAATCTGTTTCATTACGGCACAAGACGCTCTGTAGGACATTTTTCATCCAGACTCAACAAGCTTATTTTTAATCCTGCTGACTTCTCCTCTCCTGCCTAGTTTTAAAAAGGTACCAAGAATGACAAGGGCTGAAGCAGCAGGAGCGACTAGGAGCCAGGATGCTTGAGCCAGGTGTGGCATCGCTCGCCTGCTTTCCCCATAGAGCTGCCAGTTTGAAGTTGTCCCTCTCCCTCCTGGGAATTGCTGCCTGCATAGTCTACTCTTCATTTGTGCTATTTTTCCTGTATGTCATTGTGAGCAAGCTGTGATTAATAAAGAATTGGGGTTCTGTGAACTGAAAAAGGACTGGTCTGTTGACTCGCTCATTCCCTTCTCCCAGCGTGAAAAGTGTCGGTCCATATAAGCTAAGAGAGAAAATTCCTGTTTCATTTGCCCATTTGTTTCACTTCATATCCCCAAGCATTTTGACCTGCCTTTGCTCATTGGTTGTGATTGTTTCTGTGCATCATTTTCCAACCAAGGGGCATTTCCCATCCAAATGACACTGGGCATCAGACCACCCAAATTTCAGATTGGATAGAGTGTCCCTGTTTTATAGGCAATGAATGTACTGGCGGAGGAAGGCGGGTGCACACCAGGTGTCAGCCATGAGGGCGGGTGACATCGCCGCGCCATCCACCCACCCCAGCTTGCACGGGCGGTGGCCCCAGTCACTCGCTGCATGAGCAGCAGGCTACTAGGGACGATGCTGCGGCAGGCGGCTAGCAACGCCCCTCGCAACACTCACCACGCAGGTGGCAGGCAGCTAAGGATGCTCACTGTGTGGGCGGCTAGCCCCGCCCTCTCTCCGGGGGCCGGGGCAGGTAGCTCCACCCCTGGATGAAAGAAGATATACCACCTTATAACCTTTCCATTTCATTAATGGAAGCACCTGCTGCATTTCTTCGGCTCACAATGTGGGTGACCATTGGCACGTTTTTGAAAACATTCTGGCACTCTCCAATGGGAGGGGCACCTCTGGGTGAATATGCACCTGCAGAGGCCTTCCCTTGGACTCACAGTTTCCCCTCCCTCCCGAAATAAGGCTCGAAATGAGCATTCTCTCATAATCTGAGGCTGTGGTTGCTTGCAGCTCACAATAGCTTCTCCAGTTCACAAATGTGCCCAAAAAGGTTGGTGACCCCTGCTCCAGGGCATCGCACTACATGTATGTGTGAATGAATGAGTTTTCATTTGGCAGATCCCCATTCATTTGTAATGTAACAATGAACATACAAAGGGAGGGGGCGTCCTTCATATTGATACAGTGGTACCTCAGGTTAAGTACTTAATTCGTTCCGGAGGTCCGTTCTTAACCTGAAACTGTTCTTAACCTGAAGCACCACTTTAGCTAATGGGGCCTCCCGCTGCTGCCGCGCTGCCGGAGCACGATTTCTGTTCTCATCCTGAAGCAAAGTTCTTAAGCTGAGGTACTATTTCTGGGTTAGCGGAGTCTGTAACCTGAAGCATATGTAACCTGAAGCATATGTAACCTGAGGTACCACTGTATTTATTCATTTAAAACTGAGCACGCAACCCTAGTCGAAACCAAGAGGTTACTATAAGAGAACCAGTGGAAGTTCCTGAATCACTTCCACAGCGCCACGAGACTAATGCTTCCATTTAATCGTCTTATATTTGAAGTAGTGCCATATATATGTAGTTCAGTGGTAGGCCACATAACTTTGAATGCAGAAAGTTCTGTGAAGTGCTTGGAAAGACTCATTTGAAGTCCTGGAAAGTGCCAGTCACGATTTGAGCTAGGTGGTCCAGTGGTATGACGTAGCACAAGGCAGCTTCCTGTGTTCCTATATTTTCAGTCAGTCCTTTCAGTCACATCTAGTATAACTAAGCGGTGCACACATACCTGTCAATTACCTGAAAAACCTGGGACATCCTGCCCCACCCCCCACCCCCAGTGAGAATACAGCAATTTGGGGCACTTTACTCTCATGTGATTTTGAGCCAAGGTCTTGCCCCCAAAAGCGCTTTTTCCAGGTCCACAATCTCACATGGGTCTCATGATTCACACGGGATTTCAGACTCAGAAGGTGGTGTCCCGGATTTGGGCCGTGTCATATTAGAGAGTATGTACATGTACACATGCACACAAGAGGGGAGAAGGAGAGCTGAGTGAAGGGAAATCATATATTGAACTCTAGCCTCCGATCTAGCTATAGCTGGAAGCAAATATTCAGACAACAATTGGGGGCTGTGAATGTTCCCATTGAATATGAATTAAATGTGAATATTCCCATTGGCATTGAAAGACGCATCTTTCTGGGTCAACAGCAGAGAGCAGGGGCATCCAGGTACACTTCCCCCAGGCCTCAGAGGACTAAGCTGGCTGGGGGGCCCCAACAGGGACCAGCTGCTTTTTTGTTTGAGTTTTATAATTGTATTCTAACATGACTCCCAACTCAGACCCCAGACAAGCTCTACATGGGCCTGGTCAACAGAGCTTAGATGAGCATCATGATAACGGATCAGAAGCACATTTCCAAGGGCAACACCACACAGCGCTGTGCCATACTTTCAGAATCTAGTCTCAGGCTGAGTTCTCAGAAATCCTATGCCTGGATTGTGCCTCTTCAAAACTGGAAAGGAATCTTGCATGAGCGAATGTTCCTCCATCCAAAACCAAAAACCCAGACTTAGAAAATTAGCAGGTCGCGAAAGACTCCAGCCACCACCCTTCCAAGATGGCGAATTAGCAACTCAATAACCTCATCACATGATCAAAGGTTACATTCAACTCAGAGCAGAGAACAATCATTAACCCATTTAGGAGCTTAGAGTCCCATACTATGCCACTGTGGAGAAAAACCATGTTAATCCTTCAGCAATAAGACATAGGCATTTTCCATTTCTGTGTGAATTAAACAATTATGCTTAACATTACGCACATTCAAGTCATGCATAACCACGCATACACGTGGTGCTGGAAACCTGGAAGCGGGGGAGAGACCTGAAGAGCAGCAACAAAGCCCCGCTGTGCCTCCGGCATGTGAGGAGACCCTTCCTAGAGGCCAAAGGGGACATCTCCTTTGGGCTCTGGGTACAGGCTGCCCATAAGCTGAAGGCACTCCCCACTTAAGTGCATTTCATTTATGTGAGCAGGGGGCCAGAACATAACCCCCAAGTAAATGGGGAGTCGCCTGTATTTCAGAAATGCAAACAAAGAAACACAGAAGCACCTAAACGGGCATAGAACAGCGGGATGTATTATTTTCTCCACACATCCCAGCTCCACATACAGAGTGGGAGGGAGTGGGCTTTGGAACAAATACCACACAAAAATTCTCTGTTAAGGCTAAGAGAGAAACAGTGAGAGCTGCAGTGTTTTCAGTGGCCTGGACTCTCTTCATTACCTCATCTGTTGGCAACTGTTAAATCCCTTTTTGCAAGATATAATATCAGACACATATATGATGCAGATTTCCCAGAGGTAAGTCACAACTGTGGATCTCTCTTCTTCTACATCAATTTATCCCTGAGCATCTTCCAGAAAACCTGTAAGAGGCAATTCAAACATCCAAAACTAGCAGCAAACAAACAAACACTTATATTTGCAGATCATAAGTCCTATTAATGCTGTAGTCTTTTCTTAAAACACATACCAACACACACCAGGGCCTCATCTGATTTCACGTTAGATTTCTGAGGAACATGTAAAATCCTAGTTTATCACCAGAGGGCAATATAGGATCATTAAATATGAAGAAATTGCTTTTTAAGCAAAATCAGGCAGAGGGAGCTGTGAATTGGCCAATGCTGTGTCATTCTTGGGGTGAAGTTGTCCTTTAATAGTGATGAAGGATTATCAGTTTTGCAGTCTGCTCATAGGAGTGTATGTGCTCTGCTTGCGTATTTGTAAACAAAGCAAATATTATTTTTAAAAATGCATGCACACATACAAAACACATTCTTTCCCTCAAATAATCTTCGGCACTGTAGTTTGCACCTCACAGAATTACAATTCCCAGCAGCCCTTAACAAATTGTGGCGAAGCAGGGTGGGTATGTGTTTTGAATGTGCTCTAAAGGCACCATGTGTATGTCGCCCTAGTCTCCACAGCTCCCTTATTCAATGAAAACTAAGCCTTGTAAGTGCTGTTTTGGAATTTCCTAGCTCTTAAAAAGGAAGAATGCATAACAATAACATTAGCAGCAGCCCCAAAGCGCGTTCAAGAAGCCCTGAGCTTCTCATTCTTGGTCTATATATATATCTCTCTCTCTGAGGTGTCTTTTTCTGGTGAACAGTAATAACAATACACTACAAGCACTGAACATTCCCCATGTGAATTATTTCAAGGTCAGAATAGTCTGCCTATATATTTATGAATGTCCAAGTTAGAATGCATTTGCATTTTTGGCCAAAATGTTGCTCTAGGCTACACAGGACTAGAACCTTTCTAAAGAATAGCCCTATTCAGGCATTTGACAGGAATGCACAGAGGGGGGTATAGGGCTGCACACACTGGCCTCATCTCCAGCTTCACCATCCCTTCATCCTTAGACCTTCATACATCGAGTGGGAAAGTCTGAAGGGAGCATTTCAATGGGTCCAACCAATTTGTGTTTAGAATCCTCAATCACATGGAGGATTCTGAGCACATTCAGCAGAACACACGAATAGTCTCATGAAAGACGTAAAATGAAGCTAGATCACCTAGCCTGTGCTTTCAGAACAGGAATGTCGCCATGCATCTAAAAGTAAATTACATACAGATCAACGTTGATCTGTTGAATGTCACCCACACAGCCTGTCTCCCCACCAATGTGTTCAAAAGCAGGCGTGCCAATATACCGTGCAACTGAATCACAGCAATTGCTCATGTACGTAGTTGCACAGAAAGCTCTAGCAGCACTCGAATAAACCTGCCACTCATAGCCCTCCGCAGAGACCAGAACCACAATAAGACACAGCACTCCAGCACTTTGTGTGCCCTGTTGTGTTCAGCGCACGCTTGCCGATCTACCTAGCGGCAACGTGCTGGGGCTGTGCATTATCCTGTCACACACCACTTTGGAGAACGTCTCCTTTAGGTGATGTTAGCTTGAGACAATGGCAAGAGCACCGAGCGAGCTGGAACTGGGAGGAGCTACTGCAAGTCAAGTGACAGATCAGCTCGCATTCATTTCTGATGTGAATCGTCTTAACAAAGTCAACCGGACGGCTGTTTGCAAGAGCTGCTTCCCTGTTTAGATTTGTTGTCAAGCCGAGTTACATCTCAGAAATGGGCTGGGCCCATCCACTGGAAGGAGAAGACATCTGTTCTGGACAGCTGCTCCTGCAATGCTTCTTCCCTACAAATACACACACCCATTTTGCCATATGTTGTCAGACCCATCTCGATAATATGCTGGCTCCTCAACATGCAAGGTCTTGTTGGAGCAGACTGCTTTAAGAAACATGCTGTTAGAAATGCCTTTTCTTCTGAGCTTCAGATAATTGTGTTCTCGCATGCAAAAACACTCACAAGTACACCAGCTTGTTTTGCTTCCATCACATATTTCTAGCTAATTCTTAATAATAATAATAGACACCTTGCTATTATCTTGCTGTAATAATTTGTCACCGTCTATATCGTTCTTCCTTTGCACCGTTATTTGTTATGCCAGAAATGCATTTCATCCCTCCTTCCCCACCACCAGCACCATTTTTTATATCTGTTTGTTCATTTTCTATTCATTGCTGCTGCTCTTTTCTCATATTTGAAAGGCTTTCAAAGAAGAAAAGGAATGGAAGAAAAAGCCAGTCATTTTAGCACTTGCTTTAATAAGCTACTTTCCCACTTGTTCTAACAACTAGTTATGAAAAGAAAACACAGATTTCTCAAGCATGATAATAATAATAATAATAATAATAATAATAATAATAATAATAATAATAATAATAATAATATAGTTCCTAAACCTATGACTGGTGAACATAATTACCATGTCTAGGCTCTCTCTGCAGTGATCCTCAGTTCATCTGAGTTATGGGTTTTGACCTCAGCAACGATCCAATCTTCACACAAGTGGAAAGAACACAATACAGTGGTACCTCGGTTACATAAGCTTCAGGTTACATACACTTCAGGTTACAGACTCCGCTAACCCAGAAATAGTGCTTCAGGTTAAGAACTTTGCTTCAGGATGAGAACAGAAATTGTGCTCCGGTGGCATGGCGGCAGCAGGAGGCCCCATTAGCTAAAGTGGTGCTTCAGGTTAAGAACAGTTTCAGGTTAAGTACGGACCTCCGGAACGAATTAAGTACTTAACCTGAGGTACCACTATACATCTGCAGAAAAAAAATTCTGCTACTGATCAGCCTTACAATAGCCAGCAACCAGTACACTTGTTCAGTGGTAAATCTTAAAGCAAAGGAGCTCATAATGACAGCCCCCATAGCTAATTTCATGCATACCAATTAGCTGTGTAATACCTAATTTATTAGGATTAGCATGACTTCTTCAATCCTGTGCATCACTCCTGGAAGTCAGATCCACTGAACTAAGCTCAGCTTGTAACAGACATGGAGTTTTAATAAAAGATCTTCAGCCAGCTGAAATCCACCTTCTAACTTTTGCTTTGCAATCAGTATGGCAAGGAAATGACACCATTTAAACTGCTAACATGAACTATGAACCCCAGCAAAGAAAAGGAAGTAAGTACCCAGCCTTATTCTACATCTTCCATATATATAAATATTACAAATTAAATCAGCAAGCTTGAGCACCTCATTGTTATCTCATTCATTTGCCAAAACAAAGAGAGTGCATCAGTTACCCAGGTGCTTCGACAGACAATGCTTCTGCTCTGAAACAGAGTCCTGGAGCTGTGATCCTCTTTGTCAAGATGTGAATAGAGGCTAGGAGAGGATATATTTATTAACCTTCCTTCCTCATATTTGTGAGTTCTGCAGAGTGCCATCTCTTTGCAGCTTAAAAAGAAGCTTAGCTTTTCTGTTTAAAACCAATGCTTTAAGGCAGGCTGCTATTCTCCTGGTAGAAAAGCTAAAGGGACCCCTGACATTTAAGTCCAGTCACGAACGACTCTGGGGTTGCGACGTTCATCTCGCTTTACAAGCCGAGGGAGCCGGCGTTTGTCTGCTTCCGCAGACAGTTTTTCCGGGTCATGTGGCCAGCATGACTAAGCCACTTCTAGCAAAGCCAGAGAAGCACATGGAAACACCGTTTATCTTCCCACCGGAGCGGTACCTATTTATCTACTTGCATTACGTGCTTTTGAACAGCAGCTTTGTTCAGGCAGGCTTAAAATTGTAATTCAGTTACAAAGACATACTTAGGTCTAGCTTAAATGTAGTCTGAACATGCAGCTCAGACTTTGCAGAGAGAGAACTCTGTGAGAGAGACTCCTACCATGAGCTGAGAGGGGGAGGGAGGAGCTACATATATTCTCCTACTTGCCTGGGAACATCCTCTTACCTGTTCCATCCCTTTCATCACCAAGCCAACAATGTGAGAACCATACTGGTTTCAGACAATTTATCATCCAGCCCCAGTTGTAAGGCACATTAAGCATGGCTTTAACTTTGGAAAGGAGGCATACCAATGAAATGATGGATAAATGGATTGATTGATTGATTGATTGATGATTGATTG
The DNA here is from genome assembly GCF_964234715.1 of Podarcis melisellensis. NCBI lineage: Eukaryota > Metazoa > Chordata > Lepidosauria > Squamata > Lacertidae > Podarcis > Podarcis melisellensis. The sequence goes on along the minus strand of NC_138539.1, from coordinate 29,755,157 downwards.
ATTGATAAAGGGGAGAGGGGTTTGATAGAGCTTTCCAATGAGGGAATTTACCAGGCAAAGATATTCCTCTTTAACCAGGCCTTTGGTTGACGCACATCCAATGTCCTTTTAAAATGGGGGGGGGGTATTGGGTTGCTTTTCTTTTCATTTTGATTATGTATTTTGTGTTTTTATACTGTGATCTTATTCTGTGAACCACCCTGAGACCTGCTGTATACAGGGCAGTATACAAAATAATAATAATAATAATAATAATAATAATAATAATAATAATAATACAGTGGTACTTAGGGTTAAGAACTTAATTCGGTCTGGAGGTCCGTTCTTAACCTGAAACTGTTCTTAACCTGAAGCACCACTTTAGCTAATGGTGCCTCCCGCTGCCACTGTGCTGCCACTGCGCGATTTCTGTTCTCATCCTGAAGCAAAGTTCTTAACCTGAGGTACTATTTCTGGATTAGCGGAGTCTGTAACCTGAAGCACCTGTAACCTGAAGCATCTGTAACCTGAAGACCTGTAACCTGAAGCATCTGTAACCCGAGTTACCACTGTAATAATAATAATAATAATAATAATAATAATAATAATAATAATAATAATTCCACAGCTGTGGGGCCACTAAGTTTCCATCATTTTGATCTTCACTAGTTAGTAATGGACCAGAGACCAAGGCTTCTGATGGTGAACTTTGGGCTTCCAGTAGGTTCATATGAGCTATTCACACTTCATGACAGATGAGTGCCTCAAGAGGCTTGGCTACCAGTATCTGACGCCAAAAGATTGGGTCCTAGCTATCAATGAGGAACCAGCAAGCTGAGGGGACAGAAGCCATAGCCAGTGGTGGAGCTAGGAAACCCATTCCTCATGTGCTGTAAAAATGCAGCTACAACCTGAGAATCCCCACTGCTGCCGCCGCTCCACCCTTGCCTTGGGAGCACAACTTCAGGCCTGCATAACCGTTGAAACTATTGAACCAATAAGGATTACCTATTGTACAAGGCTAGTGTTTGTGATACTAGTCAAGGCCCATGACCTGTTTAGTGGTGGTAAAACAGTATTTGTTCGTAAGCACTCGAAAGAGCAGTCAGCCTTTCAGAAGGGGCTTTTTTTTCTTTGAGACACTTGTGGGACAAGAGGGGCTTAATGGCTGAGAGGGGGAGGGAGAGAGAGAGAGAGAGAGAGAGAGAGAGAGAGAGAGAGAGAGAGAGAGAAGACAAGCAAAGGCAGGTGTTCATTTTCTGGGGGTACTCAGGGTGCACGGTGCTGGCACCCTTTCTTTCTAGAGGAAAAGCACTGGTGGTGTCCAAAATATGGAACTTTTGCTCTGTGTTTCCATTTATCCTTCCATATTATAGTCAGTGTTAAGAATCCAAGTCGATCAACCTCAGCACTGAAGCAGATCAGCTCACTGGGAATATCACGTGTAATAAGGCAACAGATGTAGCAGGGCGACACTTTGCTTTAAGTTTAACTGCTCGTACATCGTGAAAGCATGTGAGACTTTTTAAAACCACACTGCTGCTAAGAACCTGTCCAAGTCACACACAAGAAACCGTACGGAAGCCAATCGTTCTTGTGAAATGGAATATTGATGTTTTGTGTCACTTTCAAGCGTGGGTGGGAGAGAATCCTGCTTTACCAAACAAAAGAGCTGCAGAAGCATTTAAGGATTTCTCAGGAAGAAAGAAAAAAGAAAAGTTGAACTGTGCAAACCTTGATTACACTGACATTTGTTTGCCGAGGTTGGATCTTTTTGTTGGTTGTTTGTTTGTTTCTGTTTTAAACAGACAGGCAATATATTTTATTATTGGGAAATGAGCTTAGCATTCTGCATAGGGTTTTCCAGGAGTCAGTTTGTGCAACCAAAGTGGTCTGGCTAGCCTGAGAATTGAGACCTGACCTGAGCTCAAGAGGTAATGAGGTGCTTGTGTGATTGCATTGCCATAGACATTCCTTTGCAATCCAAGCCATGTATATCCCGCATTAGCCAGAGCGAGGTCAAAGGTCTGTGGAGCAGTTGCACAGCAAATGTGGATTGAGTTGCAAACGGGGCCTGTGGTGAAATAATTATCTTTTGAGTGTGTCAGGCAAGCAGTGACTTTGAACCACTCCTAAAACACATTGCAAACAATATGACAGTGTTGTACTTCCCCTTTGATTCATTGGAAATTCCAGTATCAAGGACCAGACAGAGAGGCTTGGAGGACCACATTTACCCCCTGTTATGTACTGAAGTTCTCACCCTGGGCCAGCAGGGGGATACTGTAGATAGTTATGCAAATGAAGGATCGAAAAGTGACGTTCAGTGATTGGATAGTTTGTATGCAAATGAAGGATCGAAAAGTGACGTTCAGGGATTGGATAGTTTTAGAAAATGTCAACAGTTACATTGTTCTGGAGCTCTATATAAGCAGGCTGACTGATCCCTCAGCTTAGTTCTGTTCTGACATCTGAATAAAGAAGGGCTGTTTGAAGAATTGCTGTGTCGTCTGCTATGTTTGCCCACAACTTAACACCCCCCTGGCCTTACACACACACACAAGTACATGAATGGGGCTCTTAAGTCTTCTTCTCATTTTGATGTTAAACAAGTATGGATTTGTGCCTTGATAATGGTCAATATGCTTCAGAGTTCTGCTTCTCACAATTAATGTTCAAACTTATTTTTAAGAGTCCAGGGTATTTACAATGATGTATTTTGCAGTGCTTATGTTCCTAAAATGTGCATAACGTCGTGTGATCACTATGATCAAATGAAGCACATTTATAAACGTATTTAAGAAATTTGAGCTTCCTCCTCCTAGTCCTTAAATCAGCCTTGGACAAGCTGAAGCTCTTCTGATGTTTTGGACATCAGCCCCACCCAAAATACCATCCAAAACATCTGGAGGGAGCACAGAGATGAGATAGAAGCACTTCCAGTTTAAAGGTTTTGTTTTTCTTGTATAGGATAATAGCAGTTTTCTCTCTTTCTCTCCCTCTCAATAAAATACTATCCCCTTGCTATAATAATCCATCTGTTTCATGGAGCGCTGTGCAGACTACATACACTTCCCTCCAGAAAGGAAGCCCCTTTTCAATAAGGACCATTCAGTACTAGTACAGGATTTCCCCTTGTTGTTTATAGCTTCCTTTAAAAAAAAATGCAATAATGCTCAAATAAAATTCAAAGGGGGAAACTACAGACAGCGAGGCATCGATATGATGCAAGGGACATTGTTCAACTTAATGGATGTGTTCCTTGCAAAGCAATACAGAGAGCTGCTATTTTTAACATGTCATCATAATGCTGGGTACATTGGGATGCCATATGTCCGGAATTTCCTGGACATAGCCGGAATACTGAGCGGTGCTCAGGCGGAAATCGCTAAAATGTCAGTGAAAATCTAGACATATGGCAACCCCTGTCAGCAGTGTCATTTTTGGTGATTTTCCTTAAAAATAGCTCAAAAACTTTGCCAAGAAAAGCTCAACAACTTTTGTGTCCGGATTACATTCCCTTTCTATCACACTTGTGTGTGTACAGTACTGTAAACTATAGACATTGCAAAGTGCATCTATACACCCAGCATTCAGGTTTGTTAAATGTGGCCTTCATCAACTGGTGAGAATGGGAATGAGAATGAATGGCACCCTCCTTATCTTGGAAGTGACTCAAGTTGGAATGAGTTTTAGGGGCCCTCGGACTGGAATTCCCAGTTAGGACTTTCCAGTGGTGGGTATTTATGCTCCATCCATCTACCCTTCTTCCTGTTTGTCTTCACAGAGCAACCTCCCACCCTCTTTTAAAGTGCGAGCCTTAATTTCTGAGTAGGAATTTTGGAGCAAACCCCTGATTGGCACTCGGGACTCCTGTATTTTGCCTGTTTAATACTGTAGAGCTACAGTTGTTCTGGCCTGTCTGGCTAGTGAAGGAGATTATGATAACAGTCAACTGCTACTCTGAAGCATTTTTGGATAGAGGACACTCAGGAGTTACCACCCAAAGCACATGGCTTTGGGGGTCCTGTCCCTTCTAGGCCAGGGATGCAAGCCTGGAGCATGTTTACAGCTCATACCCCCAGGGTTCATCTAGTAAGAAGGAAAGTTTATATCCCATTCCTTGGCTGGGCAGTCACAAAATGTGTGTATAAACATGCCCAGAGGTGTGGGGGGGGGTTGTCCCACAGCTCCTGAGCGAACTTCAACCGCCCACCCTTATTTGATGGTTATTTCATAGATCTTCTAATTTTATTTATTTATTTTGAAATAATGTAACCTTTCCTCCAACATTTTCTGGATGTAAGAGCAATAAGACTTAAATAGGGATTCAGTTTATAATGGGGGAAAGTGTCATAGTTTATGAGCTTTGGTTTCCCACAATAATGTTGTCATTATCTGCAGATGCGGAGACCATCTTATCAGGAAGCCTGCTCTGCAAGATGAAATCAGGTCTTTTCATGGCAGCACCTAACCCTTTGATACTCTCCCCACACCACCACCCATTGCATCCCCGACCTGTTGCAAGACCTTCATTTTCCAACAAGCAAAAAAAAAAAAGTTTTGTTTTTATCTCATTCTGTATCTGTATGTGTACTGGATCTGAATTTGTTTTTATATGTGAAATTAGTTTAAGTGTTTTCATTTTTTTATTATTATTAACTTGCTTTGAAATGTTTTGGGAATCAATTCAGACACAGAATGAAATAAATATGCCTTATGTTAAAGAGGGCATTCCTACCTGTTCAAACAATGCAGAGTTTTGTAGCCTCTTAAAAGACTTACCAATTTATTACAGTCCATGCTGTAGATCCATGTACTAGATTCTAATTCCTGAAATGGAAAGTTTTCCTGAGTTCTGAAGTAGTTAAAACACATAGATGTAGAGAGTCATGTTAGCTGTGAGGTGTAAGGAAAGTGAAATACAAGAAAGACAGTGATAATTGAATGTACGTAGATTCTTCCCAAAGCACAAAACTTTCCCTTCATAATTATGATACAGAAGCACTTGGTCTGCCTTCTCCAACCTCCATATCTTTTGGAATCTCCCATCATCTCCAACCATCTGCCATGGTTCCTGTGGCTAATAAAAGCTAGTAGCTGAGTATCTAGAAGGCACTACGTTGGGAAAAGCCAACCTACAAAGATCGTTGCAGGCAGGTAAGCAAGACAAATTATATTGCTGGATTGACATGCTACTTAAAGCAACCAGGTGCACACCAATCTTCTGCCAATTGGCACCATTCCATTATAATAGATAACTGGCAGCCTTACTTAATATGAGATTTTTAAAAAAACAATTATCAGGAGTGGGGAACCTGTGGCCCTCCAGATGTTGTTTGACTAAAACATCTATCATGCTTAGCCATTGGCAATGCTGGCTGGCTGTAGAGCCAAACAACCCTATTCTAGGTACACCCACACACCCTGTGCCATAGTATTCAGTGAACCAAGGCAACATTGAGCAATTTGGGGAATCTCCCTTATATGTTCCTGTAGAATTAGATTGTCAGCTCATTTCCTAAACATGCAGGTGCTGCCTTAAGTAACTATACAATAAGCAGAAATCCAACCCACTTTGCGGGTGGGAGAAGGGGGACACTTTGCAGGGGAAATGCCTAATATTCATCATAGAAGACCAGAAGGTTTCAGAACACCAGTAAGGAAAGTAGCCTAGTTCATGTTGGGTTGCCACCCACCAACTAGACCTGCCTATCCCTGGCAGGTGGGCCCCAAGAGATGCTACAACCAAAAGGAATGCAGTCTTCAACATGAAACATCTGTCCACCCCTGGAACAAAGCTTCCCCATGTACAAGTTGCAAAAGGCAAGGTCTCCAATTCAGTACACGAGGTTTATGCACAGTCAGCTGTACCTATGCAGGGTTTGTTAAAACCTTCAGAATAATAAGTGAAGCTGGGGCAGTAGGTTCAAACCAGATTTTCTGTCTCTTACATCCCACCCAACAATGAACATGTGAATAGTGCTCTCCTCTTCTACTACATAAATGAACTATCAAATTTACAGTTATTTTTAACGTCCACTTCATGAACAATGTCTTGAAATATCACTTCACGGGTCAAAATTAGAAAACAGAACAGGAAAACAGAAGATGCACTGAAGAGTACACTTAAAGCAACACACACAAAGGTAATTATACCATAATCTGTTTAAAACACCCTTTTTCTCTCATGTAGCTAGACAAACTTGCCAGTCAACTTTTTTTTTGTTCTCAATTCTTTTATTTAGGCACAATGCAAATACAAAAGTGATCAAATCCAATTTGGTGGAACCCTCTTTAGAATAGTCATTTAAAGGAACAAGCCTGTTGAGAATAGATAGGGATCCTCTTCAGATTACCCTCTTGAATTCATTTTAAACCCTACGAAAATGCAGTGACTACGGTACTTTTCTGCACAGTATGTATATATACATCACAGCAATCGATTTTGTGGCTATCCATAGCTGCTGCTCACCTGGTTTTTGCCCTGGAATGCTGGATCACTGAACTACAAAATCCCACATTCTGTGATGTGAAAACTACAATCATACCAGAAGGATAAAGTATGCAGATTTAGACAAACCGAACTATGATTCAGTATCTTAATTTTGGTTGTATTTTTAAACATAGAATAATCACTTTCGTTTTCTCCAGTTTTGCTTGCTCTGAACAGAACATTATGTAACAATAGAAAGGCAGGCTCAAGAAACATTAATGAAGAGCACTGGGAGGCAACTAAAACTTGTGCAGGACCAAATTTTCACTTCTCAACTAATGGAAGGCCATATAAAGCCTTCAAGTTTCTAGGTACTGGATAGAAGCTCTTTATGCAATTGTTTCAGGGGTTTTTTAAAGCTTTGCTCAAGTTCTCAAAGGAACTATTAGATTCTATGTCAGTGGCCATGTTTTCCAATCACAGTTATGACCACAACATTGCAGCTTTTTATGGGATACAGCTAAGTGTGTGATGGATGTCTACCAGATTGCAACTTTCAAACACACCAATAAAGCATGGGACAAGGAACTGTGGCTTCCCCCACCTATTCTGCCCCTTGTCCATCCAGCTATCCCATACCTACAGGCAGGAGAAGGACTATTTCCATGTCCAGTCAAGAAAGGCAAGGCAGACTATAGGGTAGTGTCCACCATTAGTCATCCTCAGAATAGATCCAGTGAAATTTATGGACACGACTCATTTCAGTGGGTCCAATCTGAACAGAATAAAGTTGGACACAACTCTTAGTCATCATGACTCACGTCAAGTCCCACTGAATGAAACCCAAGTGCAACCAACTTAATTTAGATGCAACTCCTGTTCTCTGGATTGGAACTTGGCACATCTGCTTGCAGGAACTTCGAGTTGAAGACACATCCTACGCTCCAGCAACATAGCAGACGATGGTCTCTGTCCCTACATCCCCAAACCCAGCACAATCTATCCCCAAAGCTCTAATGTTCATAATCCCTCCATCTTAAAAAGCAAAACAAAAAACATCCAATGGATTGGAGCTGGACAAAGTTGGTTGAACTTAGTTGCAGTGGTAAAGCTTCTAGAATTAGGATTTGACCTGCAACTTTTTAGTGTTGTTTGCCCCAATGGAAGAAAACTGCAACAAAATTTGGCACAAGAAACAAAACAGTGATTCTGTAATGGGGATAAATATACCTATTGGGGAGCAAGATAAACTTGCAAGGCAGATTGAAGCACTGCACTAGTCACAGAAAGATTCTATTCTTCTTAGAATACTGATGGAGAACCAGTGTCCCTCAAGGTGTTGTTATACTAGAGCTCCTATCATCCCCTGAACATTAGCCATGCCATAGCTGTCAACTTTTCCCTTTTCTTGCGAGGAATCCTATTCAGAATAAGGGAATTTCCCTTTAAAAAAGGGAAATGTTGACAGCTATAAGCCATGCTAGCTGGGGCTGATGGGAGCTCCAGAGGCCCACAGGTCCACCACCAACATCTGAGATAAAGCTGGTCCATCTGATTTGTCAACGCTTTTGCTCGGCAATACAAAAGTCAAAACATAGTTTACAAACAATTTCTCCCTTGAAAAACATCTCAGTATCACAAAACCCCCACAACCAAACAAAAATGTGAATTAAGGCTCTGTTGCGGGGGGGGGGGGAGAGAAAGACAAAAATTCTACTCTTTAAAAAAAAGATCCAGTGTTTTCAGACAAACAGGATCATTTGAGAAATGCCACTAAGATAACGAACGAGTCAGCAAAATTCTATTTTATTATCATTTTTAAATTAACATCTATGAAGATTTTACAAAAAAATGGATAAACTTCTGGCAACTGCTGCTTTTTTAAAATCTGCTAATAGAAAGCAGGTGGGGAGAAACGTTTTCTTTGTACAAACTCTGTTAAAACTGGAACTGTACCTTTGATAACAAACTGTTAAAAGGAGTTCAGATGCCCCAGCTCAGCTGGCTATTTTACAGACAACGCACCCCTTCACCACCCTGCTAGTTCTTAAAATGCACCAATCTCCGTTCCCCATGGTCTGTAAGGTTTGCCAAGGCCGGCCGACTGTGCCGGTGTAGACGGGCTGAGAGCATTGGGGGACAACAGATGGAACGAACCAAAAGAAAAGGGGAATGCAGACAGGGAAGCCATGGAAGACAGCAAGGGAGGAGAGAGTTTAGAAGCTGAAGTGACCACGGGAAGCACTGGTCCAATGCTGCCATTAGGGGGCGCTCTCAGTGAAGATGATTCAGCATGGGGAGCCCCACTTCTGCTGTGGTGATGATGACCTTCTGTGGACGCTGCACTGCCACTCGTAGTAGTATGCCCGTTCTGAGGCAGCAGTAATGGGTGGGAGATGTGGGGATGATGTCCAAAGGCACTGCCCCAAGGGATGTGTCCAAGCCCTGTATGGGAACTGCTTGCGGCTTCCCTCTGAGAGGCGTAATTATTCAGGTGAGACACAAGGCGGACACGGAGAGGATCAGAAGTGTCCAGACCTTCGATGATGCTCAGGTAGCGGGCAACTTCGGCCAAACACTCTCGGAAGCCCAGACTGCGATAGTCCATAGCAAGAGCGTGAGCATCAAAGTAGCCTAGAAGAAAGGAACAGAAGAAAGAGTGATGTCTTAAGCATGGGCAGCAATTTCCATTCCTCATTTGTGGCCGTCTTTCTCAAGAAGATGGGTTTTCTCCAGGGCATGCCCCACTAAAGATGTGCTACTCCACATTCACTTTATAGAAACCCATGAGCAATAGAAATATTGATCAGACCGTAGTGAAGGGAAGTGTCTGGAAAGTACACTCCATGTCTCATTGTGACTGTGCCCATAATTTTTATTTTATTTTATATTCCACCTTTCTTCCACCGTGGAACCCAAGGCAGCATATAGATGCAAAGCTGGTTATTTCGAGAAGCCAAATCTCATGAATGAGAACAGGATCTAGATTTCAGTGATCTGCTCCAAGTCCACACAGACCCAACCTCAAAACAGCCAATAAGCATCTGTGATGTTCTCAGCAAAGAGTCTAAGCGCCAGTTAAAAGTCCACAATCAATCAAGATACTCTGAAGCACAAACTCCAGGGGTTTTTTATGGGATTGTTTTGCAGTTACTGGGTTATGAAGTACAGTCCAAGATTTGCTGCTACTATCCACCAGTATATAGTTTATTGCAAGCTTAATAACAGCATATTAAACATTTGGTATGACTACTATATAGATATATATGCACACATGCTGCTCTCTTATTTTACCATTTTGTTAAACGTATGTCCTGTCTTTTTGGCCCATCAGGAGCCTTCAATGTGGCTCACGGATTATAATCTTAGCAGCTCAGCTACCAACAGCCTTTAAGATACTAGAACAAAATGAAAAATACTAAATGGCTGAGACAGTGACACGTACATGAGATCCAGTGCCTTTGGCACACAGGAATTAGCTGAAGATTCCTCCAGCCAAAGGGAAATCATGCAGAGCCAGATCCTTCACAAACTTAATTGGCTGTACTTTCCACTGAAGTTAGCAAACAAACACAAAATTGTGCTTGGCTTGCCAAACACAAATGCTTCCTGCCCTTCAGGTGAGATCCATACCTCACTTATTTTGAAGTAGAGCTTTTACCATTTAGACTGGTAGGTAGTAAGCAGGCTGCAGATGTGCTGCTAGAGGGTGGCTGAATTTTGAACAAATTTATTATAACACAGAGACAGTGGGACCTGCAATGAGATTTTGCAGTGTCGCATGCTTCCACTCAGTTCCAGCCAGCCAGCCGTGCTCTTTCCAGGATACTCCAATCCATTCCCCTTCTTTGCCCACTCCTCCCTGCAACAGTCAGTCAGCATCCCATGCCCATTCCTTCCTGAGCTGTTGAGGGAGGACACCCCCCCACACACACACCTTAAGGGCTTTCCCCACCTTTTTAGTACTTCCAGAAACCTTGGGTCTCCCCCAAGCTCAACAATGATGCTTCGCTTTGGCTACCTAGGGAACCACATTCAAAAAATCTGATCGGAATTAGTACACAGAATTGACTTCCATGCCAGGTTAAGGACCTTACCTTTCCCCCCTGCTGTGTGCAACATTTTCAGGTGATCCACAGTCATCTGCAGGATTTCAGCTTTCTCCAGTTTAGCTGATCCCTAAGAAATTGAAGGCAAAGATCAGCATAAAGGCAGCTGGAGTCAAGCCAAGGGAAGGAGGCAGCACAGAAATAGCACATTGCTGCCTAATAATACTGCACCCGAATTGCAGCATACACAGAGGGCTGCCTCAAAATTACCTGCTTTTCAAAAGCACTAGGCACCAGCCTCCTCAGCTCTGACAAGCTATTGTTGATCCGATCCCTGCGACGTTTTTCAATAATCTGAAAGAGAAGCAGGAATATTTTTCAAGGGGGCTTCAAGCAGAGCAGAAAGAGAAGGGACTTCAAGCAGAGCAGAAAGAGACCTACCCCTCTGCGTCTTTTCCGAGCCAGAATTTGGGAAGTGGTGGTTGGAGACATGGAACCTGGAGCGGAGCTCAAGTTTCTGAAACCAGCAAGAAAGAAATCGGGTGTCAGTACTGAGAAGGCACAGAAAAGGAGAGAGGTTGGGGAGCAGGGATTTCCACAATAAACAGCTGGAAAGCCTGTAGGCACAGAAATAGTTGTAGCGCAGAAACGCCTGGGTAATCCCAGGTAACCCAGTGCCAAATGCAGAGCATGGGCAGCAGGCAATGGAGCATGGTTTAATTTGTGCAAAGACCCATCCTTTTTCCTCCCGTTTTCAATGCCAAGATTCGCCGTCTGGCCCTGTGCCACCAGGCAAGTGTGTGTCAGGCTGCAGCCGCAGTCTTCCGGAAAGTGAGAAGACGACCTAGAACGAGGTTGCCTTGAGTGAGTGCAGAGGGCCTTTCCTTCGCCACCAAAGGAATCTAGCCAGAAGCACCCTCCTCTCCTTAAAATAAAGGCGTCCAAATCAAGAGGGTGAGATCCGTCGCCCCACCCGATTCCCCGTGTGTTTTGGTTTAATGCACCAACAAATTCACTAGGAAATAAATCGGGTGTACAGTAATTATGGAACCGGCTTTTTAGCAAAAGGCAACCAAGGGGCCGTACCGGAGACGGTAGCGCATGGTTACTCTGATTTAACTCTCGCTGAGCGTGACCGGGCTTACTCCCGCGTAAGTGCGCACAGGATCGAAGCCGCAGCAGAGGCGGCCGCGGAGATGGTTGTCTCCGCGTGTCAGCAGCGGGAGTTTGCCTACAGCTTCAATCCTGCACCTGGCACAGACCAACTCGGACCAAGTGCCGCTGCTGGGCCAGGGGCTGGGGACCCCTCCCGGCCTCCCCGCGGCCCGACCCCCCAGCACCCTCACCCATTCTCGTCTCCGCTCTCCTTCTCCACCTCGATGGGCTCATCCAGCTCCTCGCTGTCGGAGGAGCTGTAGTCCGGGTGCGAGCGCTTCATGCTGCTGCTGCTGCTGCCGGCTCCCTCTAAACAACCGTCCGGAATGGGGAGGGGAGGTCCTGCTCCTGCTGCCCGCCTGGTGCGAACGAGCGGCGATTCCCCGGTGCCAGCTCAGCGCGCCCTCTGCTCCCACCGCCGACGCCGCTCGCCCTCTGGCTCCGTCTCCCCCATCGCGTTCCCACGCTTCGCCTCTTACCCGGGGGAGGGGCAGCCTGGGAGGCGCGCCAAGCGCTCCCGGCTCCAGGCAACTCCGAGCAGCCGACATACCGCCCTGGCGCCTCCGATTGGCTGCGCCCCCGCCGCCCTGAGCCAATGGCCGCCGACTCAGGGAGATACTCGACGGCACGCCCTCTCGCCCACCGCCGCTCATTGGCTGGAAGCATTAGGATTTGCTACACGGCCGCGTTCGAAGCTCCTCTCCCGTTCCCTCCTCCGCCTCCGCCCACGCCGACCTCCCCGCGCTTGTGCAACTGGCTGGGCTCGGGGCCAGTTGGGGGCCTGCGGAGCCACACGCGTGGCCGGGCGGCCGTGGGAAAGTTGCTCTGTGCCCGGCTGGCGGCCAAGCGGGGCCGGCGGCGGCGGCGGCACTGAGCGGGGCGTGCAGGAGCGGCGGCTGCCGCGTGTGAACCTCCCCTGGGCGCGGGGTGGAGCGGCGGTGGCACTCGGGCCAACGGCGGCTGTTGCGCTGAGTTGCCTGTTCTCAGCCACCAGCGCCGCGCCGCGGAGCCCAGCCGGGGATGAGCCCGAGGGATCGCTAACAACTCGGGAGCCCGCGATTCGCTCTCCGGCTTTGCCTGCTGTCGGGCATTTGTTGCGCTTGCGATGAAGAATCGCTTGTAGGTTCACCAGCAGCACTTCACTCCGCGTAAGGCCCGGCCCTAGAGCGTTTTAGAAAACGTAGTGCTGCCCGCAGTTCGTGCACAGGTCCAGCTGGTCGCTTCCTGACGGCGACTAGTAGCAATTTTCTACACGTTTGCCTGCGAGTAAACTGCATTCAAAACAATGGAAGTTTGCTTCGAGTAGACTGGAATAGAGTTGTGCTCTGTATCACAAGCGGTAATTTATAACTGACTTATAGAGTCAGTTTACATGCCCCTTTCAGTTGCTAAAAACATGTCAATCAAGTGACATGCTAGTTATTCCATAATTCAGAGGACACTGTAGACTAAATTCAATGTTTTGTATATATATATAATTAACCATAAATATGGGCTGCACTTTAGGGGGGGAGAGGGAATTGACTGTGCTCAGTCAGCAAGGCAATTGTGAACTGAGTTGTCCCCAACCTTGCCTGCATAGTAGAAGTGAGCCAGAAAACCATTCATTGTAAATAATGATCTGAAATCATCTCATGAAAAAGTTGGGCTGGCCTTACTTTGTACCTGGATGGACAATTTGAAAAACCCCATGACTGTCAGCCTTTGTTCCTATAAGGGAAGGTTGGTAAATAAAATACATAAAGATGAAATGTGACCAATCTGGTTTGAACCATCCTTTCAGCCCAAGCTGTAACATTGGCATGTAAGCCTCCATGCTGCCTCTACTGTCGCCTGCGAACTACCGATAATCTTACTTTGGCACTAAAATGCTCAGACTCTAGAAACCCCGATGTACGCATGTCCCTAAATATGTTTGTGTTAAATCGCTTACTGCATTTAATCATAGAAGTTAGCTGTAATGATTTTACAATGATCACATCTGCTTTCTGTGCTTACTGCTCTGGTTGACTTAAGAGACCTCCGAGATTCTTTTAGGCTCTTTTCTAGGCACTTCAAAGGGAATTTATGGGGACAACTGACATCTAGGCATGCCTGTGTAAGTACTTGCAGATGAAGCGGATAGGATGCTGAAGGGAATGATTACCTGGAGCTTGTAGGCCAGCTTGACAGATTCTAACCTGGACATTCTGCCAATCAAATGCCTGTTGTCAGGCAAAGGGAATCCTGGTGCAGCAAAGCAGGAATCCTGGTGCTGCCCTGATACCTCCAAGCCTTTCTAGGGTTAACATATTTCAAAAAGTGAAAACCCGGACACAGAAGTCGTTGAGCTTTTTTTTAAAGTTGTGCACAAAACTTTCTGAGCTGTTTTTTAAGGGAAATCGCCAATGGGCTGCCATACGTCCGGATTTTCCCATACACTGCTTAAGGGAGCCGAATTCCAGCTATGTCCAGGAAATTCCAGATATATGGCAACCCTGCAACTGGTGCTGCATTTCCTGATCTTGACTTTGGAGCTAAACTAGACAAGATGTTCAGGGCTGGCAGATTTCTTTTATATATGCTGCTCAGATTCATAAAGGGTGTCTCCCCCCCCCCCCCGCCCAGGAGTCAAGAATTGAGTGCAGAGGTCTTTTGAGCCAAGTTCCCCTCCCTCCTCTTTTCTTTTGGCAGACGACACTAAGCCTTCAGGGGAAACTCAACTGCAAACCCAGGATCAGTCCAGAAGTATCTAACCATCTTTCTTTTAAACAAAAACAAAAACAGTTCCTGCAGGCTGTTGCATGAACCTAGTCAAAATAATACCGAAAGGTGAGAAGAGGTAGCTTTAAGGCACCCTGAACAGGAAACCACTCCTGTTGACCTTTGCTTAGTGGGTGTGCTAAATTAACTTTGAAAGCCTTTCTCTCCTTAGACTCCACCTACCCACTTTTCTTCTTCGGGAAGGAGGAACTGCTTTGAAGAGTAATCCTGTCAACCTGTCATACTAAGTCCAGAAAACTTACTGTGTCACTATGGTTACTTACTCACCTCCTGTAGATCATCAAATGGTACTGGCATTCCTGCTACCTCTAGTAGACGACATGGATGCCAACGTAGTGCGTGAGCTGTCTGATCATACTCATACATTAAACCTCATTCATCTAATGGCCTGGGGTATCTAATCAGAAGTTAGAACAAACACATGTGAGCGTCCTTCCTTGCATATGGGGAATACCAGCAGCACAATTCTGACCATGCATGCTCACAAGTTCGGTAAATCCTACTGAATTCAGTGGAGCTGACTCCCAGTTAGGATTGCAGCCTAAATCAATTGTAATGACTGGGTGATTTCAGCAATTATATTCTACTTAAACGAAAGAGGCAGAGACATAGCATTGACTATATAAATATGACCCCAGATAATCTAATCTAGATTAGATTAACGGTAAAATGGAAAATCTGGGTAGAAAGGCTAAGCAAGTCCATTGACTTGCAAATGGTATAATGAAAATCTTAAGTTTTACAATGATTGTTTTGTTTATTGACCAGTGTTTTAGCAGCCACAATGATTCAACAGAGAGAGTATTAGCTTGAGAACGGAGAACATCACCATTTAAATACTAGTGATCCACTGGCCCAATCCTAATCATGTTTGCTCAGAATTTAGGCTTGGGACTGGTTTACAGATCATAAACATCACTTGATTTCAGTTAATTACAAGAGCTGACTGTATGAACAAGGTGTCATAGAAAAGCTGTGTGCCTATGATACAAAAATTTGACCTGCGATGGCTTATTCACACAAGGAAGCCATCACTAGATGTTGCAAGTACCGGTATCCTTCAGGTGCTGATGGGTGAAGCAGGGTTGAGTCTGGCAGCCACAGTTCCCCATAGCCAATGTGCACATTGGAGGGGCCCTTCACACACACACTGGCTGCACATGAGGGATCCCAATTTGATGTGGGGCCATTTCACTCACACGCAGGCTGCACATGTGGCAGGCAGGGGGAGCATGGTTGATGTTCAGGGGGCTTGGCCCACAGCAACCTGCTCCCCCATCAACGCATGAGTGATGTTCATTTGAACATCCCTTCAGTCATCAAATAATAACCATGCACGTGTGAACTAGCCTCACTGATAAGGAAGCCTCTTTGGGCCTGCAGTGCAAGCTACCTTGTCCCATTGATTTTGTCCTAAGTTGCATTGATTTCAATGTGCCTTCTTCAGACATGAGTCTAGTGTAGATAATTCATTTTATGTTAACTGCCCAGGGAGTTTCTACTGAAGGCATGGGGATTTTTATAATACACAAACAGTACTTTGAAGATCTTAGCCTTAAAGACCAAATGCACTCTTGGTTTTTATTTGTCTCAAAACGAATGCGGTATTGCATAAATACTGAATTATATAGGGCCAGTGTGCTCAGACACCACAATGATGACTTTTGCAGAAACGCAGTGGGTTGTTATTATGAATACTATTTTCCCCAGGGGGCTAAGAGAGGCCGTTAGACATTACAGAGCTGTTTCTCCATATCCAGTGTGTTTAATCTGCAAGGGGTCTCCTCAAAGGAATCTCCTGAGTTGCAGAGGAAATATGGGCTTTGCCCTCTCCCATTTTCTTTCAGCCAAACATGTACAAGGGGCGTGCAATTTTGCAGGACGATAATCTCCCCCATGTGCTTTAAGCTGCTTCAGTACTGATGGAAGCGTGTTCCTTCACTTCTCTTACCTCTCAACAAAAGCGAAGGGTACTAAACATTATCCATGCAGATATATTTTTTGCTCCCCACCACCTCACCCATTATTATTATTATTATTATTATTATTATTATTGCAAAGAGAGGCAGCGTCTGTGTTTTCAGAATCTCGAGATGGAAATAATTGCTGCGTCAGAGCCAATGAGCACCTTGGCGTGAGATGCTCGTGCGCCCCACTGCAGTCTGTGGACCACTAGTAGCCAGCAAGGAGGTTGGGAAATTTGAAAGGAATCAGTCGGGCTATAATCGTTATCCGGTTAAACCCAGTGGGGTTTATTCCCCAACCAGTGGCTTGCGGGTCACAAGGCAGGCCTTCTTTTAGCTGGGGATTTATTTATTTATTTGAGGAGGGATGTAACTGCAATTTATGCCGCGTTCCCACGCTGCCATTGTTTGGGCTTTTGTTTCCTATTCCCATCACGTGTCCTAATTAGCCGGAGCCACTGCCTCGCTGGGAGGCGCGCGGCTGAAGCAGCGGCGGAGAGAGATCACTTCCTGGAGAAGGCGAGGAAAGCCGAACAATTCTCTTGCTTTTATTTATTTTTTTGCTCTCAGGCTTTCCCCCGACGTGGAAGCGTTTGTTGGCTGGCAGGCAAAACACTAGAGAGAAACGGCCCTCATTGTTAGAAACAATTAAAGGTACAGACATATTACTCCACCCACCACTTTGAATTTATTTTTGCAGAGTGGTTTTTTCAAAGGCTTCCTATTGCTTATAGGGCTTTAGAGAAAAGCTATATATTCGGGGGGGGGGTTCCTTTATATTTTTAAAACTACATATATCACTGGGTGACCTGCTGAGACTAAAGCTAGCTCAGGCCACAGGCAGTAATGTTAGAAACTGGACAATTCAGGATGCTGGTTTTCTATTTGCTGGGATTGGCGGTAGGGCAAGGCGATAGTTTTCTTTATGGGGTATCACTCAATTATGAACACACACACCCCCACAGACCCACCTGTAGTCACATCAGTATATACTCTAGCAAGAGTTTTCCATAGAATCTGCTGTTGGTATCAATTATATTCCTAGTGACTCATCAGATCACTGCTGCTCAGTCCTTGGGCTCCTCTGGAGCATTAATGGGCATTCAACCTGATACGCTTGCACAAAGCTTATGTGAAGGTGAGACAATGTCTGTCTTCATTGAGCATTCATTCTGATTTGTTTGCAGGCCAGCTATACGACAATGAACATTCATCCTGATTTGCTTGTGCAGTGGTTATATGTCTTATCCGTTAATCAACCAATTTTCCCACCCTATTTAGTGCAATTCACTTTCCTAGCTGCAAAAACTCCTGTGTTTCTAGGTGGGTTTGTTGGGCCAGAGTGCTTTAACCCACTTTTAACTGTGCAAATCTAAATTTCCAGCATGTGATCTCCCAGTTTCTTTTCAAGTCTTGCTACCCAAGGTCCTTTGCCAGGAGATTCCAGCCAGTGATTAAATCCAGGATGGGAAATGGACAAAACTAAGGCCCTCTTTAAGAAAGAGGCAATAAAATCTAAACTGCAGAACTTTCTTTCTCACAGAATTTATATCCTTCATTTCTAGCCCCAAAGGGCTTTTTGAAGTGGCTACTGTGAATTTCCAGCAATTCTATACACGTAAGCCCCATTGATTTCAGTGAGACACTCTCGGTTAAGTATATACCTTTTCTAGGAAATAAGTTCCAGTTTGTATTACTCTGAAGTAAACATGCAAATGATTGTGCTGTAAATGAATACATATATTAGTAGGACCATGAGACAATAGCCAACCTTAGGGTGAGAGACTATTCCTTATTACATCTGTACCAGCAGGTAAAGGTAAAGGGACCCCTGACCATTAGGTCCAGTCGTGACTGACTCTGGGGTTGTGGCGCTCATCTCGCTTTATTGGCCGAGGGAGCCGGCGTACAGCTTCCGGGTCATGTGGCCAGCATGACTAAGCCACTTCTGGTGAACCAGAGCAGCGCACGGAAACACCATTTACTTTCCCGCCGGAGCGGTACCTATTTATCTACTTGCACTTTGACATGCTTGCAAACTGCTAGGTTGGCAGGAGCAGGGACTGAGCAACGGGAGCTCACCCCGACATGGGGGTTCCAACCACCGACCTTCTGATCGGCAAGTCCTAGGCTCTGTGGTTTAACCCACAGGGAGCTGCTATATGTGTCGGATGATTTGATCTGAACTGATCAAATCAATTAAATTTGATTTGAACTGATTTTATAATGAATTGATTTTAGAATGCTGTATTATTTTACTATTTGTTACCACACTTTGCTTTTAAGATTCAATAGCTTCCCTTGAGAGTGGGCTGCCTTTAGCTTCATGAGGCAGTTGGTTGTGTATTTAGGTAAATGCGGAAGGGTGGAAGCAGGGCTTTTCTTCAGCTGGAACTCAGTTTTGGCACCTCTCACATGGGTGCCATTACCATTACCATTGACTGGGAGTGGCCACCTAGACCATATAACAACGGTCCTGAAAGACCTACATTGGCTCCCTGTACATTTCCGAGCACAATTCAAAGTGTTGGTGCTGACCTTTAAAGCCCTAAATGGCCTCGGCCTAGTATACCTGAAAGAGCATCTCCACCCCCATCGTCCAGCCTGGACACTGAGGTCCAGCTCCGAGGGCCTTCTGGCAGTTCCCTCACTATGAGGTGAAGCTACAGGGAACCAGGCAGAGGGCCTTCTCAGTAGTGGTGCCCGACCTGTGGAACGTCCTCCCATCAGATGCCAAGGAAATAAATAACTATCTGACTTTTAGAAGACATCTAAAGGCAACTCTTTTTAGAGAAGTTTTTTATGTTTGATGTTTTATCGTGTTTTTAATATTCTGCTGGGAGCCACCCAGAGTGGCTGGGGAAACCCAGCCAGATGGGTGTGGTATAAAGTAGTAGTAGTAGTAGTGGTGGTGGTGGTGGTAGTAGTAGTATTAAAACATGTTCATGGTGAGTTCCAGCATCTCTTTTTCTAGAAAAATAGCACTGGGCAGAGGTACATGGAGGCCACCCTTACAGTGGTTACGGGCAATGGGATATTATTATCAGAGGCAGTAATGCTTCTGAATACCAGCTGTTGGAAACCGCAGGAGGGTGGAATGCTCTTGTGCTTGGGTTGTGCTTGGACATCTCCCACAGGCATCTGGTTGGCCACTGTGAGAACAGGAAGCTGGACTAGATGGACTATAGTCCTGATCCAACAGGCTCTTATGTTCATGTTGTGGTCATCAGTAGTCAAGGGCACCTGGAAGGAGGGGTGTTATATACATTAAGTCCATTGCGCCTCCTGGACCACCCCACAACTATCAAAGTTGGGTTGTCCATGTTAGTCAACCCCTTGCTTGGTGGGTGTTATGAAATGCCAGGTCACTTCACAGTAAGTCATCTATTCTTCCTGATTCAATCATGGAGGACAGGGCCCACATGGTATGCGTTACAAAGACCTGAGTGGGCAAGTTGTGTGGACTGAAACACCATTGTTATAAACATTCTATCATTCTTACCAGAAAGCCAATCCACTCTGGGACTGGATTTGAGGATGCTGCTTGTGTGTCACCCACCTCTCTGGCTGTCAGGTTTCCCAGGCTGAGCTAGCAGAGGTGGTGTTGCGGGATTTCAGCATTCACACTAAGGTGGTCTCCCATGATGCTTGACACTTAATGGTCTCCCATGGTGCTGCTTCTGGTCTTAGTATAACCCTCCTACCTATGGGTCTCTGATTTTCTCTATCAAAGGTATGTGTTAGATATCACTGTCCACTCTACTCTCCTGGAGCACCTCCAGGATTTATGTGTCCTGGAAGCCTAGTTTTGCAGCAATTTCACTCCTGCCTCCAGGGTCATTTTCAGAGAATAACAATAGGAGACTGCTGCTTGGTCCCATGAAAACTGTCCTGCAGGGTCCCACAGGGTTCAGTTTTAGACTATTTGACAACTATATCAGGGATTGGGAACCTCAGGCCTGGGGGATGGGGTTCAGGTGGCAAAAAATTGGTAATTGGGACTTTTCCAAGACCACACACCATCTCCAGCCCTGCTCCACACCCTACTTGAGAGTTTTTGCCTGGCTGGAATGTGTCCTTGAACTCTGTTAATGATTCTTGTTCGCCTGAATGGATGATAGAGGTGTGTGTGTATGTGTGTAAACTAGCTTAGTGTACAAAGATAAAATTCACATTCGTTGCTCTGTCCACATTTGGTTCTGGCCTTGCTCAAGGGAATGCCCAGAAGGCCCTCAAGTTGAAAAAGTTTCTTCATTCCTGAATTATATGAAGCTGTTAGGAGCAGTCATCAAGGGATTTGAAGCAAGGCATTATGACTATACATAGGACACCCAATTCTCTTCCAGTGGAATGAAGGGAAGCTGTGCAGGTGCTGAACTAGTGCCTGGAGGTGGTAATACATTGGATGTGGGCCAATAACTTGAAGCTAAAGCCAGACAAGATGCAGGTGTCAGGTGGGGAAGACTGTCAGGCCAAGGATTGAGAGAAATCTCCTGTTATTGAAAGAGCAGATGTCTAGCTTGTGAGTGCTCCTGAAGCCAGCATTGTCACTTGAAGCCCAGGTAGCTTCAGTGGCTAAGGGTGCTTAATCCAAGCTCTGGCTCATTCTCCAGCTATGGTCGTTCCTAGAGTTATCCATGGCCTGATAACTTCCAAGCTGGACTACTGCAAACTCTGGCAGCTAGAATACAAATGGGTACCACAAGTCAGGCACATATAAGACCAATTCTCGTACAATCAAGCTGTTTGCCAATTGTGTTCCAGGCCCAATTCCAGGCACTTATGATGACCTACAAAGCCCTAAATGCCTTGGGGCCCAAATATTTGAAAGAATGTGTCAAATACCCCATGTAAAGCTGACCATGATCAGCAGATTCTACCATAAAGGGACGCGGGTTGCACTGTGGTTTAAACCACCAAGCCTCTTGGGTTTGCCAATTGGAAAGTCGGCAGTTCGAATCCGTATGACAGGGTGAGCTCGCGTTGCTATGTTCCAGCTCCTGCCAACCTAGCAATCTGAAAGCATACCAGCACAAGTAGTTAAATAGGTACCTCTGTGGCAGGAAGGTAAACAGTGTTTCCATGCGCTCTTGTTTCCGTCACAGTGTTCCATTGCATCAGAAGTGGTTTAGTCATGCTGGCCACATGGCCCAGAAAGCTGTCTGTGTACAAACGCCGGCTCCTTCGGCCTGAAGCGAGATGAGTGCTGCACCCCATAGTCGCCTTTGACTGAATCTAACTGTCCAGGTGTCCTTTACCTTCTTTTTTTTACCTCTGCCCCACCCCCAGTGAGGTCTGCAGTTGTGCAAGAGGACCTTCTCTGTAGTGGCTTCATAGCTATGGAATGACCTCCCCTCTGAAGTGGGTCATTAATTAAAATTATTGGCACACCTTTTTGCCCTGGCTTTGCCCTGGCATCTCATGCTAATTGATTGAATCTGCTTTCTTTGTTCACTGCTTCCATATAGATATTTAATTGACATTTTGCCTTATGTTCTAAATGTTTTAGCCCATGAAATGTTTTTAAATATGGTCATAACATATTAATCTGGTGAAGAGCGATTTATAAATTTACTAAATATAAGCAGGCAGGCCGCCCTGTCCTAAAGCAGGTTAAAACACCTTTTTTAAAAAAGAAGAAGAAGAAGAAGAAGAAGAAGAAGAAGAAGAAGAAGAAGAAGAAGAAGAAGAAGAAGAAGAGGAGGAGGAGGAGGAGGAGGAGGAGGAGCTAGAACAAAGGACAGGATGAAAGGGATTGAAAGGTTTGGCCAAATGACCATGGCTAAGGTTATTGGTAATTTGGAAAGGTGCTAATTTTAGTACTTAAAAGGGAAAATGGAAGCTGAGACGCAAACTGGGGCAGAATATAGTATTAAAAACAGACTGCACAAGCAATATGTGGCATTTACGAGGAGGGGGAGTCACATGCCGAACAAATTATGGTAAAGATACCTGTTTAGCAAAAACAGGATCTGAACTGACATGAAGTTATGCCGATTCCTGGGCACAAAGCTTATACCCAAAGCAAAGGGGTGTATCCAAGTCAAGACATGCATGTTAAAACTGGATTGCCCACTGTTTCTGTATTTTATTTTAAAACAGAATGAATCAGCAGAATTGGGCATTTTAAGTTTATGAAACTATACATGGGAAGCTGAAAGGAGACCTTCTGCCCACCACTCAATTTTGCCACAACAGCCAAGTAGGTGGATGGAGATTATTTATGTAATTCCCCCAATTGTTTTCTCATCATATTCCTGATTCTGTCATTATTGCATTTCCTTTAGTTGTGCTGTTTTGTCAGCCTATGGGCTTTATGAAGACCTCCTCCCGTCTCCACTCATGGCATTCTTCTTATTGAGCTCATTACAGATCTGGAATGCTTGTCTTGCTATTTGGGAAATAATTACAATTTGTGTGGTCTGATAAGTGGCCCCAGAGTGCTTCAGATGCAAACAGCAGGGCCTACAGGAAATATATCTGGATAGTACAGCAGTTGTACTAATCTACGAGGAACTAAACAAAGCACTTACCCCAGGCAAAAACAAGTAGTGAGGAGCTTAATTGCTTCCATGTCACCGGGAGAAATTACTGTTGCCATATAGACTAATGTGAACCTGATTCGGATTGCACTCCTCTACACACGTACCTGGGGATAAGTCCTAGTGACTTGCTTTTGAATAGGCATCTACAGAATTGCACTGACTTCTTTTTCTGATTAAAGACCATTTTGTTTAAATCATTTCAGATAACCCAGATCATCCATAATACAAAGATCCTTGGCTCAAAAGGACAGGTCATGTGAATAAGGGGCTAAAAGGGGACCTTTTAAAATACAGTTATACTGTTGTAGGCTTACTGTCTGATTACTGCGCACACATTTATCGCTATGGTTTTGCCTTAAAGCAACAGCTAATCAGAATGTGAGGTTTGATTAAAAAATTAACGTTTTTTTTAATGGACAAGGGGAGGCAGCTGTGAAAATGGGTGGGCAGCCTCAGGCCTGAGGGCAAAATGTGGGTGTCTTTATCTGGCCCTGCCTAGGCCAAGCCCCTTCCTCAGTTCACATCCATCACTGGTCCTTCTTAATATCCTCCTTTATTGCTTTTGGTTGGGCCAGTGTGGTGTAGTGGTTAAGAGCGGTGGACTCGTAATCTGGTGAACTGGGTTCACTTCCCCGCTCCTCCACATGCAGCTGCTGGGTGACCTTGGGCCAGTCACACTTCTCTGACGTCTCTCAGCCCCACTCACCTCACAGTGTGTTTTTTGTGGGGCAGGAAGGGAAAGGAGAATGTTAGCTGCTTTGAGACTCCTTAGGGTAGTGATAAAGCGGGATATCAAATCCAAACTCTTCTTCTTCTTCTGCCTGACTGGAATTTGTTCTTGACCTCTGATAATGCCTCTTGGTTGGTTGACTGAATGCACAATAAAAAGTTGCATGTGTATAGAAACTAGCCTTTCATATAAAGACAGAATTCACATTTGTTATCCTGTCCACTTTAGCCTCTGGCCATCCCACTTTTTACCTCTGTCTTCACCTACCACTGACATGTGGAGCCCAGAAAGGAATGTGGCCACTGGGTTCCCCACCTCTCTGTTAGAAAATTATCTTTCAATGAGGGGATGAGGTTGTAACCAGATGCCCGGCTTTCTCTTACTAGTGAGGCTGAAAGGTGTTTCACTTTGGCTGGATCCTACCAATTCCCCTCCGCCTTGGTCTTTTATTAAGGCTTGCCATAAAGACAATTACTAAATAAGCACACCCACACTTCATTACTTGCTTCCTCCTTGTTGCTCTAGCAACCTAGCCAGCTTACTAGAAATCTAGTCAGCCAGTATTTCATTAGGTCACATTAGGGTTGCCCCCTCTTTATGCAGCTTGACTCCTCTAACAGCTGCACAGCTAGAAGAAATTTTGAAAAAGCCAAAGCATTTCCCGGCATGCAGATTTCAAGAGGAAAACCACCTGCTGACTTCCTGTTTATCACACAGCAATTATAGGCACAGGAATCTGCCAGAGGAGATGGTAACCATGGGTCAAACAGGTAGTTCTCCAGCCTCCGAAATGTCTGCCTGTGCTACATAAAGAGGAGAGAGTACAGTAAGTTGTCACGCTACCATGTGTGCAATAAAATTAATTTATGGTGCACCTTTGACTGCCTCACCTCCACACATTTCACTAATCCACTCCAGCTGGATCAGCTTCTAACATTCCAAACTTCTGAGCTGCCTCCGACAGCTGCCGCTGTTTGTTCTTTACCAACCTGCTATAGAGAGACGTTTCATTTGTTTCTCCGCTGAAAAGTCTTGATTCCCTTCCCCCACACACAATCATCTATCACATTTAAAATTAGTTTCAGTAAAATGTTCAATCATATACTTTCCTTTAAAAAATAATGCTCCATACAATAAAAAAATATGACCGTATTTGTAGCAGGCAGGGAAGAGACTTATAGCCACCTCCCTTTCTAATGGCTTAAGCTAAAGGTACCTGTTTGTACACTTGCACTGGTGTGCTTTCGAAACACTGAGTCTCTTGGGCTTGCCGATTGGAAGGACGGCAGTTCAAATCTGCAATGCGGCGAGCTCCCTTTGCTCTGTCCCAGCTTCTGCCAACTTTGGAGTTCAAAAGCACACCAGTGTAAGTAGATAAATAGGTACCACTGTGGTGGGAAGGTAAATGGCATTTCTGTGCGCTCTGGTTTCCATCACGGTGTTCTGTTGCGCCGGAAGCAGTTTAGTCATGCTGGTCACATGACCTGGAAAGCTGTCTGCGGACAAACGCCAACTCCCTCAGCCTGAAGCGAGATGAGCGCCACAGTCCCATAGTCTCCTTTGACTGGACTTAACCGTCCAGGGGTCCGTTACCTTTACCTAATGATTTAAGGAGGACACCTATGACATCAGTTGATTGAAACTTCAACACTTACCATACTGAGTTCCTAATTCTTCCCTTGCAACCATGGCTGCAAATAAACACTTGTTTGACACACATGATCTGCATATGTCAAGATGGTGCTTCTGCTGTGAGGGTCCTGCGTGTTGCCTGAGAAAATGCAACACTTCCCTCAGACAGTGCATTCCATGTGGAACATGAGGGGTGTCTACCTATTTAGTATCTCTTGGTTTGCAATTCCATCCTTGGAATGGCAGTATTTGAAAAATGGGAAGAGTACAGCCCTTTCACCATCTCTCTTGACCCACCTTTGTGTGTGTGTTTTATGCTTTTATTTATTTTTATTTTTAAAAATTATGCACATCACACAGAAAACAATTCACAACACATCAACCACGTTGCTTTCTCAAATTCTTACAGTTTACTCCAAAAATCCTTTCCACATATTGCAATGAGATCTTAGGAGGTTATAAACACAATCTTCTTGATGCATATAATCCAAAAATGGTTGCCACACACTATTTAAAAAGATGGGAGTTAGAATACCCTTCAGTTGCACATCAGCTTTTCAGCGAGGGTTACTGTCCATTCTCTGGAGCACTATGCTTCAGTGTTCAAGTCCAAGACAGTGCACCATTGCATTGCTATTTTCATATATGCTGCCACGAGCAGAAACATTAAAAGTCCTTTATGAGCCATGAGTGGAGTAGACATGTCCTTTATTCCAAGTAAAGCAAGTTGAGGGAAAGGTTGTGGATCTGTTTTGTATATTAAACTCAATGCTTTAAATACCAAAACCCAAAATGAGTAAACAGATTTGCAAAATCACCACATATGGATGTAAGACCCTTTTGTGAAACCTTGCAAGGGAGGCTATGGATCTTTAGCATTACCTATGATTCTTTGGGAAAGATCTGACAATTAAACTGATTTAATTTTTTTAGAAGCACAAGGGCAGAGCAAATTTCTAGGTCATTCTCGCCACTCCCTAACTCCCCAATACTGTAGGAAGCTCATTTTTTAGAAGAATCAGTGGAAGGTGGTAGGACAGAATAGCAAAATGTCCCCAAGTCAGTCCCAACTAGCTAGGATCAGCTGACTTGTTTCTACTCTCACTATTGGCCTCTTCCAGCATCATTCAAGTTGGGTGAACAGATGATGGGGCCAATGTGGATGAATTTGCAAGCGCTCTCTCTTTCTCACATACACATCACTGTTTTGATCAAGTTCCATGGGCTGCTGCTTATCTTCTGTAGCAGGGAGCCCCTGTACTTATGGAGAAGGTTCCTGTGGAAGATTCCCCATGCATTTTAGAACCCTGATTTTCCAAGTTCACAAGTTTGCCCTCCCAACTCATGGAAGGCAACAGGAATGGCGAAGGGTTGGGGGTAGAGCTAGTGCACATGCTTACTGAACTCAAATAAAGAACGCCTGAAGAGGGTTTATGTTTTCATACATTCCTGGTGGTGCTTTCAGAAGATGGCCATTCCAATTGGTTGCTCACACAGACTCTTCCTTTCTCCTCTTTTTTGACACCTGGTCTGGGTTTTCCAAAGGAGATATATGATCTGGAGCAGGCCAAGCAGCTGTAGGACACTCATAGTTTCCTGATGTCATCAGCCTGCCAGCTTCAATGGATAAGTGCGCAGAAACTCCTGTGTGCCATTACCGATTAAATGCAAAACATGCGGCACCATTTCAGGAGTATCTTTTTTCTACTTGCATAGGAAACAAGTACCGTAACTGACTTTGCAGTATAGTAATATGGGGTAATCTCCCTCTTACAGACCAATTTCAGTCCCTTGGTCCCTGTTCACATCAAAGGACTGAATTCTGTATCTGATTTACACGTTGCTCAGCTCTAAATCAACTGAGCTTTGGGCCACCCTATCCCTCTGACTGCCAAAGTACTATATATATATTGGAGTGCTCTGATGCCTAAGTAAATGTGGAAATTAGGTTAGTCATACTTTCCTGTAATCTATATTCCGGCCCATTTGGCGACAAGCTGTACGTTTTTATGAGTGTTCTAGCAGGAGCCAAAGCTGAATGCTTGTCAACAAAAAGAAGTACCAGTCAAGACAAAAATGTAAACTTATGCCACAGTGTAAGAGTACGTCTGACTCATACAACAACAAATTACTTTAGAGTGCTGCTGAGGAACATGCTTTGCAAACAGAAGAAACCATGTCCTATTCCTAACATCTGAAGGTACAGTAAAGGATTTCAGGAAGCAGGGCTAAGAAAGACTTCTGCTTGAGACCGTTTATAACTTTTGCCAAATGGAATGAATAGTCCTGAGTGAGATGGGACTGAATGGATAAAAGGCAGCTTCAATCGCTCAAGGATTTCTTTGCAAAATGAAAGTTCAGATCAAGCAGGCCATGTTACAAGAATAACTTCTGACTTGTTCCCAGGAAAATCAGATAGAGATGATCCAAAATAGTTCAGATGCTATGTTACACTGCCTAAGAAGAACTAAAAAAGCAGTCTTCTCCAACCTGGACATTTTGGACTTTCATCAGCCACAGCCAGCACTACCAGTGAATGGTATGGGGTGATGGCAATTGTGGAAGGCCACAGGTTAGCCACTCTTGGCATGTCTCGTAAACTAGGGTCCACTTCATCAGATGTTCATCTAGCTGTCCCACCCACATGTCTTCATTGATGTTGGGGATATCTGAAATACCAGAAGTTGCAGACTCTGGTAGGCTAAGTCTACTGTCTCCTGCCATGGCAGCTGTTGAATGTCTTCCCAGCACACTGAATGGACAAGAGCCTCCTTTGACTGAATAATCAGCAGTACTGGCAAAGACTCTGAACTTAGCCTTGGGGCTTGATTTGTGCCAGGTTTGAGTTCCAGAGCTTACCCTCTGGGAATGCCAAAGTGTAATACTGATGGCAGTGCCAACGAGGAAATGCACAATTTTCTTCCCTTTACCACTGAACAACCACCTCCAGTAAAATCAAAGCAGGTGACTACCAAGCAAGTTCTGTACCTACCCCCAACTGCTAATTTAAAAATTAACCAGTGCTGAAGTTTGTCAAAATGGTTCAGCTAAGTCTTGGTCAAATTCACACCTGATAGCAGCGAATTTTTAAGCGCACACACAGAGAGAGAGAGACTTCTTGCCAAGCTAAGGCAATTGGAAGTCAAATAAAGGAGGATTGTCCTGAAAGTGGGTTGCATAATAAAAACAAACCCAATATTCTGTTAACGAGGGTTTAGAGGTCAGGTTCTCATCCCTGCCCACAAAGACATGTGCAAGCCCAGGAGATTAAGGGGAGGGTGAGGGGAAAGGAGCTGGAGGGAGACTGTTTCCTTCCTCCCCACCCTGGTGCGTTTCTCTCCTCCCACCCCCAATCTCCTTGCAGACTGACACTGAAAGAGAAAGGATCGTTTTTTAAGGCGCCGAGGTGCGATTGCACCAGAGAATGCCATGCATTGTGCACTTCATTGCAGGCAGGCCAGCATTTCAGTGCCAGTAGAGGAAACAAATGCTGCCCCTCTGTCTCCTGGAAATCCCGCTCTCATCCCTGCTGGGCGAGCTCATTTTGACGCCAACTGACTTTTTGCCCTCTTCTTAATAGAGCTTAAAAGGTTCCAGCTTTCTTCTGTCCTCTCTCTCTCTCTTTCTTCCCCCCACCCTGCTTGCCGCATGCAATGATCCCAACCATGAGACATGTGCATAATCCTGGTTCGTCACCAGGGAACATACTGGTGGGGAGGGGGGGAGACCCCGGGGTGGTAGGGATTAATAGGAGGGTGCTTCTCCTCCAGCTTGCAAGGGGTGTGTGTGTGTGTGTGTGTGTGAAGCTGCTTGGGTGCGAAGGCTTCTCCCCGCAGCAATCTGAGCAAAACACTATAAAAACAACTGATCTTAAAAGGTAGCAGCTAAAGCCACCCAAATCCCCTCTGGAGCCTGACCTTTACAGCTGCGGGGCTGGATGGGCCCCCCAGCAGATCTTTCTCATACTCTCTCCCCCTAATGATGTTTTCACTCCCCTGGAGGCGCACACTCAGCCCCTCTCTCCCCCCCCCCTCGGCACGGAAACAAAGGTTTTGTGTGAAGTGCGGCCTGGCCTGCCTTGGGCCTGCCACCGGGGAGCCCTTTCAGCCTCAAAGAGGCAAGGCTCCCAAGGCGGTGGCGGGCCTGAGGTAGGCCGCTCTCCAGTAATTAAGTTAGCTCTGAGCTTCTGTGAGCGGAGGCCTTCGCCCCAGCTGCACCCCCCCCCCCGTCCCTCTCTCCCTCCTCCCCCCCCCCCCCAGACTGTGTGTGTTTAGGAGGTGATGTTTCCCACAGCTCTGATCTAATTCAACTGTAATTCAATCTCCGTGTGACCAACACTCAGCCAGCGCTCTCCCACCCGCCGGCAGACTCCTCTCTCTCACAGGCTGTGTGTGTGTTACACATTTGCACTGTCAATCTGACATACTCCCCTCAAACAACCTCCCCGTATAGATTTACGGTGTCAATCAGGCAGGCTTGGGTTGGGAGGGGGGAGCCTGTCTGCAGCAATAACTCTCCACTCTGGACGCCTCCATCCGTTCCTACCTTCCTTTTCCACCCACCCCTTCTCTGTGTCCCCTTTTATGCTGTGGAGAGAGATACCCTATACCTGCCACTCAGCAACTTGCAAAGGGGTTTAATAGCGGTTTGGGAGCAGCCGCAAAGACAAAAGGCACCCCCCCAAACCAGATAAGGCTGAGAACCTGAAGCAGATGTAAAGGAGATCAGGCCCAGCTTGCCCCTGGATCGACTTGTAAAAAAATTATAATCCCTTTTAACCTCTGTCTAAATTGGGGCTGCTTTACGACTGATGGAACAAGGCTTGCTGCTTATCTTGAAAAGCAGCCTAAAAAGCAGACAGAAATGGTGAATTCTTATCATGCAGGAGTTTGGGCAGCTAACTACATTTCTTGTTGTTTCGCTCCCTCTCCCTTCAGTTATCTTCTTCTGGCTTCATTCTGTGAATCCCCTGAAATATCCCAGTAGTTCCAAACTAGTATAAATATGGCTGCATATGTATCAGCCCATTGCATTGACTGGTTGTTCCCAACTTCTCAACAACAGATTGTCCACCAAATTTCTCAGTGCAAGTATCGTTTCAGTTGGTTCAATCCCCAGCACATTCAGGTAGGGCTGAAAATGTCCCCAGATGCTTCTTCACACAGTGCATACATAGTTAAACTACAGAACTAGAGGCAGTGGTGGCCACCAACTTGGAAGAGAATTAGATAACTTAATGGCGGATAAGGCTATCAATGGTTACTAGTCATGATCACTACGTTCTACCTCCATTGTTTGGGGCATCATGTAGCTGGGAATCCCAGGTGGGCAGAGGGCTTTACGCTCATGTCTATCTTGCAGGCTTCCCATAGGTTAGCCGCTGTGAGAGTAGGATGTTAGACTAAATGGGTCATTAGCCCAATCCAGGAACATCATCTTATGCAAAGGAACTTGGGTCTCTCCAGACACTTAAGGGACCCACAAGCCTTCTTCAGGCATTTGAGTTGAATGCATGTGGGCCAAATGTGAGGAGAGGGGTGGAGTTGCACATGCAAGCCCTGACCCCAACACCCCCACATGTGCTAGCTCCACTTCAGACCTTCCCACATTTTGAGAATCTGGAGAAGGTGCACCATGAGAATAATATGTTTTCAGGCATATACCTGTGTAGTGCTACAGTGTGTGTTGTAATTATGCGGTGCAATTAGTCACAATTCCCCATCCCCAGGAATGTGAAGCGGTACAGCCCATAATTCCTTACTGGATCCCAGTGCCTCAATCTTCTGCGCATGGGCATAGCCAATATTTTTTTGGGGGGGGCAGGCCTTAGGGGGAGCAGAACCGCATTTTGTTATGTATTTTTGTTGTTTTTGAGGGGGCAGCTGCCCCTCCCTGCCCCCCTGGCTACACCCATGCTTCTGCATGTGCAGATGAAACCTTGGATACAGGTTTTTTCCCCCCTCATTTCCTTAACTGGTTTTCCCATTGGTAGAGAAAGCTCTGAACTACTCCTCCCCTCCCCCACCCCAGAAGTTTTTCATGCTTTTTTTGGTGCTGAAATCTACTGATGGTTAGAATGCCAGAAACATTGTTGTAAATCGCTGTGATATTTTCATGAAATAGCAGTGTGTGTGTGTGTGTGTGTGTGTGTGTGTGTGTGTGTGTGTGTCTGTGTGTGTGTATTTAAGAATGCAGTAGTATTAGGCCAAGTTTAATTGCTGGACAGCACCACTGAAAAAAACAACATTAAAATCGAGGAAATTTCTTCATCTTTTTTTTTTTTTTTAAGAAAACTATCCATCCTCCTCCAGCAAATTCCAGTTCTGCACATTAACCCTAACACTGCAGTTCTGTAATCCCCATTTGCCTGGAAGTATGCTCCATTGAGGGACGCAGGTGGCGCTGTGGGTTAAAGCCTCAGCGCCTAGGACTTGCCGATCGAAAGGTCGGCGGTTCGAATCCCTGCAGCGGGGTGCGCTCCCGCTGCTCGGTCCCAGCGCCTGCCAACCTAGCAGTTCGAAAGCACCTCCGGGTGCAAGTAGATAAATAGGGACCGCTTACCAGCAGGAAGGTAAACGGCGTTTCCGTGTGCAGCTCTGGCTCGCCAGAGCAGCGATGTCACGCTGGCCACGTGACCCGGAAGTGTCTCCGGACAGCGCTGGCCCCTGGCCTCTTAAGTGAGATGGGCGCACAACCCCAGAGTCTGTCAAGACTGGCCCGTACGGGCAGGGGTACCTTTACCTTTACCTATGCTCCATTGAACTTTGTGGGACTTATTCTGAGTAGGCATATAGAATTGCACTGTAAGCATCTAGTTTAGCTTAATCTTAAAGACCAATCTCACATTTACTCTGGAGAAAGAATTAAGGATCACCCATGACAGATGACAATTTTTCTTCAGCTCGGAAATAAAAGCGCCAGGACTTTTTACTTAAAGTCTCAGTGAAATATTAAAACCCCAATAGAACCATCATCTTTCAAAGGATATGTGGTGCTCGTTAAGCTTCATTAGACAGCCTTGAAGATTTGCGTTTTCCCCCTCGGAAAGTAGAAAGGGTAGCTGTATCTTGGTGAAATGTCTCCCAAGTCCTCAATCACTATTTAAGAGATTGTGGGCTTTTGAAGGGCCATAGAGGAATGAAGTTGTTTGGGGATTACGTGAATAGCTTTTATTTCCGCCCATAATGGTGTTGGGAAATGCAACAGATGCCCCTGGGCAGATAAGCTGATCCACAAAATACTGCTCAAGTGCCTTTGGTAAGCTAGAGGATCAGCGTCAACAATGCAAAAAAGAAAACCCAGCCTCTTTTATTCGGTCATAAGTCATAATGTTTTAAAGCACTGAACAATGAAAATGTCAATGGTCATGCAGCGCTGAAAGAACCTGCAGCCGTTACATGCACATCCCCTTTGAAGTGACTTCAAAGTGACTACTCCTATAAGCAGAGGGTGTGGTTTCACCCTGCTTGGCTAACGAAGGAATTCTAAAAAATATTTAAGAAAAAAGAAAAAAATGTAATATATCTGAGCGTGTTTGTGTGTCGTTGGAGCTCCTAATATTGTTAGCTAGCTACTGACACTTCATTTCAGCAGAAGATGTTTGTGCTACACTCCGAAGAGAAACTATTTATCTTTGGCATTAACTTGCACACAGACACCAATGAAGACCTTTTAATTGTGCACACCTAAATTTCCCTCCATGTGCTTGAAACCTTCCCACAAAATACCGACAATCTGGAGGTGCCTCTGGTCGGTTGCTGTGGAAGGCAGGAAGATGCTGGGCTACACTTGACAAATCCTTGGTCTGAACCAGCAAGACTCTTGCATTAAATCCTTTAAATTGAAACACCCTTGCAGTGAGGAATCCAGTCTTATAGATTGCACGCCTGTTCCTCTCAGTTTTTGAACTCAGGGAGATTCCTCTAGCCTGAATCACCTCCCACATCTGGTTTGCAGCAGTGATCAAGTGCACCAAACTTTTGATTAGTGGTTGTGGAACAAGATTGTGGAACACAAGGAACAGGAGCTTTCTAAATGATCCCCTCAGCTTGGCCGAAGATAACAACACAACTTAGTTATGTGTAGCATGGAGTGAGGGACACATGGTGGTCCCACACTCTGCACAGGATGACTCATGTTGAATATTCTGTTGCATGAAGACAGCAGCTGGGCTGGGACTCCTCTTTTGCAGGCACAGGTGGATAAAGCCCCAGCTGCAGCATCCTGAATACAAAGCCAAGGCAGCCAAATGGGGAAATTGTCAAAACCAAGAGAAAGGTTGGCCAAGATGTATACATCACAAAGCAACAGCATCCTCTCTCTCTCTCTCTCTCTCTCTCTCTCTCTCTCTCTCTCTCTCTCTCTCTCTCTCTCTCTCTCTCTTCAGCTGCTCTCTCAGGACATACTTGTTGATTTCTTGTTGCTTTCTTTTTTGGAAACATCACAAGATGATAGTGGAGCTTCTAAAAACACAAAGGGCACAGGAAGTTTCCTGCTCAGGCTCCATTGAAACAAATGAATGCCAGTCTCTTGCCTCTTGATAACACCGGGATTTTGGTAATCCTTGGTGTGTAAATAAAGGTAAAAGGACCCCTGGACAGTTAAGTCCAGTCAAAGGCGACAATGGGGTTGCATCGTCTATCTCGCTTTCAGGCCGAGGGAGCCAACGTTTGTCCACAGACAGCTTTCTGGGTCATGAGGCCAGCATGACTAAACCCGCTTCTGGTGCAATGGAACACTGTGATGGAAACCAGAGCGCACGGAAAGGCCATTTACCTTCCCACCACAGCGGTACCTATTTACTTGCACTGGCGTGCTTTCAAACTGCTAGGTGCGCAGGAGCTGGGACAGAGCAACAGGAGCTCACCCCGTCGTGCGGATTCGAACCGCCAACCTTCTGATCAGGAAGCCCAAGAGGCTCAGTGGTTTAGACCACAGCGTGTGTGTGGTCAGGGTTGACCCTACCATTAGGCAGAGTGAGGTGCCTTCCTCAAGGAAGGCAGTCAGGTGTGTGACATATAAACTCAGCTTTGCACCCTGAGCTTGCCTGCTGCCCACAGATTTGGTGGAGATTGCTGTTCTGCTGCCAATCTGGCTGGCCCCAGTTGTGAGTTCTGGGGAAAGGGGCATCCTGGGATGGATCCACACGAAAATTTTAAAGCATACTCAATGCACATTAAAAAAACAAAACATAACTTCCCTCAAAGAATCCTGGAGTTTGTTAAGAGCACTAAAAATTGTAGTTCCACTCCATGAGGGGGGAAACTACAGGTCCCAGTTTCTATGGAGAAGCCATGTGCATTGAATGTGTTTTAAACTTATAGCGTGTAGCTGTTCTTGTTCTTTCCCTCAAGCAGCAAAATGTTTTGGGTTGGCTCTGAACGTGAGGGGGAATTCTGGAAGAGGATAAGCAGGGCAAAGCTACTGATGGAGAATACCAACTACTAGCCACAATGGCTATGTTCTGCTTCCACTACCAATTTCTAGGAATCAGAAGTGGGGAGGCGCAAGTCCTGCTTGTGGACCTCTCATACGCATCTGATTAGCTACTGTGAGAACAAGACGTTGGATTAGATGGGCCTTTGGTGTGATTTTCTGAGGCTTTTTTATGTTCTTGAGGAGGAGAGAGAAATTGGTCTCTCAGTGGCCCTGACTTCCCCACTCCGAACTACTCAGATCACTTCACAGTTTTGTCCTTTCTCCCAGTAATTCAGTTTGTTGCCTTGTATGGGATAAATTTAGGGGACTATATTTGGGATGACTGCAAAAATTAGTCTATACCTGTCATCTTCCTCATCTCTTAGACCAGTGTTTCCCAAACTTTTTTGGGCAACGGCACACCTGTTTACTGAAAAAAAATCTCACGGCACACCACCATTAAAGCCCCGCCCCGTGACATCAGCGCGCAGCGTCACGCCGGGAGGGACGCACGAAAGTGAAAGTTTTTTCCCTCCCCCTTGCCGGGGAACCTCCAAGCTTTGGGGGTGGGAGGAGGCAGCAGAGCGAGGGACTGAGGGACGGCGGCAACTGAGGCGGCGGCGGCTGTTGTGGTGGTGGCGGCGATAGTGGGCGGAGGAGGGGGCGGCGGCGGGGCTTGAGGAGCCGTCGCCGGGAGTTGCTGCTGCTGCTGTTGCTGCTGCTGCCCGGACATGCCGGCCTCCTCCTCCTCCGCTGTCTCGCGCTCCTCCCTTTTGCACGCGCTGCCCCGCCGCTCGGCACCACCACCGCGGAGCCGCCCCCGGCTCGACGCGGATCCTCGCCGCCGCCGCCTCTCACCGCCCGACTCGCCCGCCTCCCTCCCACGGCACACCAGCCAATGTCTGACGGCACAGTAGTGTGCCGCGGAACACCGGTTGGGAAACACTGTCTTAGACTACCTCATAACACCTTTATGCTCGTTCACCCGGAGACATCAACACAGCATTTGCTTTCATAGGTCAAGGAAGTATCCATGGCTCATCCGGATCTGCACCTTGTTAGTTTATGGGAAGATTCTAAAATCTATAGCTTCAGCATTTGAAGCAATCACTTGGGGGCAAACAGAATTCATCAGTGCCAAAGCTACTGAGTATGGAGCTGAGGGATTAGAAGAATCATCAAGAAGCTTCAACATATAAATAATGAGATCAGGTAAAATGCTGGGAGGTACAGAAATAAACAGAACAAACTTCAGGAAAAAATTGGAGGAGCAAAAATAAATATTGAATATGGCACTGCAAAGCTTTTTTAATCCAACAATGCAAAACTAGAAGATAGCATGCTTGCACTGCACCTCATTGCCCACACTTTGGCAAACACCTTAAAGTTCTGTTAATCTCAATATGAGAACTAAGCACATGCTTCAATCTCTCCCTTGAAATAAACAGAACTTAAAACCAGTTTGACATCAGATGGATTGCAACCAGTGTTTTCAATACAGTAAATACTTTAATATAACTTCTAAGATTTTAAAAATGTGGACTACTAACATTGCACATTTTTTTCGTTTAATGTTGCAATCCATGTCCATGATAACTTGTAGTTAGTTCCATTCAATTCAATGAAACTTTTTTCTGTATGAGATTAGACTGTATTAATATAAAAGCAGCAAAAAAGAAAAAGTAAGCGTGAAATAGAACAGAAAAGGCATATTTAGGAATTCTAATTTTAAAATAATCTGTCCTTCACATAATACAATTTAAAGAAGTTATCTGCAGAGTTTTCTTCCTTCCCAAATTGTATGAGTCAACAACTGTCCCAGCAACATCCCACAAAAGTGAATGGCAACTTCATAAAAACACACTCCCATTATTTCTGTAGGACTCACTCAGGAAACATTCTCAATGGATTGTAATCACCATCAGGGGACCCCCCTCAGCTGATATAGCAAATATTAACAGGAGCTCTTTGACCCTGTACATGTTAGTTTTGCCATTGTTGTCGATGAAGAAAGAGCAGCCCAAACAACAATAGGGATAGTTCTGAAAAGAATTCCCAACTATATATGGAGGGTGGCTCCTTTTAAGAAAAGTACCTTTCTGCAGCTGATCAGGAAGTCCACAGTTAAGTTGTACAATTTCTCATTCTCAGAATTGTTTCCCTCTGCCTACAAACTTTCTATTGTTCCCTAAGCATTATCCTAGAACAAATCATATCCTTGAGAAAACATGCCCTTTTAAGCCACTCTGTTGTTGTTGTTGTTGTCTCCTCCCGTCCCTCCCTGGATCAGATTTGCCTGACGCACAGAAGCCAGTCTGTCCTTGCTGCTCTTGCTGCTGCTCAAATCTTATTAGGAGGGAAACAAGGACAGAAGGATTCTTACAAAATGTACAAAAATACATACGTGAAGCCCTCTGAACTTTCCTGATGTCACCCTGTGAAGTACAAGGACACATATTAACTCCCACCAAATATGAGTTCCTATATCTGCTTAGGGAAAGTCCATAGCTCAGTAGCAGAGCACATGCTTCGAATACAAGAGCCCCAGGTTCATTCCCTAGACTTTCCAAGTCTACATCTGAAAGCCTGGAGATTTGCTGCTGGTCAACGTAGAGGCAGTGGTTTGATTTGTACAAGGCACATTCCTATGTCACTTTGAAGCCCAGCTGATACTTTTCCTTCTTTTCCACTGACAATAGACCAATTGGTGTAAATATGTTTACTGTTGAAACTGCTCAACCATTTCAACATGCTTGAATATTCCCACTTGTGCGGTGCTGCTATTATGTTTTTATATGTGCTGCCCAGAATGGCTGGGGAAACCATGTTGCAGTGGCTTCTGTTGCTACTTTTCAAATTTGGCTGTTTGTTTTTGCTGCACTCTGAACTTTATTGGAAAATGACACGGTGTTTAAAAACAGGGTCTTTGCTTCATAAATAGTCCATTCATAAATGGGGACCCCACCGTAAAAGGGGTCGCCTCTCCCTTGGACAAGGTGGATGGAGGGTGACGCGTTGGACGGCCATGTGCGCTCATCCTGCCCTCCCTGCAGAATCTGGGCCCTCAGGCCTCCTTGGGGTCCCGGCTGGCTGTATTCTCCCCCTCCTTCCCTCCTTTGGCTCTGGGGGGCTTGGACCCCTGGCCAGCCTTGGCTTTCTCCCCCTTTGTCTCTTTGGTTTTCTTGGCTGCTGCAGGTGTCTTGGCCTCTTCCTGGGGGCCCCTCATCCTCGGCCCCCCGTCTTGCTTTCCTTAGACACAGCTTTCCGGGGGGGGGCACCAGGTGTGTTTGCCGGCAAGGTCTTGGAAGAGCTTGGTTTCTTGAGGATTTGGGCTGCTTTCTCCCCCTCGGGGGACTTCTTCACCTTGGGCTTTGCTGGAGGTTTGCCTGCATGCTTGCTAGCTTTCGCCTTGCTGGGAGCTAACTCCTTCTTCTCCCCTTCTGTGATTGATTCCTGCCTCGGTTTCTCCACAGGAACCTTCAACTTGGGGTTCTTGGCTGCTTTCTTCAGTTTGGGCACTGTTTTCCCATCTGAATCTGATTTTTTTTCCATGGCTTTTCTTTCCCTTGGCTTCCTCTGTACCCAGCTTGAATCTCCCCGTGGCACCCAGCGTGGAAGAGTTTTGGGGCCGGATGAGGCAGCCCCTTTCCAGGCCTTGGGCCAGGGTGTACTTCAGGAGGATGGGGTCCACCCCGGGGTAGCTGCCCAGGATGTAGCACTTTGTGGCCACAACAGAGACCCCCTTGCGCTTGTCCAGGGTCTTCACCACCTCCATCACCATGGTCAGCGTGGGTAGGTGCTGTGCCTTGGGGCAGTTCAGGAGGGCCAGGGGGCTGGCCAGTGGGGCAGAGGACTTGGCTATTGACAACGCCTCCATTGCAAGCAGCCCCCAACTCTTCCACCCCTCTCCACCTCTTTTCAAAGATGATTTGCACAGATATAGGTTGTTTAACCAGAGTCCCCCAAAACACTCTATTGTGAAGGGTGAGAGCAATAATTGTCAACATCGTGCAAATGTTCTGGCATGATGATGCAGTATCCTGAAGCATGGCTCTTGGTTTATTTTTATTCTGCTGATAGGGCTCACCAGGAATCTTCTATTCAGAAACTGGTCAGGCCCAAATCTGCTTAGAATCAGAGGTGGTTTTATATCACACCTCTTTCACTTCCCTGTGACATATCAATGGAAGAATGATCAAGAGAAATATTTCTTCCTCATTTATTTCTTTTTCAACACAGGACATCTAACACAGGACTTAAGAAGCTGTGAATGGTGTTCAACTCTTGAGTTCCATCAACTGTAGCCAGCATGGACAATGGTCAGGGAGGATGGGAACTGTAGTTCAACAAAATCTGGAAAGTCACAGGTCTCCCAGCCCTGATCACACAATTAAATTGATGCATCTTGGTTGGTTCTCAAAATATGGGTAGGAAGTCATGGGAATGAGAAGACCCGGGCACAAATTAATCTGTCATGTGAAGGACAAGGGTGAACCTAATCCCTTGTGCATGATGATACATTCATTTCACTTCTGCAGGCCTTTATTTGCCAATTAAATGCATTCACAAAGCCACTGATTGTGCCAATTGCTGGGGTTCTCATCGCAGTTCCATATTAGCAGGATAAGCATCCTTCTGTCACTATCCTCCTGCAAACACACTTACATAAAACACTGCTTGGCTCCATTAGCCTAACTTTAAAGCAGACTCTGAGAACTCTCATGCCAGCGGAGCGGGTGTGTGTGTGTGTTTTTCTATCAATACAAGAAGTCAAACTAGAGGAAACAATTTTAATTGAATCGGAGGCCTCCTGTGGTTGCAGTTTATGTGCCACCAGATCGGTCTCTTCGTGAACAAATTCATTAGACTTCAGGCCTGTCAGAACTGCTAGGCATGTTCCTACTTTAAAAAAATTAAGAGGCCAAAGTTAAATTATTTTGAGGTCGGGATTTCAACAAAAGTTGCCTAAAATATTATTATTTTCAGCACCATTTTTAAAAATTTCACAACTAAAGCAAAAAAGAAAGATTCCCCAGTACATCCCTGAACAGAACCCCCCATTCATTAGGGCCCCAGCACTCTTAATACAATTGCACAGGTGCATGGAGAACAGGTGCTCTAATCACAGGTGGTGGTTAAAAAAAACATTCTTTCCTCAAATGGGAAGAATGTTTGTGAGCCCATCATTTTCTCATTCCCTATTCAGATGGCTTCTCCTCATGAGCACGGTCTTCACTTTGCTCTCAAGAATGGTACAGTGTGCGGACTTGAACCCTGTTTAATATACATGGAGGGCAATTTTTATTGGTCCACAAGCATCTTTGTGTGCATGCATCCAGGTATTTGCCTATTCCTAAATACTCAAATGTGTAATACCACAGCCCTATGCTAAATTAAACTGGGCCAGGACCTACTTGACTTGTCAGTGTTGTTTTTTTGTACTGAATTCAGACTCCAGTCTTCAAAAATGACAATATGTTCATGTCATTGCTTTAAGTAGAGAGTAGGAGTGAATAACAGCACCATCCTATGTACACAGACTCAGAATTAAGTCCCAGTGAGTTATGAAGGAGATAGGATTGCAAACACAATCATTTTAATTTTACAACATACCGAGGATTCCCCCCTCCAAATCTCAGATGTGACTGTTACTGTGATACCCTCTTTATTTGCATGAGAATACTTTTGTTTTCTTTCACTTGGCTTTTATGTGCCAATTAAAAGTATTCCCAATGCCATAGCTGGCTGGCTGGCTGGCTGGTGTGGTCATCAAAACTCCATTTTACCAAGATATTTTGTCTTAGAGTGACCATATGTCCTATTTTACAGAGCAAAGTCCTCAATCTAAAGAGTACTGTTTGAAGGGCTGTTCAGTTTTAAGTCTGTAATTCTATTTAACTTAATATTTCTAAATATTCTATTCAAATCTGTGTCTCCTTTTGTTCTCTTTTTGGGTGATGCCAAGTGGGCATCTGATTTCCTAGGATAGTGGGACCATTTCCCAAGGTATTGCCCTTGTTCTCATTCTTGTGCAAAGCTGGGATAGCTCAGCTGGTAGAGCATGAGACTTTCCATCTCAGGGTCATGGGTTGGAGTCCCACATTGGACAAAAGATCCCTGCATTGCAAGCGGTTGGACCAGATGACCCTTGTGGTTCCTTCCAATTGTATGACTCATGTAATAAGTAGAACAACTAATTAACCCTATGAATTTCAGGTAGTTTTCTTGTCACTGATATAGTTTCAAGAGTAGTCAGTGGGGTGCCGTCTGAATGCTGCTGGACTACAACTTCCATCAGGCACAGCCACCATGGCCAATGGAGAAGGATGTTAGGAGTTGTAGTGCAAAAACATCCAGAAAGCATACATTGGCTGGTGGTGGTTAGAGCACCAAACTAGGGCTGGAACTCAGGGAAACAAGCTTTGAATCTTCACTCGACCATGAAGCTCACTGGGTGAGATGGGGCCAGTCACTGTCCAACAGCCTGAGCTCCTTCTCAGTGTTAATGTGAGGATAAAGGAGTACAGTGGTACCTCGTGTTACGTACTTAATACATTCTGGAGGTCCGTTCGTAGCAGCAAACTGCTCGTAACATGAGGTGAGCTTTCTCTAATGGCGCCTCCCGCTGCTGCCGCACCGGCAGAGTGCAACTTCCGCTCGCATCCCGGGGCAAAGTTCGCAACAAGGGGCGTCTACTTCCGGGTTAGCGGAGCACGTAACCCGCAGCATTCGTAAGGGGGACAGTACGTAACATGAGGTACCACTGGTAGGTGGGAAACAACTGTGTTAATTTCTGGATAGTAAGAACCGGGGTGTGGAATATTACAAAGACCACAACCTTCTGCCTTGGGGGGGGGGATATACCTTCCGTTGATTTCAATGGTCCTTAATACATGTAACTGAGCTGTAAGCAAAATGTCTCAAGGGCTTTAATCTGGCTCTGCAAAAGAGCAACATGCTGCATAATTACTCAGCGCAACATCAAGGCAGCCTTGCGAAAGACAATGTTGCTTTAAAGGGTCTGTAAAGCAGAGCACACATGTACCCTATTAAAGAGAACTGAGAGAGATAAATGTAGGGTTTGTCCACTGACACATTTTATTTCCCAGCTCAAGTCGGTGAATAACTCTGTGAACGGTTCTGGGGTGCAGGGGGAGAGAAAACAGAGAGGTAGCGAGCTCTAAATCCTCTTGCCAAGTACCCTTTTCATAATTTATAGTCTGTCACTGGTTTTATCACAGAGAACTGTCCCTCTCTCTCTCTCGTTCTGCCGGCTCCTTTCCCACTGGACAGTCCATGCCAGCTGTCTAGGCAGCAGGAACGTCCTTTTTTTCCCAAGCCCCGACCTGTGGGAAAATCTTCATTGGCCAGTAATTGATTCCACCCTGCCAGCTCCATTACTTTACTCTACAGTCATACTGCCAGCAATCTGGAGACAGGCAGCCTCAGCCCTCCCTTGCTCTCGCTATTGAAGTCTGCTCTTACCAGTGCTGCAAGCTACTGGCTCTCCCAGTTGATGTGTCAGCCCTCCCTGCAATTAGCACTAATCTGAAAATTGGCCTCTGCTTGCAAAGCCAAGCACCTGACAGCTAATTGTTTATGTCAGATTGATGTGCATTTAATATGGAAAGGTTATTTATCAAAGGGTATTCTTCCCTCCCCCTCTTTCTCTTCCCCCTTCCCCCCACCCCTACTGTTTGGCTTAGTTCAGAGCAAGAAGCATCGCCACAGGCTGTGTGAGTTGCCAGAACAACCGAGATCTACGTCATATACCTTAAGAAAGCACCTAAATAAATACCTAAAGCCAAAACAACTCCAAGAAGGCAGTTGACACAGTTTATCAGGGAATAACTGCTAGTGCTCTTCGCTTCTTCAGAATCAGTGCAGCTTGAGGGAAGGAGGCAGAGAAAGAGGGGG
The DNA here is from genome assembly GCF_964234715.1 of Podarcis melisellensis. Taxonomy (NCBI): domain Eukaryota; kingdom Metazoa; phylum Chordata; class Lepidosauria; order Squamata; family Lacertidae; genus Podarcis; species Podarcis melisellensis. The sequence goes on along the minus strand of NC_138539.1, from coordinate 29,712,570 downwards.
GTGGGATAAAATCTCCATGCAGTATTGGGTTGACCCAGTGGCACAAGCAAGCCAAGTTGTCATTTGGGACGGCGGTACCATTTTTGGGAATGCCCAGTGAAGCTTCCTGTGGTTCAGGAGGTGCACCCCATTGCATTGCAAGTCCCTGATGATGCCACAGAGTCTGCTGAGGTGAAGTAAAAGAGCTGAAACCCAGCAAGCGTTGCTACATTACAAGGGATCTCAGTCCATGCAGTGCAGTCTGTTGGGGTGATAAACTGCCCATGTTGTGTTTATGGAATAGGGGCGCTGCGATTTTTTCTAAGGTGCATGTTAAGGAAGTTATGGCTTCCTCTCCAACAGTTTCTTCAGTCATTGAGGCTGGCAACAGAGCAGAAAGTTGATGTTCCACTGGGTCTTAACTGTTTAATTGCCACTGCTGACACAGCTACATAGGAGCCAACTCCTAGGGGCTGAGGTCCCTTCAGCCCCCCAATAAAATATTTGAGGGGGCCACCCCTCAAAGTTGATGGGAATTGTGTGTTTGTGCCATGACATGTGATCAATTATGCAGGCTTACCTGGACCTGCCCAATATTTTATTTAAGTTGGCCTGAGGCACTGTTTTACAACACCCACTTGTTCGCAGCCTGACATCGTATGCAGGGCCAAATGGAAAAGGGAGATCTAGGTGTGGCCTCCACACTCACTTCCAGCTCTTTCCACTCACTGGTACTATTTGGTGCTCATTGAATTTGGTACCTTTTCCAATCATCCTATTGCATGGGTGTGAAAATAGGGCATAGCTTCTGGTCTCATCCAACCAAGAGAAAGCTAGTTGTACTGAAGCCTGATTGAAACCATTTGAATTTAAAGTAAGCCGTGTCAGAATAATTTCAATAGAGCTTAAGCCTATACGTATTATTCAAATGTCATTCATTCAAACATGCATATATATATTTTGTATTCTGCTTTTCCGTTAAAACAAAAATCATGCTCAAAGCAGCATACAACAAAGAAACAGGGATGTGTTTCAAGCAAACGCTATAAAAACAACTTCATAGAATCATAGAACTGCAGAGTTGAAAGAGACCCTGAGGACCATCTAGTCCATGCAATGCAGGAATCTTAACTAAAGTATTCAGGACAGATGGTCATCCAACCTCTTCTTAAAAACCTCCAAGGAAGGAGAGTCCACAACCTCCCAAGGGAAACCGTTCCACTGTCTAGCAGCTCTTACTGTCAGAAAATTATTTCTTATGTTTAGTTGGAATCTCTTTTCCTGTAACTTGAAGCCATTGGTTCGAGTCTTACCCCTAGAGCAGGAGAAAACAAGCTTGCTCCATCTCTCATGTGACAGCAAAACAATAACATAGGATAGGAACCATTTCATACTATCATAGCAAAACAAAAATCTAATAACATACAAAAAAACCCATGTCAGTACTATAAATATAACAGGATTACTTAAACAACATACCTATAGCATCCAATAGAAAGAAAAACTAGGGAGCCTCACAGTTTCACCTTAGCCCTAGAAACTCCCCTCCTGTGATGTTACTTAAAGTAATTGCTGTCATAACGAAAGGTTCCTTAATTTACCGTGGCATAAATATTATAATGTTAAATGTATCCATCTGAACAGTAAATAAATGGCCACACTACTCTGTTGGATGCAGGAAGCACTTTGCCACTTATTCAGTTACTGGTCTATGACTCTGAGGAAGACAAGGCTTGGTTTACACTGTCCAAAGGCTAGTAATAGAAAAAGATATTAACATTTCCATCGCACTGGGTCATTCACTGCTTGAGTCTTCCGCATCAGAAATGTTTTGTGTTACGGTACTTTAAAAAACAATAGCAGCAAAAGATGGCCCTTTAAGATATGATTGTGTAGCTTGCGATTTTTGAAGTTTTCAATTATATCAATGTATTAATAAACAGTGGAAACAATGGTCATCTTTGTAATTTGTAGGAAACACACATAGCATTAACCTAAGCCAGAACTTTCCAAACTTTTCATGTTGGCGACACACTTTTTAGACATGCATCATTTCGCGACACAGTATTTCAGTTTTACTAGCAAACCCTTTCCAGCCCTGGGAGGAGTATGGGGTGCATTCGTGCGACACACCTACTCACTGCAGCTGACACACTAATGTATTGCGACACACAGTTTGGAAAACTCTGGCCTAAGCATAACTCCCCAAAATAGACGGAACTTGGGAAGAATATACTACTAATAATAAAATCTATTACAGAATAGAGAACTGTCAGCTGCAGATTTAGAAGACATTCTTATTCATGAAAAGTGAAAGAAGGAGGTTAACAGAGCTTCACAAATGTTTCAGTTGTGTCCAGTTAATACACACAGATTAATACATACAGTTAATACACTCACACACACATACTTTGGCATAATTTATGAAAGATTATATGAATGTTAGACTCTTCACATGTTACACTGAATGGGAAATATCCTGATTCCTCCTCTACATGCCATGTCGGTTAGCATCTGTACATTCTCATTGTTGTCAGAAGGGTAGACAATCTGGTGCTTTCCAAATATTGTTGGATTACTGTTTCCATCCTCCCTGTCCATTGGCTGTTCAAGCTAAGTTAATGGGAGTTGTTTCTAAAAACATCTGGAGTACCACATTGGCTTCTACACTGTGGGAACAGGTGTCTCAACTGCCCTGCTATCTGATTTTCGTTTGCTTCAACACTTCTTTTCTTTTTTTAAAAAAAGAAGGAAAGAAAATGACAAGGAACATGCATACATTTTATCAGTTAAAGGAAGAAAGGAGAATCAGCATGCCTAAACAAACAACCAGAGGATGAAAGATTAAGATGCATCATGTAAATATTCAGAGGCATCTTTAAGGGAGCAGCAGGGAAATGGAAGCGAAACAAACATTGTGCATTGTATTCTACAGCAATGATTATCTGCCAGTATTAAATGCTTATCTCCCTATCTAGGCCTTTTCAGATAACATACTCAAGTTTGCTCCAAGGACAGTCTGTACCAAGGCACTGAAAACCAGTTGTGATTGAAGATTATGCAAAATGGTAAATCAAAGTGACACTCCTTTCCTCCCCACAAAGACCAGTTCTAAATTCTGTTTGCTTTTTCTTTCATAAAATTCCAATGTAATGAGGGGGAAGGTCCTAGGGGGGAAATGAAGAAGAGGGCTAACATGTCTCACCCCTACACAACTTCTATTCTATAATATGCAATGTGGTATCAAAGGTTTATTGCTCTGTATTAGAGTGGGCTGCTTTTGTCCCTCAAAAAAGTAAACTGAGTAAACAGTGGAGGTACTGTGTGTGATTTGGGTTGGGAGTGGAGGAAAGGGAAGCAATCAGTAGGAAAATAGATTCAATCACATTCTCCTTTTACTGTTTGCACAGGTTTCGTATTGCCTTCTGCGCACAGCTCAAAATACTGGATTTGACCTACGAAGCCCCAAATGCAGACCAAATGCTAATAGTGGTGTTACCAGTTCATGTTTTAACACAGAGATGGGGAACTTTGTGGCCCTCCATATGTTGTTGGACTACGACTCCCATCCTCCCTAACCACTGGGCTGGTAGGAGTTAGGAATTCAACAACATCTGGGGTCCAGATGTTCCCCATACTTGCTGTGAGATAGCAAACCTATTCTTACTGGCCATTATGAGATTGCTCTTACCACCCTCTTTCAGAATGGTAGAGCATCATGCTATGCAGGTGTGTGAGAGTGAAGGGGTGGGGAAATTACATTGGCAGAGTGCTACATTTGAACCAGCAGAAAGGCTACTGACAACTAGGGATGGGTAAAAATTGTTTCAGTGTGTGATTTTCACTTTCCTAAACAACAGAAACCTAATCACTGGCATTCTTCAAAATTAAAACTTCTCTGAATTTTGCAATGCAGTTCTCCAGCCAATTGCAATACTGCAATATTATGTTGGCCTGAATGAAAACACTAAGACTGAAGTTAATGAACAAGCCAAAATGCCTTCACTCCATTCCTTCCTCTTTGTCCCACTCCCCGCCCAGTGTTGTAGTGGTGGTTGCAATTCTGTCTGCTTCCATGGCTAATTAAATCATTGTATCAACAGAAGGACAGATCCTGAAGCTGAGGCTCCAATACTTTGGCCACCTCATGAGAAGAGAAGACTCCCTGGAAAAGACCCTGATGTTGGGAAAGATTGAGGGCACAAGGAGAAGGGGATAACAGAGGATGAGATGGTTGGACAGTGTTCTCGAAGCTACCAGCATGAGTTTGACCAAACTGCGGGAGGCAGTGGAAGACAGGAGTGCCTGGCGTGCTCTGGTCCATGGGGTCACGAAGAGTCGGACATGACTAAACGACTAAACAACAACATGACACCAGAGGCATATCAGATCTAGCAAAGGAAACTTGCTGTCCCTTATCAAGATGTATGGCACAGGGCTGCATCGCTCTAGCCTTATATACCTTGCAGCACAGAAATGAAAACACGGATAAAATGTCACCTTGCAAGAAAAAAAGAAAAAGACTACCAAGGATCACAATAATCACAACAATGTAGAAAGTGCATATTGCTAACACTTGTCTTCTTAGGACCAGAAACAACCATCAGGACCCAAAATACTCCCACAACTGGGGCCTAAAGGATAGGGTTTCCATATTTCAAAAAGAGAAAATCTGGACAATTTTGTTTTTTAGTTTTGGCCAAAGTTGTTGAGCCGAGCTTTGTTGGGCCAAAGTTGTTCACAAAGAATTTGGATGTTTTTGAGCTATTTCTGAAGGAAATTGGCAAAAATGACACTGGCAACATGGGCTGCCAAAAATCCAGATTTTCCCAGACATTTTGCCAATTTTCACGAGGACGCTGCTTGCAGCTACAGTATTCCGGATATGTCTGGGAAATTCCGGACGTATGGCAACCCTACTCAAGGACATAGAAATCTACCTTATATTGTGTCAGAACATTGGTGCATTGGCTATCTTGACTTGAGAACAGCTCTACAGAGTTTTAGTCAGGACAGAATCTCTCCCAGCCCTACCCAGAATGCCAGGAATTGAACCTTGGAGCTTCTGCATGCAAGGCAGATGCTGTACCACTGAGCTATGAACTCTCCCCAAACAAATGGGAGCAGTTAAATTCAAGTAGGACTTGCAAATATCCTACATCCCTCACTCTGTGCACAAGAGCAAGCAGAAGAGCCCACCGCCCAATACCACCAGATGACTCCTCCTGAACAGCTGCAAAATAGGGAAACATGTATTATCTTAACAGCCTTCTCTTAATCCACAAGCTACATATATTGTCAACCAGCAGGCCATGACAATCATCCAAATGAAGATGGAAATATGGTTGGACAGCATAATGGGAGCTGGCTAACATGGAAGGTTTCTGGGGCATAAATGGGCCAAGTTAACAATGTGAGGCTATCATGCGTGTTAGTGTGTGTTTCCATCCCTTTTTCCCGGGGAGATGGTGGCAAGATCTCAGTTTGCATAGATGCTTTGTTCCCACAGTGGAACTCAAAATACTTGGGATCCCACTTGGATTCCCCATGTAGAGTACCTGTCCAAGGCACCATAATAATTCAAACACAATTAATTTCCTTTGCTTCCTATGAAACATCACAAAGCAATTAAACCAAATTTTCTGCCTCACCTTTCCCCCCTTGCTGTTAATTGGTGGATGAGTGTGATCACAAATATGTTACACTGGCATCTGGTATGTTGCTAGGGGTGGCCTGGAAGGGTGGCAGAATGAGCTATGGATGCTGGGAGAGTCTTCTGTTGGCCAGGTGGCCACCTGACCTAACTCCCAGGAGCATTCATGAATGCATTGCTTCCAAGAGAGCCAGTGGCTAATGTTTGACTTTAGACTGGGGAATCCAAGACTGGGTTGTTTTTTATTATTGTTTTTTTCATTATGTACATAAACACTCACCTAGAGAAGTTTTCTTTAAGGGGACAAATCAATCAATTAATAAATAATGGGGGGGGGGAGAGGATAGAGAGCAAGCAAGCAATCATTATCCTACACCACATCTTGTGTCCTACTTAGCTGCCCACTATCCTTCGTTTTTAGAAATTAAGTGACACCACAAGACTAATTGAGCTTCCATTGTGAATAAAGGCTGCCTTGAAGGATGGGCCATATGGGAGCTTCCTGGTCAGCCCTTCTTGTTCAATAATAATAAAAAGGGGGGGAAAAATATTTGATGGGAAAGAGGGTGGAGGAGACACTCCCCACAGCTCCCTAATCGCTCGCGATAGTACTGCCTGTACTATCCCTGTCACAGCAAACTAGCAATTACAGGGAATATCCTGTGGCAATTGGATTCTGATTCTCACGTCAAAGGCAGGTCTCACCATTTGCATGCAATAAATTATGCAGGGCTGTCAGCTGCTCAGATGGGAATTGGTACGTCTGTGGTTAAACGCTCGCCACATGGCTAATTTGAGGTGTGCCCACCAGAGCCTTACCCCCACTCAAATTAAATATTATCTGGGGTGCAGACAATCCCCATCTGTGCCACAAGCTCATGTAATTTGGGTGAAGAATTGTGGTTTTGTAGATGTGTGTTCATGTCTCTGTGTATATCCATCTTCTGGCTAAGGGGGCAAAGCAGTGTGGGTGGAGGAAGATAGTATCGTAGTGGGACGATCCAAATTTCAAAAAGACTAACGTATTTGCAGCCTGCAGAATACCTTGCTAACGTTGTTATTTGCACAAAGTAAAACGAACATTTTCAAATATGCTCCACATTTTCAAAAAGCCCACCAATATTGAGCAAGCAATAAATTATACAAGATGAAACATAAGGTCACCGTTGTTAACTAATCTTGGTTGCTTATTTAATTAAGGTACCGTACTTAAATACTGGGACGCAGGTGGCGCTGTGGGTTAAAGCCTCAGCGCCTAGGACTTGCCGATCGAAAGGTTGGCAGTTCGAATCCCTGCGGCGGGGTGCGCTCCCGCTGCTCGGTCCCAGCGCCTGCCAACCTAGCAGTTCGAAAGCACCTCCGGGTGCAAGTAGATAAATAGGGACCGCTTACCAGCGGGAAGGTAAACGGCGTTTCCGTGTGTGGCTCTGGCTCGCCAGAGCAGCGATGTCACGCTGGCCACGTGACCCGGAAGTGTCTCCGGACAGCGCTGGCCCCTGGCCTCTTAAGTGAGATGGGCGCACAACCCCAGAGTCTGTCAAGACTGGCCCGTACGGGCAGGGGTACCTTTACCTTTACCTTACTTAAATACTGCTTTTCAGGCGGTCCTCACAAAGCTGTTGCAATAACCATCACATCTAAGATTGCCATCACTTGTCTGGGCAGGGATAGTTGAAGGAAATTGCTCATCATATTAGATAATAGAAGATGTTTATATGGGGAGACATTTCTGCTGCTGCCTATCTGGAACTGCAGAGCAAATGGGGTGGCAGGGAATTCATGGATGTGTGCAAACGTATCTGTACACAGAGAGTCCCCCAATCTGAGCTGGCAGTGGTGCAAGCCCTGGTGAGGCCGAGAATGAAATAGGAGTGTAAGGCAGCTTTCCCCCAATGAAATGCTCTCCAGCTCTTTTGGACTACAGCTCTCATCTTCCCCACCCAATGACCATGCTCTCTGGGGCTGATGTAATTCTTCAGCAAAGGGTTCATTCAAGGAAACTGACCCATAAGACTCATGCACCATACTCCCTGATCCACCGAGTCTGCATTTAGGCAGAGGGAAAATAAAATAACAAATGAAGAGTCCTGCTCCAGCCCAGTATGCTCTTCTCACAATGGCCAACCAGTTGCCTGTGGGAAGACATGAGCTCAACAGCACATTTTCCCTCATGTTCCCCAGCAATTGGTTTGATCTTTGATACGCTGTGGCAACACCTACATAATGGCCAGAAAGGTGTACTGCTGTTACGCAACCCATTCAGATCATCTTAGGAGCTAATTGAAGGCCAATCGCAGATGCTTCAGTTCAAGCAATTTGTCAATTAAAGCAGCCTTTATAGCACAATTTTATGCATTCCTGCTTATATTTATTTTGATGGATTATTTAATTTCTTGACCGCTTAACGTATCTGTAAGCGGTATCCAAAATCTGAAGCAACAACAGACAACTTAAAAGATTACAAAAAACACAGAGTTACCCAACTACAGTTATCCTACATTAATTTGCCACTTTAGAATTGTGACTTGGGTCTTACGATGCACAGAGCTCATGTCTCCAAACGCAGCAGATGGATTCAGGACAGTTTTATATGATTACATAATTTAGTGTTACATCGCACAGTAGACACACTCCCCCATCCCTCCACCTCCCAGTGTTATTTGTAACATTCAAAGCAATCCTCAGGCTTCTGGGTTCATGTGGGAGATGGGCCCCAAGATGGTGGCAACGGAAACACTTTTCCTTGCTGGTTTGAAGTTCCATGCCCTTGCCTAATGGGGCTGCGAGAGCAGCAGGGAGCAACAGCTGTGGATCCTTGATCTAGGGAAGCCCTAGAAGTAATGTGCAGTAAGCAGGTGTGGTGCTAAGCCGGGGGCCTTAGTAAAGGGTTTGGAAATGTTGGGTGGGATGTTAGTGGGGAGTGAGTCCGTCACTGATTATTTTAAGTATTAACTTTTTCTGGGAAAAGACCTAATGTGTTCATGTTTGAAATATCTTGAAAATGTATTTTGAGTCTGTAAGTCTCAAAAATCCCATTGTGACTTTCAAGTTTATTTTCACAGGTGCAAAAAATACTGATGGATTAAAATGTGGTTACAAATGGGTTCCAAGATACCACCTATTTTAAGAGCAATCTTTTGTTCCATAATATCATAGTAACAGAGAATGTGATATTTCCACTCATTCTTTTAAGAAAAAAAATATTGTTCATTTAATCATGTTCCCTGAACACTTGGTAGCCTATAAATCACTACATTTTAAACCATCATGGTAAAAATGAAAGGGCCTAGGAATCACGTGTGTAAAATGAATTTTTTATTATGTTAGCAACAAAAAAGGGATGGATCAGGAACGAAGGTGCTGGACATTTGGTTTTTCTGTTGTAGTAGGTCTTTCTCCAGTGTCCCTCAATGAATATGTTCTTAGTAAATAAAACAAAAACAAAAGGCTTCTGAGAAATTATTGGCACTTGAACTTTCAGGGCTCTAAATGAAAAGCACGACTAATTTTCCAATTAAGCCGTTTGATAGGCACGATGACATGTGCAAAAGAGGAGGGCAAGCTTGAAGCTGCATTTTTTATCAAAATTTCTCATGACTACAGCGGCCTCTCTCCTCACTGACAGCTGAGAAGTACACTTTCCCATGCCGTCAGGGGTGAGAAGGTTACAACTTAAGTATTGTGGCAGTTGTTTTTCACACAAGAATCCAGCTCGCTTGAAAGAATCCAGTCCCTTGAAAGAGATGCAAGCGTCCCCCACCCCCCACGCACCCGGCTCTTTCCTCTCCTTTTATTGCACGCTACGCCCCCCACTTGAGTGGGCAGCTCAGTTTAACCCGCCATTGATCTGGACAACTTGCAACACTAATTGGGAACAGGGGCTTTTTTTTCCAAAGCTGCTCAGTCGGTAAATGAAACTTCAGCTCCCCTGTGATCCAGCGTGTGCAGGGAAGCTGCAGCCCAAGGGGCAAAGAGCACAGCAAAGAGAGATTCCAGGCAGCCGCTGCTCTTTCACAGCTCACGCTTGCTTTGCCCCAAAGCCAGGCAGCTTGCTTTGTTTGGCAAAATGGGGGGACACACACAGATCTTGATCTCCCAGCACTCCTCCCAACCCAGGGTTCATGGGGCTACGCAAGGCACCAGCAGGCTTTTCACTACTGGTCTCATTACTGTAATAAATATTCCTCCAAGCAGCTCTTCAGCAGCGGAGGTAGCCGATCAGGTACCTGGGGTGGCGTAGAGCCTGCAAGTGCCCAAGCCTCCACGTCACTCCTAGGAGAGACGTGTGGCTCCCAGTGCCCCCTGCCGCCCCCCCAGCTATGCCTCTGCTTCTCTCCCTCTCCCATTTCATCTTCAGAGCTACCCTTGTGAGTAGCCTCAGAGGTGATGGCCGGCCCAAGGTCACCTAGGAATCTGTACTGTTTAGTGGGGCTTTGATAATAACTGTGCTGAAACCTCCTCCCTCAACTACTCAGAATCGTAGAATTGTAGAGTTGGAGGGAATCTCAAGGGTCATTTAGTCCAACCCCCTGCAATGCAGGAATCTTGGCTAAAGTATCCATGACAGATGGCCAGCCAACTTCTGCTTAAAAACCTCCAAGGAAGGAGAGTCGACAACCTCTAGGAGTCCGTTCCACTGTTGAACAGCTCTTACTGTCAGAAAGTTCTTCCTGATGTTTAGTCGGAATCTCCTTTCTCCTTGAAGCCATTGGTTCGAGTCCTACCCGCCAGAGCAGGAGAAAACAAGCTTGCTCCATCTTCCATGTGACCGCCCTTTAGATATTTAAAGATGGCTATCATATTTCCTCTCAGTCTTCTCTTTTCCAGCATAAACATTCCCAACTCCTTCAACCGTTCCTCATAAGGTTTGGTTTCTAGACCCTTGATTATCTTGGTTGCCCTCCTCTGCACATGTTCCAGCTTGTCAACACCCTTCTTAAATTGTGGTGCCCAGAACTGGACACAGGACTCCTGGTGTGTCTGACCAAGGCAGAACTCTTCATTCCCTGGAACACTATACTTCTGTTAATGAAGCCTAGAATAGCATTAGCTTTTTTTGCTGCTGTATCACACTGTTGACTCATGTTAAGCTTGTGGTCCACAAAGACCCCTAGATTTTTCCACATGTACAAGCCGGGTGTCCTCCATCTTGTGTTTGTGCAGCTGGTTCTTTCTGCCTAGAAAACTCAAATGTTTTCTACATCTGCAAAAGAGGCTTTCAGTTTTCTACCTTTCACAGGACACTTTAGAATTTTGGTATACGTTCATCGCATAGAATTTCTCTTTGTAGGGTGCCTCTGGATAGTGTGTTTGTTTTTTTGTTGCAGTTAAATATTTTTGCAGCCTCCCAAGCTGCCTGTGCCTCTTGATCATTGAAAGCCCTATGGAAGGAATTACCTCATGACAGCCTTCCCTGAATTTTAACTGATGTGGGAAGTTGTAGGTGGATACCAAGCACCTAAGACTGGTGTGCATGCCCATTTTGTTTCTAAAGGGAACTCCCTCCATCTTTCTTTCTTTTTAAGCTTTCTGCCCTGATTTATTTACAAGTGAAGAGCTCACTTAAAAACCACAACAAGCAGCAGACAGGCACAAGGTAGTTAGCATCCCTGCCTTCTGTACTCAGAGTAGCTCAGCCAAGGACATTGTGGGTTTTCCAAGAAGTGTAGGCACCCAGGAAGGCTGCAGAGTGCAGACCAACTGAATGTTTATTTGTGTAATGTTTCATTATGTTTTTATACAGTGCTACCTCGGGTTACATACGCTTCAGGTTACATATTCTTCAGGTTACAGACTCCGCTAACCCAGAAATATTACCTCGGGTTAAGAACTTTGCTTCAGGATGAGAACAGAAATCGTGTAGTGGCAGCGCAGCGGCAGCAGGAGGCCCCATTAGCTAAAGTGGTGCTTCAGGTTAAGAATAGTTTCAGGTTAAGAACGGGCCTCTGGAACAAATTAAGTTCTTAACCCGAGGTACCACTGTAATTCCTTATCACAAAATACATAGCCTTTTTTCAAGTTCTACATAACTCATTGGGCTAGATCATGGGTAGGCAAGCTAAGGCCTGGGGCCCGGATCCGGCCCAATTGTTTTCTAAATCCGGCCCATGGACGGTCTGGGAATCAACGTGTTTTTACATGAGTGGAATGTGTCCTTTTATTTAAAATGCATCTCTGGGTTACTTGTGGGGCATAGGAATTTGTTCATTTTTTCCCCTTCAAAATATAGTCCGGCCCCCCACAAGGTCTGAGGGACAGTGGACCGGCCCCCTGCTGAAAAAGTTTGCTGACCCCTGGACTAGATGGTAAACAGAACAGTGTGGCAGGGTGTTTGTGTGTATGTTGGTGATGCTGAAGCCATAGATACTTTTGTCTGTTTATGCTAGCTCCTAGTACTCAACCGACCTACCTCACTAACCACAACATATGAAAATTTGCTCCAATCCATTTAATAAGCACAGCTTTAGCCACTGGCATTATGTCTTATGCAACCTCATTCAGGACACAGTAGTCTACCTGAGTTCTGGGTGTACTTTGCAAAGTCTGTTTGAACATGTGGTTACACTGATTAACCCAGACAGTATCGGTAAGTTTCATAATTCAATTTGCATAACCAATAATATCTCATAGTTCTCAGGGGGAGGGAAATGCATATTGGATTGTGACTGACAGGTCAGAAGAGTCTCTACATATTCCCAATCCAAAGAACTTCATTAAGCAGGGTATAATTGTTGGAGAAATATGTTTCCCATTGATTTGATGCTGAAGAGTCAAAAATGAGCAACCACAGACATAGCCATGTCCTTGAAGTGGGAAGGGTGTGTAAAATAATGAAATGCGATTGTGGACTTGCTAGTGATACTGTAAGTTCTCTGAGGTGGCTCACAAAACAATACAACATTTAAAATGACAACTGTTAAAATGAAAAAGGCATACAAAACACAGATTTTAAGGACTTGGTCATAAAACATAAGTTATTTCAAAGGCCTGGATGTTCACTTGATAGCAGATAAAAAATAGTACCAGGCAAACCTCTCTGGCAATGCTGTTTCATAACGGGGGGACTACTACTTTACATGAGTAGAATGTGTGATTCTATTTAAAATGCATCTCTGGGTGATTTGTGGGGCATAGGAATTCGTTCATTTCCCCCCCTTCAAAATATAGTCCGGCCCCCCACAAGGTCTGAGGGACAGTGGACCGGCCCCTTGCTGAAAAAGTTTGCTGACACCTATACCAGGTAGCCTGACATCTGGCTGGTTGATAGCGGATCAAATACTTATTTCACTCATTATAATGCACATCAATCTCTGGCTTTCTGGGGGTTTTCCTGTTGTTATTCTGTCTCTCACAGCTACAATAAACCTACCATTAAATTATGAACTGAATCATTTCTTCGTCAGAGGGCAAATGGGCAAATTTAGCAGGGGATCAAATACTTTCCCCCCCCCCTCACTGTTTAGAAGAAGGCAGTCTGTCAGGTAACCTGGTCCCAAAAGTGCTTTGAGTTTTAAAGTTTAATGCTAACAGTTTTATTTGGGCCTGGAAACAGTCTGGGAAGCAGTGCAGCTGTAGAGTATGGTCAGCTCACCAGTTAATAATATTCTAGACTTGCATAATTTCTAAAGAAACACACTGTAACATACAACATTTTGCCAGACCTGGGGGCAAGGCTGAAGTGGAGCAAGATTTAGTTTAATTTTATTTTATTAAAACATTGGAACCTGCTTTAATTGGGCAGTTCTGCATCTGAGTCAAGGTTAGCTCGCCTACATCCAAAATAATTAATTTTAATTTAATGTACAATTGAAGCTAACTAAAATTACAGTATTGTGGGGAGGAATTCAATGTAACACTGTGGCAATCATTCTGTCAGCACAAGCATTTCAACTTGCCAGATGGACCCCCCCCCCTCCTTCCCCCATGCACTACTCTGGGGTAGGGGGATTCTGAGCCAATTTTAGGGGGGCACAGGGGGAGGAAAAGCCCTGTTCTGCTAGCATAAGTCCTTGCTGGCTGAATCTGGCCCAGCATTTGGTGTTTAACTAAACAGCTCACAGACAAGCCAAGAAGGATGGTAATTCCTAGCAATACCAAAAGCTCATACCAAAGAAGTACAGATGTCATATTTTGTATGGAATATAAAAGAAGCAGGGACATAAAATTATTTCTGGTTGCTGCTCCCTTCCCCCAATATTTGCTGGTGACACTTGTTGGTTCCTGAAAATGTATTGCCCATCTCTTTGTTTTTTAACCGGAGGGTAACATATGGAATTCATGTTCAAGCTCTCCTAATAAATAACACCAAGAGAGATCAGTTGTCTTTGGCTCAGAGCATTTCCGATCTGACAAGCAACCTCTCATTATTGGTTGGTATGCAGAATATGCTAAAACATGTCTCCATTCCAAGCATGTTATTTTTAAAGGCATCTTATTACCCAGAATGTGCTGTGAGAAATCTGTTATGGCTGTAGCTTATTTTAGAGTCAGAATTACCCTTGATAACTGGGCTGGACTTAAATCCAGTTTATTCTTTTACTTACCAGAAATACTGAAGAGAAGATCAAGAGTAGCTACACAGGACATTTCAAATAGTCTGGTCTTAAATGTGGAAGAAATAATTTATATACAGTGGTACCTCTGGTTACGTACTTAATTTGTTCCGGAGGTCTGTTCTTAACCTGAAACTGTTCTTAACCTGAAGCACCACTTTAGCTAATGGGGCCTCCTGCTGCTGCTGCGCTGCCGGAGCACGATTTCTGAAGCAAAGTTCTTAACCCAAGGTACTATTTCTGGGTTAGCGGAGTCTGTAACCTGAAGCGTATGTAACCCGAGGTACCACTATACTCTGCTACGCTTCTAGTTAAGACTTGTAATTCTATGAAAGACAGGTTTAATGGGATTCAAGATACGAGTCACAAATGCATTATGAACTTACAAATGCATTATGAACACATCACTGAAATGACTGGAAGTGTTGAATAATTCCTTTTAAAAGTTGCATATACTGAATTTCTCCTGACTTATCATGGAGACCAAAATACACATTACATTTAAAATATTGTGAATAAAATGCGCTTACACCAGCAGCTTTTATTCTGAAGGAAAGATGAGCTGATTTGGAAAATGCTTCTGCACCAGTTTCCTGCTGACCTCCCTCCACCCCCACTGCTATGTGCAAACAGCTAGTTTGTGGTCAAGTAGTAGTTGGGGGTGGTAGTGTGCATTGGCCTTCAGAATGTAGCCAGTTGGTTGTCACTCTGGAAGCTTCAGAGTTTAAGACATTCAACAGTTCACTCTTTAATCAGAAAACTTCATATTTCATCTGTCATGAATTTGTGTCGCTGTTTTGTCATATAATCAGACACGGTGAAATATACCTCTTTCTTGGATTAAATATGAATACAAAATAGAATTAATATAAACAATTAATAGTATGGAGACAACAGAAGGGAAATAGATATTACAGAACCAAATTTGCTAAGATGGTTTCTTTTAAATTTATATTTACTTGCATCAATTAGGCAACAGAAGTGGAAGAATGGTTTCAACATTTTAATTCAATTCAAATCTTTATTGCTTAGCCAAGCCATCACAAAAAAAACTAAAAGTGCTGAACAAATCAAATAACTACCTAGATTTGCTAAAATGTAGTCAGGAGTGAATCTATATTGAGGGTTTTTGGGAGGGGAAATAGCATTTGCTATTTTTGTCTATTTTCTTTGCTTTCCACAAGTCCCAAGAGTACTGCATCAGCTTCCAGTAAAGTTGTGTCTGTTTTGGCTCCCAAGAATCTAGATGAAAGTTCAAGGTCAGTAAGTCTCAGCCGGACTTTGGATCCCTTCTGATATTTCCTGGTGAGAAAAAGGAAAAAATGTTCAGCACTGTTTGTACTTACATCTTCTCAAATAAGGCATTTCAAATTTGGCAATAATGTGACTGTGTTGAATTCTTTCATTTACCGTAAGATACAGGGATGCGGGTGGCGCTGTGGGTTAAACCACAGAGCCTAGGACTTGCCGATCAAAAGGTCAGCAGTTCTAATCCTCGCGATGGGGTGAGCTCCCGTTGCTCAGTCCCTGCTCCTGCCCACCTAGCAGTTCGAAAGCACGGCAAAGTACAAGTAGATAAATAGGTACCGCTCCAGCGGGAAGGTAAATGGCGTTTCCGTGCACTGCTCTGGTTCACCAAAAGCGGCTTAGTCATGCTGGCCACATGACCCGGAAGCTGTACGCTGGCTCCCTTGGCCAATAAAGCGAGATGAGCGCCACGACCCCTAATGGTCAGGGTCCCTTTACCTTTACCTTATCCTTTGTGATCTTCAATAAGCTGCTTCAAATGAAAAGCTATTTTGTTGTGGTGCTTGTCACCCAAGGTACAGATCCTCATGGAGCCTCATGTTTTTTATATAGTTTGACAATAAAACAAACATCAAATCACAGAACACATCTGTGGCCTATAATCTGAGAGGACCCCTTGTAAAAATTATGAGGGTACTTAAAGACCCATGCTTTCTATTCATGTTTTTGTGTTGTGATAGCACTAGAAAGTACCAGCGCCATAATTTTAGGGTTCAGTCAATGGAGACATGAGATCTGTGATTCGATGGTGGTTTGAGAGAGGGGGGAACTATGGGGAAAATATCCAATTTCAAGAGTTTCCATTTAACTTAGTCTGGCTTTTGTGTGTGTGCATCTCTCCTGTCTGCTGCAGTACCTTCCTGGTCACCTTGTAGCACTGGTAACAGTAACAAGGAGCTATACAGTTGAAGGCTTTATTGCATGGGTAGGCAAACTACGGCCCAGGGGCCAGATCCGGCCCAATCGCCTTCTAAATCCGGCCCACGTATGATCAGGGAATCAGTGTGTTTTTACAGGAGTAGAATGTGTACTTTTATTTAAAATGCATCTCTGGGTTATTTGTGGGGCATAGGAATTTGTTCTCCCCCAACCAAATATAGTTCAGCTCCCCACATGGTCTGAGGGACAATGGACTGGCCCCTGCTGAAAAAGTTTGCTGACCCCTGATATTTTGATCAGTCAATGCAAGCTATATCTGGAAACATTCTATTGTTATCCTAGGTTCTGCCACCACCAAGTTCCTCTATGGTTACAAGAAAGGAGAAATCTCATCATTAAAGATTGAAATGGCAAATAAGGTATAGCATGTGAAAAGTTCAGTTCTGACTTCCAGTTGCACTTTCCATCGCTTAATTTTTTTTTGCAATAGCCGGAGCCAAACAAATATTAGTTTTTGCCTTAAAGACTCTCATTTACTATGCACCCAAAGGAGCCTGCTTGTCTGAACAGGATAGAAAGAGAGCAATTAAATCTGATTTTGCAATTCTGCATGAGGGGGTGATTTGAAAGCTTTTCACTTGGAGATTTTTATTTTTACTTTTTTACATTTTCCCCCATAGGCATTCCTTAGCATGTGCCAATTCTCTCTAGAAATTGCTTTGCTTTCTTAGAAGGAATTCTCTGTGCTAAGGCTTTGACATGATGAATGCAAAGCACACTGAAGTGAAGAGACCCATCATCTGTTTGGGTATGGATTCATGCTAGAAAAAAAACTTACTGGTACTTCTTTATAACTGGAGCTTCCTGGCTATTACATACACCTCATCCCACTAACACCTGCCATAGCCTTGAAATTAGGAATGGACCTAATTAGTGAGAGAACTCTCACTACAACTAGTTGGAAGAACTAGCTGTCAGTTACTGTTGCAAGCCAAGCCACTATAAAATTTTTGCTTTGTTTTGCCGATCATCAGGGCTTCCAATACAGTTATACAGTACAGTACGTAGTATTCAAAGCCTAAAACAACTGTCATAAGCAGGCCACAATGGAGTCTCCAGTGTAGGGGTAGCCTATGTATCGCTCTCTACACATTGTGGGCTATACTGTTGAGCAGCTCCATCCCGCATGGCTAATGGTCGGTGATGATGGGAGATGAAGTTCCCAACACCTGGAGAGTTCCACACTGGTTCAGGAAAATTCAATATACAAGATGAGTGCTATCACAGGATGTTTTGGTTTCTCTCCCCAGTCCAGATAAACGGCCAGGCATGCAACAGAACACACTTCAGTCGGATTTCCTGTGATGAGATATTCTGATTTTTAGGACAGCTGAGAATAAATTATTATTATTGCAGAATTGTTTATTTTTTAGGAACAGCTTTTTGTATGGTAGAAAGGGGGTGGGTTTGCATTATACACGTCATTTTCATTCAAATGTACACAAAGCCAATCTCCTTCCCAAAGTACTGGACAAAATAATACCATTTAAAAAAGAAAGGCCCATGTGGGATTCAGAAAATTACAGATTTGCTAATCTAAGTGCTATAAAACAGGCACACTGCTGAAAACATTAAAACAAAAGAACTAACTGTATAAAAGAACAAGCCGTATGAAAGAAAAATCTGCATGGCTTCTGCAGTAGGTCACTTTTGACAGGTTGACAGATCCACACTAACTTGACACCATTTGGCATCAGGTGAATCTGTGCCCACCAGAAAGCAGAGGAGCCTGCATTTGGTGCTATATTTAAAAAGCTTTCAGTAGGGATTGACTTCAGCCAGGAGCTCCTGAGTGGAACCAATCTTAGCAGTGCTTAGACTCAGCACCAGATTTAAATAGCACTGAATGTAAGCCCTAATGTGAAGAAACGATCAGGAATGCACACCTGCTGCTGCAACTTTAACCTGTCTCACACCTGATGTCATATGATGACAGGTAGTGGGGTGGCTGGTTGAACATTCTGCCCACGGACCAGAGGTTTCCCTTTCCTGGCATAGGGTGATAGCAAACAAAATCATACTCAAGAGTAGAGCCACTAAAATCAATGTTCCTAAGACAAGTGATTTCAATTGTTCTGAGAGTATGACTAATATCAACAAAAAATAAATTTATTTTAAAAATACATAAGTAAAGCATTCTGGGCTGCAAACTCTCTTTTAATAAAAAAAATTCCAACAGTAATCTGTATACTGTTGCTGCTGCCCATTGAAAAAGTTGTGTGCTGTAGAATGTTGCATCTAGAGAGATTTTTTTTCCAGGGGATGGGGGTGGGGAATCACCTTTCTCTTCTTTTTTAAGGCATATCTGCCTCCCTGTGGGACTTATATACATTTCCTTTCAAATCAAAGATGAAACCTGTAACCTTTTCATTGTGGCAAAACGCAGAAGAATTTGACAACTGAAACTCAGGAAAAGTAACTCCTGTCATCGCAAAACTTGTATTGCATGTGATTATGTCATAAAAAATAGTTAATGCCAGTCACCTTTCAAGGCAGTATTATAGAATTTATCACCTAATTTGAGATGAAACGCCATCTCAAAAGGACAGTGACAGGAGATAACTGTCTCTTTCCTTCAGACTGTCTGAAGTACCTGCACATCTATGCATAACATCAAAATAACTCTTCCTTGCTCTGCCAGCCATATGTTTCCAGTACCATAAGGTTTACATACTTTTTGGGTGCCTCTTGTCAAGCATCAGAGCTTGAATAGCAAAAAGACAGAAGCAAGCAAGCAAGCACACATGCCAAGAGCCCTTAAATGTCACAATAGCCCGCTTACATCAAGACATCTTTCTGTACCCCATATTATCGTCTGGTTCTGGAGGGTGAAGTTGCAAAATGCTAAAAAATAATGGGCCGAACCATAATTCTCCCCATAGCAGCCAGTGTGTGCAAGCAGATATGTAACAATATGCAAACCTTTCCCAGTGTAAGATCTGTGAAACTTGAAAATATTTCACTGAATCCAAGGGTATGTTTTGCCTCTCATTACTATTTAACAATAATGATGTGGGAAACATTTATTTGTTACCACTCTGAATGTAATAATATTTCAGTTGGATGAAAAGCAATGCAAGTTGCTTTGCGTGTTCATTCAAACTGTTTTTAAACCTATTTTTAGTTGTTTTATTGTATATCTTATTGTAAGTACCTTGAGAATAATAAATAAAGCACAGCTTCACAATGAGAATGTAAGGCAACAAGACATCAAGCTGCCGTTTTACAAATGTTTTCGAATTTCATGCAGTTTTCTTTTTTTTAATGTAACTAGCTACTGTATTTCATTAGCCAAGTCCGTGGATTGTCTGTTCTTAGAAGTCCCATTCTGAGGGAGTGTAATGATTACTGCAGTGGTTTGCACCTTGAAAAGAAAAAGAATGACATGCTATCTGAGGTACAGAACTGACAAGAGGAGTCTGTATTCTGTAGTGTAGTTCAAGGCTGCTGTTAAGCTGAAATTTCAGCAAATGAATGGGTTTGTTCCTCAGCATCTCTCACACTTGAATTTCAACAGAATCAGGTCTCACACAAGGGAGAATAGTGATGATAGGGACTCCCACCAATGATATGGCTCAGCTTCCTTTGGTCATGTAAGTTCAGAGCTATGTTGGTGCTCCCAGAGGCTCAGGTTACAACAGACTACTTTCCTGATACAGGAAGCTGGGCTACCAGGAGCAAACAACAATAGTCTGTCAACATTTGCATTGGTTCCCTATTTATCTTGTCTTCTAGGTTCAAATCAAGAGCTATTTTTGACCCACACAACCCAAAAATTGTTATGGTCCAAATACATAAGCCTGCATATTCCTGTACTGTATTAAGTAAGATGCATTTCTGCCACACACACTCCTAAACACAGTTAAGTCCTTTCTATTTCAACTTTTTCAGCGACAATGGTGAATCCAGCAGGTTGGCAGTTTCAAAGTTTGAGGTTTTAAGCTTTCTTACATTGGATTTAAAATTGGGATTCGTGGTTACATCCAATGTTGTATGTGCAGAAGGCAGCTCATGCAAGCAATCTTGCCCTTCTCACACCCCACACACCCCTGAAAAGCTTTCCCAAGGGCCTGAAGACCTAGTGAACATTGTGAGCTGCATTTTGCAGGGCCTCATGCGAGGTGGGAGGAATCTTGCACCACACAAACAAAGCTCCTAGTTTCTCCTTCCACTACAGTCCTGTAAAACAAAACCCACAGTTGTCTGGTAGGTCCTCTATCCAACTTTCTGGAAATGGTACAGGTAACTTCAGAGGAACAGAGAAAGATTTGTTATGTAAACTGCTGTTGACTCAAGCACTACTGGGTGTACCCCCAAGATCTTTTGTCCTTTTCTAATTTTGTGGATACTTACTCCAAGCCTCTGGGAAGTGGTAGCCTATACAGTTACAAAGATAGATGTTTATTGTGTGGCTCTTTTTTATTATTTTTCAAGAAGAGATTCTATTCCACCTCTAGGGTCAAAACTCCTGTAATTCATGTTGTTAAATCTTGAAACGCACAGAAGCGGCATTGATACCTAGAATTGAAGCAAGCCACATGACTATGCTAACTATGTGAAGCATACCTCGTAAGACTGTCTGCCGGAGGAGTATGTTATTAGCCAGGCTTGGATGAAACAATCCACTGCTCACAAAACTACTTTAAATGTACAGTCTCCACTAGAGTGGGGGGAAAGTCAGAAAACTAAAACAATACATTATACTACATTCCCATCACTGCAGCAGTTCCCACCACAGGCAGCACTTTGTCTTCAACAAAGAGACTCAC
Source organism: Podarcis melisellensis (assembly GCF_964234715.1). Lineage (NCBI taxonomy): Eukaryota > Metazoa > Chordata > Lepidosauria > Squamata > Lacertidae > Podarcis > Podarcis melisellensis. The sequence goes on along the minus strand of NC_138539.1, from coordinate 29,691,370 downwards.
ATTCTATGCTACTAAAATCTCTATACTGGCTAATACTGTAAGAACGCCAAGAGGAACATCTGTGTGCTCAGAACTATACAAACCCAGCTTTAAATAAAAACCCTCACAAACAATGCTCATGTGATTGCTTGGTTAGGAGGCACTCCTACATTCTCTTCCCATATCCTCAAATGTATTTTATTATTTTTATCCAAACGCATGTTTCATTGTCTAAATTAATTGAGTTTCATGAAGTTTATCTTCTATCACCAACACTGATTTGCATTTCTTTTTAGAATAAGCAACTGCTGTAGAAGCAGAATTCATCACTGAGTAGCATTAATGCCAGGTATAATGGTTGCAGTTTAATCACAGAATAAAACTAATATGAGATTACTGTAAATCCTAAGGATAATGTATATTGTACTACAGAAAATCATGGTGACAGCCACCAGTTTTTCAAACCGTTATAATGGGGAAAATGTTGTAATTCATCATGATTTTAACAAGAGACTCACAAACACATATATGCACACAATGAGCTGCAGCATAAAAAACTTCAAAACTGCACATTTTAAAAATTATTTATATGGAGGCATAATCTTCAGATATGGGGAATTCAACTAAAAGTACTTCTTCGTTTTATGGTTTGTGAGGTTTTTATTGTGTTCAATGGTATGTTATTTATCACAGAATTATAGAACTGTAAAAGTTGGAAGGCACCCAGAGAGTCATCTGGTCCAACCCCTTGCAATGCAGGAATCTCAACTAAAGCATCCATGACAGATGCCCAAACAACCACTGCTTAAAAGCCTCCAAGGAAGGAAAGTCCACAACCTTCTGTGGGAGTCTGTTCCACTGTCAAACAGTTCTTACGTGTGTTTAAGAATTACTGTCAGGTGCCTTGGTGGGTCTCTTCAACTGAAGGGCTGGGCAAAATTATGTCAGTTAATAAATGAAGCCAGAATCAGACATTGCTCCTAAACACTCCCAGTTAATTAGTAAATACACATTTTTAAGCATTTTTAGTTCTAAGACCACCTTGCACCAAACATTAATATGGTAGCTGAAATTTATAGTAATAGCTATTAAAAATGAGAAAACATTAAAATGAGAAGTGGGAAAAAGTGATCATGTGCACCACGTTAAAGTCTATTTTAATTAACTTAAATGATTGCCCCCCCGGCAAAAAAAATCAGGATCATGCATATATGAAGTATGGATGCAATGCATACCCTAAATGTAACTTGTATTCACAGTATTTCTTTCAAACAGGACAAAACTATGTTTTGAAGTTAAAAAAAAAATACTTCTGATCTTATTGATGCTGCACAAAATGTCAATAATAACAATAAGGAATATCATTTTTTCAACTCACTGTATCTGGGCCTTGTATTTTTTGTTTTTGTTATGTGCAACTAAAATAGCCCCCCTACTACTTTTCATATATTCCCTTTTTTGGGGAAAAAATTATTGATTCATATCCCTGTAGACATACTGTTTGAATAAACCATTATTCTGTATGTTATTTAAACTGTATGTTCTTTAGGATGTGTCTGAGCAATTTCATCTGGGAACTGTTGGCCACCACAAGGGGTTTTCTATCATCGTCTTCTCCAATAAACCTATAGTACAGCAGATCTACTGTGGGTCTTAGTCTGATAACAAATCTGTCGTTTCAGATCAAATAGGTGTCACAGGTTCATAAGTTCCCACTGTGAAGTCCTTCAAGTGTGTGTGTGCTTAACACTGAGGAATATGTGGCTGTATTACAGAACTTGGCTACAGGCCACAATTATGCAGTACACTCTAGAATGTAAGTGGGTAAATAATGGTTAATTGTGTTGTATTGTATTTTTTATTTACTTTGTTGGAAGCCGCCCAGAGTGGCTGGGGAAACCCAGCCAGATGGGCAGGGTATAAATAATTTACTAGTAGTAGTAGTAATGGGACATCAGGGTAAGTATAGCAGTCAGTGCAAAAACGGGGGTTTTCAGGACCACCATAGTAAATTAATTTAAATTTTACATGGATGCAATTCATAATGGGCACAGTTAGTAATAAAGAATACTTGGTTTGAGTCAAACATAAAGCTGTCCTAAAATAAGTGGATAGTGTGATAGGATTATGGCATATTCTATTTATTATAGCACCACCTATAGGCCATGATCAGAGTTTTTGCTCTTTGCCTTGTTTCTCTCAAGCACAGCTTGTTGAGGTCCCAGGCAGCGGTGATTCAGCTTGCTCCATCTAACAAAGAGATCATTCCACATAAGGGGCAACAAAAGGGGGCATTAAGGAGGCAGGTAGATTTCTTCACAGTCTCAGTTCATCAAAGTCCCCTGCTTGGTAACATCTCCCCACCCCACCCCCCACCCTGGAATCATCTGCATGAAACAATTCAGTACTGCAAATCAAGATGTGTTCTCTTAGTTGTGCTGCTGCAGCTTTGTAAGGACCATCAGAGCTACCACCTTCCAAGGAAAATGCTGTATTGTTTAGGCAGATGTTTGGATGTAAAATTTTCTGCATAGCTTTTCTGTGATGGAAAGCATTTGTTTTCCTGAGTATGGCTGCAAATTAATATCAGCTGCATTCACACATGACTAAGCCATGGCCTGTTTAACAAATCACAGATTGTCTCACAGATGAGCAAACAAGCCATGGTTTGTTTCTCCAAACCTTGATTTGTTCTCCAGTTGCTACTGGCTCTGTAGCTTGGGAAGGTTGGATGGCTGAACTAACCACAGCTATGCCATGCTGTTCCATTTCGACCAAATAAAAACAAGCCTTGCCCTAACATTGTGATTTGTTGCCAGGAAACAAACCATGGTTAATCTGCTTGGCTGGGTCTGGGCATTCAAACAAACCACACTTTTAAAAATGTGCTGCACTTCAGTCTGACGTTTTCAGGCTTATAACCTCATTTAAACGAAATGAAAGTATATAAAGGCCTCCTTCCTTATACCAACCATCTTGGGTCCTATGACTGACAGGAGAGGCCCTGTAGGTAGTAGTGCCAGCAGGTGTTGCTTGGTCAGGGCCTTCTCAGTGGCTGATCCTCATTTGTAGAATGTCTTCCCTGGTGAAGTGTGTCTGTCTCCCATGTTAATATTCAGGAGGAATGGAAAACCTTCCTGTTCAGTGAGTCATTTAGTAACTTAAAACATACTGTTTCTGGCAATGCTGAAAGTATTAGCTATGAAGGTATGTTACTGTTTTATAATGTTGTGAAGATGTTTTTAAATGTGTTTCTATTTTATTTTAATTGTATTGTTTTACTATTTGTTGTTTGCTGCACCATGCTACTTTGGCAGGATGGTAGGAAATAAAATAAATCTATGAAGATACTACAGTACTAAGAGCATAATGAACCCATATTTTTTCAGTAGTATACATTTCTGAGAAAATATAATAAATTCAGATTAAGTTTACTGATTTGATCATAAGAAGTTTAAAATACCAACTAGAAATTATATTATATGTAAGCCTACATATTGGTGAAACAATCACAGCAGCTTTAACTAATTTTGCTCTTATTAGGAAAAACAAAATAAATTACTATGCTATATTTATCCTTTCTGACCCAAAGAAAGTCAGCAAAGTACCCTATTAAAATAGGAGGAAGTAGCTGATGCTAAAATGAAATATAAACAGGCCTTTTGTAGTTATGTTGCACAGATGCATAACATATGCATAACATATGTAAAACCCAGCCAGATGGAAAGGGTATAAATTATTATTATTATTATTATTATTATTATTATTATTATTATTATTAATACATGCTATTTTAAAAAATAAGCAACCGAAAAATATCAGAAGTCCCCTTCATAGCAACTTGGAACAAGCCTTTTCAGTGTAGCTGACCCTGTATTGTCATTCAACAGCATCCCTGTTGAAATCTGACAGATACCACTATTTGTCGTTTCCAGAAATAACTAAAAACATCCTTATGTCAACAAGCTTTTCAAAGCTTGGGGGGGGAAGCCGGATTTAGGTCTCTGCCCTGGTTGTTTATTTGCATTGTTTTTAAACTTATCTGTGGGAGAAGTTGCATTGTTTTAAAACCTACTTTTCATGATTTATTGCATAGTTGTAAGTCGCCTTAAAATTCATAAAATGTTGACCCGTAAATCAAATAAATAAAAATAAATGAATGGTTATACCTAACAAAGTCATCCATTAATTAGCACAAGGCCTTTTATCTGGGGGCAACCCAGTCAGATGGACGGGCTACAATTATAGTAGTAGTAGTAGTAGAAGAAGAATTACTACTACTACCTGTGCAATGGGACTTCCCTTCTCTCTTTCTCTCTCCTCTCACTATGCTACCCCCTGCAGCCCTCCCTATTCCGAGAGAGCAGGTTTGAGGGGAGAGGAAGTCCTGTTGTGGCAGTGGAAGTCACTGTGACTTGGTGGGAGCCAACAACAACAACAACAACAAAATAATAATAATAATAATAATAATAATAATAATAATAATAATAATAATGGTTTGTAGAAATGGAAGAGCCAAAATTTAGAGAACTGTACTGCGATTAAGATCTATTTCTCAATGAGTTGGTAAACCAGTATCTGGGCTGTCCCACTTGGTTCACATGATGAAATGATCTTCTACTTTCCTCCTGGATCTTAAGCCCTTCCTTCTAAGTCTAGCCTTCTCTATGACAGCAAGTTTTCTACATACAGGGTATGTAGTGGACAACATGCTAAACCTTGCTTTTGAACTGGCTTATCACAAACCAAACCATAATCAACATGAACTGCAGTTTGTTGATTTGGACAGCATGATAAAACTGTGATTAAGCAAAAATAGAAGTGAAACATTCCAAACTCCTCCTGTTGCTACCTGCTCCTGTCGCATGATGGAATGTCACAAAGTTTAATATAATAGTTCAGCCAGTAAAGCATGAGACTCTTAATCTCAGGGTTATGGGTTTGAGCCCCACGCTGGGCAAAAAAGATTGCTTCATTGCAGGGGGTTGGGCCAAATGACCCTTGTGGTCCCTTCCAACTCTACAATTCTATTATTAAGTCCCATCTGTAACTTTTAGGTGATGCAGTCTGGACACAAGTCTACAACATCAGTGAGAACCAGGCCCAAGGAGGACTAAATTTCAAGATCCTGTCCCTTTAAAAAAAAAAATAAGCAGGCCTCGTGGCCTGAAAATGTTGTATGAATTCATTTTTTTTAACGAATTAAAAAGACAACCAAGTCATGCCTTTTCAAACAGCTGATCTCTTGTAACTTAAAGCCATTGGTTCAAGTTCTACCCTCCTGAGCAGGAGAAAACAAGCATGCTCCCTCTTCCATGTGACAGCCTTTAAGAACACTCCAGATTGTTCACAGATTTCTACGGGTGAGAATCAAACTGCCAAGAACAAGAAAAAAGCCCACCTTCAGCTGGCGAGGGTTATCAGCCATTTCACAGCAGAGTACATTAAGACACACTACACAAATCATATACCTGAGTGTGAGCAAGATTAATTGAACCTAAGTATCTCTCTTTTTATTTGCCATCTCGGAAGGTGCTTGAAGCTTTCCCACAATATCAAGTTGCCTCTGTGTGTGGGTGTGGGTGTGTACACACCAAACACCTCAGAGATAATTCATTTCACTTTCAACCACTTTTTCAAACAAACTTTTCTAAACAAAAGCATTTATCTGCATTTAAGTGGCAGGTGAAATTCTAGCACACTTCTCAATAAAAAGAACAGAGCCGCTTTACTGTTCAACAAAAGATTGAGGAAAGTATTGGCAGTACCAGCAATCTAGAAATACCCTTGGGGTAAAGAATTATTCTGAAAGTTTTCTCACACTCAGACAAAAGGGGGAAAGCAGTGCGTATAAAGTGATTCTATCCACTGATGTACTGGGCCATCCAATCCCTCGTTAAACACTTTGAGACATCTAAATAATGTTAACAGTTGGCTCTCTGAGACAGGAGGCTCCTGATTTGGAAACCTAAACAGGAAAGCAGATATTGACTGCAGTTTATGAGAATTACTTTCTTTTAAAATATATTGTTTATTAAGATCATAATTTGAATAGCATTTAATTGTGAAGTTTATTTGACAATAAAGATATTATTATTATTATTATTATTATTATTATTATTATTATTATTATTATTTTACTAAAATATTATTATTAAAAAATATACAAATATCAAGCGCATATCAACATGGAACCAAACAATAATTTTCAAAATTTACCATCTAATAAATTCCAAATCCAGTTCAGATATAAAAAGAAGTTAGTATTCAATACTTAGCTTACAACTTTACATCAGCTTTTGCCATTCCACTGCCCATTTTTTCAAGGCTGTTCATTTTACTATCTTTAATTGCTCTGGTATCATATTTAATCATTCTCTCTTTTTTTTGGTTCTTTGTTTACCTCTCAATACATAACACAGAATTCCAGTGGTGCTTAATACATATATCAGCTATTTCTGATATAACTTGTGGCAAATTTGCTTTATATAATCAACGGGTTGAGGTTGAATCCTGACGAGACAGAAGTACTGTTTGTAGGAGCAGGGTAGGCGGGTCGGGGTGGGCTCCCTGGTCCTGAATGGGGTAACTGTGTCGTTAAAGGATCAGGCATCAGGATCAATTTGGACTCACAGCTGTCCATGGAGGTGCAGGTTAACTTTGTGTCCAGGACAGTATCTACCAGCTTCATCTGGGATTCTGGCTGGGACCCTATCTGCCTGCACACTGTCTCGCCAGAGTGGTACATGCACTGGTTATCTCCCGCTTCGACGATTGCAATGCACTCTATGTGGGGCTACCTTTGAAGATGACTCAGAAACTACAACTAATCCAGAATGCTGCAGCTAGACTGGTGACTGGGAGTGGCCACTGGGACCATATAACACCAGTCCTAAATGATCTTCACTGGCTCCCAGTACATTTCCAAGCACAATTTAAAATGTTGGTGCTGACTTTTACAGCCTTTTACAGCCTCAGCCCTGTATACCTGAAGGAGTGTCTCCATCCCCATTGTTCAGCCCGGACACTGAGGTCCACTTCCAAGGGCCCTCTGGCAGTTCCCTCACTCTAAAAAATGAAGTTACAAGGAGCCAGGAAGAGGGCCTTCTCTGTATTCGCGTGTACCCTGTGGAACACCCTCCCGTCAACTCCAGTAAACGTGAAAGAAGTAGAAACGCATCTTTTTAAATTCCAAGCACTCTACTTCTAAGATTTTAATTATAACCATACCACAGAAAGATAAAATATTTATAAGAAAATAGAAATTTCCACATTTTTAAGTGAGCATTGAAGTGAAATGCAGGGACAAAAGAAATAAGAATAGAAAACTTCTAACATGTACTCCAAAGCCTCTCTGCCTATATGGAAGAGACATCCATCACATTGTTGCTGAACAACTTGTTTTGGGTACTAGAGATTTTATGAAACGTAGGCCTTCCTCTTCCATAAGAAAGGGCATTTTGCTCAATACCAAGATCCTCTCATGCCTTGCAATTTAATTTTCAAGCACTCCTTATCCCAGAAAGTTTATATTAAAAACTACAAGAGGCTCAAAAGTGTAATGCACTGTGTCACTGGAGCCTGATCTGAACAATGGCTGGTATTATCACATGGAAAAGACTAGTACAACTGCATATTAAATATCCCATTCTGCTTCTGGCCTTTCTTTGCACTCCCCACTTTAAAGAAAATGTTCCCTGCATAATTTTGAAGAAAATGCTGAATGAAGTAACAAAGTCTGAAGTGGCTTAGGGGAAGGCGTTGGTCATTTACTGTTGACAGCCTGGCTTTATGTTACACACAGTATTTTTAGGCTTTTCACTAATCCCTCTTCTTTTTCATTCAGAACCTTATGTTACTTGAGAATTTGACAGGAAGTTTCGTACAGACAAGGCCTTCCACATATTGGCAGCTGATGACCAGATCAAACACCCGGATTGGAAGCTTTCATCCAACAAAGACTAAGCAAACAAATGCAAACTTTATTCTCTTTCTACAAAGTAGAGGGAGGAATACAATTTTCAAGTTTCATGAGTAACCCCAGGGGACCCACTGAAATAGGACTGTGACATATGATAGAACCACAGAGTACTGTAAAATGTGGTTTATTCTACTTATCTTTGGGGAAACTCATTTATGACATTCCTGCACTGCAGGGGGTTGGACTAGCTGACCCTCAGGACCCCTTCAAACTCTACAGTTCTATGATTCAATGAACCTATTCTTCCCCACAAGCCTTCATATGACAGCTGATGGTGGAACACTGAGGGGTGGGGTGGGGTGGGGAGGGAGACGGTGTTTGTCACGTACCCACCGTGTCGCCTTCTTAAGGAAACAGCTGCCAGAAAAACTGTTAAGGGGTTTTTGACCTTTTGCATCCCATTATAAAAGTTGTGTGTGGCCACCGTGGGATATGAAGTGGCTTTTTGATAAGTGTTATGCTCTCTTAAATAAAATTAATTGTTGAACTGTTAGTGCTATAGTCGTATTATAATCTTAATTCTATACAGTGGTACTTCTGGTTGCGAATGGGATCCGTTCCGGAGCCCTGTTCGCAACCTGAAAGGAACGCAACCCGCGTCTGCGCATGGGTGGGTCGCAATTACCACTTCTGCGCATGATGTCATTTTGTGTGTCTGCGCATGCGCGAGTAGCGAAACCTGGAAGTACCGGTAACCCTTTCCGGTACTTCCGGGTCGCCGTGGGACACAACCTGAAAAAACGTACCATGAAGCAAATGTAACAAGAGATATGACTGTATTATGGTTGTGACTCTCACCTTTGTACAGGAGACATTCCAGCCATGCAAAAGTAAGAGGTTTCTACACACACACACACACACACACACACACACACACACACACACACTTCTACATCCAGACAAGCAAGATGCACTATCCAATTTCAAGGACACATTCTAGCCAGGCAGTGGCTCTTGGGGAGGGCTCAGAGCAGGACTGAGGAGGGACGTGGCCTGGGAAAAAGTCAGGGTGGGGGCAACATTCAGTGGTGGCTTACAACTATCAACAAAGAATTATACCAAACAAGAATATCTACACCCTGAACCAATTTCTTGGTTCACCGCTCCCATCACTCCCTGTTGCTGCAGAGGAAACATGCATTTCCTCTCTGCTCCTCCAGCCAGTTAGTCATGTTACAGCTGGGGAGAAGCCAGAGATGTTTGGGGATTTCACCCAGTGCTGGTCATCATACAACTGACGGGCGAAGGAAAGATTATTTGTTGTGCTTTTAAAAAAACCACAATGCACCATATTCTCATATCTATCTTTTCAGTATGTCTGACTTCTGGCTAGAGATATAAACCTTTTTTGATTGTGCACCAATTGTAAATTCTTCTGAAGTTCCAAAGCTGATGTCAGACCCCACTGACTGAATAGTGCAGCTGTCAGTATAGGCAAAATGGTTCCTGTCCTAATCCTGTTCTGACCTCCGAGTGGAGCCTGAGAACCTGCCAGAAAGGTGCTCTCACAGTACCAGACATCAAGCAACAGCTGCACAAGTTGGGCAAATTCAGCAGCTGTTTTTTGTTGTTGTTTTTTGATATCATTCTGGACAGACTTCACATTTCACAATGATTTTGCAGAGCAGAAGACACAAAACATCTAAGAATTTCACGAATGTCTTGTTTTATTCAGAAGAAGATATAGAGAAATTGCCTTCACCGCTACCCAAGTTCTTTTCAAATTTCATGACTGATGCTCTCTCTCCAAGGCAGTACTGCCTTACTTTTTTGGTTTGTTTTTAATCTACTAAGTTAGCTTTAAGAAACAGACCTGAAAGAAAAAGACATTCATATGCCAATATGGAACATTAGATGTATTATTTGACTCTCCCTGACTCCTCAAGTGTTCTTACATTATCTCTTCTCTGTTGCTTGTTATCTGCTTTGTTTGCTTCTTTTTTCTGCTTGCTGTTAAAAGGTTGCACCTTGGGCCTCTCAAAAGTGGGACAAAAAATGAATGCGATACTGTATTATTATCCCCGACATGCTCCCACTGAGAGGAACAGTAGGGCTGGATCTCGATGCATCAAAGAAGCGTTTCAGTTAAAAGCGTTGTAAATTTAAACAGGGGAAACAGGTAGAGAAAAACGGGACTCCACATCGCCATCTGGTGGCACAATGTTATATATACAACGCAGATAAATCACTTTTTCTTTACCAATCTAGCTGAGACCTAGGATATCAACAGGAGGAAATAAAGGGCTGAGCAATCCAAGCCTGCCTCTGCCCCCTGGGCAGTCACAGCAGCAGGTGGTGGTGGTTAGGAGACAGACTGGGTCTGATCAGGCCTGGATTGGACACTATGCCAGAAGACGCTGGCTGTGAGAGGAGCTCAGGATCCAGGAGATTCCACGCTGGGCCCTTTTATTATTTTGCTGTACATGCCAATAAAAAAATACCCCAATTCTGAACAGTGGACAAGATTGAGGTACTAGGCATCCTGCCACCATCATACCCACCCACCATACCCTTCTCGGTGCACTGTTTGGGCTCTAGAAATCCTTCTGTATTTCACATGCCTACAATCTAATGAAAACAAAATGCAACTAAACTTACTGCCATTTCTGCTTGCGCTGAAATTAAGCACACGGTAGACAGAAGAGGCAAGCGCATTTCTTGCATTCTTTCAGACAGGGTTGTGGCACTATGCAAGTGCAAGGTACAGTGATACCTCGGGTTACAGACGCTTCAGGTTACAGATGGTTCAGGTTACAGACTCCACTAACCCAGAAATATTACCTCGGGTTAAGAACTTTGCTTCAGGATTAGAACAGAAATCGTGCGGTGGTGCGGCAGCAGCAGGCGGCCCCATTAGCTAAAGTGGTGCCTCAGGTTAAGAACAGTTTTGGGTTAAGAACGGACCTCCAGAACGAATTAAGTTCTTAACCAGAGGCACCACTGTAGTTTCTTTTAACCTTTCCACAATCCCTGTTCCTTCCCTCAAGGTATCACACTCACACTATCAGAAACTCTGCAACCAGCATTTAAGAAATGCCTATTAATCTGACACAGTAATCTGGTATCTTAAAAATGAGATCAGAAAGGCTTGTTCCTATATATTCTTACTCATATTCACCTAAGAAATAAATGGTATCCATAGTTGCTCTTTGTGCTGTATTCTTATACGGAAAAGCATTTCATCTGGGCTCAGATTTCAGATGCAGAGGAATGAAACATAATAAAAAATACCAAGTTGAAGCAAAAGCAGAAGATCTGAAAGAGAGGCACTTCTCTGTATCTGGTACAGTCTGACAAAGCTGACATTTTTCTAAAGGTTTAATTAGTCCATCCACTTGTGACTGAGTTTTGTTGAGTACAGTGGCTCATAACAATGACCATGTTCACTGACAGTTACCCTTCTTTCCGAAACCTTTATAGAGTTTTTAGACTTTCACTGGGAAAATGTCCACCTGCTTACTTCAAGCCTGGCCAGCATCCTACTTTCTCACAACAGGTAAGTACAAGCACAGAATGTTGCTAAGACAGTCAAGACCCTGCTAAAAACTGATACTACGAGTTTCTGCTGTTGTCTTAGGAAAATCCCATTTTATACTGGCCATGGCTTTCAGCCAATACCTAATTAAGACACTTAGCAAAACAGAGAAAGAAGCGTCTTTTATTCAGCCTATAGGGAGTTACAAATATTGCAAGGAAGCTTTTTAAACAACATGTTGTTCTTTAGACATGGTGTCCAGAGGAAAATTGGTTTACAGTTTCATGCTGTAACATGCCAAGGCTTTGGGTTCTTTTAGTTAGAACAAAGGAAGGGAAAAAACTGAGCAAACTATACTAATAAGATTACAAGGATGCCTAAGGGTTTCAGGTTATATAGATTTTCCAGGGACACAAATTAAAAATAAGCACCAAAACTAGTGGGTAATTTCTTCTACACTAGTGTCATTCAGCTCCTATAAAATCCTTGGAAGGCAGACAAAAAGAAGGAAAAATAAAACATTATTCAACAACACTATCACTTATAGACTGTGTAAAATATTATTTTGTTAAACCCTTTTACCCAGGATACTCCTTTGCTCTTAAATATGCAAAAACACGGGACTGAACTGCTGGACTGATCTAAAGATTCAAAACTACGGTTTTATAAAGTATGGTTGAACGTTCGGCTTTCTTTTATCTTTGTACACTAGCTTGGGTGAGCTTTACCCTAAAAAGTAGCTTATTAAGTATTTTAAATATTCAGAATAGGTGAAGTGCCTGCATATAGCATTTGCCCAGCTTCCCCACTATCCCTTCTGAGGCAAAGAAGAAGAAAAAGCAAACCAGCATTCCTACTGAGCCAAACCTGGAGACAGAGACCTTGTTCTATAAGCAGGGTACTTCAACTGGTACAAAATATAGCAGTCAGACTTTTAACTAAGGCTTATTGTTTGCAAAATATCTCAATCGTCATTGACTGCCATTTGTTTCTGGGTCCAATTCAAGGTGCCATTAGCCATTAAGGGCTTTTAAAGCCATTTGGCGCTAGAATACCTGAAGAACTGTATCATCCCACATGTACCAATTTGTGCATTCTCGTCAACAGCCAAGTCCCTCTCCTCATTCCCCTGCATTTAGAAGTGAGGTGGGTGAGCAGTAGAGCCTGAGACCTATCAGCCATTGCTGATTATATCTTCCTGAGTAGGTCTCTTTGGCCCAATCACTGCTTGCTTTTTACAACTGGCACTGAAAACCTGGCTCTTCAATAATGCTGATGCTGCAGCTTAAGTATTCCCCACCCTCTGTATTTTACATGATTTGACTGTTATAATTTTAATTTTTATATTCTACACAATTTTACTCTTTATTGCTTTTGTGTAAAGCCACTTTGAGAGCCCTTCAGGGGGAAAGTGTGGGCTACAAAATAAAATAAATAATAGAAGTAAACTCATTGTAAGTCAAAGCATTGCATTGCCCAACTTCTCCCACATATTAAAAAAAAGCACACAACACAATTTTTCAACTCTGCTGGTCTCATGCTACGTACAATAAGGGAAAGCAGCTACAATGGTCAGTGTATGGGTGGCAAATGCCCACAGCTGAGGCTGGCACGTACTGATTGTAATATGCATTTTCATAGTCTATAAACTTATTTAATTACTGTATCTTTAAAAAGAAAAGGGTAATGGAAAGATTTGCAAGTATGCCTTGCAATACAGAAGAGGGGTGGGGTGGGGACTCATTGCAATCCTGAAGCTAGAGAAGACATGGCTTGTCCGTGGGGCTTCTGGGATAGGTGAAGCTGATTACTGTTTATATTTACTACTGTATGCCTGATCTACTGCTTGTTGGTGTTGCAGCTATGTGTATAATTACTGTTATGTAATTAAATGATTATTTAATTGTTTTATTGTGATTCTATTTTGTTAGCCACCTTGCAAGTTCTTTTGGATGGAAAGACTAGGTAGAAATAGTTTACTTAAAATATCTGATACTAATAAATAAATGGGTCAGTAACTGAATACAGTGGTGCCTCGCAAGACGAAATTAATTCGTTCCGCAAGTCTTTTCGTCTTGCGAAGCACGGTTTCCCATAGGAATGCATTAAAAATCAATTAATGCGTTCCTATGGAAACCGAACCGCCTTCAGACCAGGTCTGGGGACAGTCTGTCCCCCAACCTCTTCTGAAGGCTGGCGGGGGCGAAAGTCTTTGCTTCCCCCCCGCCTGCCTTCCCGGGACAGTCCCGGGGGCTTTGAAAATGCTGGCGGGCGGCAGTGAAGGCTTCGCTGCCGCCCGCCAGCATTTTAAAATCGCCCCGGAACAGCAGAGGAATTCTCAGCTGTCCCGGGGCGATTTAAAAGCCCCCGGAAAGGCAGGCAGGGGGGAGCAAAGACTTTTGCCCCCCGCCCGCCTTGGGAAGAGGTCTTCCCAAGGCGGGCGGGGGGCAAAAGTCTTTGCTCCCCCCCCGCCTGCCTTCAAAAGCCGTCCGGGGGCTTTTAAATCGCCCCGGACAGTCCCGGGGCGATTTAAAAGCCCCTGGTTAGGCAGGCGGGGGGGGGGCAAAGACTTTGCGATGCAAGCCCATAGGGAAAATCGTCTAGCGAAGCGTCGCAAAAACCGAAAAACCCTTTCGTCTTGCGGGTTTTTCGTCTTGCGAGGCATTCGTCTTGCGGGGCACCACTGTAAGGCTAATCTAGATGCGCCCCTGAAAAACTCAGAAGCTTATGAAAATATGGAAGTGACTTGTATATTATCAAAAATAATAACCAGAAATATATATTCAAAAGTTATCTCCCCGCTAATGTCCTAGTTTTTTCTTATTATTATGGCACCCACCTATCCATGCCAAATGATATATCCATTTGTCAATATGTAGGACTGATAAATATAGTGTGTGTGTGTAGCGGTGGCTTAGACTCAAAACTCAAGTAGCCAGCTAAAAAGCAAAGAGCTGAGAGATCAGTCAAGTTGATCAAGTGAGCTGGAATTATATCTGACTTTACATTCACTACAGCCTTGTTTTCCAAATTCAAGTTCATCACCAAACTTGCAACAAACATTATTGGGCCCTGAGGAGAATAGTGACTTTCAAAACATCTGCCTTCAAAATCCCCTGGAAAATACACTGGAAACAGGCTTTTACATTGGAGGATTTTCAACTGGTACAGTGAATGTCAACCTTTTTTATGCTGAAAGCAAGGCAGCTGCAATAAAAATAATTTATTGCCAGGAATGCTATTACCACCCTAGCACACTTACCACTTAAGGATTTAAAGTTACGCATAATAATGCTATAAATATTGAGCTCCTAGCAGCTCAGCCTAGAGGGATGGTATAACATACATATGTGCCACAGCAGTAAGTCAGTTATGAGAAAGAAAGTGACAATGGTATTAGAATATGAAAAGAGGCAGGAAGGCAAGATACAAAATGTACTCCCCAAACTTGGCTCACAGTCACTGAGAAACTAGATCGGGAAATACAAAACAGCCAAATGTACAGCAATGGAAAAATGCTGAAACAGGTAGGATGAAGAAGTTCATATCACAGCTTTCCCCCCTTACATGTATAAAACTACCTTGTTGACCTGTCAGTCTCACTAATCCATCCTCTACTTCCACTTAATATCATTAAAGTCAAGCTTTCAAGGACCTAGACACTGTAGAGAAAACCACCTATTTTCCCCCCTTAGGGCGGTAACCAGATGTCAATAGCTGCAGCTGTGACTACATAATTACCTGTTTGCATTAACAAAGACCACAGTTTAGATTTAATAGGTCAGATGACAATGCAGCAAAATGCATTTACCCTATGATTACCCCTTTTCAAACATTCTCTCACTCGCAACTTCGACCCTGGGAACATTGCAGGCACAGACTTGGGTCAATAAGAAACATTGGCCGGCACAATAGGCCTTGCCTCAAACAGCGCTGTTGACAGACACCAGCACAAAGGAAGTGAATAGAGTCCCCCTCAGTTCTCACACAGAGCGAAGAATGAGTCAGTGTACTGCTGCTTTGGTGCTCTGTTTGTACAGTGTATACAGCTTTTGTCCTCAGCCACTGTTCCCGGCTCAATGGGGGCTAAAGAGCCTAGGAAGTGAAGGAGGAAGAATGGCGCTGCACTCTCTTCTGCAGCCAACAGAATATCCATGTGCACATGACAAGGTCAAATGAGAAGCCTAAAGTCACCAGTTGACCCTCTCCCACCTTAATTACTCCCACAGCACCTCTGCTCTTCCCCTGAAGATCCAGCAGCAGGGACTTGGAACAACTTCTACCACTAGGATGTGAGCTTGAGATTCACTTTTGCGATTTTTTCCTCTCTCTAGTCAGTCCTGGTGCCTCGGTACATTATTGCTTTGTTAGACATCTGAGAACTGCAACTTCTAAAAGAATACAAGTGGCCTGGGACGTCGAGTGTTAAAAGTGCACAAAGGTTGCAATCCTAACCCACTTACCTGGGAGTTAGTCCTACTGAATTATTTCTGAGTAGAAATGGTTCAGACTACACTGATAGTAGAGTCACAGCCAGTGCTTTTTTTCTGGCACTACACAATGGTAAGCAGTACCGCCACATTTGGGAGGGGGGGGGGACAAGGAGGTGGGAAGGCTCTTGGACCACATCAGAGCCTTGCGCCTCCTTTCCCAAACCCAGAAAGTGTTTGCCCAACTTAGGGAAGGAGACGTGATGCTCTGACAGGATTCTGGAGCCTTGCTGCTTCCTTCCCAAAGTTGGACATGGGAGGCCTCTTCACCTGAGCAGGAACAGTGCCTTGGTAGGTGAGTAGGTGGGCAAGGGAGAGTCAAGCAGCTAACCAGCCCTCAAAGCCCAGAACCCCTTTCTCCCAATTTTTAAAAAGCAAATGTGGAACCAGAAAACATGAGGCCTTCTCCATTTCTGAGGCATGTTTGGTGGCAACATGCAAAAATGATTGCTTTGTTGCAGCACCCCATATGGGGAACTTGCTGTCCCAAGAGGTTTGAGCATCTTCCACTTTGTGTTCCACCAGCACTTAAAGACTCTTCTTTTAGAGCAGCCTATGATTATGAGTTATTCTCTGGTTAGTACTGGCTCTCTGGACCCCATTTTTAATGCTGCTTCACTGAAACTCTGTTATTAAGGTTCCTCAAAGGGAATTGGTTGGAGGTCACATACAGCCAGAGCCAAGTAAACAAGGAAATTCCTTATTTCTATCCATGCCACCATAATCTCTCTCTTTCTCTTTATTTTCTATAAGGGAGAAGGTGTGAAGCAGGGGCGGGGGAAGAGAGAAATAGCTACATTAATCCGGTGACCCTATCCCTATCTTTCTGCTCAGATGTCCTCGACCTGGCAAGGGCAGGAAACCAGGAAGTTCTATTCACCACTGATAGAAGCACCACCTTTGTCCCAGCCTGTACAGCCTCTAGAGGCAATAGGAAAAAGGTGGCACAAGGGAAGAGATATATTCCTAGCCACTGCCGCCGCTGGGATACCAAGTTCTCCTGAAAAGAAATATTTTAGGGAGTTGCCAAAGTTATTGAGCCGCCATGAACTGGTTAACGTTTAGTTCAGTTCAACAGTGCATCTGGCTCTGGTGATCCTTATGTTAACCCATCTACATGTGCAAGCAAAGGATACGAGTTCATTTAGAAAAAGCTGAGTAGACCCTCAAGTACAATGACAATACTGATGGATTATGTTTTGCAATGACTGGCTCCAAGATGTAAATTCTGCTAGCTAATGCTTAATTGTCTACAGCGCTAAACAAAGACGTACTCCAAAAATGGGTACAGATTCATGGTCTCAGCAATTTGGGCAACAGTGTTTTTGTGGAATACCGAACCACAGAAAGCAGCACCTCAGTTTGCGGCTGAAAATAACTTCTTCAGAACAACAAAGTGGGTGGCAAAACAAAAAGTACACTGTAAGGCAACTAAGCGAATAATATGATGTCCACAGTAGATAAAGAGTTATAATTTCCAAAGTATATACTACTATAAATAAAGTTGGGGAGTTATTTGCTGGAAGAATGCATAGATTCAGCCTGCAATCACACAGCTACTATGTGTGAGTGCTGTAAAAAAAAAGAAAAGCTGTCTATTGCTTGACAGTAGACATACTGGCACCACATGCATTGTTTAGACTAAGAGCTATGGTGAATGTGTAACAGCAGCTCTAAAATACTACCCTCTTTGAATTTAAACTTCTTTAAATATAAAATAGCAACTATTCTCTTAAAAACACATACACTTCTATGATACAGAAACAGGACAAGGAAAACCATCTTGTCAAAGATTTCTTTCTGGGATTTCAGTAGTTTGTGGCTAGAAGCGTAAGCATTACATACTTTATTTGCCAGCAACCATCTCAAGTCACTGAAACTCACACCACTTTTTCTTTTGAGGAGGAAGTTAAGGAAAAATGAACACACACAAAAAGAAACTGTTAATAATCAGATAGCTTTGGTTATTCATTGTTAAAGAGAGAAGAGCTTGCAAGGGTGTAAGTCAGCACATCTATTTAACATATTTTACAAAGCTTAGGAATTCCATCCAGTGAGGAAAGGAACAAGTTACAACAAAACCTTTTTGTTATAGTTTACAATCCTGGTTTACAGACTATTTTTGAAACACGTTTTCCTTTAAATAGCTTACCTTTTGCACAGACGTTTAACCAAATTTATTTAACTTAAAGTATTTCACTTAAGTCCACGGTTATTACTTGTAAACTAGCTAAAGAATTATAAAGTTTCAAAGGCATGTTAGGGGACATGGGGGGCAAGTGTTTCAATCCTTCTCCCTCCTATTTTCTCATCTCCTGACCTCACAAACCAACCCTGCCTACCACTTCCAGTCTCTCCTTCCCGACCTTCAATAGCAACAACAACTTCAATGATGGACAGAAAGATAAGAAACTCTTCTCCCAGCTTCCCATCCTTTCATCCATCAATGTGGGGTTGTGTAGGGAGTGAAGTCTGCTTTACTCCAGTTGACTGTAGCAATTAGTGCAGATCCTCTGAAATGGACTGTGTTACCCACTCTTCAAGCCTTGTGCTCAGCTAGCAGACAAAGCACAGGAAATAGACCCAGTACCCATTGGAATGAGAATTCAAAGTGTAACTCTTTTTCTTTGAATGTGATGGAGTGTTGGGAAATAGCTGGTATGTATACAGTGATACCTCGGGTTACATACGGTTCAGGTTACATATGATTCAGGTTACAGACTCTGCTAACCCAGAAATAGTACCTCGGGTTAAGAACTTTGCTTCAGGATGAGAACAGAAATCGTGCTCCGGCGGCACAGTGGCAGCAGGCGGCCCCATTAGCTAAAGTGGTGCTTCAGGCTAAGAACGGACCTCCGGAACGAATTAAGTACTTAACCCGAGGTACCACTGTATTTTAATCTTATCTGACCCCACTGTTGCATGGCAAAATTATCTAAAACCAGAGACCCAGAGCCACATCTGTCTAGTTATTTCAATTCGGTCAGCTCTCATCTCCCTTCTGCTCCCCATACCTCAATTCCTAGAACTATCTCAAACCCTAACTTCCCATGAACAGCATAGAGATCTGTGGGAAGGGCCTCTCTCCAAAATCATTTTTCTCTCTTCTGTTAAGACTTGTTTTACTCAGTTTGCTTTCTACTCTACCCTGTTCCTTCACCCATTCTGTGTCCTGAGGCCCATCTGATGCCTCATGCAATTCCTACTAGAATGCAGGAGCACGTGTGACAGCAGCAGGAGATCATTGCCAGCAACACTATGAGCAGATTTAAAAAGTACTAAAAGCAATCTTTAGCCATAGCTGCCTGTTTTAGCTCCTTCCCTTCTTCTGGAGCCAGGACAAGCAGGAGAAAAATTATACACCTGTACTGCCTCATTAAGAGGCAGAGGGGTGAACAGGTTCCTATACTGTCATAGAAGCCTGTCTATGACATTAAATGCAAAGTATCTTTTATGGTCACTTCCCTTAGCAGCTGGAAAGAAAAGAAAAAACAGACTTTTAAGGCAATGTCTAAACCAATGATGAGATTGTGAAGTTTCAATATCTGAGGGTGAACTTGCCTGAAATACATGAATATTCAACTTTTATCACACATATTATATAATAATAATAATAATAATAATAATAATAATAATAATAATAATAATTTATACACTGCCCATCTGGCTGGGTTTCCCCAGCCACTCTGGGTGGCTTCCAACAATGGTCTGTTAAACATTAAAAGCTTCCCTAAACTTCCATCATGAATGTTTTACTTACTCGCCATCTACTTCTGGTCGCTTGCATACACAATGAAATTTGCCACCAAAATCTATATACAGATCATCTTCTGTGATGTGGAAAATTTCTCCAATGGCAATTTTGTCTTTGCAAGGTCCCATCTGAATTAAAGGAGAGCGCCTCAACATGGATGCAAAGGATTCCGCCTTCCTGGAAGGAACCTAAATAAAAAAATATTAATTTTTCTTTTAGTTACACATTTGGTGCGCCAGCTCATTCAACAAAACACTAAATAAGCATACTTTTGTTTTAGATCATTTGATTCCCAATCTAGAGACAACAATAGGCAGTAATAGCCTACATTCAATGATCCACCTATATAGCAGTGTTTCCCAACCTTTTTTGGGCAAAGGCACACTTGTTTCATGAAAAAAATCTCGAGGCACACCACCATGCCAGATGGGGAAAGGTCACTTTTTACTTATGTAAAAAAAAAAAAAAATAGTAACAGCATAGAAGGTAATGGTAGATGACTGTTAGGGTCTCCCCCCAAATGCAGAATTCTATTAATATCTTCCTTAGCGAGCTGCGTTAACCCCTGTAATGCTTTCTATAGAGTAAGCATAGGGGACACTGGGGGATGTGGAACCAAGGGGGCAGTGGGCCAAAAGAGTTCGGGATCTACTGCTTTAAACAGAAATAAGAGCCAGTGGGTTCTTCCTTTTTTAAAGTATCGTTTCAGCGGGGACAGCAGTCCGGATTTCCAAAAAGCGGCGCTTTTTTGCGTCTGAGCAAAGAAGAGAGAGAGGGGAAAAAAGAGAGAGAGATTGATTTGTGGCTGCGCAAAGGGGGGAGGAGCCCAGGAGTAAAAGTAGGAAGGACGAAGGGAGGGGAAAGGAAAGTTAATAGAAGGAAAGGCGGGTGGGAGAGAAAGAGAAAGAAAGAGGGAAGGAAGGGGGGAAGAGAAGTGGAAAGGAGGGAGACTGAGGCGGGGGAGAAGCGTCTGGAGAGTTGCTCCGAAGTTTGGGGGGCCGCGGGGGTGGGCGCGCGTCCCAGGAGGCGGAGGCCAGCCCGGGCTGGGAGCCGCGCCGCGGCCCGGGGGTGGTAGGCGGACCACGGCTCCGAGGATGTGGAAAGGGGACGGCGGCGCAGGGGGAGGAGACCCGCATGGCTAGGGCAGCGCGCAGGGGGAGGGGAGCGGGCCGGAGGCGGGCGAGGGGGGCCGCGATCCCACGCGCCGCGAACATGGCCTCCTTCCCCGCGGGCCCCGCCGAGCCCCCCGGCCGGGGAGGGCGGCGCGCCCCCGCCGCCGGAGGAGAGCAGAGGCAGGAGGAGGAGGACGAAGGCGCTGCCGAGGAGGCGCGCCAACTTCTGCCAACTTCGGCGCTCGCCCCGTCGCCGCAGGCTCCTCCCGGCCGAGTCACGTGGCCAGCGTGACGAAGCTGCTCTGGTGAGCCAGCAGCAGCGCAGCACACGGAAACGGTCCCTATTTATGTACTTGCACATAAGGGTGCTTTCGAACTGCTAGGTTGGCAGAAGCTGGGACTGAACGACTGGAGCTTGCCCCGCCGCGGGGATTCGAACCGCCAACCATGCGATCGGCAACCCCTAGGTGCTGAGGTTTTACCCACAGCGCCACCCGCGTCCCTAGTGCTGCATGGTACAGCATAATTTATCATCTCCCCACTTCTGATATAAATGATATACAGAGGATGTAATTGTACTAAAGTTACATGAAGAGAACTTTTAAAATAAGGTTGTCTACAACTGCTTGTCGTCCCCCCCCCCCCTGCACTGGATCAGGGGTAGGGAACCAAGCTTCTTCTGCCTAATTTTATGCTGATAGGGGAAGTCTGGAGAGAAAGTTGAAAAAGAAACGGGGGGGGGGGCAGTCAAGACAGACAGAATGGTGGAAAGCAGGGAATCCTCTCAAGTCCATCACATCTGACCTCTGGCAAGAGCAATCTGTTCCTCTCCAGGCAGAGAAAAGAGATGGCCTGGCATTTATAGCTAAATAAAAAAGATAGAAAAATGTAACTTATTGATTAGTGTCAAAAGGATGTTAAAGGATATGTTGATGGTTCAAAGGGGAGTCAAGAGAAAACTTGCTTCACCAGCAGATCAGTAAGCAATTAGGAAATAAACTTTGGTGCTCTGAGGTATACAAAAGTTAACCGTGGAAAAGAATGTATATGCTTGCTGCAAATAGTGAGATGATGCAACATTAGTTATGGGGGCGATCCGTCCAAATGTAACACTTTTAGGTCATTTTCAGTAGGAAAGATTTAAGAATGGGTTGCATCTCCCCCCCCCCCCCCGGAATGGCTTAAAATAGTGATTCACTTGGGTTGCACACCCTGTTCTATGCATTTGTTGTTGAGAACTGGCGCATCTGGGACTCCTGGGCCAGGTGAGAGGGAAGTTGGCTTTGCCTCTTGGCGGTTTGAGAAGCATCCCTGACCTTTGCGGGTGTCCACACACTTCCACGTCGCGCTCCTGGGATCGTGTGGGGACTAAGAGACAGCCGGAGGGGGATCTGGCGAGCCCCTGGGCACGATCACCCTCGATTACGGGGAGCAGGGGGCTCTTCTGAGGGGAAAGCGGAGCGCAAGGGGGGGGAGAGCGCGCTCCCCGCCAGAACCGAAAGGAAGAGCCGGTTCGGGGCGGGGGGGAGCCAGAGCAGCGGCTGCCCCCCTCCCGGCTCCCACGGGGCCTTCCGCCTGAGGGAAACCCTTTTCCCACCCCCGGAGAGCCTCGCGCGCGGGGTCCAGAGGGGGGAGGGGGAGAGAGGCAGAGAGCAGAGGGCGCGCACCCCCCAGCCACGCATGCGCGCCTCAGCCGCGCCTGCTGGGCGGTCCTTTCCCCTGGGCTCCGCCCCTCGCGACACAGGGCCGCTCGTCGCAGCGTCGTCCTGCGGGGCTGGCGCCGGGCGCGGCCACGGAGAGAGCGAGCGAGGAGCGAGAGCGCGCCCGCCCTCGGCTGGCTGACTGGCTGGGCCGGCGCGGCGAGGGGCAGAGGCGAGAGGCTGCGCGCGGATCCGGCGGCGGCGCGCCCCCGCCGCCGGAGGAGAGCAGAGGCAGGAGGAGGAGGACGAAGGCGCTGCCGAGGAGGCGCGCCAACTTCTGCCAACTTCGGCGCCCGCCCCGTCGCCGCAGGCTCCTCCCGGCCGAGAGCCAGAGGACGGCGGCGGAGCAGGAGGAGGAGGATCGGGTTTGGCGACGGCTGCTGCGTCCTCTCCAAGCGCGGGGCTGGCCTCTGCCGCGCCCGATCCTCTCCCCTCTCGCCACCCGACTCGCCCGCCTCCCTCCCACGGCACACCAGGCAACGTCTCGCGGCACACTGGTGTGCCGCGGAACACCGGTTGGGAAACACTGCTATATAGAGTCAAAAAACTACTGAAACTATTTTTTTAAACCTGCTATGTGGAGGAAAGACTGGGATTGAGTAATTCCACTCTCACACCAAATGAGTGATTGGTGCTGTCAAAACTAGCACGTCCTATCAACTGCTGTAATGATAAGCTGGGATAACCACCAAGGTGCCTTCTAGATGTTGTGAACTATTAACTCTTATCATCCCTGACCACTCTAGCTGGGGCCAATGGGAGTTTTAGCCCATAACATCTGCAAGGCACCATATTGGCTACCCCTCAGCCAAGGACATTTACTTGATCGGGACTGATTCTACTGAAGCTTCTTATCAAGGAAGTAGCACAGGCTGATATATGAATAAGCCTTTCAGTTGCACATGCAGTCCCTTCACTTCTGTGTCAGCAAGGAAACTAACTTATTTTGTTTGAACCAGCTTGGGAGCAAGCCAGAATATCAAACCAACTTCCAATCATGGTTTCCTATCCAGGCATGTTCCGAAGCTTTTAACCATAGTTCTCTGGTATGGGCAAAACAGGAAACCTGTCATGACCTCAGAGCCTAGTGGCGATCAAAACACAGAGCTGCAGATTCACCAGCTAAGTAGTCAAACTCTGAGCCTGATGTTGGTGTTCAGGGGATCACTAAATCCAGAACTGGGGGCAGGAGCAACATAAACCAGAACTAACAGAGCTAGGTCTGATGGAGATAGAAATGGAATCCTCATGGGCACCTTCTTCCCTGGGTCTGAAGAACCAAAGACCTCCCAACCCACCACGGAGGTCCAACAGGACAGAGAGTGCAGAAGCACTCATTGGAAGGCATTTTGGGTTAAATCTATATAGTTAGGTGCCACAAAGCTCCACTGCTCTAATGTGACTTCTTCTTCCTCTTCTCCCTCCTGCCTAGTGCCTCCTAAATGTGATCTGGAGGGTCCCTAACCTCCCAGAGCTGGTTTTGGGGACATGTAGGAGGCTGGAAAGGGATGCAGGTGGCGCTGTGGGTTAAACCACAGAGCCTAGGACTTGCTGATCAGAAGGTCGCCATATCGAATCCCTGCGACGGGGTGAGCTCCCGTTGCTCAGTCCCAGCTCCTGCCAACCTAGCAGTTTGAAAGCACGTCAAAGTGCAAGTAGATAAATAGGTACTGCTCCGGCGGGAAGATAAACGGCGTTTCCGTGCCGTGCTCTGGTTTGCCAGAAGCAGCTTAGTCATGCTGGCCACATGACCCGGAAGCTGTATGCCGGCTCCCTCGGCCAATAAAGCGAGATGAGCGCTGCAACCCCAGAGTCGGCTACGGCTGGACCTAATGGTCAGGGGTCACCTTAGGAACCTGGAAGGGACAAAAGAAAGGTGCATTGCACACACACACTGAAGTCTGTTGCACCAGCTGAGCTGCAGCACTACATATGAACCATCGTTCCTCTAAGGCAGTGGTGGAGAACCCTTGGGTATCCTGAAGGGCCAAATATTCCCTAATCCTGCTGTGAAGATTGCAGTTCTCATGAAGGGAATGGACCTTAGAAGAGGACTGAAGGAAAAAGCTCAGAAGGTCTCAGTCCACCTCTGTCACAGGCAGAGCTCTCTGAGGTTCTGCAACTGCTCACCTGCCCAGCCTTGTAGGCTACTTCAAAAGATCAGAGCAGGGCAAAACTATAGTTAATTGAAGACTTCCTGATTTACGTGTTCTTGCCACAAAGGGAGGAGCAAAAGGACCTGCCTGTATGCACACCAAAAGGAATGTTCATCACTTGGCTCAATTAAACTAAGATATGATCAAACTGCGCATTACCACAAGGCCAGATAAACAAGGAGCTGCTATAAAGTTACTGCCAAAGGGCAGCTTATGGTAGAAAAGCTAATTATGTAAATCTACCCTCAGAATTCTGTTGCCAAGTGTAGAGTTTCAATTTAGAACATTTTTAAGTAGCATGGTTAAGAACACAAGAACGTGTTGATATCAAGTAATGCTGAATGTTTGACGATATAGGACACATAAAGTACTTCTTCACACAACACAGGGTTAAAATATGGAATTCAATCCCACAAGAGACAGTGATGGCCACCAACTTAGCTTTAAGAGGATTGTTTGTTTGCTTGTTTCATAAAATTTATACACCGCTTGATTGTAAAAAAAACCCTCTCAATGCTGATTAGACAATTGCATGGAGAATAAGGATAAGGATATTGATGCTAGGCTACACAAGCAACTGGCCTGATCCTACAAGGCTGTTCTTATGTTTTCTTAACAGTGAATGAAGATGTAACATCCAGATATTCATATTTTCCTTACTTTCACAGCGATCATTCATGACATTCATGGTACAAAAAAATGGCATACAAGAGACATTGTCCTGAACCATCCCAATTTGCATCATCCTAGCAGCTAATAAAGCCACTAGAAAACAGGAAAGTTATCACCCCTCTAAGAAAGATATCCTAGTGGTGCAAATGCACAAAGCCAAGTAAGTGTCTCTGAGGTTAGGATGCCAACTCAACTGAGTCCTAGAATCCAGTCCATAACCAAGAAAAGAAAAGAGGATTTATGATAACAACATAGTTTTTCCCTTTAAGCCACGGGTAGCTAACCTTAGGCCCTCCAAATGTTGTTACACTCCAATTCCAATCATCCCCAACCAGCATGGGTAAAAGATATGTAACATTTGGAGGGCCAAAGGTTTGCCAACCCTGCTCTAAGTCTGCATGGCTGGAGCAAATACATAGATAAACTTTGAATGTTCATATATTACTTAATATAATATTGATAGAATGAATGAAAATAAGCATACTGTATAAAAAAGTGCAAACAAATTGAATAACAAGCTTTAAGTGACAAGCCAAGTGGAAACATATATTAGCACCATTCTGCTTTACAAGTACACAACCTCTCTCAAAAACTGTCATCAACATTGGGGTAAACAGAATTTTAAAAACCAAAAGAATAACTATGCTAGCACATATCAGCAATAACAGAAACTTCCTTCTACCTTAGAAACTACTTGGTTTATCTGACAAAAGATTTTGTACCATTATTTGGCACATGGTGGTCAATAAACATATTAGTGTATGTACATTTTATATGTATACACAAGCCAACAGCAAATAAAGTTAATAAGGTGAGAACTGAAGGTAATGAGAATACAAACACATTCTGACTCAGAAGAACAATATACAATGGACAATCTGAACATTTGCTGAAGCATGAAACCAAAAATATCACCTAGATGCTGAAAACACTAGACATTGATACAACCCAACCCAGTAAGAGACATGAGAACCACTCCTAGTCCTTGTTAGCACTGCTTAAAAAATAGCAGTCTGATGTGTTAGGCGAGCCGACAGAAAACAAACAGCAGGAGCAACCTAAGTGAAGTATTGACCTAGAATAATTTGTCAGCTAAATCTGGAGCCAAACTATTCTTATCCAAAATACCAGACCACTTGTGTGTGTCATCTTACAAACAAATCACTAGTTTTGAATTAGAAATAAAGGCAACTATAAATATTAGGCACTAACCAATAGCCAAATATGATGAGGAATTGCATATGAGTGGGCCAGCAGAGGGTAGATGGAGTGCTAACAATTAACTAACAATTTAAACATCCTTTCTCAGTTCCCACCATAGAAATCAAGTGGGCTGCTACAAGACAGAGCCTCCTCCTGCACATTTAGTATATAAATGCAGTTTTTCCTCCCTCCTCTGCCAGCGCCCAGTTTGCCATTAAAAAAGAAGAAGTACCCTTTGTGGGGTTATTTGCAAGTAATGCAGCAAGAATAAACACATGCATAAAATGAAGTTTTGCAAAGGTATGTTTTTATACATATCTGTAGCTCACACAAACCAGATATATGCAAAGAAAAGTATGCCATACATGCTACTCTAACCAATCTATTACCCTCTAACTGATCTCATACCTCTAACCTCTCCCCCTTTCTTTTCTTGTGTGTCACTTCTTAGCCTAAAGACAGGGCCTCATATTTTATGTACTTCGTTAATGTATTTGTCCAAGAAATATTCACCTCATTCTTAGACTTCTGGAGATTAAATATAGCTAGTTTGTAGCTCTGGAAAGTTACATTTTTTCCCTAACACATTAAGAAGCTGTTTGGAGAAGATTTGGGGCTGCTCCACAAAATTACTTTTCTACAGATTTAAGTGGGTCCAACGGTTTTTCAGTACAAAGCAACAAACCAGATTGTATATCTAGCAGCAGTCTGCAAGACCAGAGCCATATTTCCCAGCTGTCACAATCAGAAATATAGCCTGGTTCATATGCTATGCTTGTTTGAGCACACGTCTGAGGATGGCTGCAACTGTTTGAATACCCTAAGATTCCAAGCTGTGACTTGGAAAGGACTTCCAGGATCAAGCGCCACCTTCAGTCTTGTGTACAACTCCATTAAAAGCTAGGTTAAAAATATGTATTTGCCCAATGAAATGCATGTCTGGATTGTGCAAAATGATCCACTGAGAATTGTTAGAAAGTGCTGTTTCCTGAGAGGAACTAAAGAGAAAATAACAAGAGACTATGAGAAAAAGATTCCAACACAGACTGGGTATTTCTCTGTTCCTACTTCAAGCTATGAGTTTAAGTGTTAAATTTTATTTCTATAATTTTCTTTTCTAATTAAAACCTAAATATTGCATATTAGCTGATAAAAAAGAGCTAGAAACAAATACTGTGTTTTATATGCTGAATCTATGCACACTTATTCAGATTAGTTTGTGCGCTATGCCTACTTCAGTGTTGGTGATTCTTGAAGACTGCAGTCTCAAAAGCAAAAACTTATGCAGTCTTTTATTTATTTTGTCTGTTTATACAAAAATGTATATCCTGCCCATGGTGTTGTCTGTTTATATAGAAAAGTATAAGAAAATATACCCAAATGAAGGAGCTTGTATTCAAAAAATTTGGCTTCATTGTGAGTACTTATTCGGTTTCATCATGAATACTAAAAACCGACGGCCCAAAAAACCTGTGAGCTCTATTTTGTTCTGGTACTCGAAACAAATTCCTGGGCTCAGAATTATTTAATTCACAAGACCTATTTAAGCAGTCAAATTATGTGTGTGTAAACAACCAGGCTGATGGGGGGTGGGCCACTGCCAAGCCCTGACCACTTTGATCTTGTTTACAGCCCTCCACATATTTGACAGAGGTCTGAAGCTCGGAGAACTCTTTTTTCATGGAGGTTCCCTGAACAACAAAACAGAATTTACATGTGAGTAATCTAAATGCCCAAATTAGTGTATGTCTCACAGATCCACCACTCCAGTTGGTGGGTAGCAGCATTCTAGTAGAAATCTATTCAGTAGATTCTACAAGCTTGAAATCTGCTCATCCCTATTTTACACTACCTACCAAGGCTGCAGCCATGTACACTCTGACCTGGGAGTAAGCCACATTGGGCAATAACCAGGGCTTACTCCCAAGTAAACATGCACAGACTCAGATCTTCCCGTCTTGGAAACCAGTCCCGCTACGTTCGACGAGCTTAAATGGTAAATGTACCCCTGACCATTAGGTCCCGTGACCGACTCTGGGGTTGTGGCGCTCATCTCGCTTTATTGGCCGAGGGAGCCAGTGTACAGCTTCAGGGTCACGTGGCCAGCATGACTAAGCCGCTTCTGGCGAACCAGAGCAGCGCACTGAAAAGCCGTTTATCTTACCGCCAGAGCGGTACCTATTTATCTACTTGCACTTTGACGTGCTTTCGAACTGCTAGATTGGCAGGAGCAGGGACCGAGCAACGGGAGCTCACCCCGTCGCGGGGATTCGAACAGCCGACCTTCTGATCGGCAAGTCCTAGGCTCTGTGGTTTAACCCACAGCGCCACCCCTGTCGCTTACCTACAAGCAAATGTGGAAACATAAGGCTACAACTCTCTTGTGTATTTTACCAGGGGATAATTAATTACTCCATATAACTCTGCGGGACCGGCTTCCGAGTAAACGCGCACACACGTGGCCAGGCAGTACCTCTCAGAAGTAAATGCGAGAGGGAAAAGAGAGGCAAAGAAGGGACTGGGAGGAGGGGAGATTCCCACACAAAAAAGCATCCACTGACACACATCCACTAGCAGGGCTGGGTTTGTCGCCCTCCGCCCCGGAACAAACTCAAGCCATGCTAGAAGGAAGCAGGGGGAGGGTAAGAAGGGATGCACGTCCGAACGCGCCGCACCTCGCTTCCGCCGCTTCCTGGCCCCGAAAGACCTTGGCGCCGCCAGCCAACTGCCGTTCCTGTAGCCCCGCAGAGGACTCGCGCCTCTACCAAAGAGGCTCTCAGGTGTCTCGCGACGATAACGGCCGCCGCCATGGCAAACACCTGCCACGCGCTTTGCAGTCAGCCAAGCTCCTCCTGCGCCGGAAACGGTCCCTTCTCAAAGCCCGCCCCCGAGAGGCAGAAAGGCTTAAACGTATCTGGGCCTCACGCCGGAAGTAGCCTAGGGAGGCACAACCCTTCTCACTGCAGTTCCGCCCCAATGAAGTTCCGTAGCAACCAACCCGCGCGTCAGCGACGGCCGTTGACGCCCGCCCCTTCCCTTGAGGAGAAATCACGCCAGGAACCATCTCGTCACGTGGCCGACCACGCTCGCGAGGCGGAAAGGAGCTTAAGTGTCTTGGCTTTGTGAACGCCGACAGCCTGTTGAGAGAGAACTGCGCATGCGCTTAAGCCAGACAGCAAGCTTGCTTATTTACTTATGGGAGCTGTAGCTACCAGTTACTTAATGGGCCATTTAGACATTGTAGAATGTAGATCCTTATATAGAAAGACACGAGGGAGGAAGGAGCAACCTCTGGAACTTAAGAGCAGAAATGCAAAAAATAAAAAAATGGGGTGGGGACGAGGACGGGGGGGGGGGTTGAACCCCAGAATAGCTCACTGTAGATGCTGACCAAGGGTGGAAGGAAGAAGAGGGCAAAGTGAGGTTTGGAGAATCCTGGAACAGGACCTGAAGCTCCACACAGGAGCATCCCCACACTGCAACATTTTGTTGCAGATCTCACCTATGACAGGGTATAGGGAAAATGGAGAATATGCAGAGCTACTGTCTTTTTTATTTTATTTTGTCCTATATCCCACAATGTAAAATCATTCTAATGCTACTTAAAATAGCAGTAAAATTATACCAATAGTCGTACCTTGGTTCTCAAACGTTTGACTTCTGAAAATGTTCGAAAACCAAGATGCAGCTTCCGATTGGCTGCAGGAGCTTCCTGCACTCAATCAGAAGACGTGTCGGACATTCGGCTTCCAAAGAACATTTGCAAACCGGAACACTTGCTTCCGGGTTTGTGGCGTTCAGGAGCCAAAACGGATGAGTACCAAAGCGTTCCGAGAACCAAGGTACGACTCTAGTCTACAAACATTAGCCCCAATGAAGCCACTTACTAGTATGTATATTCCACCTTTTCAAGAAGCTTAAGGTACCATCCCCGATTCTGTCCCCCTTTATTCTCATGACAAGCTTATTGAAATACTTTATTGTCATTGTACAACTTGTACACAGTGAGATTACACAAGCACCCCCCCCCCCCGTTTTCTTAGCCTTAATTCCCCTAGTTTACCTGAAAGTCAGTTGCCCTGTTGTTATCTTTTCATTCAGCAGCCTAACAACCCAGATAGAAGCTGTTCTTTACCCTGTTGGTGTGACTAATCATGATTCTATATCTTCTGCCTGAGGGCAGATCAAGAAAGAGCTGGCCAGGGTGTGAATCTTCCCTGAGAATTTTCCTTACTCTCCTGAGGCAACATTATGAGGTACATGAGGCTGAGATCAGGGCTAGCACAAGAGATTTCACCACCACTGCCACTCTTACTCATCCACTTCTCCTACTGGCCGTGGTTATAGCTCCTTCACCTGAGTTACTTTGTTTTGTTGCTGCTAGATTGGTGGAGAACAATTGCTGGGAACAGCAAGTGGGGAGAGTGCTATTGCATGCAGGTCCTGCGAGAAAGAATTGCTGGACTAATGGGCCATTGGCCTAACCCAGCTTGCTCCTTTTTATGACCCTCTTGAGCCAGGCAGGCAAGATGTGTAGTCTTGTCACTGTTAAACCAGCAGTAGCATACCAAGAAGAAGAAATCTCCTTACAAACAATATGCCTGCTTCAGTCTGCCCAATGGTATGCTCAGTTTTGTATATAGCTTTTGACCAGCCTCTATAGATCAGGTTGCCATGAGCATATACCCCAGGCCTCTGGTAATGGCCCCTGAACCGAAAAAAGGTTCTCCAATATTGTGCTGCATTTTGGAGAAGACTAAAACAGAGCTAGATTTGTTGTGCATATTGCGCATGTTGTGCTCCAAAACCCAGTGTTACTTGAGAGACATCACCACTCCTCTCTAAGGCCAGAGGGGTGCATGTGCCAGAGGAAGTAGGGGAAGGGTGGGTAACTATCACAAATGGCTCCAAGTATGGATCTGTTAGTTACTATAATGGGAGTTCTTAAACTGAAACTGTTCTTAACCTGAAGTACAACTTTAGCTAATGGGGCCTCCCGCTACTCTGTTTTAGTCTTCTCCAAAATGCAGCACAATATTGGAGAACCTGTTCTCATCCTGAAGCAAAGTTCTTAACCCGAGGTACTATTTCTGGGTTAGCAGAATCTGTAACCTGAAGCGTCTGTAACCCGAGGTACCACTATACAAGGGTCTACCACATGAATTTGAAATCTAGGTAAGTTCTAAGTCAACTTTTGAAGAATAGTGTCAAATACTTTATATAAGCAGGTGATATAGGTTGGTGCACTGCACTGAATGTTAATCATAGTTTAAGTATAATGAATCACACCACCTTGAATTGTATTATGTTTGCTATTTTCCATTGCCCTGATACTGTTTTATTAAACAGGACTAACTTCAAGACAAAAATGGGGGGGGGGAGAAATTGTTGATTCCCAAGAATTTGTGCACAGGCGTCTAACCCTATGGCACTAGCAGAGCAAGACTGTAGAGGACTATAGTTATGTACTGTTCTTGTGATCCTTCTGTTACCGAAAAATCGGGATATTAAAGTAACAGAAGTAGATGCTTGGTTGGTTTCAGCACAAGACATAAACCTGCCTGACACATTACTTTTTCAAAAGTTTAGAAAACAAAACGCCCTCTTGCTGTTGTAAATATAATGGTTTAGCTCAATATCTTCATTTAAAATAGTTTGTTCAAGTGCTTCCACCTTGTGGCTACTGTGAGACTAGCCTATTTTAGGTATGATTAAAAGGTA
This sequence comes from Podarcis melisellensis, assembly GCF_964234715.1. Classification (NCBI taxonomy): domain Eukaryota; kingdom Metazoa; phylum Chordata; class Lepidosauria; order Squamata; family Lacertidae; genus Podarcis; species Podarcis melisellensis. The sequence continues at coordinate 29,659,127 of NC_138539.1, read as the reverse complement.
AAGGTACTCCTGACTGATAGGTCTTGTCGCCGACTCTGGGGTTGCGCGCTCATCTTGCTCTATAGGCCGAGGGAGCCGGTGTTTGTCCGCAGACAGCTTCCAGGTCATGTGGCCAGCATGACTAAGCTACTTCTGGTGAACCAGAGCAGCGCACAGAAACGCTGTTTACCTTCCCGCCAGAGCGGTACCTATTTATCGACTTGCACTTTGACATGCTTTTGAACTGCTAGATTGACAGGAGCTGGGACCAAATAACGGGAGCTCACCCCATCGTGGGGATTCGAACTGCCAACCTTCTGATTGGCAAGCCCTAGGCTCTGTGGCTTAGACCACAGCGCCACCCGCATATGATTAAGTTCCTTATATTTAAAACAGTGTGTAAGACCTAAATATTTTTGGAGACAGAGTAAGCGTTTTAGGTGAGGGACAGGTAAGTATATCAACACTCAATAACAATCAAGACCCAAAGCTTGACACCCAATTCTCTGGACTTTTTTCTCCCAATCAAATCCTGGAATTCCAGTACTTACTTGGTATATGACCATTCTTTGAAACTGAAAATGGATCCAAACTGAAACTGATGTCCAGACATGACTTTTGAGAATGTGACCTAAAACAGCATCCCATCACAATATCTGGGTGCCCAGGTTGCATCAGTGAGCAAAATGCTCGCTCCTCCTCCAACCCCATCTAGAAAGGAGGTGCTCTCTCAAATGCATATTTAGAAGCTCTAATTGAGATCTTCATTTGAAAAGGATAACCTTGTTTAAAAGACACAAGCCAACTCAAAGTAGCATTTTACATTTGAGAAGACAATGCTTTTATTTTAACAAGTAATCAAGTATTGAGGCTAAATCTGATATGCTACAGAACGCTGTCAAATACAGCAAAATTGCTTAATAGGCATTATTTGTGGCAGCTCCGGTGCAGCTATAAAGATGAAGCCTAAGTTGCAATGCACCTTTTAAGAATGTGTTCTAGTTCATTTCAAGCTTTGTGATTAATGTGGCAAAACACTTCTCCTAAATATAACCTTACAGTGTGCCAGAAATTTGTCTAATGCAGGCACATAGTATACATACAAGGTGGGAGTGCATTTAGCTTCTAAGAAGCCAAGTCTTTTTACAAGATCAGCAACAGGTTTTAGTTAAGAGAACATTTTTAAGCATAGAAAGAGTTGACCATGCTCATTTTTGTATTTCCAGGCTGTGAGATTGCCCACTTTATCTTATTCCAATCTTCCACTGCAGCCAATTCAGAGCTTGGGTCTATATTGCCTACATTCCAATGTGCATTTCCCTCAAATGGAAATGCATAGCCAACTTTGCACTGTTGGTACCATACACTTAATTTATTGATTGATTGAGAGGGAGGAGTGTTATAAGCAGCAGAAATAACATGGACTTTTAGTCGAATGTTCCTTTTCATCAACTAGCAAGCGGAAGGGAGCAACCATTTTATTTTTATAAGTATGGTGCCTCTAAACCACTCCCTTTGCAGTAGGCTTTCAGCCTATATAATTTATGTTAACAGCCTGCCTCATTTTACATTTTGGAAGTCAACTTCTAATACCCAGGAGAAAACATCATCTCTGCTACTTCAGTTCAGTTCAGAGAAGTTTACTATCAGGATTTTTATTTTTTTAGGGAAACCATAAAAATAGTGAATGTTTGTTGGAATCGCCCTACTTTCAGTGTCCACTTACCAAGACCACAACACGTACACTGAGAACTTAACATTGCAATATCAAAGCAAACTTATTCTGCCTGTGGAACCTCTTGCAACAAAACCAGTTAAAGGTACACACTTAAAACAACAATGAAGTTTTCAAAGGTTTTGGCAGTGAATTAAGTATGAAGAGACATGGCATGAAGCAACTGCTATTCGTCCCAGCATCCATCATATACAGTGTTGAGTTTCCCATTTCTAAACCTTTTGTAAAACCTTAATGATTTCTTTGGACCAGAAATAAATCTTTTTAAATACTCAAAATGCATAAAAATTCCCCATCCCACAGATAACATAGGCAAGAGTGTATTTTACGGTTTCAAAAATACTCTGAACCTATAGAAACGATTTACATTGAACAGCTATAAAGCTAAGTGCTAAACAGAAGGACATCCTGGAAGAGTCTACAGCAGAGAGGTGTTGTGCTTCAGCATTTGCTTGCAGCATCTGGCAGTGGGTAGCACAAGGAAGGCAGGACAATCATTGAGTCTCCTCTTCAGTCTGCTTTGTAGTAGCTTCTGTGGCACTGGCATTGGCAGCAGAGTTCAAGACCTCTCCAAAGTCACCCCCAGCAGGCTTGGTTCCCCCAACCTTATACTGAAGAGAGATTTAGAGACTTCAGATTACACTCTTTAGAAGTTAAACTGCAATTATGGTTAACAGCCTATGGCTATATACCCAAATATTATTTCTCTCTGTCTCTCTGTGCAATCCAAATTTAGACAGCAAGGGAACCCAGGTGTCTCACAATTATGAGACTTCCTTCTCCCAATGTCCAAAGCAGAAGCCTGAATACAGAATAATGTTGTTCTTCATGCAGTAATTAATGGGGCAATTTAAAATCCATTATGTATTTCTATTGGGAACAGTCTCAGTTCTGAGCTTTCAGAAAACAGGCTGATACAACTGAATAAAGTGTGTACACATGAGCACCTTAGCATACAGATTAAGTTTAGCCCCAGCAATAGTAGAGGAAACTTTGTAGTAAAATACCAGAGGTAGATAAATGATATAATCCCCAATTTGACGTGCAACATGTTAAAACAACCATATCTGTGCCTTATAGATAAGGTAGAAAGATGGTTATGCCAATTTGCATAATTATGGTTGCAGAAATGCTACACCTGGACAGACATACTAAAAAAAAATCCAGTAAGGTCAGTAGCTAAAATGCTGCCCAGTAAGATTTATTTTCTTTGCTTTCATGAGTTCTTTTAAAAGACACATAATAATAATGATATTACGGGTGTACAAAATTTATATAAATCAGTTATAATTTTAGTAGCCTACCTTAAGCATATCCTCAGGGTGTAGGTGCACACAAGGCATTGCATAAGCTAATGTCCTAATTCAATGCAAGTTTGACTTCCTGAGAGTTTCAACTGTGCTTCAAATTGGTATATGGGGAGAGAAAGGGGGAAACTAACACTGTCCTGCTAATGCATTTCTCAGGCTGTTTTTACTGAGCACACTTCATTCTGGTCCCCTTAAGAAACAATAACCTGTCCTCTGTTTTCTCTTCCAACAATGCAGAAGTTAAGCTTTATTTAGTTCCCAACAGTGTGGTACTGCTAGTAACAGATAGGTAGCCGTGTTGGTCTGCCATAGTCAAAACAAAAAAAATTCCTTCCAGTAGCACCTTAAAGACCAACTAAGTTAGTTCTTGGTATGAGCTTTCGTGTGCATGCACACTTCTTCAGATACACTTCTCACTATATAGAAGGGTCTGGAAACTTCTGTTTCAGTGTATCTGAAGAAGTGTGCATGCACACGAAAGCTCATACCAAGAACTAACTTAGTTGGTCTTTAAGGTGCTACTGGAAGGAATTTTTTTTGTACTGCTAGTAGACACCATAGTAGTTAAATGTTCTCCATTGTTCCAAGGAAGCAGAATACCTACAGATCAAGTATTCTTAGAAATCTCAGCTAATTTTTAAATTTTATTTTAAGAATGAAGTTTGTCGTTAGATTTACCTTTAAGTTTTCCACTTTTTCTTCAAAGGACTTGAATGTTGGGGAATTTCTATTCAGGAAAGAAAACAAGAGTTACATTTCTTGTTTGGCCTTAGAAAATGTATATGCAATGGCCAACCACTTAAAGAAAAGCTTGAAGAGCAGAACAGTACTTTTAAGATGCAGCTATGGTGCCAGTCAGTAGCCTGGAAGATTCCAATTATACAATTTCCTTTTTTTATATTTCATTATTTTCCAGCCCAATCCTATACACCAGGGGAGGGGGAACTAGATCTGGCCAGTGGGCCAGATTCTGAGACACACGCTCCCTGGGGGCACTTGCCAGACAAGTTGGGCCACCCACCTCAGTCATCTGTTGTCAGATTAAACATTTCTGTTTACAGACCAGCTTAACCTCAAACTGGGCTGCAAAGAAAGTTCTGTGCAGCTGATCTTAGTAAGAGCTTCAGTCAGCACCAATCAGTTGAACGCTGGAGTGTAGCCTATCCCACCTTGCATTTGGCACCAAATATATAATACACCAAATGAAAACCCCAATTGCCAAGAAGCCATAGGCAGCACACTTTAAAGCTCCCAATTATTCCTTTATTTTATTTAGGTTTGTTTCTCCACCCCCTACAACAGACATCATATACAATGCTATGCGTCACATACGATACCGTGTGATGTTCTCCACAGCTGGTATTTGCAGTTATGCAGAAGCACATAGGTCAAATGAACCTATCTATCTATCATCTATCTATCTATCTATCTATCTATCTATCTATCTATCTATCATCTATCTATCTATCTATCTATCTATCTATCTATCATCTCCTTTCCCACCTTCCTTATTCTAACAGAAGTCCACAGAATCAGTGGTGACAACGCAGGGTATGTTCCTGCTTCAATACAAAATGGCATTACTCAAACACTCTATATGGGGCAAGTCAAATACACCCTTACCTGTTTTAAATATGCATTTGCAGCAATCAATATTATTTGTCCCTGCTTACATTAGAATAGGAACTGAAACTTAATGCAATTACATACATTACCTCATAGCAGGCATGCTAATTGAATGTTGTAGACAACGTATACTACACGGCAGCGTTAAAAGAAAGGAGAATCAATCAGATTATGAGGAGACGTGTGCCATGTCCCTGCCATTTCGTGTAGCAAAACATTATCAGAATATTTATCCAACACACTCAAAACAGGCATGCAAATCTGTCACCATGCACCACTAAGAGGCAAGCAGTAGCAACATATAAGCACATCATGCTAGGTTAGTAAACAAACTCCACAGGGTGGTTCTTAAAGTAACTGATCAGATTTAGTCAAAAATGCCAAACGTTACAGATTAATCAGATGGGTGTAAACTTCAGGAGTAAGTACACCCAGAATTTTAAAACCTTAACCTAGGGATATAAACATGATTCAGCATATTAGTCAATATCAATGTGTTTTCAGAATGGGGCCAATCAGCTTCTGCCAAAAACCACTCCTCTTTTTATATTAGCACTTTATGTTCATGTTCCTTATAGTACATTTATGTTCATCCTCACAACCATCCTACAGGATATACCAGGCACCTATTATTTTATCTGTTCACCCAGCCTGGAAAAGTGCAAGGAAGAATCGGATCTGGACTATCAATAACTATACAGTGGATCACAATAGCTTTCAGTATACTAATAATGCTTGTTCCTTCAGCAACACAGGAGTAGATAATGCCTAGGGGCAGTCACTACACTGTTATGGTGAGCTGTTACTTTATAGGCCGTTAGATGCTGCCAAGCCTATCCAGATTTAGTGATGCGGTAGTTAAACAAGTCAGTTTTATGACATGTTCCAGATGATCAGGAAGCTAAAACAAAGCTATAGAAAGCTATCAGTTCATAGCAAGGGACAGGTTGTTCTACAGAAACGCTTTCCATCTAGAGAAAAAGCAAAAATGGTTCTCACTTAAGCTGGTCCAAATGTTTCAATTATGTTCCTATATAAACTATTTCTATATACAGTTTGGGCAACACCAATTAGCCTGCCAACTACTAGCTACATAGGGTTGAGTCCAACTAAGTCATGATTAACTTCTGAACTGATTTCAGTGGGTCTGCTCAAAGAGTATGATTTAGCGGAATACAAACCATGGTTCACACTGTAGGTTGTCTTCTACCTTGCAGTTTAAGTAACTGGGTCATATTTTAACATCTGATTTTTTTTAGCCTTGTGAAGACTGCTAACAGCTCCTCTGAATGCTTGGGCATAGAGAACCAAAACCCCACCACCTACATAACAGGAAGTTGGCATTCATACCACCACATATACCCCAAAAGTATATTCACACATGCACCTCTAACTCACCACATCATTTCCCCCAGGTGCATCAGTGCTTAACCCAGGCATAGGCAAACTCAGTCCTCCAGATGTTTTGGGACTACAACTCCCATTATCCCTGACCTGTTAGCTAGGGGTGATGGGAGTTGTAGTCCCGAAACATCTGGAGGGTCGAGTTTGCCTATGCCTGGCTTGACCTCTCATTTTCACCTTTTAACATCTATTCACTTTCTTGCCCTATCATCTTGGTTGCCACTTTCTCTCACACATAAGCTCTTTTCTGTTTTCCTCTTCCTGATTTCCCAGCTGTTCTGCTCTTTGGTGATGAAGCAGTCTCAGGGTTGTCAGGTAGTAGCCCCAGTTCTGCCGCTATCCCTGCATCCCCTTGACCTATATTGCCACAGATCCAATTTCCCTCAAAAGTGCTGCACAATCATTGACAACAGAACTGGAAAGAATACAGCACACTTTCCACTTGCTTAGGGCTGGGATTTGTAGCAGGTGTTTAAAGACAAGCTATCCTTCTTGAAATGCTTACTGCAGCTACAGCACACCCCAAGGGGGCATAGCTCAGTGGCAGAGCATTTGCTGTGCATGCAGAATGTGCCAGCATCAATCCATTGCACCTCCAAAGTAAGGCTGTGAGAACCCTGCCTGAAATCCACTGCTGGTCAGTGTAGACGACACTGAACCTAATGTACCAACTGGTTATGATTCAGTATAAAGAAACTTCCAATGTTTCTAAAGGAATATAGTGCCCAGCGTTGCAAGTGAGCAATAGTCAAAATTGCTAAGAATTAAAAGGTAAAATGTTTTTTGGCTATTGTGATCCTGCACAGGGAAGTTCAGCAGACACATCGTTTGCTTTTCATTCTTCCAGTGCCGCCATCCAAAGGAGGATTATCTTGCCTCTGTTCTTGTTTGGTGCCCGGGTATCTCACTGTGGAGGCAACAGAAATCTCCCTCTTCAGATGTTCCACTGGAAGAATGTGTTATGTGCCCAGCACTATCCCCTTCTACTTTCCCCAGCAGGTCTGGAACATTCAGTCATATAATAGAAGGAACTAGAGAGGGGACAGGAAAAATATCTGAGTTTTAGGTAAATAAGAAAAGATATTGCTCATTTCTGTGCTGAAATTCTGCTCCAGTAAAGTAGAAGAGTATTATCACTGCACAAGTGGAAGTCCTTGCACAGGGCTTCCATGGTTGAATCCCACCCACCAGTGTGGTTTGTGCTAGGGGCAACGAAACTGTTCTCGCTAAGACTCTCTTAACACTAACTACAAAGTCAATCTGCTGTTATTTGATCGTTGGTAACATTCCCTTGAAACAGGCTATTCAATATGTTTTAAGTGCTCAATCCAGGGGAAGCTTGGTTCATAGGAACTTGCAAAAATTAGTAAAACAATTCAAACCAACATATGTAACTATCAAATAACAGGTCTAACATTTCTGGTACATCTTGTAATTGAGAGGTGGCAAAACCTGGTGTAGACCTGACCTCTGAGAAACCTGGTCTATCCCTCTGTTTGGCTCTCAACAGGTAAGGCACCTGTCCATGGATGGATGGGTGTGGTATCCAGACAGCATCCTTCCACTCACCACAGAAACCCTCTGTTCTTTCCCTGGCTCCCTTCACCTCTTCCATTCCTTATTTAATTGCATTGCTATTGCAATCAACTTCACAGGGCTCTCCCCCCTCCCCTGAATTTCACATATTATATATGGCTAACAACATTGAAGTGCCCTTCAGAGTTGCCATATGCTACCTCCCACGTCTTTTCCACAAATGGGTCTTCTCTGTGGACAACTTCATTGGATATAACCTAGTATTTCTAATAATCTATTAAACACTTTTTTTAAAAAAAAGTTTTTGTGGTGGGGAAGGAAAACTACTTTAGCCCTCTTCAAGTTACCCAGTATTATGGTCAGTCAGGAGCTATTCACTAGACAACAGAAAGACTACTTGCATGCTCTACAGCAACTTTTCACAATCTTACCTAAAGGAATGTGTAAATGCGTGCACTCTGTAGGACACCAAGCAAACATTTAAAAATAAAGAGAAAGTTCCAGTATAAACACACAGGGATTTTCACAGTAAAAGTAGTGAGCTTGAGCTAGTACACTTATATGTTAACTGACTACACTCCAGAAGAAAACGCAGCAACAGAAGTGAAGGGTTCGTTTTCTGCAATGAAATCTAGCTCTGAGATTCAGCAGTTCCAAGGAAATATTGTGCAATTAAATGCAAGTGATTTTAATTCTGAGTGAAGAAATCTGAGTGCAAGCACCCACAAACTGAAATAAGAAAGATGCAAATTTTTGTGTCGTCTACACAAAAAGCAGCCCAGAGTGTAACGAAGAACCCAAACTTGGCTTAGTGCAGGCTCCCAAAGAGGAAATTGCAGCCACTTTGCCCCTCCCCAGTCCTTTTTTGCTGCCATGTTGAGCTGGACAGAACTAAGCCAAGCTTAAACACAAGCCCAGATTGGGACACCATGCTAAGCTCCCTGTATATTAGCCATGGAGTGCAGCCAAAAGCAAGCTGGTTACTGCTTGTTTAATGACATGTCCAGGTTCGGGTGACATGCTAAGCCAAACCTTATTGCAGTGCAACAGCTATAAAAGGGCCAAGGAGGAGCAATGCGACTGCAAGCTCTTCAAGCGTCCACATCTTCATACATTCATGTTCAGTCAAATTTTGGCTTAACTTGACATGCAAACCAGGTCACTGTGCGGCTGCTGTTATACCATTAGGTTTCATCACAAGTTCCCACAACCACTGCTTTAATGAAGAAAAACAATTGGGTCCTTCAACCTCAGAAACAACGCAAATATTTTAAATCTTAAAAAAATAAAAAAATAAAGCTTCCAGGATATAGAATCCAAAGTTACAGCTCACACATGCTCTGCTAAGGATACTTAGAGATGTTACACAACCCAACACAAGCACGTTCCATCCCTCACCCCCAGAAAACCTCACCAACAGTACAAAACATATAAACAGAATAAAAGATGAGAAGTTTTGTAAGGCACAATTCTAGGAGGGGAGTTAGTTTTCACAAAAATGCAGGTACTCAGAACGTTCCTGATTTATTTCTATGTGCCTGGGATTCATGCAGCTCTCACATGCTTGCTTTCGGTAGCTTGATGGCTACTTTCTTTCCCGGTGTACAAGTAACCGAAGAAGAGAGAACATGCAACTTGTTTAATCCCATTCCAACTGATGTTTTATTCCCTACTACCTACCCTCCAACATGATTACATCAAGAAAGGAACATCTAGATGCAGGAGCTCTCCAGGATTAGTCTTATCAATTCAGTGCAGTACCGGCCCAACTATTAGGTAGGTTGAGGCGGCGTGCTTCAGATTGCAGATTTTGGGGTTTCGTTAGAGAGAAGCACAATGTAGCGATAGCTTTGTTAACACTCGGGAAGGAAATGCAATTTGCAGTCTCAGGCACCTAATTATCTTGGGAAGTGAACTGAATAGGAGGAACCAAATCAAGACACATTGGGAAGATGCAAGTCTCAATGTGGATCACTATTAGTCCATTCAATCGACTGGGGACCATTTCACATGTAAGTGGCACAGTCCCCACCCACCCATTAAAAAAATAGAATGCCATTAGCACAAGGCCAGAGTAGTTCCCTGCTTGTTCATGTCAAAATAAATAGCTTAGTTATAGAATCAAGCTGTCAGTTCCCAGCTGCAATCCACAAACTCTGCACTCCTGGAAGGATTTGCAATTTTGTGTTTGGCACTGTTGAAACCCTATGCAGTGTAAACAGATACTACTACAGGCGAGGGGAAAATTAAAGTCATACTTCACATCTTCCAACTTCTTCGTTATTGCAGAGCCAACTGTTGAGAATGCAGCAGAAGCTTTCTGCCCAGCTTGAGACAGTGTTTCTGATGTCTTCTTATACCTAAATAAAAAAAAAAGAGTCAACCTATTATCACAATTCTCAAACACCTGCACCACAAGTGTTGGAACAGGCATACGTATTACTTTGCTCCTAGTGCACTTGAAATTAAGAAGTCATGCATTGCTAGTAAGGCAGCTTATGTAAGCTTCTTCAATCCTTAGCATTTCCAGTGAACACTAGCTTCGGTACATCAAATTTATCTGAAAAGTTAGCTTTTGTATCCTGCATCCCTTTCCTCTATCAAAATGAGAGAAACTGGGTTTAGAACTCTTTCCTCTTTTTTTGTAAAAGTGGCATAACTAACAAGGCACAACAAGGCATCTATAGGAGAGCACAATGAATAACTGATTTGGTTTAAAATTGAAAAGGTTTGCCAATAACACATCTCTTTCGCAACACACATGGCAAAATATTTGCTCCACGATACAATTTGTGTGGTAAGAAAACAGTTGGGAGAGTTGCCTCATCTTCCTATCAGACTTAACCAGAAAAAGTTCTAGAAAATTGCAAGACACCCAGGTTCTTTTGTCTGAGATGATGGTGCCAAAATGCCATATTGAGTCTTTTACACACAGTTGCATTAGGTGTTTTCAGCAACTGTAGCATACCACAAAAAATGAACCATCTGACCACACGTTCAACACACATGCTTAAGAGCAGGGACAGGAAGCTGTGGTCCTGCAGACGATATTTAAGTGCTAAACCAACTGTATCTAGCCCAGCATTCTGCTCTCACAGTGGACAATGAGGATGATAAATTGATGTAATGTTGAGATGTGTGTGTTTGTGGTGTAGAAATGAAGAAAGTATGTATCTGACTCCATTTATCAATTGCTTCCCATAAAATACATTGGAAGTGTTTTCACAATGAAAACATCAATGTTCAAAAACAATTGCAACGGCCTTCTCACACCCACAATCTCACAGACAACAAAAAAAACAACACACTGCCTCCAATATATGTGTGTCGAACTACAGCTTAACCCTGACCAATGGTCATGCTGCCAGGGATTGATGAGAGTTGTCGTTAAACAACGTTGGAAGAGCCAGATGCTTAATGGTATGACAATTTTAACCAACCCTAGAAAGAAGCTCCCTTCTGCTTTGACTAAACCTTAATTTCTTATTAAGGACCAATTTACAAAGTTTTCCTAGCTCAGACTTCATGCGAAGTGTCTGAATGCTCTCCCACCACCGAGGAGAATCCAGGTGTACAGAAAACTAACATTTCAGGAAGAATGGTCTCCTCTGAATGGTCCTGCTGAAACCCTCGCTACAAAAATATAATCTGCCATCACTAGATCCTGAAACAAAGGCCTCTCAGAAAGCCCACCAAATTCAGCTGATGAGGAAACTCAAGCCCATCCCTTGCATTCAGGCAAAATAATTTAAGTGAAGAAACATACGCATTTGTTGCTGTGACATCTTGCCACCCTTTGGAAAGGTTCTGCCTCAGCTCCTGCAGCGAACTGATCCCCAGTTTTCTCTTTATTTCTGCTAGATGCTTCTCTTTAGCAGCTAGTACCTGTGACAAAGTCTGGATTTCTTCTTCCACCTACGAGATAGAGCCCATGAAGAAAATCAACTAGGGAAGCATAAGCTACTGAGGAATTATTTTAGAGCAGATGTTTTCACATTTACTATGAACATTTCCTTGTTTGGAACAAATTACACTTGCATCCTTTAAGGATTTAAATATATGTTAATTATAGGTTTCAGTTTGAGACAAAACACCAACAGATTCTGATTCAGTAATCAACTAATAGTGCCCCAATTCAATTGCATGGGTAATTTTCACATCTACTTATTAATGAACTTATTAGTTGCTTTTGGTTATTGGTTGCTTTTTTTCCACAAAAGCAACTCAAAGCAACTTACAATCAAAATAACATTCACATTAAAAACAGCATAAACCAAAACAGAAAAATCTAAAACTTGTAATGGATTGAAGGCAATATAATTCCCTCTGTTCCCAATGTTCAGGCTGCAAGATAATCAGGGTTGTTGGTTTTTCGTTGGGTTTTTTAACAGAACTACAGAAAGCCCTCAGGCAAAAAAAAAAAAAAACCCCAAAACCCAACAACCCCTAAGCGACGGTGAACCCCCCAAAAGTTTGGTGTTGACAGAATGCTCAGTGGCCATGTTGGTTTGGGGCGGGGTAATGGAAAAGAATGGTTGAGTTCCTGAACAGAATCGCTGCACAGTAGAATGTTTTGTTTCAGGTCCCAATGTCACAGAACTAAGAGCAAGAAACATGAAAAGCTTTGAAGGCACAATCAGAGCAAAGTGAGTGCTACATCTGCGATGTCTTTCAAGTGTTCTTATTCTAAACCAAAGCCTTCTGCATTTGCAATTCCAAATGCCAACTTCTGCTTCAGCTCTTTTTTTTAATTCTGTAAGGAGACAGAGCTGATCGAAGCAAGTGTGGCAACAGGTAACCAGGAACTACTTTTGCTTGCAAAATAATATACTGATCAAGGTGTAAATTAAAATGGATGCATTGTATTTCTGTGTGTTTTGTTTTCCCTTTAATGAATTTGCAATTGTTAAAAACCCCAAATATATGAAGCAAACAAATCAGCTGAACCTTTCATGCAGAGAGGTAGCTTAAGCCATAAATCAAGGTTATACATATTGTACTTTTCTTCCAGCAACCACAGAGCTGCTTTACATTTACCTTCCACTGAGACCAAGACACAATTAACTACAGAACAGCACCACACAGCCTTAGGCCATTCACTGTGTCCATTATAAGAACTCTGCTTATTACAAATTATTTTCCAACAGCACTATCAGAAAGACAGCCTCATAACTCCATATTAAATGCAACAGTGGCTCACATATGTGAATCAGATCAGTTTTGAGGGCCACTCATAACAGGTTTACCTTAGCAAGCTCTCTTCTAAGTTCTTCCTGTTCTTCTTCTGACAAAGCCTCTGCAACATTAACTGAAGCAGCAGCATCTTCTCCAACTTCAGGAATTACTTCATTTTTCAGCAGACCTTTAAAAAGAAAAAGAAAAAGGCAATAGATTTGTAATTTGGGATCACTACTTTAAGATTGCTTTGTTGTCAAACATTCGTCATCAAGGCTGGTGGGGTGTGTGAAAAGCAAGACTGGGGGTTTCCCACCACTGCAATGGTGCAGGGATGGTGAACTTGCAGATCCTCACACATTGGACTGCATCATCCCCAACCTTTTGGCTGTGCTGAAGGGTCACAGGTTTCCCATGCCCCTGATAAGAGGACTGTCTGATTTATCTTGCTGTAAGGAGTGTTTCAATGAATGGATGCTTGACAACAGATGATATTTGACAGTGAATACAGAGTTCAATAGAGGCAGAAGCAAAAACTACATTTACAACACTGAGCTGCTTTATCAGGGTTTTGTTATTTTAAGATCAGAATTAACTGCTACTCAGATTTCAGTGCCTTGGCCTCATCTAACCTCTTAAAACCTTCTATCCTTACTACTTCTGTGTGATCCAAGATTTCCCCATTTCACACCTTCCCTTTCACATCATATTCATGCCCTCATGGTATCTTCATCTTGGGCAAAAACTGGGCAAAGGTTTTATAGATCATATGGACAACGCAGAAATGGCAACCAAAGACGCTGGTTTACATGAATCTGATTCCTGAAGCTTGGAAATCTGAAACTTGCAAATCTGTGTGCCAAACAACTCAAATACTGTAGAGGGTATACCGTTCAACACTGGTCTGTTCCGGAAGTCCTAAGTTGTTCCCAATGCCCAGAATGCATCCCAGAGCACAACCAACACAACTATGCAGCTGCACAGTAAGTTCAATAATGGTGGGAAAGCTATTTTGCATTACCAGTCTTCTCAAGGACATAACTGCCCCCAATATGGTTCCCTGGAACAGTCTGAAAATCAGAGGTTGGTGCTAAAGACCGATGTAGTAAATAACACCAATACAATCTTGTCACTCTACATACCAAAGAGAATGTTCTTTTTCCAATAGCAAACGGAAGTATTTCCTGCAAAGCTCTCTTCAGATTACTATCAAGAAGGCAGTAAACCAATTGAGAATTATTCTGCATTACAGGAACATAAAAATCATTTATGCAAAACCTATCCTCAAAGGATGGTAAATAGTGTTTTAAGTTTTCCTGAGACAGCAAGCAACTGAATTAAAACATTCCGCCAAACGCCTCTAGTTCTCTGCAGTAAGTGCATTCTGGTTTAATTTTTTATACAAGTAGATTATTCTAGTTATATTTTTAGCTGTGCTGTGACTTTATTGGGGATATCCATCCAGGAATGTGCCATCTTGCATCCCCCAGAAGGATGGTGGGCAAAAGGGTTTTTGGTTCTTGTGCTGCACAACTCTCCTGGCTGCCTCCCAGTCACGCTGCAGGGAAGTTGTCTCAGGATGCACAGAATGACAGCTGAACACATCAGCAGAAGAGAGTCAGTGCGGTGTTGCAGTTGGAGCGTTAAGATTGGGATCTGGGAAAACTAGGGCTCAAATCCCAAGTCAGCCGTGAAGCTCAATGGGTAACCCTGGGCCGGTCACTTCCCTTCACAAAGAATGGAGTGGGGAAGAGTTAGATTTGCTTCTCTTCCACAATCAAGAGAAGTACTGTAAGGACACTGGTCATCGGTAAACAAGTTTATGTGGAATCCTACCCACCTTGCTAAACATGCATTGCTACTAATGCCATTTAGGATCCTACTAGGCCAAGAAGCATTTCAGATATATTCTTCCATACATCTCATTACCATAGACGAAATTGCAAAGAAGTAATTTCCATCAGGTGTACTCAAGGTAGAAAGCACCAATATTCACAGCAAGAACCCGCTTTTCATAGGATGTATATAGTAGTTATGGGGTACATAATAACCCATCACTCTGCAGGAAGATTGTTGTGCAGAGCGTGTCTAAGTGCAGATTCCAAATTCAGTTTTATCTAACTAAGTTGCAATCTTATTTAAATACTGTAATCAGTTTTAAAAGTATGCCAAGGTCCAATTTTAAGAAAATTGTTGTAGTGGCAAGTATCTAGCTTTACCAAATAACTTAGTAAGTTAGTTATGGCCTGCAAGCATGAAATAGTATTAAAAGTTTGGTGCCTTAGGCATCAAACCATCTCTGCAGAACCAGAAATTCTAGTCTGTCAAAACCTAGCATGCAATGTCTAAGGAAGTCTTTCATGTTTGTAAATTCATTTCTCTCCACACACACACACCCCTTTAATTTTTTGCAAAAAGGTTTGCTGAAATCTGAGCGTTATTCATTCTTTTTTGAGCATAACAAAAGGTGGTAGGGTGAAAATATGCCAAACTATGTTCAAATTTGTCGGAACTAATTTTATTCTAAGTTGTTTGGAATAGTTTCTAGCAGTTATGTTGAATATATATAAGCACTCTGAAATTCACAAAGGTTCCACTCCCAAAATCTTCCCCAAACTAGTGCCCTCCCAGATGTTTTGGACGACAATTGGCTGGGACCGATGGGAGTTGGATTCCAACATCATCTGAACAACATCAGGGTAAGGAAGGCTGTGCTATAGTTACCTAAATCGATGTTTTATGAACACTTGGGAAACACACACATTTTTTCCAAGATCCAGCACAAAGGAGAAGTTCAAGTGAGCTCTGGACCAAGAACCAGAAGAACATTTAACTGGTTGTGCATGTCTCTAAGAGCTTAGAGAGTGTTGGACTATGACCTGGGAGAACCAGGTTCGAATTCTCACTCAGCCATGAAGCTCATTGGGGGACCCTGGATCAGAGAAACACAGAAAGCTTACAGCCTCTGCCCAAGTCCTTGTTGTCAGATGCATGTGAAAGCTTGTTTTGGTACTGGATGCTAATACAACATTCCCCATTCTCTCAAATCATTCTCTATGCCTGATAGTGTTTAAGGCAGCTCTGAGGCAAAGTTCCACTAACATTTAATTACCTATTATTCAAATCAGGCTTTCAGTTGCTTCCATATTATTGAGTGCATCCCTATTTCTTCATTCATTAAATCTAACACACTATGTTTTGTTCCCTTCTGGGAACCCTGTTCTGATCACTTCCATTCCAGCAGAAAAGCACAGAGCACATAACAAACACTTTAGGCTATAACTTTCAGAAAGCATACTGAGCTATGATCTGCTCTTATAAGTATGGATTCTCTTAAGAAGGCTGTAGATATAAAAACAGTTACCAGAATCCTTCAACACAGGAGATCCAGGAGGAGAAAAAGCCATGCTAGGCGACAGGTAGAGATATTTTCTATTAACTCCAGTATCAAAATCAAAAGGAGATTTGTAATCCTCATATAAATCCATATCCAGCCAGTCCATCACAGAGATCTCAGCATGCATGGGGGCCATTCATGTTGCTCCTGCATCCAGTCTTCTCTCCTTTTCTTTGCACAAGTCATTTGACTTGTTAAAATCCGAGGCACCGATTTAAAGATGCTAGGCACTCACACCGTGTACCAGGTTTCCACTAGAGAACCATAAGCAATTGATATGTGAGGTTTAGGATACCAACTTAAAAAGCAATGGCTCGGGTACTCCTTAACTGCAGTAGTTTGCGCAGCTGATGGTTAAGGCTACAACTTTTCAGTAAGCCCAAATCCACTGTACGCAACAAGGCATTTTCAGGAAACTGAATTGCCATGGGCTCTGGGAAGTCTCAGTCCTGTGCAGGATTACACCAGAGTTTTCAGTCTTTTTTTTTAAAGCATCAGCTGACTGCTGTTGCACCAGGATATTCTTAATCTTCTAGGGCACAAAAGGATTACCAGCCATAATCTATCCTATAAGCCATCTGTGTAGGACTTTATGCCTGATTAATGGAATAGATTTTTCTTCTCCAGTGTGTAGCTTGCCAGCCCTGTGTGTCTTTGTATATATAGTAGACAGCTCTAGTCAAATTTCCTGGGGGGGGTCTGTATTTATTGCTTGGACACAGCAGGTTTCTACGAGTGAAGTGCCTCTTTGTCAGACTGCAACAATCCCTTTTCTTACTTCTAGCTTCATCACGTTGCTGCTGTGCATTCTACACTATCAACTGCAGAGATATGTCAGCCGACTGACTTCACCTCAGATGAAGGTCCTGGCGTGTAATGTAGCCTTTGTCAAGCTCTGCTGAACTCAGAAGTGGTACGGGGTATGTGGCTCCCCATCGTTCAGGAAAGTGCAACAGCAAGCATAATAGCTTACAAAGGAAGAAACAAGATGCTAACTGTCATCCTTAGAAAGGATCCATTTAAGAAAATGGGGGAGAAAATGAGTAATGAATACAGGCACAGAATTGCAAGCGGACAGTAGATTCACTAACTGGATGCCGAACTAATTTGACTGTGTAGGATACAGAATCAAGACACATTTTTTAGGGTTTGGTCCAAAACTTAAGTGGTGGTGATTATTTTGGAGGGGAACATAGGAAACTGCCTTATACCAAATCAGACCATTGTTCCATCTCAGTCAATACTGTTGACACCGACAGGTAGCAGTTCTCCCCAGTTGCAGGTAGAGTCTCTCTGTCAGTCCCACCTGAAGTCGCTGAGGATTAAATTTGGGACCTTCTGCATGCAAGACTCTACAATTGCACTACAGGCCTCTTCCCCTGCCCCAAAGCTCTTGCACAAAAAGCTGGCTTATTTATTTATTTATATTTTATTTATTTGTTAGAGAGTTGTATACTGTCCTTCATCTGAAGATCTTAGGACGGTTCACAGCGTAAGAATTATGCAAGAGCTCCTCTATACTTGAGCCACATTTCAAGTATTGAGTGGGCATCTTGCTAGTGTTGTGTTACAGACACATGGTTTTAAGAACTCAAAAGAGCTTAAAGAAAATCAACATGCTTTATTTGTAAAATATTACTGTCCATGATTTTAAAAAAGTTGTTTTATGGAACATATTTCTGTCTCACCCTTCATCGACAGTACTGGGGCGGTTCACAAGAATACAACACAACACATTAATATATAAGGTACATCACAATTCACAGAACATACCTCCCAAGCTCAATATTAACCTCCAAATGCCTAGGTGGACAGATGCATCTTTAATAAGAACTGCAGGCCCATCAAAGTTTGTGCTTGCCATGTTTCAAAGTGGAGACAATTCCATACGCTGGGTGCCTTCATGGAAAAGTTTGAGCTTCTTTTTAGATGGATTACCACACTGACCCCTGATAGTTATGCAGGTCATTTAAAGCCCCCGGAAGCCTCTAAAAAGTCTTATTGCAAGAGTAATAAAGTTACAGGGAAAGGACAATTTGCAGGAGTGAGGGAGAGAATAGGACTGACTTTTAAAGTACCTAAGTATTAATACCTTTTAAGGAACATAATACAAAAAATATAGCATGAGTTATCTGTGTTCCTTTCAATCTCATTGAACACTTTAGTGGTCATTAATATGCCACATGCACCAACAGAAATTGGATGCACCATCTTGTTCATTAATTGGTTCTTTTTTGGTGCTTATAAATGGCGCCAACACCCCACATTTCTGGATGCTTTATTTAAAGATCTGTACTCCCAACCCAACATTTTCCAAAATAGTGAGCATAAAGGAGCTGGGGAGGATTGACAGTAGGTACAATTCCTCTGCAAATGCTGATCGTCTTGTGCAACTACCACCCTCCCTTCAAGGCTGGGGTGGATATTTCAAGGCAATACAGAAGGCACGTCATGTTCAGCTCCACCCTCAGCATTCAATTGTGTGCTTTCCTTCTCCAAAGAGTTTGGAGCCAGTATATGTCTGTTGAGAAGGTGCAGAGAAGTTCTGGAGCACAACCCCACAGTACACTTGTTCACAAGCCTGTAAGTACCTACTGCAGTTGAATCTTAACACAATTCCTTGTTAACTGTGGGCCAGAAGCTTTAATTTTATTACAGAGGTGTTGATGAGACAACAGAGTATATTGCTTGTGGGCAAGGCACTTGAGCCAATTATAATGGAATTAACCTGAATGCGCAGCAATGTAAATTGGCTTGTTCAGGCTCAGCCAAGCATTATCAAGTGTCTTCAACGCTGGTTGTAGTAATTGGATTGCAATATTATCTGCTGAGGCACCGTTTCTTTTCCAATCATCCCTCAGGAGCAGTCCTGGGAAAACCAGCAAGCAGCCACCTAAATAGATACACACAGACGCAAAAACATATTGCACTGCAGAGGCAGTCTGTCACAGCTATGTGGGGAAAATTCATACACCCCTTCCGAGGACATGGCTGCAGCAGAATACTACTAAAATGGATTAATTTGGGGGACAAAGCATAACACCTCTTCCTGAGTGGCATTGAAGCACACTGCCATGCTCCTTCCTTCTGAAGAGCCTAGTCTTCCTTCCACTAAGTTGCTAAACCATTGCTTGAATTAGCAACCATCAGCGGTTAATTGGGCAGCTGAAGGAGAGCAGGTACTCTAATAAGAAGGCGGCAGCTTGTGCTAGTGCATCCATGTGGCAAGGTTGATCCAGAATCCTCTCACATGAAACAGTGCAGAGAGCTGGAAAAGCCCGTCTTAGAGGGCTTGCAGATCATTACAAAGAAGTCTGTGTGAGAGAGGTCCTAAGACAGACAGAGACAGAGTGCACGATGCAACTCCAGGAACCTGCTCTAATCCCGGGAGTGACAGGCTGGCATTGTTACCATTCCATCAGAGGGTTGTTGTGCTCTTCTTCTTCCTCCTAGCTTTAGTACAGATTCACCCTCTACACGCCTCCATATCAAAACAGGACAGGTTAGAACACTCCTTAATATAGCAAGTTACAACTTCCTGGTCCATCTTACCATGTTGGCTTTGGTGGTGGTGGTGGTGTTGTTGTTGTTGAGCTGTTTAGTCGTGCCCAACTCTTTGTGACCCAATGGACCACAGCATGCCAGGCACTCCTGTCTTCCACTGCCTCCCCCAGTTTGGTCAAACTCATGTTAGTAGCTTCAAGAACACTGTCCAACCATCTCGTCCTCTGTCATCCCCTTCTCCTTGTGCCCTCAATATTTCCCAACATCAAGGGGTAGTATCCCCAATTTCCCACCAGGTGTGTAGCTAAATGATGAATGAGAGCAACCTGCAAGTGTGGAAACATCTCAATGTAACCTACTACAGTGTAGTTTTCAGTATAATCCCTCAATGTTATTGTCATAACATGGGAAGTCCTGCAGAAAAATTAAGGCAAAGGAGGTCTGCAATTGCAAGTAGCAACATTTGCAGAGTTATATTCCAAACTAAAGAAATCCTTCACTCCTGCTTTTAGGCATACTAGCAACTACCATGTACCAAATACTGTACAAGTTTCAGTATGGATCCCACTTTGGCGCTTGAGAAAGTCACCTCGTACACAACCCACTTCATCTTCAAAACCAAAGTCCATCTCAGTAAATCCAAGGCTTTGTCTGGATTAGTCTCTGGGCAATTTCTATGCAGATGGAAACATCAAGGGTAAGTCATCAGCAAAATTCCAGCAGAGAGTTTTAAAAACAGATTGAATTTTTTATTTTATACTCAGTTGACACCTATGGTACATCCCTTCCAAAAGAATTGGGACAAGTAGTAAAAAGCAGAGCCCTAGTAAAGGTATTTCCTGGCAGAAAGCTAGACCCATTGGTCACAAAACTACTCCCCACCCGCGCCAATGCCTAGACCCTAATTTTGAGAAACGCAGCAATTTTAAACAGTGACAGTTGTGAAGCAGGCCAAAGGCTTTGGGAGCAACAGGACAACTCAGAGGACAACTGCTTCCCATCAAAGGAGGCCTGAATCTTTCTGAAGCAGCCCAATTCAGTTCAGGATTCAACTGCTTCTCAAGAGCAAGAAGGGGAAGGTGCTCATTTTACAGCACTAGAAATGCAGGTTTGCATCGTCTTCCTCTAAGTGCTCAAAAGACTAGCTTTTCCTGATATTCTGCTGTTGCCAGTCAATTATACCTAGGGGCTTGATCAGATTATACTCTCCCCACTAGAACTTACAAACATCTGAGACAGCAGCAGAGGAACAGTGACTCCACACTCAGTGAAATGTGAGATCTTCCTTCTTCCAAAAGTCCTCTATGTCTTTTGGGGGGAAACAGGATGGACAAAAGGATAACTAGAATAAGTCAACATCCTGGATCAAGTCAAGGTGCATATGAACAGCCAGCGATTGTGGAGGTTGTGCTTCGGGAACTGTTAATGTATTTAAAAGCAGATTCTTGCCTTTGAAGTGACTGCTATTTTTGAAAGCAGGTAGCATTATAAACTTGTTTTAGCTTATACATCACAAAGCTGGCCTCTGTGTCCATCTGGCAGCCAGCCACGAAACTAGAAGCATCATTCTTACATAAACTGCATCTTACAGCTCTGACGTCTCTGTTCTTCCAATTTGTTTTAGAGGCTGAAATGGAATAGAGAGAAGCCGGGACACTCCATACCATTGGGGGGGGGGGAGTGTGTTCAAATAAATATATATTTAAGAGGATTTTATCTAGTAGAGGATTATCTTCTACAAAGGGCTATAAAGTTTGGTTCTGAAATGTCATTTTCAAGTAGCTTGGAGACTATTATTTGAGAAAAGGAATTGATTTTAACATTTTAAGTGTTTCAAGTAAAGAAATAAAACTAGATTATGAATGACATGATCTTGGCATCCCTTGCTTTCATTAAAGATTTGAAGGAACATTTCCTATTTTGTGTGCTTAACTACAGCCCTAGGAATGGCATTAAAGCCCATTTATTTCTCTGCAGATTTCACTCCGAGGAAACCGTAAAGACCAGGAAGTGTCTGGTAACATCAGGTCCAAAATGAAACATTATTATGGAACTGGACCAGGTCTTTAGTTAGAGTGAAGAAACAGCACAGAAGTTTTGAATATAGCAACTGAGGAATAACACTCCAGCTGTGACGGTCATCATCATTTGCAAGGACTCCTTTTAGAAAACAAGGTATATTTTGACAACCAGCCAAAAACATCAGTCACCCAAACCCCTTTCCACAT
The DNA here is from genome assembly GCF_964234715.1 of Podarcis melisellensis. NCBI lineage: Eukaryota > Metazoa > Chordata > Lepidosauria > Squamata > Lacertidae > Podarcis > Podarcis melisellensis. Next base: position 29,637,233 of record NC_138539.1, on the reverse strand, counting down.
TCCCAGTCTTATGCTGTGCCTCTGTGCATAGAATCGTAGCCTTGCAACACTGGGTCACGGCACAGCTGAGGAACTCCCAAGCAATACAGCAAATAAACAAGCACGTATCCTTCCCTCTAAATTTCGGAATTGCACAACTGCCAGGGCAATCTCTGTCCACTTCAGTTCCAAGGATGTGCGGAAGGCTGGAGCATATCCCACCATGGAGAATCCAGAAAGACAAAGCGTGAAAACCTGCTTAGGGTGCAACTACAGGCAGCCTTTCAAGACCAGGAAAAAAGTTAATAGCTCTAATATCAAAATCAATTTAATATGTTTTCCAACACTGTTTTCAAATAGTGATAGAAGGTTGTGAGGAATGTTTCAAAGGTTTGAAGATTTTTCCCTCCGCAACTTATGAATGCCTGCAGCTGTTTCAGTTATTTATTCTCAGTCGTCTATGTTTTATTTTTAATGTACCTATCCATTTACAAATTTATAAACTTCAATGGGTGTTTTTTGAAGTGGTGCGTAACAGAAATTTCAGAAAACAGAATACAGTATGTACTTGGCAATTTAAAAGCACATTTTAAGAATGTCAAGTTACACAAATTCAGTATATATGGCTAAATATTTATTTATACAGTACTTAAGACAGCACAGTAACTTTTTTATAAGCCAGAAAGAGAACCCTGGCTATGGAATGGTACAGAAATATTGTAAAACACTGTAAATTTGGGGGTGATTATAAACCGAACCTCAATGCCCCGTTTCCTAGACTACTTTTCCACCTTTAGTCCGCTCAATCTAAGTAAGACAAATACAGTGTTAGCTACATGCATGTACATCCATTTTGTATTTCTGAGTTTTAGAAAGAGAAGTGATCCCGGTTTGGGGTGGTGAGTATGGTGCCATTTGGTTGTCTATAAGCTTCTGCAAGACTCCAGCATCCTAAATCTTTTATGCCCATTGCATAACTGTAAAGAAGCAATATTTCCTGAATACTGGAAGATGTCGCTAAATACCAGTTACCCTTGGACTATATAATGTGATACAGCAGTTCTACCATGGGAAAGCACTAATAGATTCTGAACAATTGTGAGCAAGTTAATGCTCCTTTCACTTTGCTCCCCCTCCCAAGTAAGACTAGAGTGACTGGATCCTGTTTTCACCCACGGCATATGGTTTCGGTTTCCAAAGATGGAGTCTCTATACAACAAAACAGTGCTGTGTAATGGTAGTTATTTATATTGCCCTGTTATCTGAGGGACGGAAGGTCAACGTAAGGATGACTCAATATGTACAATCTCATTGGTAGCCAAAATCAGGGAGGAAATGCCCTATCAGGGTGCAGTTAAATGTGTGCATGCAGAACAAGTAATTGGCCCATATGTCAATAATCAAAGAGAAATCTTCTACCATCTCCTAAACATGGCATGCTATGCAGATGCCACTTCCACCCACGCTCTTGCACAGGTAAGTTAGGTGCAATTGTGCAAATATTTGTCCACCTGAACGCGAAAGCCAGTTCCATGGGGTGGGGCTATCAAACAGTTGCTTTTATAATTGCAGACAAGGGTTGCACAACCATACCTCATAGCTTTCTTGGCTGATCTTTCAGTTCAGAAGCTGAGAAGTATCCACAAGTTGCCCAGACATCTAGTTTTTCAGGAAGGAAGAATTGCAAGGTAGCTTATCTGCAGATATCACAAATGTTCATGGTTTTCTCCTCAATACAGCACACAGCTGCCAAGTTTCCATCTCACCTCTACCAGAGGAACTCTAGAACTAGTCTTAAGAATTTAGTGCCTTTCTAAAATATGCAAGCTTTTAAAGCATTTTTACCCAGCAAATGACTTCCTATATTCCTTTCTATTGTTTATTCAAGGTCACATAAACAATCACCAATATTTATTAAGATGTCTTTAGCAAACATCCACCTACACAGAAATTGCACAAACATAATTTTCTACAAACTTAAAACACTTGAGTGTAAGCATTCTACACATTCTGCATTTTTATACAGAATACCATACAGCCATATAAATAAAGTAAGAGAGCTCCCCCTACTGACATTCTGTTGTGTCTGTATGCTTGGGGGGGGGTGTTTGGATGAATATTTACATGCAAAACTGCATACAAAAAATCGTGCACCAAAACAAACATATATACAAAGCTACTCGGATTTCTAGACTTGTATCTATTCAACCCTTGTTTTCCACACTAGTTTTGTTTGCTAGTTTACAAGGACATGGATACGGCAAAACAAATTTTAACTTAATGCAGCGTTATCTATACAAGCTTTTTCGGGGGGTCCTACTTCCCACAGGAGCCAACAGCTGCCTCCAGTCTGCAAATGATACTTGTGTTTTCTTTGCACAGAAATGAGTAAGATGGGATAACATAAAGACAATAATTTTGCCGCAACAGGCAGTGAGACAACTTGAGTTTCTGGTGGGAGACAAACTGCAGCAGAATGGAAACACTGCTGTGTGTAATGAATTGCAGGGCAGAATGGGAAGCAAGGCCTTCTGACAGCCCTAGTGACAGATGAGAAACAGAGAGGAGTGGCTCTTGCCCTGCTCCAAAAGCAAACAAATGGATCCCTTTGAGAAAATGTGGCCCTGGATTTCTTCGGAGGGCGGAGAGAATACCTTCTACACTAGGTAAAATAATGCCTATAATGTTATTCTTCATTCTCTAGACCCAGTATGGCTTTTAACACCCCAAGATCAATAAGACTGTCAATTATTACAATGTCAAGAGTCTATTCAACTGTTGGTATTTTACTTATTTATTAATTATACAGAGTGCCTTTTCCTCCAAGTAGCTCAAGGTTCTCCCACTGCCCATTTTATACTTACAACCACCATGGGAGGTAGGTTAAGGCTGAGAGATAGTAACTGACCCAAGGCCACTCAGTGAGCTCCATGGCCAAGTGTAGATTCGAACCCTGTCCATCTGAAAGGCATAATCCACTCTATGGTTAAACCACAGTGGCTCTCCTCTGCACCACGGAAAGACCAAGGTGTCACAAATTAGCCACATGCACTCGTGTTTCAGATAAAGCACTTCCATGTGAACTATGTCATGTCTTGATCCAAGAGATACACTCTGGCCCAGACCACTAGAATTAAATCCTTCTGACAGGAAAGCCTATGTTTTCTAGACTGCCCCATTTATATTTTGAAACAGAATGGATTTCAACGTACAGTAAGGCTGTTGCATGAAATCGAGCAAGACAGTCATGAGATACTAATCACAACTACTAAAAGCTAGTTTTGTTTCGCCAGCTGTCATGAGTCTGAAGTTAGTAACTTCCTCTGAACTGTACTTTTACGAAGCGATTCATTTCAGAATACTGTATAAAGTGTTAGAAACACATAGCTATATAAGCTAGGCATGAAATGGCCCCTGAAACCTAGGTTACAGTCACCACAACAGAATGTCTATTCGCCAGGGGATTGGACTAAAAATGACCCTCGGGATCCCTTCCAACGCTACAATTCTGTGATTCTATTATCTCAACTACCTTGCTTGATCTTACAACAATTCCCTTTTTTCAGTAGGCAAGGAGGAGAAATGGACAAAGTATTAACTATGGACCAAGGCAGAGGTTTCTTAATTGTGGCCTGTGAATTCCACCTAGGCAGCCTGTGGAAACGCGGCAGCACAGTAAAATGTACCTGTACTCAGCCCTGCACTTACTTTCCTTGACGTGATGATGGAGGACTAAGATGCCCAGTCCACGATTCGTGGGGCGGCGCAGAAGCAGAAGATGTGCATCTCTTGCTGAGAGTGAGTCACCTGGCTCGATGGAGATGTCCATCGCCACCCCAGCACCCAGAAATCTCCATGTAATTGCAATTCAACCTATTTAGTTGAAACCTGGTTTTCACCTGCACTGAACGGCAGACATTAAGCAACAGGTGCGACAAGAGGAAGTTTACACATAGCATTATCGGTATTGTCTAGCTTTTGTCAGTGTTGTGAAAGAGCCCACAAAGTCCTCAGGTTTTTGCAAAGACATTAAAGCTAGACATAAGAGGTTGATTTCTACATCAGTAAACACTGCTTTTAAAAAAAAGTGTGCTTAAAGAAAGCTGTCACGAGAAGAGCCTTGACAAATCCACGTTTGCATTAACTGTACCAGGTCAAAAGGCTGGTACTGTGAAATTGGGAGCTGCAAATAGCATTGCATCACAGATATTAAGAGTTTATTCCCAACTGATCCATAGACTTGACTCCCTGGTGCTAAATTAGCTATCCTATGTACTTTAGATCGTAAGGCGCATTAGAATTACTTACTGTGCTTTTAAGGTGCTGTTCTAATAAAGTAAGCATGTGTTTGGTACTCGGTGACTCCACTTTGTTTTATTATTTATTTATTTATTTATTAGATTTATACTCCACTTTTTCCTCCAAGGAGTTGAAGGTTGTGTACATGGTTGTCTTCCTCCCTACTCTATATTCACAACAAACCCTGTGAGGGTTGGGCTGAGAGATAGTGACTGGCCCAAGGTCACCCGGTAAGCTTCTTGGCTGAGTGGGGATTGGGGCCCTGGTCTCCCAGGTCATAATCCAACACTGACTGACTCCACACTGGTGCTTGTGCACCAAGAACAGTATGGCAGATTTGCATTTTAACTCGTGGTTAACAACTCACCTGGCCGTCATAGTGCACAGAATTCTATGCTGATAAGTGTATGGACAAGTAATGTCATTCTGCTTGATAGAAGACTCTCTTTTTGGGTACTTGCCTGCAAAGAGGTCAGCAGTCTGTGCTTCTATGTTGGCTGTGGAGAAGGGAGCTTGCTCTCCACTGTGGTCAGTTAAAACTGCATATCAATAGCTCTTGTGGGCTTGTTTTAAAAGGCTGTAATACAGTACAGTGGAACCTCTGGCTACGGACGGGATCCGTACCTGAGGCCCGGCCGTATCCCCAAAAGTCCGTAACCAGAGGCGCCCTTCTGCGAGCATGTGAGGCCCTATTGAGCGTTTCTCTGCATGCGTGCAGGTCGCTTCTGCACATGCGCACATGGCGAAACCTGGAATATACACTTCCGGGTGTGCCACATTCGCAACCCGAAAATTACATATCCAGAGGGATACGTAACCCGAGGTACCACTGTACAGCACTCTTTCCTCACTAGGATGCATGAAAATGCCGAAAGTTCTTACTATAATACAAGTATCAATCTTGGAAGCCCTACTTGCAAGTAAAGCTTGCTCTGACACCTATATCCAGATTAAACTATGCCTTTAATGCAATAGGATTACCAGGACACATACAAGGAAATGTGCAGTTCATATTAATAGTAGGTGGACGTGCACTCACACCTTGGGCCACGTAAGACAAACTAAGCCCAGGGCCTGCCCATTTCGTATTTTAGAGCTGCTCAGGCACTGCAAGTCTTGTTTGCTTTTTCCACAAGTGCTTTCAGACATCCTCCCCTCTTCAGAGGGATTCTGCTCAATTTTGCTAAATCATTTGTCAAAATCAGTTGAGAATGTAAAGATACATGAGCCCTAGAAAGCAGCTACTGCCTAGTCAGATTGTTGTATTCTGAAAACAACACTGTCTCAGCAGCAGAGGAAAACAAAGAGTTTTGATAGTTTGGTTTCTCCCTTGAAAATGTAGTTAGTTGCCCAAACTTTATAGTTTGCTGAAACTCCAGTGGCCTCATACAGAAACAAATTCCCTGCACTGCCCATATCCGCATTCCTAGGAATGGGAGAATAATTTGTTCATTCCCTGTTGGTAGGTCCCCTTTTCCTACCATTGTGCAGATTCAGGCAATACATAATGAAGGTCTATTGGCAGTGCCCCCCGCCAAATCTTTTTTAAAAAAATTAGCACATGGCCCTTTGAACAGGTTTGGAATCCTTAACTAGGAATTCAGGGTCAAAACTCTAGGAAGCCCATAGCTTGCACTGATAATTTGTAGGGAGACTTTGTTCTAACAATCTGACGCACTGATCTGCATTTATGCCTTTTCCTTACTCTTCCTTGTTTCTGCTGGTTTTCATGGACTGCTGTCTCTTGTGCAGGGTATTGTAGAGGTGCATTATTCCTTATTACTCAAATGATGGTGCATAATTAAAGTGAAATGCAATACCAGTGGCAAGTGGGTGTTGATGTGCAAGAGGAGAGCAAGTCCTAATTATGCAGACAAAATGGCAAGTTTTAGACCAGGCTGTTACACAAGCTAAAAAAAGATGACTTGCTCAATGCATATTGGCAAAGTTAGGGAAAGTATTTCCAAACCATTAAAAGTGTCAAATGGGAGTCTAAACACTCATTTGTCCTGCATAAAGTTTATCTTATCTTCCACTATGCCAAAAATACTGAAGAGGCTTTGCTGGCAGGCAAACCTCCCCTAGCACTGGTCTTCCCACTTCAAACATATTTTTGGAACATTGTCTGAAGGTACTATAATAAACCCTAGGAAAGAGAATTGGCAATGTTATGAAACGTTTAACACTTCATTCTAACTGAAGCTGATTCTGCACAGTTGCCAAGAGTACAATAAAACTGTCACTTTTGCATAATTTTCATCAGCAGAGGGGATGCACCAGGAATGACCATGTACACCCACAGAGTCATTACTTATGCATGCTGAATAGGTCCAGAATGTCTCTAAAGCATGGCAGAAATTACGCTGAATATTGGCCATGCCAGCTAAAGCTGATGGGAGTTGAAGCCCAACACATATTAGAAGGTCACAGATTAGTCATCCCTGAGATAGAATCATAGAATTGTAGAGTTGGAAGGGACCGCAAGGGTCATCTAGTCCAACCCCCTGCAATGCAGGAAACTCAGCTAAAGCAGCCATGACAGCTGGCCATCCAAATGGCAATAATACTGTACACGATACTCTTAATTCTAGACATGACAATATGAATAGAAACAAGCATGTTCTACACATTCCTTTTAACTGTGTCACTTGAATTGGTGTCAGAATTCTTAAAAATTGAAAACAAGCACAGGGCCTTGATCCAGATTGGACCCACATAGAGAGAGATGTTCAAACATTCAACCCCTGCTGTGGCCCTGAATAAGTCTCTCCCCAGTGTCACAAATAGTAGTAGCTTTAAAAACACACAAACCTCCCATTGGTATTGTTGGGAGCTTTTTATGCATCACCAACTACAAAAAAGTAAAATGTTTGCTAAAAGAGGGGAAGGCATTTGCAGAAAAGCTGAATGAATTATCTGCATCCTTCACAACAGAAGACATTGTTGCCTGAACTATCAGATGTGTCAAGAGACCATTTTTGTTCTTCAAAGATCAGCTTCTATAGCAAAGGACTAAAAAGTATTCACTGCAACACCCATTTTGTAAGAGAGATCCATGAAATTACAGGCCAGTAAGCTTAACTGGTATTAAAAACAGAATTACTAAGCATAAAGAAGAATGAATCTTGCAGAAGAACCAGCACTAATTAACTTTTCAGAGCTCTCAGAGAGTCAACAAGTATTTAGAGATGATCCAGTCAACCCTGTGTACTATAAACTGCAATCTGAACCAAACCTACATGGGAATGATCCTCAATGAATTCAATGGGTCTTACTTCTGAGTAGGCATGGTGAGGATTGCAGTCTAAGACTTCCAAACAAGCTTTTTATTAAGCCCCTCATCAAAGACTCATGAGTAAGCTTAGTAGTCATGGGATAAGAGGACAAGTCCTCTTATGAATGTGTAAAGAGCAGAAAGTGGAGAATAAAAACAAATGGACAATTCTCACAAAAAATTATTATTTATATGCCACCCATCTGACTCTGTGGGGATGTAAGAGGTGAGGTGCTCAATGGTTCAGTGAATCTGAGCTTTTAAAACTTGTCCATAAGTTATCTAGAGCTAGAGGTGATCAGTGAAGTGGGCAAGCTTCCTAATGCCAAATTGTTCAGGGTGGTTAAAACAAAGGATTGCACGAAGCTCCAAAAGACTCTCTCCAAACTGGGCTCTGACATCAAAATGGCAAAGATGACCCAATGTCAGCAAGTGTCAGCACACTGGGACGAAAACTCTTAACTTTATATTTATGATGTTTGAACTGCTAGCATTCAAATTGGGAGTCATGGCAAACTAGCGTGCAGCAGCTGTGAAAAAGGTACATTCCATGTCAGGGATCATTGGAAAAGGGATTGAAAATAAAACTGCCAGTATCATAATGAATGTCATTTTAGAAATATATAGCACCTCAGAAAGGTTATTGTAGAGCTAGAAAAAGTTCCAGCCAAGTGTTTATGGAGCTAGAACCTCCGTATGAGGAAAGACTACAACATTTCAGGCTTTTTAAGTGTAGAGAGAAAAGGCAAGTAAGAGGGAACCGACATGCTATTGGAGAGGGTGTTGTAAATAAAGCACACTTAGTATGGTTTAAATATTATATTCAAAGAAATTCAAATATTTATTTAGACATTTTTATTGGAAATACTTGTAGATATTTTAAGATACAATTCAACAGCTTGTTGTTTCCCTTGCATTGCTTACGGTATATTTTAAGAGAAATTGAGAGTTGTTAACATACTAATTTTAGCATTCCTCAAGAACTGGGGCACATAAATATGTGCTTCCTAGTGCTAGTTATCTGAAGTAAAGTTACTTATAACTTTGACTTCATTTGTTTATTTCACTTCTAAACCACCTTTCATTTGAAAGAATCCCAGGGCATTTAAACGATTTTAGCTTTAACAAAATACCAGCCACACACTGTACTAACTAGCTTATCACAAAATGCATTTCTTAAAAATGAAGTATTTTCCACAGAAATATATAGTAGTGGAAAATTCCTAGAAGTGTAAACTTTTCCATTGCTACATTCTTCCGTGGAAACTTTTCTGCCATACGTCACGGGTCAACACTTGTGCCTTCTAAGTGCAATCTTCCCAATAACTTAAACATGGCCATTTTGCAAGTTATATTCCTTGCCGTCAGTTCTGTCTGAATCCCAGCCACAGACAGAAAACTGTACTCGATTCAGCTGCTCTGCAGAAGTCAGCAGAAATAGCTCAGCAGGCATGAACTCTTCAGAAACGCTGAAACGGCATCAAAAGGACGAGGGAGCACTGCTGATATCCACGGATCGGATTGACACTTGATCACCTACCCTTGATAGCAAAACTGGCAGAAACAGCAATACAAATTGAAGATAAGCAGCTGAAGTAATACCCACTTTAGACCTGACCATTAGAACTGTTAGTAGCCACATTCCATGTTATGAAAAATATTCCTAGTAAATATTGGCTACTCAGATGTGACTGAACGCATGAGGGCCAAACAAGATGTGATGTAAGAAATACACAAATAGGATTTTCTCTGTGTGTGTGCATGCGCTTTAAAGCACTAACAGTAGCCCAAAATAATTCTTGGCACTGGGGAAGGAGGTTAAACTCTTTCTTCCTACATACCATTTCCCCCAATTAAATGTGGACCCTCAGAGCTGTTTGCCCACAGGATGAAAACAGTCATCTGTAGGAGAACAGTCTACTTTGCTTACTGAGCACATAGCTTGTGGGGGAAGGGAGTTCAATTTTCACCTGGAAAATGGTAAACATCATCTGGCAGTCCTTCCCCAGTGCCATGGTCACTATCTAAATTCTCCCCTGCGCCTCCCCACTGTTATTGACCTTTTAGTAAAAGAACGGGAAACTCTAAATGTGGAACTGTCTTTTGACAACAGTTAACTTCCATGTATTGTTAGATCAGCCACTTTTGAAATTATGCGAATAGTGGTCATTTCATATGACAGAATAAATACAGAGCAGTCCTAAGCATGTTTACTTTGAGATACACAGGACTATAGTACACTGGCGAGATTTTACGTTTCCTACACTAAAATTGCTCAGCCTTATAGCGCAAGGTATTTCCAGGTCAAGCAAATGGCACTGTGCTTGGACAACCAAATAGTCTAGTGACACAGGGCCACGTCATCCATAGCTGTTATCTCTACACAACGTGTGAAAAAGACCACAACCTAGGGTTTGGCCTAGTCATGCGCCACAGCTAAAACAGGCAATGTAGAAAGCTTGTGAGCTACATCTGACACTTTAGGCTAGGGTGGAGAATCAAATCTGGCCAGCAGATATTTTCACCAACCCTCACAAGCCAAGCTTTATAAGTGAACAGAGGTACCCACCTGTTAATTGCCTGATATCACAATGTCAGGTGAACTTCTCTTGCCTGCAGGAGTCTTGGCAAAAGGGTTTGCAAGGGGCCTAGTAAAACCCAACAATCAGCTGATCAGCGGTGACCTGCAAACTCCATTTCAGCAAGGCCAGATTTTTACTTGCTTTACATCTGACATCATAAATGTGAGGTCCACTGTACTGGCAGGTGGCTTGCCCATAATGGTCTGGCAGGACAAATGGGGAGGCCTGCTTTATGCAGATTATAATGCAGGGGTAGGCAACCTAAGGCCCATGGGCCACAAGCCCACGGGGGTCGTTTAACCGGCCCATGAGCCACCCCCGAACCAAGCCACCCGCTCAATGAGTCCCCACGTACTGCGCTAAACCGGCACAGTGCGGCACGGGGACTTACTTCCATGGCACTGGAAATCACGGGCGCGCACACTCACACAATCCGGCCCGTGGAGGGATCTCTACTGGAGTAAACTGGCCCAGGCAAGGTAAACCTTGCCGACCCCTGTTATAATGTACTGACTTTCTTCTTTTCTTTTTGAAGGTTAGGGACCAGTTTTCAGGAGTTCATTGTAATGACTGAGAAAATAATGGAAGAGACAGGCAAATTTAGCTTTCCAGCTCTAAGACCTACTAAATTTTAAACACATAGCAGCATTGGTTATTATCACGAGGGACTGTAAATGAACAAAATTTATAGTTCCACTTGAAAAACATCATTCTGGGAATTTTCTATACCACCCAAAAATAACTTTCAACAGCTGTCATTTTGGACCTATAATAACCTCATAAGCTTCATCTGGGATGTTGTAACTGCTCTAGCAGCTACGCAAGCCATGCACCCTTCTAGTTCATGCTAATGTGGATCGAGCATAAACATCCCACTCAGCTGCACCAGTCCAGCTTATTAGATGTTTTTAATGTGACCCTTGGTGTTCAACTGCTCAACTTTGCTGAGTAAATTATCTTTCACATATAGGCTATAAAACTAAAATCTGAGCAAGCCTCATTGAAATACCAAGTATCACAATCCTGCTCCTTAGAAATGGGCACTTTGCCACCAACTTCATTAGGAGGTCTGCACCCTGATCCATTTTAATGCATTATTCATTTCTAACCATCTTCCTATAAAAATAAAGCAGCTTACATTTGAAAAAAAATAAATGTAAAGAAAAGAAACACAAATGTAACAGACAATCTAAAAGGAAATTGCGAGTGTTATATAAAGTTATATAAAGCATGAAAGAGGACTGTAAGACCTTGAACTAGAGTTGTTTTGCAGTCTCACTGAATGATACTATTTCAGTGACCTTGGTGGTTAGCCATTATTTGGTTTCCACGGCCCATGCTGGGCTTTGAAGATACTCTGAAGCAGTGATAATGTCTTGCTCTCTGGGGCTCTAATGCCTGCCATAAAGTGACAGACTACTACTTCCTTTCAGAAGATCCCAATATACCTAAAACAAACCAGAGAACTTAGTGGGGCAGTCTGTCTCTCCTGCACAAACACAAAATGAGGCCCTAGCCACCTCTCTGAGATGCAGGAAGAAATCAGCGCTCTCTTGCTTTATCCTGGGCAAGCCAAGTCACATGGTCACCAGAAGATCTGTGGCTGCTGCTGGCCACACAGAGGCATTTGGCACCTGCTGTGCTAGGAGTATTTTGCCTTCTTCAGCACAGCCCACAAACAACTGCTCAAGTCAGCTGAAGCAAGTGGAAGACTTCAAAAAGGCTTTCCCAGGCATTTGTCTCTTCCTCAGTCACACACCCTAGGCTACCATTGTCACAGCAGATCCAAGGAGCTCAGCCTTGGGTGTCTGAAAAGCAGGCAGACCACGAGCGAACAAAAAGACAAATGGAAACTCAGGGTGGGTGTTGTGTTGCTTTCTGTTCTCAAACAGCAATAAATGTAAAAGTGCAATAAATGTGCCGTAATACCCGAACATGAATAATGGTACATACTCTAAAATATCTCTCTGCTTTTCTTTTTCACTTGCACATACACACAAGACAAATTTAAAGGCTTCAGTGCCCTAATGTAGGGTGCAGAACAGAAAAGGTGTGTTACGGTAGGCTTGCAAATGCCTAAGACGACAAATGACGGGTGGGAGAGGCAAGGAATCTAGTGTCTCCTCTGAAACACTTTGCTTTGTCCCCACACCATTTGCCTCAGACCCTTTCAAACCACCCAATTCAAGCCTGGAAAGAAGACCCCCTTCCAGCCCACACAGGGTTACGTACAAGTCTTCCAAGATGCCATTTTGGCATCTAGCAGCCTCCTGGAAGGAACTGTACCTCTGTTCCTAGATCAGTGGCAGTGGGCCTGTGGCCCTCCAGATGAGGCTACACTAGGCCCGACCATTGGACATGCTGGTTGGGGCTGATGGGATTTCATAGGATCATAAGACTTAGAGGGGACCCTAAGGACCATCTACTCCAACCCCTTGCAATGCGATAATATGCAGTTGTCCCTTACGGGGATCAAACCTGCAACTTTGGGTGTTATCAGTGCCACGCTCTAACCAAGCTGTTCAGATAGGCAGGCCAACAACATGTGGGGTGCCCCACAACTCCCATCAGCCCCAGCCCACAAGGCCAACATCAAGGGGTGCTAGAGTGGTGGTGACCCAACAACATATGGAAAGCCACAGGTCGTCGTCGTCCCACTTCTGGCCTCTTCCTGCGCCCTTCAGACGCGCGTCTATAGCCAAGAGCCACACTGACGACGACGGCGCCCCCAGCCACCCCCGAGATCCAAGCCCATCTTGCGCCGACAGGAAGACTCTGCTCGACAGCTGCATTCGCGGAGCCATAGGAATCTCCAAGCCAGCCAGTTCCCGCCTCCGGATGCAACAAGCAGGAGGAGGGGGAAGAAGAAGCAGCAGCAGCCGCCGAAGGAAGCCAGCCAGATAAGCACGGGGTGGCCGAGTGCTTCGACGCCCGCCGCCCTCCCGGAAAGGTCCAGAGGGGCTGCGAGGCGAGCTGCCGCCTTCTTCGCTCCTCTTTTCCACTAGAGACTCTCTTCGGGCTCGTGCTGCGAGGCAGGAGAGCGAAGGGCGGAGCCGACCCGCGGGGAGAGAGAGAGGCCTCAGGCGGAGCTGCGAGGGGGGCGGCTTGGCGGGGGAGCCCCAACCCGAGCGACACGCCCACCCTCCCCCCCAAAAAACAACGTGCACTTTTACACCCCCTATTTTTCCTTTTTGCACGCACGGCGAGGGCCAAGAGCAGTTGCTCGTCCCTCTCCCACTCCCACCCGGAGTTAAGCGCCGCGCCTCCCCGAACAGAGAAGGGGAGCCCGCGCGCGAAAAGCGCAAAAACTGCTAGCGAGGGAGGTGGGGGCGGTTGAACAGGAAAGGGGGGCGCGGCGGGAAGAAAGCCGGTCGGAGCGAGGCCCGAACAATGCCCCTCCCCGCCCCCCGCGAGGGAGCAAGCGCCCTCTCGCTTTCCCGCTTCCCTTACCTTGCTCGCTGTTGGGGTCCATTTCGGCAGCCATCGCCCTCAGGACGCTCTCTCTCGCGGGCGCGTTTTCCTCTTCGGGGCGTGCCAAGAGGGAGCAAGCGGGGAGGAGGAGGGGAAACGTCGAGGGGACGCGCAGCAGCAGAGCAGCCGGCTCGTCGCCGCCCGCCCCGTCCGACCTCCTCCACCCTCACAGGCGCTTGGCTCCTCGCTCCGCCGCACTCGGCGCGCCCGCCCGCGCCTCATATAGGGCGGGTTCCTGTTGGCGTCCACGTCAGCCAGGCAGGCAGCCGGAGCCACCTGACCAGCGGCTCTCGCCCCGCCTGGCCCGCGCGGCGGAAAGGTGCGCGGCAGGTGTGTGGGAGGGGAGGGGAGGGCGGGGGCGGGGACTGGCTGCGTTTCCTTTCGGGGGTGCCTCTCTAAGGGGTGCGCAAGAGTAACTGTGCGGGGCTCTATGTGTGTGGGAGGGAGAGAGAGCACACACGTGTGTGTGTGTGAGAGAACAGACATACTCCCGTGCCAAGTGGGGTTTGTCCCTAACAGGGTTCAGCCCATAGCTGTCAACTTTCAGATTTGAAAATAAGGGATCAGTAGCCTCCACTGTCCAGGGGACAGTCCACATCTAACAATCCGGGGAAGCATCGGGAAACGGCGCTGGAATAAGGGAATTTCCCGCAAAAAAGGGGAAGGTTGACAGCTATGGTTCAGCCCAGAAAACCCATTTGCTGAGACAAGACATTGGAGGTGACAGCACTCCTGAGCATGCACAGAGTGCCTTCACTACTGACTGATAAGCAGAATCTGCTACCATCTGGGATTGGGCGCGGGGCGGCCTTTATTTGCTGCTAGGATTGAATCCAGCATTTCTTTGCTTAGAAATGAGCTGCTGAACTTGAGTTTAACAATCCCACTAGCATGCTATGTATGTATTGTTGCGTGAATAAATAAATAAGATGCTGTTATCTGGAAAACACTGTTGGGGAGAACTGCCAGGAAAGCCGTTACATCTGGTGCATGCTTCGTTATTGCACAATAGTTTTGTTTATTGCACTTTTTTTTTTACATAATGCAGCCACACTACTATTTGGCATACATTTAACCCTTTCGCTTTAATTTTGCAACCTTTATGCTCTTCATCTTCCCAGCTATCTTGTGAGATTCTTGTCAGCTCACTGCAATTCCCATCGCACTCACCTTATGGCCTCCAGCCATTTGCTTGGGAGAGCTTCAAGCTGCGTTTTTCATGTCAGAGTAAAATATTATAAGCACATTTTATCATAATTCTACCTGCTGCCCAGACACATGCTTTTCGTGTGTGTGTGTGTGTGTGTGTGTGTGTGTGTCCCTCTCTTCTGCTAACACAGAATGAAAAAAGCACATTTTGAATATGCATTTGACTGCATAGTGAGGAATACAATGCATACCAAAAATAACCTCACTATAGACTGACCTTGCAAACATATATCCATAGTTATGTGTCTAAGGGTGCATTCAAAGGGTATATACCACTGCCCATTTATTGTAGGCTACATTTCACTTTTCAGCAGGTACATTCCCCTGTCTTTCATCATGTGAATTCCTATTCACCTTTTACATAGAAGACAGTAGAAATTCCACATTAGAACCCCTAGTGTACCCTAAGACCTCCAGATTTTGGAATCCAATTCCCATCAGCCCCACTCAGCGTGTCCAATGGTCAGGGGTGATCCTGGTGCCTAAAGATGTATATTGAAAGCACTGATTGAACCTCCCTTCCACAAACAGGCAGGCACTGCAAAAAGGACCCATTCTCATGTTGGCACCTTCCAACCCCCTCATGGGGGAAGCATGTGGGCTCCAGCAAATCTTGCAATATATTCTCGCATATAGATACAAGGTTTTCCCAGTAGTGATGTATGGAAGTGAGAGCTGGACCATAAAGAAGGCTGATCGCCGAAGAATTGATGCTTTTGAATTGTGGTGCTGGAGGAGACTCTTGAGAGTCCCATGGACTGCAAGAAGATCAAACCTATCCATTCTGAAGGAAATCAGCCCCGAGTGCTCACTGGAAGGACAGATTGTGAAGCAGAGGCTCCAATACTTTGGCCACCTATGAGAAGAGAAGACTCCCTGGAAAAGACCCTGATGTTGGGAAAGATGGAGGGCACAAGGAGAAGGGGGCGACAGAGGACGAGATGGTTGGATAGTGTTCTCGAAGCTACAAACATGAGTCTGACCAAACTGCGGGAGGCAGTGGAAGACAGGAGTGCCTGGCATGCTCTGGTCCATGGGGTCACGAAGAGTCGGACACGACTAAATGACTAAACAACAACAACAACAATAGATACAAGGAGGAAAGTTTGCATAAACATCCTCATAGATCTACTTAATTAATAAATAATAACAAATAATCCTCAAGCATGACCTGCCATTTAGCTTCAACTTTGCCTCTGTTGGGAGCTCCTGGAAACAGACCTCCAAGCCATTTCACTTCTCTCATGCTTAGGCCTGGAACCTTAGCAATTTCACCAGGCACAGCAGTGTATAAAACTGAGCATACCACTTTAATTCTTAATCACATTTTCAAAGCTACTTTTTTTTCTTTGGGGCATTTTCACCGTGTCGTATTTAACTTTGAAGAGGAATTCCTGTCCTGCTCCTCAACATGACAAAATAATGGATTTCTTCAACCTGTCACATGTATTTTCCCCCTTTGGCCAAGAATTAGCAACGTGAGAAATGTTCCTGTCCACATTTCAGCTTCATTTGAGATTCTGCAATGTACCTTGCCTGCTGCTCTAGGCTTGAAACGCATCAGTTTTACGCAAATAAAACAGCAACCTCAAATTACTTTTGTGTCTTCGGGCTTCTGAAATTCAATACCGCAGATCAATATATATGACTCAGGGGTGAAGACCTGCAGAACGGAAATAAAACGGAATCTGCAGCTCTTGCATTAGACACAATTACTGGTGAGCATAGAATTATATAGGTACCAATGCCCTGTGTTAGTATAGCACAAGATGCTCAGGTACATAATACTTTATGTTTCTCAAGTGCCAGAAAAATTATCTTGATTTAGAGGAAGGGGTTAAGGCATTCTAAATCTATTTAACAGAACAGCAGCTCATTGTTTCAGGCATGGATATGAACAGTGCGCTTCTTAAACTGCTGTGCAATCATGTTTATATCAGTAATTATTGTTATGCTACATTTATATAAACCAGCCTCTGAATGATCTACAGTTTGGGAGACATTTTCATATTCCCTGCAGCTCAGCTTTGGCAAAGTAGAGATTGTACTGGATGTGCCCCTGAGGCCGGAAGCTAACTGTAAGAGATAAATAATAAATAAGGGCAGGGAGTTATGGTCTTTTTTTTCTAGATCCATCCCTGTAACTAGGGGTGTGCATGTGTGTTTTATCGGAAGCATTTTGATATGAAACAGGAACATCAGGTTTTAGTGTTTCCTATGCTCAATTACACACTTGAACATTAGAAATTAAATTCTTTAAAAGGGTGTGCATTAAAAAATTATACGCATGGCCCATATTCATATGCCAGTGTGCCCAATCTGATTGGCTGTTCCAGAGACTTGTTGCCATAGCTACTGCCACATCATACTGTGCGGGCTGCGTCTTTAAGTGAAAGGGCACTTTGTAAAGAAACATACGGAGACATACAGTGCAGTCGTCCACCTGTCTATTTTGAAGTAAGCTTCATTGAGGTCAACGGGACTTACTCCCAAGTAACTGTGTCCAGTATTGCAACCTTAGTCCTGTTGACTTTCGTACAATTGTATGATACGGGTCAGGGCAGGAGATATCATATGCTGCTGCTCTTTGTGGCAGTGGAAATAATCTGACAGAATTTATATGAAATCTCTTTGGTAAGAATTGTGGGTGTATGCCACAAAACTTTAGGGGAAATCTTATTTTCTGGAGAGTAATGCAACCACAATTTTTATCCTAAATGCACCTGTAGTGCTTCTCTCACCTTACGAATCTACAAGTGAATAAGATCCCCAAGGCTTACCTGGCACTTGGGACAAATGGCATTTCCCCCCAAGAATCCTGAAGAGGAATTATTGCTCATCACATGAAGACTCACCCCAGTGTTTACTTCAAGTAAGCAGGTTGTATGAGTTCATATATTTTTTTTAGAAACCTACCAGAATTCACAGAAATACACTTCTGAAAGCCTATACAATTCAAAGACACTTTAACAAAGACATTTTGATAATTCCAATGTGTCTTAAAACTTGAATAAACTAGAATTTGTTTCAGCTGTGGCTAAGAGAAAGAAAGAAAATCAGCTAGATGTTGATGGGTAATAATGTAATCTTTGGAAAGTGAAGTGTCATGCAATAGGTATTGGTACCTCCATGATATAACAACACAGCAGAATCAAATCTCTTTGATAGTAATATAACTTCCCTCATTTCAATTTATCTGCTCTCAATACTATTTTTATATATTTCTTTCCTTTTGGATAGATTTTAATATGAGCAGTGGCAATGTATTACATTTAAATGTGACACTTCCACCATGGTGCTCCTGGCATCATAAATACATCACTCCCATCCTTATTCACAACACAACTGTGAGATAATAATACTAATAATAATTTATTATTTATACCCCACCTATCTGGCTGGGTTTCTCTAGCCACTCTGGGCGGCTTCCAACAAAATATTAAAACACAACTGTCTGCCAAACATTAAAAGCTTCCCTAAACAGGACTGCCTTCAGATGTCTTCTAAAAGTCTGGTAGTTGTTTTTCTCTTTGACATCTGGTGGGAGGGCATTCCACACAGCGGGCGCCACTACCGAGAAGGCCCTCTGCCTGGTTCCCTATAACTTGGCTTCTCGCAGTGAGGGAACCACCAGAAGGCCCTCAGTGCTGGACCTCAGTGTCCAGGCAGAACGATGGGGATGGAGACACTCCTTCAGGTATGCTGGGCCGAGGCCATTTAGGGCTTTAAAGGTTGGCACCAACATTTTGAATTGTGCCCGGAAATGTGCTGGGAGCCAATGTAGGTCTTTCAAGACCGGTGTTATGTGGTCTCGGCGGCCACTCCCAGTCACCAGTCTAGCTGCCACATTCTGGATTAGTTATAGTTTCCGGCTCACCTTCAAAGGTAGCCCCATTAAGAGCATGCAGTAGTCCAAGCGGCAGATAACCAGAGCATGCACCACTCTGGCGGGACAGTCTGCAGGCAGGTAGGGTCTCAGTCTGCGTACCAGATGGAGCTGATAAACAGCTGCCCTGGACACAGAATTGATCTGCGCCTCCATGGAAAGCTGTGAGTCCAAAATGACTCTCAGGCTGTGAACCTGGTCCTTCAGGGGCACAGTTACCCCATTCAGGACCAGGGAGTCCTCCACACCTGCCCACCTCCTGCCCCCCCTTCTTTCTCGTCAGGATTCAACCTCAATCCTGGGGTTACGCTGAGAGTGGGACTGATTCAAGATCATCCAGTTTGCTTCCCAGTGGGAATTTGAACTCAGGGTCTCCCCAGTTCAGGTCTGAACAAGAACAAAACCATTATACCATGCCAGCTTGATACATTAGCTACCTATTAAACTGACCCCCAGTTTAACACAAGAGCCGGCGAACATTATCACATTCTAAAAATCAGCAAAATGTACATAGAAGTGAGCCTCATACTATTCTTTTTATTTCAACTTCCTCCCCAGGCAATATACAACTTAGGTGCTCAGTAAATGGCAATACTTAGGCACCATCATCGCACCACTTCAAGAAAACGCCTTTCCTGATTTTATCTGTCTACACAGTAATTAATACATATGTAAGGGGACACTAATTTTAAAGCTCACGTTTTTGTTCGTTAGGCACACATCTGTGTTATCATGCTTGTTCAGGACATGTCTCCGTATGATGATTATTTATTAGATTTGTTATCTGCTTGTTACCAGAAGGAGTCCAAGTGACTTACAACACTGTTATTATTAATAATATTATTTATTAAATTTATATACCGCCCTTCATCCAAAGATCTCAGGGCAAATCACAAGATAAAAATACAAGATAAAAGCACAAATAAGTAGAACAATAACAAAACAATAACCATTGCTCCTACAAATAAATATTTTATAGCATGAAACAGAAGAAAAATCAACAGCCACAGGAAGCTTTGGCAGCATACTAATAAAGGCAATATTGCATAGGTGCCAATGCCCATGAAGGCATCCACCAATTTCAGTGCCAGGGCCATGCACACTCCATGGCATCCACAGCCCCAGGCACCCTCAGTCATGAGGCCAAGTTGGCACTCCTACAATATTGTCTTGATCAAAAGCCAGGGACAGGGAGTCACTATTTGGTGCTGAAAATATGCCCGTGAAGGTGCCTGGCAGACCTCACTGGGGAGTACATTCCACAGATGGGGAACAACAACCGTAAAGGAGGGGACCTGAAGAAGGGACTCAGATGAAGATCTAAGGGTCCAGGTAGGTTCATATTAGGGCAGGCATTCCAGAGGAAATTGGGGTCCTGAACCCTAAGAAGTTTTAAAGGTCAAAATCAGCACTTAGAAGCACAAAGGCAGCCAGTGTAACTGGAGCAGAATTGGTGTTATCTGTTCATTTCAAACCTGTCAACAACCAGGTAAGTCACCTTCTGCACTAATTGAAGCTTCCAAACCATTTTCTAAGGAAGTCCTATATAACATGCATTGCAATAATCTAATTTTGAGGTGAGCAGAGCATATATTACTGTAGCCAGGTTATCCTTGTAGAGATAGAGGCATAGTTAGGCTACCAACCAGAGGTGCCAGGTTGCCCCCTAAGATTGAGGGGGCCCAGCATGCAATGCCACAGGTGTGTAACATCACACATCTGGTGGAGGCTGAGCACTTTGGAGGAGCTGGCCACTGAACCTGCAACATGCAATGCACAAGACATCACACATGCACAACGCGCGCTGGGCCTCCTCAACACAAATTACCAGGAAGAACTTAACTGAAAGGTGCTAGGGGAACAGCTTCTCACTGCAACCATGACTGTGTTCTGCTGGAGGACAGGCTTTCTGTCCATTAAAGCTGACCCAGAAACCAGCATTTTCCAAATATAGAGAAGCACAGTGTGAGTAACTTTAGACAAGGTAGTGGAGTTTCCATGTAAGGTTATTGGGGAGCAACAGGGATAAGATCAGAGTTTATCCAGAAATGGGGTTTTATTGGAAAAGCATTAAAATCTTGGAAAGTTGTCCCAGAGAGGGGAGAAGGGGATGAGAACTGAGGCAGTGCTGTTTCAGCTTCAGCATCCAGGGACATGGAAAAGGAGGAGTTACATCTCTTCCTTAATCACCCAGGCTGCTTCTTGGCTGAGTAGGAATTTGAAGCTTGGTTTCCCTAATCCTATTCCACTACCCTAAATACCACACTGTGCTGCTTGAAGATGAACTTGAAGAGAAAACTGGCTAGGATTAAAACCCAGTCATGACTAAGCTGCAGGCCTCCAGATGTGGTTGACTCCCGAGCATCCTTCAGCTGCTGCCCAATACTCTGGGATTATGGTACTAGTAGTTCAACAACATCTGGAGGGCCAAAGGTTAGCCACCCCCACAATAAAGCAAATAAGTAGATTTAATTGCTTGGAATGGGCTCAGAATACGTGGGGGTGGTGAGTTCTATTAGTGTACTCTCTCATCCACCAGCCTTTCCTCTGAAGATTCTGCTGGTTTTGTATTTGCTCACTTGTTTTATTTACTACAATGTACATCATTCCACACCTTTACTGTAAACAATTTGGATTATTCTGTATGCGATCAGCTGAGTTTTGCCTAGCTTTTGTTGTTGTTGTTGTTCCACCCATCATCATAAGATTTCAGGCCAATTCACAGAATAAAAAAATTATCTTTTAATTCATGTTTAATTTAAAATATATGTGTGTTTGAAATAAGAGTTTATTCACAGCCAGCTATCAAGAAGAAGGAAATGATGTGTTTATTCAATATCACACTTGCTGCAGAGATTGTCACTGCTGGAAGTTAAGATCATGGGCGTTTGAAAATGTGGCATTTTTGCCTGCAGGCAATCTGTTATTTAGTGATGCGATTAGAGAATTTTCTAGAAAAATGTTCCTTCTTCACTACATAAAAGTAAATCAATCAAAGCCACCAAGATAGCAACAGTAAGTAGAATTTGTATTCTTGCTGTAACAGAGACCATTTTGCAGCTTTTCAGCAACAGTTTTATAGAAAGGGGTTGATCAATAATTCTATATCTTTGCCAGACTCATTTACAAGGATCTGATAGCATAGGAAGCTGCCCTATACCGAGTCAAATCATAGGTCCATCTAGCTCAGTGTCTCCTCTCCTGCGTCTGAGTCTGATCCACTCTCTGCCACAGCCTCTTCCTGCTCACTAAATCCTGTTGCCTCTTCAGCTTCCGACTGCTCCTCCCTCCTCCCAGTCTGCTCTCTCTGCTCCTCATTGTCATCCCACCACCAACCCCCTGACTCTGAGCCTTCTTCCGCTGGGGGTTTCCTTAGGGGTTGCCCAGCTGGTGCCTCCCACCACTCCTTTGCATCTAGCCAGTACATGACATCATACTATAATATTCTATTGAGTGAATTGATGGTACATTTATTGTATATATCTTTTTAATTAGATATGTTCTTCACTGCTTTGGGGGCTTTAAATTATATAAATAAAACATAACACGTTAACACAATATCATGAATCTGTCAGAAGCTATAAAGAGAGATGAAGGAGCATGCTAACCTCATCTTATTGGACTTCCATGACAAATTTTATGATGGTGTTAAGAAGCAGGCCTTGATTAACCAGCAAGTTTAGTATGCTACAGAGCAGGTCATGTGCCTTGCGTTACTTTAATTATTATCTGAAAGCCGCTCTGTGTGGTTAGCATGCCTTTCTGATTTCTTCTGCAGGATTTCAAAAATCATTCCTTGGGAATTTCGTAGGTAAAGCTGAGCTGAATCAGAGGGTTAAAGTGAAGGTTAAAGAGACCTTTCTTTCACTTGGTCTTCAGAAGTCTCCCAGTCACCTTGTGTCCTCTTTCCCCTTAAACAGCTTCACACCTGGGGCGAAAGAGCAACATCTTCTTAGCATGCTTAGGATTAAAAGCTTTAAACTTCTTTTAACTACTTAACTTCTTAAGTAATTCAGCCTTTAGCCTTTACAATTCAATTATGGACACTAACAAAATCTCACTTTCATTACAATAACAAAACTAATGGATTAAGAAAAAGATAATACTGTATTTTAAATAGTTTATCAGGGAGGGGGATAGAATTAACATTCCTATTTCAATGCATACTACTGAAAAGAAAAAAGAAAAAAAAATCCTCCCAGTAGCACCTTAGAGACCAACTAAGTTTGTTATTGGTATGAGCTTTCGTGTGCATGCACACTTCTTCAGATACACTGAAACTGAAGTCACCACACCTACCAGAAGTTTACCGCACCTACCAGCCAATCACCCATTCCCACCACCCTTCTGAGTAATACCCCTTCCCCCCCTCTCACTATATATAAGGGTTTGGTGACTTCTGTTTCAGTGTATCTGAAGAAGGCTGCATGCACACAAAAGCTCATACCAATAACATACTTAGTTGGTCTCTAAGGTGCTACTGGAAGGAATTTTTAAATTTTGTTTTGACTACAGCAGACCAACACGGCTACCTACCGGTAACTGAAAAGACAGACAGGTTTCTAAAGACAGATAACATGCATACTCCTAAAATCTTGTGTGTGCTGTGCCTATAGACAAATAAAAATTTCTTTTTTAAAGAACTCTTCAGCTCAAATGCAGCATCTCTGGAGGGCAAAAGCTTTAAGGAGACCAACCCCCTCACCAGATTGCCTTTTTAAAGCATTGCATCCTGTTTTGTGGTTCTGTTAGTGAAAGCAAGTTACAAGATCCCCCCCCCCCAAAAAAAATCTCTCAACATAAGGCTCCTGGGCAAGGGAGGTCAGGAAGGAATGTTTTCACTTTGATTTGGTTTCAGACATCATAATGAAAATAGGTACCGGTATTTCAAAACACCATTCTCTCCATGTGCCACTACAGAGTCCTTCTTGAGGTCTGCATGTGGGAAAAGTAAAATATTGTTTAGTGTGATGCATATACAGTGGTACCTTGGGTTACGGACGCTTCAGGTTACAGACACTTCAGCTTACAGACTCCGCTAACCCAGAAATAGTACCTCGGGTTAAGAATTTTCTTCAGGATGAGAACAGAAATCGCACAGCGGTGGCACAGCGGCAGTGGGAGGCCCCATTAGCTAAAGTGGTACCTCAGGTTAAGAACAGTCTCAAGTTAAGAACGGACCTCCAGAATGAATTAAGTTCTTAACCTGAGGTACCACTGTACAAGATAGTAGGCTAACACTAGCTAAGCAGGGGCAGGCAACCTAAGGCTCATGGGCCGGATGTGGCCCAATCGCCTTCTCAGTCCGGTCCACGGACGGTCCGGGAATCAGCATGTTTTTACATGGGTAGAATGTGTCCTTTTATTTAAAATGCATCTCTGGGTGATTTGTGGGGCATAGGAATTCGTTCATTCCACACACACACCCAAATATAGTCCAGCCCACCACATGGTCTGAGGGACAGTGGACTGGCCCATGGCTGAAATAGTTTGCTGACCCCTGATCTAAAGCCTCCTTGTCCTGAGGCTCAATATAGCTAATGCTATCAAATAATCAGCTCACCTTTTCAAGGAAGTTACCAGCTCACGTTTGAATTACTTTCACTGTCACATTTTCTTTACCTTTGACACACCACTTTAGAACCTCAGGTTCTTACCGGATTGATTTAGTCAACTGGTACTTGCAGCATTCATTCAGAGTGATGTATGAAATCTCCAAAATAATGGTGCACATCCAAGCAGACCCCAGTGCCACAAATTTGATTCCAAATACTGCTGATAATATTTCTCTAAGGATAAAGGTAGGAGGAAGGAATGTGTGGAATGGAAGAGATGCTGGTATTTTCATTCTTTTAAGGCTTTGCTTATGAACCACTGACAGTATATTAACATTGACCCAGATCATTGACCCTGATCATTCTTGACCTTGCATTATTGGTTTGTCCAAAATGCCATAGCTGCCATGTGTTTGGAATGTCACACTGGCAGAAAACCTGACTAGCCAAAGGAAAGACAAATCCATTCTACTTTTAGTCTCCCGGACAACCATTCATCTCCTGTAAACACAGGGATGATCAAACAAGGCAACCAACCCAAGCCCACAGGGGAGAGACTCGTTGGATTAAGCCGTTTGCGTTACGTTCTGCTCTTCACTTGTGTCTCCATGTATTAATTGCTAAAGGGTCTTGGCTTTCTTCTCCATTAATTCGCCAAGTTACATTTTGTTGCATTTGTATTTAAGCATTTGTTTGGTTTACAACTGAAAAGCGATTTAAAAAACACAAAATAAAAAAATTCCTTCCAATAGCACCTTAAAGACCAACTAAGTTAGTTCTTGGTATGAGCTTTTGTGTGCATGCACACTTCTTCAGATACACTGACTATGGCAGACCAACACGGCTACCTATCTGTAACTGGAACTATGGAAGGCACCACATTGAGCAGCATGAAATGGAAGTCCATCAACCTCACCAGTGTATCTGAAGAAGTGTGCATGCACACGAAAGCTCATACCAAGAACTAACTTAGTTGGTCTTTAAGGTGCTACTGGAAGGAATTTTTTTATTTTGTTTTGACTATGGCAGACCAACACGGCTACCTAACTGTAACTTAAAAGACACAGTCATGTAGCATGGTCACAACCATGCCAGTTTCTCAAACAGGGAAATGCAGGATTGGACCCTTAAAAAAAAGCTGGGAGAAATTGCACAGTTGTACGGCCGTCAGAGCGAATGCACCAGCCCAAAAGAGCGGCAGGCAACTTCCAGCAAAGGGGCACCATATCTGTGCTCTCTTGCCTTGGCTAGAATCCCTCTGCCTCACTCATGGTGGTGCTGCAGTTACAGCAGTTCTTGTCTGCAAGGTAAGTGTGTGGAGGATTATTTTACGGGGGATAGAACAGCGACCCATGGTTCTGCCCCTCTCATAAAGAGCCGATTTCATTTTCATCCTTTTTTCATTTTTGGCTGAGCAGCCGCTGACGTCATCTCACTTAACACAATAAGGCTGCCAGTTTTAATCCAATCATCTCTTGCTCACGTAAACACTGATCCTCAGAGAGATGCGGGAAAGGATGCCCTGCGACTCCATTAATTATTAATTGCTCTTCTGCTCACAGCTGGGCTTCCTTCCTGCCATCCCTACGTAGGCAAAAGCCCAAATAGGGTGCCATCTGGCTCGTTTTAACATGGCCTCAACCAGGTAAAAGGCTTTAAGACTCACAGTCAGGAGGTTGGTTGGCTTGTTTAAGAAGCTGGTTTAAGAAGGGTGTGCATGTATGCAGCCCTTAAACAGCAGCGCCCAGATTTTCAGCGTTTACTGGGGACTACAACTCCCAGGATTCCTTGATGAGAAAGACGTGACCGTGAAAGCAGTTTACACTCGTTGCCAAGATATGCCCTTCAGTGGCACCAGCTTGATGACATCTGCTGCAAAAAACACGTCATACTGATTAAATCAAAATGACTACAGCAAGTAAACAATGTCCAGCAAATGTATTACGACTAAGTGCTTTGTTTTAATCAGTTGCTGGCAGCTTTTATATTGTATTTTAAGATTTGTTTCCTTGTTTTGGAAGCTTTCTAGTGAACTCTTGTTATGAGGTCTAATGAAACAAACAAATGCTTAAGCATGTTAAATCTGAAACTAAACTTGAAAACAGAGCCGGGGCAGGGAATAACACCTTCCTATTTTAATACAGGGTACTCAAAATATTTCATCCCACTCCTTGTGATATTCTTTTGAGCAGGAATCACCTCAGCAGTTGAAAGTAAACACGTGGAATAACTTCTTACAATATATTTAATTGTTCAGTTCCAAAGTCATTTGTGGATGACTCCTTACAAGGACTCGAAATTTGATTAGGTAATGGATTGTGGAAAGCAATTCATAGCTGTAGTCTTGGTCAATTCATCTACCACATAATGAAAGTTTGTGCAAACTTATGCGGGGGGTGGGGGGAGAAATATTTTAAAAATATGGCTGCCATCTCTTCCTCCCTTCTCCACCAGAGGCAGATTTAGGGAAGCACAGCCAGTTTGGTCACACTGGGCACGGAGCCTTGGAGGTGCCACAATAACTATGTTGTTGAATGGAAGGTTAAATAAAAAAATTAAGGGGGGGGGTGTATACATCTGCTGCTGCTTCAGATTCCAGCCAAAACCTACAAATGCTCCAAGTCAAATACTCCTGCCACACTGACAAGTTTATTCCATGCAACTTTAAATGGTTGCTGCAAACATTACTGTGGGTTTTGTGCTCCAATCTTACTCCATTGCAAATGTGCCTCGGAAGGGACCTGACCTATTGCAAAGTCCGGTTCTGGATTCCTCTCGGCATCCTCATTTCCAAGGAAAATTCACAGGTTAGAGTGTGAAGAGCCAGTTGTGGCGTGGTAGTCTGAATAATGGGCTAGGACCAAGGAAACCCAGGTTCAAATTCCTACTGATGAAGCTGTATTGACAACTTCATGCCAGTCACTGTCTCTCAGCCTAATTTACTTCATAGTAAATGCTGTGAAGATAAAATGGTGAGTGGAAGAACAATGTGTGCCACTGTTATGTACTAAAGTTCTCACCATGGGCCAGCAGGGGGATACTGTAGATAGTTATGCAAATAAGGGATCGAAAGTGACATTCAGTGATTGGATAGTTTTAGAAAATTGTTACAGTTACGTTGTACTGGAGCTCTATATAAGCAGGCTGACTGAACCCTTCAGTTCAGTTCTGTTCTGGCCTGTGAATAAACAAGAGCTGTTTGAAGAATTGATGTCGTCTGATATGTTCACCCACAACTTAACAGCCACCTTTATCTCCTTGGAGAAAAAGATGTGGCATAAATGTAATAACAAATATATAAGTTGGACTGTCTAAGCACCAGGTATCTGAAGAAGTGTGCATGCACACGAAAGCTCATACCAATAACCAACTGAGTTGGTCTCTAAGGTGCTACTGGAAGGAATATTTTTTTTATTTTGTTTCGACTATGGCAGACCAACACAGCTACCTACCTGTAACTGTCTAAACAATTGATTTCAGTGGAGTTGAAGCAGCTTAAATCTAGTCAGGAGTGCTGGCATCTTGAGGTAGGGTTTTGGAAATTCCAAAAGCCTGGAAAACTGCTGCCGGTCCTTGTAGAACAGGGTTAGTCAATGTGGCACACAAATACCCCTGATGCTGCCAAGCCACAACTTCCATCATCCCTGGCCATGCTGGATGGCACTGACAGGAGTTTTAGGGTCTGAAGCACCACAAGTTAGTCAATACTGAACCATAGGAACCAATCCTCTGAGTGCAAGGACAAGGCAACTTTCTGTGACCTCAGTGCTAGCAACAAGGTACCATATTTATACTCCACCCTTCATCTCAGAGTGGCATACATGGTCCTTCGCTCCACCACCCATTTCATACTGACAACAACCCTGTGAGAAAGTGACAGGTCCAAAGCATACCCAGTAAGCTTCATGACTGAGGTGAGTTTTGAATCCAGGTCTTCCCTGCACTATAGGCATAACATCACACTGGCTCTCTTGCCAGTTATGATCCTGCCACAAAACATCTGATTTAAGCCAGTCTTGGCCAACCTGGTGTTCTCCAGATGTTTTACACTATGACTCCCATTAGCACAGCCACTCTCCATCTATGTGCTGCACCCAACCCTCTCCTCGCCTGTGTGCTGTTCCCCACCCTCGGGAGTGGATTTGGGTGGCGAGGTGGAGGAGAAGTGGGAAGCCCCATTGTCCTAGTGGGAGCCCTTGCACTGGCTTCCACTAGTGTGCTGAGTGAGTTGAAATGTCCCATTTTAAACTATTTGGCCCATGGTTAATTCGACACTGGTCAGGTCAGTGACAGACCTATGGGTCTCAAATTTCAGCAGTGCCCTGTGTGACTCCAAAATTTGGCATGCCCTCTCGTGCTCCGTTCTAAATCATAGTTTTGATGTCCCCCGTGGCGCCCCCAAGTCTCTGCACCCAGTGCCAGTCACACTCCCCTAAATCCGTCCCTGGTCAGGTCTATTGTGTGGGTAGCTCACTTGCAAACACAGTGAAATATGTGAAGCATAATGTTGCAATGTAAAGGACCTCTTCTTAGCCCAAGCTAAAACGGACGGAGGGTTGCGCACACTAGAAAGGAACTGCTGCAGCGAACAATGTGGTGGCCTATGAAAGAATAAATAAGCACACATCAGTGGTTCTGCACGTCCTGCACAAACTGCGTAGGTTAGACTTTTAAAAATACAATCACTTAGGAAGGAGAAACTTTTGAAGCGGCTCCAAAGTGCATAGCCGGAGCCAAGAAAATCCTCTCGTGAGTTTTGATTTATTTACGGATAGGTAGCACTAAAAGAAACGACAGGAAGCACGAGCTGGCTGGGAACTAGCAGACTCCCGGCAGTTTGTTTCAATCTCCAGTTCCTGGAAGAAAGTCCTCTTTAGCTCCCTCTGCTGGAGTCCTGTTACAATCTGTGTTGCAGAAGTAAAAGATCAATCAGAGAAGCCCGTCTCAGTCTGGAGATGGACAGTTTTGATCTACTGCCCACTTCCTAGGAAATAACTCACATAAACCCTGCTTAAAACAGCTGCATTGGCTACCAGTTTGTTTCTGGGCCCAATTCAAGGGACTCACATTAGTAGGGGGTCCATCTTCTCAAGATAAGTCGTGTGTGTGACATCACAAGGAGCAATATCAAATGCCCTCTGAACAGCCCAGAGGCCCAGCCCCCTCAAAAAACCCAAAGAAACATGGGGGGGGGGTCCCAATGTTTTATCAGGGCTGTTTACAAGATAAAAATACAGGATAAAAACACAATTCAAAAGTTAGAACACAACAAAACAAAATAACAACCCCCCCACAAACAATTTAAAAGGCCCAATAAAATTAATCATCCAAACGCCTGGTTGAAGAGGAACGTTTTTGCCTGGCTCCTAAAGGTGTATAATGAAGGCACCAGGCACACCTCCCTGGGGAGAGCATTCCACAAACGGGGAGCCACAACAAAGAAGGCCCTCCTGCTGCCAACTAATTTGCGTTGCCACCCTCCGGACCTCTTGTGGAGGAGGCACACAAAGAAGGGCCTCAGATGCTGATCACAGAGTCCAAGTTGGTTTATATAGGGAGAGGTGGCTTACATGAGGAGAGTCCCCCCCCCCTGCATACACACAACCTGAAGCAGCAACTCACCAACAACAATGGACCATCCAATGGATATACAAATCCAGGAAGTAACCATATAGCAAGACTTGGTGCTAACTCTGTCCTCATATCTGTTCAGGTAACACTACTGCAGGACCTCACATCTTCAGCCATACCATCAAGGGAGTATTCACCAGCAAATGCCCGAACATATGATGTAAATACACAGGCCATAATGCTCCAGCAGTGCCATTCAGTTATTTACATCAGCCAAACCACACAGTTTCTGTGCAAAAATAAGAAAAGGACACAAGTCAGGCATTGAAGATGGTAACACACTGGCAAGAGAACATTTCAGCCTGTCAAGACATTCAGTAACAGATGTTGAAAGATGCTATACTACCCTTTCATGAGCGTGCAGTTACCAAATAACATAAATATTTAAATAAAGAAATAGTACAGTACTCAAGTTTTAATGGCATTACAAAGGAGGAGAGATCCTATTGGTGGTTCCCGTGCTTCCACCCACCTAGAAACAACAGTTTGAACCCCAAATTTCATTTTTAAAAAATGCTGCTGAGCTGCTATCAGTATGCAGATTTGACACAATCACAGATCAATCGAGATTAGGATTGGCAGCCCACTAAATAGAGTAATTCTCCCTCTGAATCACTGACCCTTTTTGCTTCTTTGCAGTTGGCTCTGCATCATAATGGGATGCTCTTATCTCTTGCATTGTTTGGTCTCCACCCTTCACTTTGTAATAACATCCCCCACCTCCTCCTGCCAGCTAATTTAGCGTCACTAACTAGAAACCCTGAAATTTTGGATCCCCTCCAAACTGGTGCCACAAACTTGCCAGTCTTTAGGGTGGCACGGGACTCTGTTATTTCCCCCCCCCCCCCTGCAAGCAGGTTAGCACAGTTTCCCCTCTAGAATTTATCAGCTACTCATCTGGTGCTCTGCTTCCAGGAGTCTCCCACAAAGGTTTATTTTGCAGAAGGCTGTGCTGTTCTCCAGGGAATGGCTGGCTTCTGCTAATTAGGAGGGAAGTTATAAAGAGTGTGTTAATTTTTAAAGCAAAAGGATGATAAACCCATGGTGACTCTTGCGTCTGTACCTATACCCCCTAATACAAATAAGGCTGCGTTCTGGACAGAACCCTGTTAATAGCATGCACTTATGAATAAATAGCTTATGAATTCTATTTTGTACCCTGCACTTCAGTGCCGGGGAGCCCAAATGCTCAAAACAGATACATACCCTGAGTAAAACGTAAACCTGCGTAGGAAATCCTCATTGGCTCTCAAATTCAGTGCCACCCTTGTTGTTTAGTTGTTTAGTCGTGTCCGACTCTTCGTGACCCCATGGACCAGAGCACACCAGGCACTCCTGTCTTCCACAGTTTGATCAAACTCATGTTTGTAGCTTTGAAAACACTGTCCAACCATCTCATCCTCTGTCGTCCCCATCTTGTGCCCTCACTCTTTCCCAACATCAGGGTCTTTTCCAGGGAGTCTTCTCTTCTCATGAGGTGGCCAAAGTATTGGAGCCTCAGCTTCACGATCTGTCCTTCCAGTGAGCACTCGGGGCTGATTTCCTTCAGAATGGATAGTTTTGATCTTCTTGCAGTTCTTGGGACTCTCAAGAGCAGGGGTCAGCAAACTTTTTCAGCAGACAACCGGTCCACTGTCCCTCCGACCTTGTGGGGGGCCGGACTATTTTTGGGGGGGGGGAGAATGAATGAATTCCTATGCCCAACAAATATTCTACTCATGTAAAAACACCAGGCAGGCCCCACAAATAACCCAGAGATGCATTTTAAATAAAAGGACACATTCTACTCATATAAAAACACACTGATTCCTGGACCATCCACGGGCTGGATTTAGAAGGCGATTGGGCTAGATCTGGCCCCCAGGCCTTAGTTTGCCTACCCATGCTCAAGAGTCTCCTCCAGCACCATAATTCAAAAGCATTAATTCTTTGGTGATCAGCCTTCTTTGTGGTCCAGCTCTCACTTGCATACATCACTACTGGGAAAACTATAGCTTTAACTATATGGACCTTTGTTGGCAAGGTGATGTCTCTGTTTTTTAAGATGCTGTCTAGGTTTGTCATCACTTTTCTCCCAAGAAGCAGGCGTCTTTTGATTTCATGACTGCTGTCACCATCTGCAGTGATCATGGAGCCCAAGAAAGTAAAATCTCTCCCTTACACCACAATTACAACACATAAGTAGCTGCCTTCTGCCAAGTAACACAATTGGTCCATCTAGTTTACTTTTCTCTACACTCACTGACTGGCAGCAGCTCCCCAGGGCCAGATTCCTGCTCCATGATTGCAGTCATAGGATTGTTGTCTATCACATGAGGTGTATGTTTTGACTCCACAGAGTGGAAAGTGACGGAGACAGGATGTTTGTGTTACTGTGTTCCATGAAGTGGGACTATTGTTCTTTGTTCATTATCTTTGCTGTCTGATGCTACAGAGAGAGGGAGCCATGTTGCAGTGCTCCGTGTGTGTTTATACGTAAATAAAGTAGATTAGCCAAAATGCTGAGTCGCTGAGGTCTGTTACGTAAGCTGCGAAGACTCTGCAGATCCCTAAGTGTGTCGTTGTCTGTTGGCATCGGTCGTGTGATGTTCAGACAGAAGAAAGCTTTTGAAGCTCCCGAACGATTGACCAGGAGAGAGGGAACATGCCAGTCGGGCATGTGTCTCTGCCAGGGTTCTACTCGAGAGTAGGACAAACTCCTTACACTAGACACAACAAAGAAGCGTTTCAGTTTAAAGCGTTGTAAATTTAAGCAGGGAAAACTGGTAGAGGAAAAAATGGGACTCCACATCGCTATCTGGTGGCACAATGTGACACATACAACACATATACTGTAAATCACTTTTTCTTTACTGGTCTAACTGAGTCCCAGGATTTCAAACAGGGGACATTTCCAGCACAGCCTGGAGATGTTAGGGACTGAACCTGGCACCACCAGCCTGCAAGCTAGATGTTCTACCACTGAGCCATGGCACTTTGCACCTGACTATTTTAAAAGTAAGCTACTGCAGGTGGAAGCTATCCCATCTATTTTTTGGTTCAGAGCTGAATGAAAGTGGCAGAACCCTGCAACAACTCCCTTATTGCCTTTTCATGGCTGGAATACAGTTCGGCTCCAATGGAACAGCACTTAACCTCAGGGTTTTGCTTTAAGCAACAACTACTTTGGTGAATATCCTTGATAATATGCTCAAGGTTCTTATTGGATACTAAAGGTGGGGTCTTAATGGAGCAGTTTGCTACACCTTATAGTGAGCAATAAACACTGAGATTCCTAAAAGACGAATGGAAAAAACCACCACCTCCCTTTCTTCCGTCATAGAGTTCACAGGTGGTCTCTATCCAGCATTGACCAAACCAAGACTTACTTAATTTCTGGAAAAAAATAGCAATGTAGGAAGCTGTCTTATATTGAGTCAAACCACTAATCCATCTAGTTCAGTACTGTCTACACTGACTGGCAGCAGCCTGCCAGGGTTTCAGACAGGAATCCTTCCCAGTTATACCTAGAGAGGCCAAGAACTGAACCTGAGACCTTCAGCATGCAAGATGCATATTTCAATGAGCACAGCCCTTCTGTGAAGTTGCAACACTTTATGCCATTTGACTATGCCCTTTTATACCCTCACTTTTCTATGTAATTTTGGAAGTATATTAAGCACCTCAATTTATTTTTTTGTGAAGAAACAGATATAATCATCTTTTCATCTAACACTAATTTTGGTGGTTTCATGCCTATGAACTTGACCAGAACAGGAAAGGTCAAAGGGGTCTGCAAGATTCCCTTGCCATTAACCTTTAAGGCTGTTGGTTTTTTCTACATCATCTCAGGCCCCTAAACCAAATTTTATTATCAGACTTTACCAACCTGCCCCAACCCTTCTTTTCTAGCTTCACACTGCTAACTGAAAGTCCCCTTCATTCTGCTTTCCTCAAATTTCAGCCTCTTTTGGCTTTACCTTCCTTGTAAAAAAAGAAAGAAAAAGGCCGAAGGGAAACATCAAATCTTGAAAGCGCCTTAGCAGTTCATCAAAGAGAGCCTATGTGAACTTGCTTTACTGAATTCATTGCTGGTTACTCTTAAGTTATTTGCTGCCACTTACTGGATAACTATATATCACGAAACAGCCTGGAACCTGGTTGCAATGAAGCTCACAGGTTTCTGAGAATATCAGAGCAATGTAAGTATGTTTTGTATATTATTTTCAGAAACATTTTTCTTTTTTTATGCATTTCCCAAAATATAGGCATTTTTGCAAGCACTGGTTGGAGAAGAGCATCACAAAATCCAAGTAAATATGAATTTTGGAGGGTGGCTGTATTTTGGTTCTAATATTGTTTTAGAAAGTGCAGCTTTCATAAATTTGGATTTGGATGCGAAATGAATAAAAAAAAAATTCCCCACACTTGCTCTGAACTAAATCCAACAGTTAGCAAAATGGAACTTAGAGAGTCACCCAGTAAGTTTCATAGCCAAGTGGGGATCTGTATATGGATCTATTTGGTCTGAGGCTGCATGCAGACCATACATTTAATAATAATAATAATAATAATAATAATAATAATAATAATAATAGTAATAATAATAATAATTTATTTAAACCCCGCCCATCTGGCTGGGTTTCCCCAGCCACTCTGGGCGGCTTCCAACAGAACACTAAAATATAATAACCTATTAAACATTAAAAACTTCCCTAAACAGAGTTGCCTTCAGATGTCTTCTAAAAATCTGGTAGTTGACATCTGGTGGGAGGGCATTCCACAGGGCAGGTGCCACTACCGAGAAGGCCCTCTGCCTGTTTCCCTGTAACTTGGCTTCTCGCGGTGAGTGAACCTCCAGAAGGCCCTCGGCGCTGGACCTCAGTGTCCAGGCAGAACGATGGAGGTGGAGACGCTCCTTCAGGTATACTGGACCGAGGGTTTTAAAGCACATCCCCCAGAAAAGAGTCAGGGGAACTTTGATTTGCCACTCACTGAGTTACACATCTGAGCACCTCTAACAAACTACAGTTCCCAGTATTGTTTAGGGGAAGCCATATGCTTCAAATGTAGGGCGTGTATGATGCCTAAGTCCAGTGCTCTAAACCACTACACTACACTGGCTCTCAATACAGTAGTTCTTGACTTGCATTAGATTTTACCAGTTGCTTCCTAAAGGGGCAAGTCAGAGTCTGTGTGGTGCTTTTAAGTTCTTTGTTTATAAACGTACATACACTTTCCCAAAGTAATCATAGACTATTGTAGAGTTGGAAGGGACCTCAAGAGTCATCTAGTCCCATCTCCTGCAATGTAGGCAGTGGCGTAGGAAGGAGGGTGCAGTGGGTGTGGGTCGCCCCAGGTGTCATCACTGAGGGGGGTGACAAATGGCAAAAATATAAGTTTTTAAAATAAGAAATTCCCATTGTGGAAAAAAAGTTTTAAGTGCGTATGCTCACAATGTTATGTAAAATAAACCAGAAAATAACACTTGCAACTGTATAATAATAATAAGAATAATAATTTATTATTTATACCCCGTCCATCTGCTGAGTTTCCCCAGCCACTGTATCTTATTTTTCCTTCTTTTAATAATTTCAATGTGGGGGGGGGTGACAAGAAATTTTCTGCACCGGGTACCACCTGACCTTGCTACGCCACTGAATGTAGGCACCTTTTGCCCAATGTGGGCTCGAGCGCACGAC